>NC_073386.1:35888286-36549786 GCF_028641065.1 Leucoraja erinaceus
CACACAAAGGATGATGGGTGTATGGAGCAAGGTGCGGGTGGAGATAGTTGAGGCAGGTACTATTGTAACGTTGAAGAAACATTTAGACAGGTACATGGATAGGACAGGTTTAGGAGGATATGGGGCCAATACAGGCGGGTGGGACTGGTGTAGACGGGAAATGTTGGTCGGTGTGGGCAAGTTGGGCTGAAGAACCTGTTTCCACGCTGTTTGACTATAACTATGACTAGTGCAATGTAAAGCCAGGGGGAGAAATACAGGTGGTAGTGGTAGGGGTCAGAGGAGGGGGGATTGCATTGAGGGACAACATAGTTGGGGAAATGAGTGCTCGTTGGTGCTAGGATGAGGAGGCTCTAGAACATTTGCAAACGTAGCTCAAGCTACACCTGAAGCTTTTCCATAGCTTCTAAACAATCTCACTCCCCCATTTCATGATAGTGCCCCGTACAATCAGTGAAAAAAACAGATGTGATGTTTCATTACTTATTGACCGATGTGCCTGTCAAAGCTTGAACATCCTCTAATGCCACCACATTCTTAGCCTGCATTCAATAACACTTTCCAGAAAGGTCAGTCAGCATTTCTGAAGTCACGGGTCACACGGTGGCGTAGTGGTAGAGTTGCTGCCTTACAGCGCCAGAGACCCTGGTTCGATTTTGACGACTGGTGTTGTCTGTATGGAGTTTGTACATTCGTCCTGTGACCGTGAGGGTTTCCTCTGGGTGCTCCGGTTTCATACAAGTTTGTCGGTTCACTGGCTTCGGTAAATATTGTAAATTGTGCCTAGCGCGTAGTGTATGGGGTGATCGCTGGTTGGCGTGGATTCAGCGGGCCGTGGGGCCTGTTTCCGCACTGTATCTCTGAACTAAACTAAACCAAACACTGAGATTCGTGTTAAAATTCACGATTCTTGTTAAAATTGATCCTAATGAACTATGAATACCTTCGAAATTAAACAGCCTGTCTCTCTTGCGGGGATTACTTCTTTGCTGCTACCTGTCATGCTATGGTCAATTGCAGAAGTTGGCAAGTTAGGAGTTCAGCAAATTTAATCTCAGTCCCATTCTCGTTCTTCACATATAATAAAATGCAGGGTATTTTTGCCATTGTGTAGGGTCTTATAATGTACACAGTCCAAGCAATCTAGATTTTCTCTAAATGCAGTATCATCAAAGGCAGTAATTTGATGAGGCGATACACCCTGGTCCTTAAATAGGTACTAGACTAAGTGGGATGCGTTGGGTCCCTGTCACACGGGAGGCCTGGTACCCCAACGGGTGAGTGATGAGGGAGAGAGAGACTGGACCAAGGCCTCCACTGGGCCTCCATTGGGCCTCCACTGAACCCCCCCCCCCCTGCGGCCGCTGCCTGTGGTGGTGGAGACGATAGACAAGTTACTGTGAGGAGGGGAGAGAGGAGTTTGTGAGTGAGGCGAGACAGGCCGACGCCGGTGGGGCAGGAAGGGGCGTCGCCATCGCGGCCGTGGCTTTGATTGACAGGAGAATCTGTGAGGTGCTGACTGAAGGAATCGCGTGCCGTTTTTGCGCAAATAGAAAAACCCCGCAAACCGGAAGAGAGATAGAGAGAGAGAGGAATTTAACACCTTTTGTGTTGGATGACCTGTATATTTTGTTAGATTTTGATCAGGTCATGAATTCATGTCATAGGAGCAGAATTAGGACATTTAACCCATCGAGCCTTACAATTATGGCAGATCTATCTTACCCTCTCAACCTCATTACCCTGCCTTCTCCCCATAACTCCTGACACCCTAACTAATCAAGAATCTGTCAATCTCCTCCACAGCCATCTGTGCCAATGAATTCCACAGATTCACCGCCCTCTGGCTAAAGAAATTCCTCCTCATCTCCTTTTTAAATGTACAATCTTGGTATTAAACTAGATAGAATGTTTGCTTCCTTGCCCTCAACATGTGAAGCAGCTGACTTTGAAAAGGACCTTGAAATATCCTTCCGATCATATTCCCTGGAAGATTCAGCAGTTCTCTTGGCACCCAAGAGCAGGAGAATCTAATGAAGATGTCTGCAAGAGTGTATGTCAGACTTTATATTGAAGGTGCTTTGTAAATACAGCCTCAGGCATCTATGAATAGAGATATGTTTTATTTTGACATCATTCTTCTGTATTTGCATGCCCTACATAAGATGTCTTTTGTACTGAGATGAATTAAATGCCACCTGCAGTAGGAAACTTATTGATGCAAATCTCATGGTCAGTTGTATTAATAGAAGAGGCGATGGAGATGTTATCTATCCACAGAGCTAGGCTGGATATGATCACCAATAAAAATTGCCTTGCATTAAATAATGCTGGAAAATGGCTAAATTAACTTTAAAAAAAATTCAATCATCATTGTTGAAACCATTAAAAAAAATGCTGTCTCATACTCATCAGATAATTAAAAATCTCTGGAGAGGGCCAAGTGGTGTCAAAGTTACAAGCGGATGACTTACCAAGTGTTGAAATTGAAAAGAAACAGAACATGCTGGGAACACTCAGCAGATCGGGCAGCTTCTGTGGCAAGAAAAACGGAATCAACATTTCATTTTGATAACCTGGCCTAGAATTGACCATTTCCTATCCACAGAAGGGTAGCTCTTTGTGTCAGAATAAGCTTGTCTTTATACAGAGTGTGGTGGGGGCTTGGAACGCATTGCCAGGGGTGGTGGTGGAGGTAGATACCATAGTGCCGTTTAAGAGACTTTTAGATAGGCACATGGAATAGAGTGAAATTGATCATGTGCAGGCAGATGATTTCGGTTTAACTTGGCATTATGGTCGGCACAAACCTGGTGTGCCGAAGGGCCCATTCCTGTGTTGTACTGTTCTTCAGTATGTCCTATATTCTCAAGGCATCCAGTTGCAATGAAAACTCAGCCATTCTTCTGCACAGATTTGCTGACCATTTCAAATATTCCTTTTTATTGCAGATTTACAGAAAATTATGACATATTCACCACAAACATTGTGGGCCGAAAAGCCCATTCCCGTGAACATTGTGTTATGTTCTATGCTGTTCTATATCTCAGATTTCCATCATGTTTTCCTTTTGTCTTGATTCCCCTCCCTCCCTACTGATCAGCTGAGAGTTACATGCATTCTTCACCCCCCCCATCTTCATGATGGCATCAGAAGCATTCTTGTCATCCAGAAAATCTTGGAATGCACCCTATCCCTTTGGTCTCCCCACCTCCCGCCCCCGCCTTCTCTGTAACTTTAATTCTCGGACATTGACTCCAACCGGGAACTCTGTTTTCCTCTTTTCCTTTTTATTTCCAAATTCTTGCACCTGCACTTCTTTGAGTTTCAATTATTAAAGGGAGCTATATGGCAAGATCAGGCCCCATGCCCCAATGAGTACAACACAATCAAGCACCCTTTTTCACTAAACCTACACTAATTCCATTTTCATCTTCCCCTAGCTTCCCCCAGATTCTACCAGACACCTATACATGAGGGACAATTTACAGTAGCCTCTTCACCCAGTCACAGGGAGAATATGCAAACTCCATACAGACTGCACCTGACATCAGAATTGAACCAGGCTTGTTGGAGCTGTGTCACAGCAGCTCTACTAGCTGCACAAATGCACTGTTCTTATGCTTTCACTTCTTTCCAGATTTGATGTAACCGCATTGATATAATTTCAGAAATATCACCAGTTTCTATGCAGTATTGTTCTGCATTTAGCGGATGTGATGACATGCCCAGAGTAGGAGAATCGAGAACCAGAAATCATAGGTTTAAGGTGAGGGGTAAAGATTTAATAGGAACCTAAGGAGTAACGTTTTTACACAAAGGGTAGTGAATCTATGGAACGAGTTGCCAGAGCAGGTAGTTGATGCAGGTACGTTTAAGAAACATTTAGACAGGTACATGGATAGGATAGGTCTGGAAAGATATGGGCTAAACACAGGCAAGTGGAACTAATGTACTGTAGATGGAACATGTTGGTCACAATGGGCAAGTTGGGCCGAAGGGCTTGTTTCTACGCTGTTTGACTCAATGGCTTCCAGAACAAGGGGTCATAGTTTAAGGATAAGGGGGAAATCTTTTAGGACCGAGATGAGGAAAACCTTTTTCACACAGAGAGTGGTGAATCTCTGGAATTCTCTGCCGCAGAAGGTAATTGAGGCCAGTTCATTGGCTATATTTAAGAGGGAGTTAGATGTGGCCCTTGTGGCTAAAGGGATCAGGGGGTATGGAGAGAAGGCAGGAACAGGATACTGAGTTGGATGATCAGCCATGATCCTATTGAATGGCGGTGCAGGCTCAAAGGGCCGAATGGCCTACTCCTGCACCTATTTTCTATGTTTCTATGTTTCTATGACATAATCCTATGGAATATATCTACCACTTGAATTATAACTGCACACATTATTATCTCAATATTTAAAAGACACTTGAACAGTTACAGTGCATGGACAGGAAATGTTTAGAGGGATATGGGTCAAATGTGGGCTGTGGGACTAGTGTAGGTGAGACAATGTTGGTCAGTGTAGTCAAGTCGGGCCGAAGGGCCTGTTTCTGTGCTGCATAGGTCGATGATTCTATGACATGTCATTGAATCTGCATTCTGATTAGAACAATGGAATTGGAGAGGTACGACTGGAATTGGACTAAATTGTGCTTGGAACGATGTAAAAATCAAAGCAGTTACATCCTATTACGCCTGACATTGGAGTGTAACAAGCCATCAATATCTACAATGCTGCAAATCAATTCAAATTAATGTTGATTAAAGTTATTTCAGCGAGTTTTCCCTTAGTGCGTGGTTTCACACACACTCATTGGAACAGGAGCATGCCCTTCTCCAGTCCAAACTAGTTTATCTCAAGCAACTTGATATATTTTATCCCCACTTCCACACTTTTATAGAACAAAACATGATCAATCTCAATCTCAAATTTTCAATTTATACAAAGAGTAGCAGATGTGCATGTTGTGTGAAAAAATGGAACCAAATGTCCCACTTGTGCTTCCAGATTAAGTTTGTTACACCCTCTAAGTATTAGTTCCCTTAAGGCAGTGACGTTTAGTTTTGTTTGGTTTAGTTTTGTTTGGTTTAGTTTAGTTTAATTTAGTTACGAAATAGAGCAACAAAACAGGCCCTTTGGCCAACCGAGTCCACGCCAACCATCGATCACCCGACATGAATACATGAGTTCCATGATATCCCACTTCCACATCCTACACACTAGGGTCTGCAGAGCCATTACCATTAACCTACAAACCTGCACGTCTTTGGAACATGGGAGGAAACCGGAGCACCGGGGGGAAATTTCACGTGGTCACAGGGAGAATATACAAACACCGCACCAACAGCACCCGAGGTCAGGATTGAACCCGGGTTTCTGGCGTTGTGAGGCAGCTGCTCTACTGCTGCGCCACCATGCCGCCCATTAACCTATTCAATAACCCTGCACTGTACAAAATGGCAACAACTCCACCAATTTTTACTTCTCCGGAAATAGATTTTGCTTTGATTGGCACTAAGTGATTTGGTTTTGATTTAGTGCTCGGGTTATTGGCAGGCAGACTGATGTGTGATTACATGTGGAGAAAGTTGCCAGCCACCGGAGGTGACAAAAAATTGGTCCGTGTGAAATTGATATTTGAGTTCACCCAATATCAATCTTGAGCTGAGCTGAATGACTGCCAAGACTGTTTTTTTTTTTACACAGTTAGTGTTCTGTTTAATGTTAGATTTTGGACTGGAGATAGTTATGTGGAGAAAAATCCAAATTTAAAGAGAGATGATCTGGTTTTGCAGCAAAGGACAATAAGTAGAGAGGGTTAGATGGGTTGAAGTGAAATGTTGACAGAAGAACAAGAGCGATACTTGAATGGTGCCATCAACAGTGTCAGAAAAAATAATCATCATATAGCAAGGAACCAGGGCCTTCAGCCCATCAAATGCACACTGACCATTAAGCACCCACGTACTCTAATCCTATTTTATTCTCATCAACTCCTCCCAGGTTCTGTATCCCATCTAAACACCAGCACTCATCACAGAATGGGGAAATAGTGAATCAGAAGACACAGGTTTAAGGTGTGGGGGGGAAGATTTAATAGGAACCTGAGAGATACCTTTTTTACTCAAAGGGTGGTGGATGTAAGGAACGAGCTGCCGGAGGAGGTAGATGAAGCAGTTGCTATTGCAATATTTAAGAAACATTTAGACAGATACATGGATGGGATAGATTTAGAGGGAAATGAGCCAAACACAGACAGGTGGAATTAGTGTAGAATGACAATATTGGTCGGTGTGGGCAAGTTGGGCCAAAGGGCATGTTTCCATGCAATGACTCTATGACTCTAATCAATCAACTGTACATCTTTGAGGTATGAGAGGTAACCAGAGCATCCTGCAGCTACAGGGAGAAAGTGTAAACTCGCCTGAGTTAATAATTAGAGTTGGCACAGTGGTACAGCATCAGTTTTGCTGCCCCATGGCGAGAGAGACCTGCTTCAAACCTGACTACAGGTGCTGTTGGTGCAGAGCATGTACATTCTCCCTGTGACTGCGTGGGTTTTCTCTGGATGCTCCAGTTTCCACCCACATTCCGAGGATGTACAAGTTTGTAGGTTATTTGGCTTCTGAAAAAGGTGGACAATTTGAAGCCAATTTACAGTACCCACAAACCTGCAAGTCTTGGGGATGTGGGAGGCACCCGGATCTTGAGCACCCAGAGAAAACCCATGTGGTTACAGGGAGAGTGTACAAACTCCATACAGGTAGCACTCTTCGTGAGGATTGAACCTAGGTCTCTGTCGCTGTAAGTCAGCAACTCTACCGCTGCACCTCTGTGCCACCCATTCAAATCGAATAGATTGTCTCAGGTGGCTGGGAAATTCCTGCAGAGATCTGTGTTCTGAAATATTCCCAAATTAACCCAGGACCTTCCAGCTGTCGACAGAGGACTCTATCTCAGTGTGAGCTAATAATTTCCCTGCAGTGAAGTCATTCGAAAGGAACCGTCCTCCAGCCTGTGATAAGGTTTTGAACCTTCCGCAAGAATGCTCCTGATCTTTTATCAGCTGGGCACTTTGATTGTGGGAGGCGGCATGAGAACAAAGAGGAAATCTTTTTTTTTCAAAGTCTTAACAACCAAGAAAACAAGCGACTGGTGGAACAGCAGTACTGGCAAAATCAGCACCCACATCCCAGCACACTTGGCTAATTATTTCTCAAAATGGTTTGATGGAGCAGATGTCTACAACTGAAAGGTGCAACACTGATGTTTCCCCAAACCAAAGGCTTGACAAAAAGAGGATGGGATATAAATACATTTTGGTTATTCCATCAATCTCAAGTTTGCTTCCTCAGCCATAGTGTCAGAATAAAAGGACGTACCTTTAGAAAGGAGATGAGGGGGAATTTCTTTAGTCAAAAGGTGGCGAATCTGTGGAATTCAATGGATATTCTCAAGGTGGAGATGGACAGGTTCTTGATTGAAATGTTATTCCATTCGATGCGGTGGCACAGTGGCATAGCAGTAGAGTTGCTGCTTTACAGCGCCAGAGACCTTGGTTTGATCCTTTAATCATATAACAATTACAGCACAGAAACAGGTCATCTCGGCCCTACAAGTCCGTGCCGAACAACTTTTTCCCCTTAGTCCCACCTGCCTGCAAAATGCCCAAGGGCTCCTGACTAGGGGGCCCTGACTAGGGCGAACTAGTTTGTACGTTCTCCCTGTGACCGCGTAGGTTTTCTCCGGGTGCTCTAGATTCATCCCACACTCCAAAGACATACAGTTTTGTAGGTTAATTGAGTTTAATAATATTTTAAATTGTGTAGGATAGTGGTAGTGGACGGAATGATCACTGGTCGGCAAGGACGCGGTGGGTCGAAGGCTCTGTCCCCACACTGTATCTCTAAAGATTGGTCTAAAGACATCTTCTATCCTTCCTGTCAAGCGATGCTGGAAAACACAGTCCATCTGAATGATAATCTGTAGGGTTTGATTTCTAATGGATCTTTTGAGTGATTGCTACTTTTTAAAAATTCCTGTAATGTTGTACTTGATTGTGCTTGAGTGCACACATTAGAGACGAGGCTTTGAGAAGATGTTACATTTGTCAGTTTTGTACTTACAGTTCCACCTCTTGATGTCTCATGAAATTGAGTTTTTATCCTTAATTTTTTGCCATTCACTCCTTCACTCCCGTAAAGAGATGGTTCCCATTTTGCATTTTTGATTTTGAGTTTGTTTAGTTTATTGCCATGTGTATTGAGGTACTGTGAAGAGCTTTGTTAATAAAGCAAAGTTAACCATACATGATTACATTCGAGCCATTCCGCAGTGTACAAATACATGAAAAAGGGAATAATGTCAATAATGTTTAGTGTAAGATAAAGTCCAGTAAAGTCCGATCAAAGATTGCCCAAGGGCTCCAATGAGGTAAATAGTAGCGCAAGACTCCTCTCTAGTTGTTGGTAGCATGGTTCAGTTGCCTGATAACTAAGATCTGAAGCCTGAAGAAATTTTCCCTGAATCTGGAAGCTTACATTTTCACACTTCTGTACCTCTTGCCTGATGGGAGAGGGGAGGAGGGAGTCAGCTCTGTCACTGTGCTGCCCAGTAGGAAGTACAGACAAAGGGAATGGAAAAGACAAAAAGAACATTTGGCCAAGAACATGGATATCATATAGAAGGATATGGGTCAAACATAGACAGGTGGCACTAGTGTAGATGGGGCATGTTGGTCAGCATGGGCAAGTTGGGCTGAAGGGCCTTTTCCCACACCCTCTAAGGAGGTAGGAACAAAGCAATATTATGGTACTCAAGAGATGGATAGTGAAATAGAGCAGTAAATCCTTGTCACATTATTTCAGTCCTTTAGAAGAGTATTTTCTACACCCAGTGCCTTAAGCTCAGAAATAGTTACACTTTTGATATTTATTTTCGTGGGATGGGAGTTTTCATAGCTGTATTGATGAAACCTTGGTGACTGTCGGCATCCAAGCATTCCCTTGAACTTGTCGTGGACCCCGTTCAAACAGTGCATGCTTTCTATCATTAATAGAGCTGTCAGCCAAACATCGATACAGGGGAATGGTCCCTGTGCAGCGGTCCACTCAATCTGCCAGATATTAGATGTACGGCAAAAAGCTACATCTCTCAGAGTTCCTCAGAGTATTTCAAACTTCTTCAGTTAAAGAGCATATTTTGCATTTATAATTACCTGTACCTGCACGTTAACTTTGAGCGTCTTGTGTATGGGGAAACTCAGATTCCTTCGTTTACCGATATTCCATAATGTCTCACCATTCAGACGATATTCTGCTTTAATAAATGAGGAGGATGAGAGTTGTTATGAGCTAGGTGAGGGTTGTTTTGATTGCAGTGAGGTTTGTTATGTGGTTGCTGAGGGTTGTTCTTTTGAGGAGGGTTAGGGTTATTGTTATGAGGGGAGGGATGGTTTGTTTAGTTTAGTTCAGTTTAGTTTATTGTTACGTGTACCAAGGTACAGTGAAACATTTTTATTGCATGGTAACCAGTCTGCAGAAGGACTATACATGAGTAACATAGAGGTGCTGGATAATGGGAATAACTTATTAATCCTATTAATGATAATGATAATCCTACAGTGAGGTAGATGGTGAATCAGGACTGCTCCCTAGTTGATGAGAGGATGGTTCAGCTGCCTGATGACAGCTGGGAAAAAAACTGTCCCTGAAACTGGAAGTATGCGTTTTAACACTTCTGTACCTCTTGCTTGATGGGAGAGGGAAGACAAGGGAGTGACTGGGGTGAGGATGTTTGTAAAGTGGGTGAGGGATGGTTTGAGGAGAGTGAAGTTTGACATGAAGAAGTTGAGGGACTTTGGTAGGGCAGTACAGTGGTAGCGTTGCTGCCTTACAGCACCAGCAACCCTGGTTTGATCCTGACATTCTCCCTGTGACCACGTGGGTTTCCTCCAGGTCCTCCCACACTCCAAAGACGTGCAGGCTTGTTGGCTAATTGGCTTCTGTAAATTGTCTCTAGTGTGTAGGAAAGTGCTATTGTACGGGGTGATCGCTAGGTTGTGGCAGACTCAGTGAGCTGAAGGGCCTGTTTCCACAGTGTATCCCTAGTAAGTCTAAAGCTTTGTCCATGTGAATGGGAGGCTGAGTGCTGTCGATGTGGGTGCAGTGGTTGTGATCTGCTGGAGATTCACTTTACATCAGGGTTTACTTGGTAAAACGCAGCACAACACTGCGACCGGAACCCAGGTTGCGAGATGTTTTGACCGAATGAGTAGATGTTTAGTTCGAGTGAAGAAGTTTGTTGCGTTGCCTGTGAGTGAGTGGCTGTCACTTTCTCTCCAGTCCGCTACACCAGGCCGCCCTGATGACAGCTAAAGTGAAGGCATCAAGCATGGTTGCTCTCTACAGCTCTTCCCCATTAATATACAGGCATTCAATGCTCTGCCACCTGTTGGGTAATACTTTGAAAATAATAAATCAACTTCAACATTGCACTCTTCTCAAGTTGCAACAAATGATTGAGTCCTAGCCTTCCACTATTTGGATGTCTGTGGAGACAATTGCCATAAAATGCTGAAGTGATAATTCTGCCTTCTGTAATTTTAATTCTTTTTGGCCTGGTGCTAAATCACACTTTATTTTCTTTTATATTACTTCAATTACACTCAAGATAATGATGAGTCAGTATGCAGTGAAGACGTTATTGCCTGCTTCAAATTAAGGGTTTGATTGTTATTGAATAAGTTAGAAATGTTGTTTCTTTAAGGGGCTGTCCCACTTGGGTGACCTATATGGCGAGTTTAGAAGAGTTTAGGAGAGTTTGAAAAAATGTCATGTAGAAGACCTCCTTCGACCTCCTTCAATTATGTTGAAGACCAGCTTCGATAGCTATCACTAGCTACGACTGACCAGGAACCTTATACACGGAATAGTGGAGAGTGAAGACGACCTCCTTCGATCTCCTTCGACCTCCCTTCAATCTCCCTTCGACTATGAGGAAGACTATCTACGACTACCTTCGACTACCCTTGATCAACTACGACTAAGATGCCGACCTACTACGACCTACTATGACCTACTACGACTAAACCTACGAGTAAATAAAGTATTGTTTTTTTCCATGGCGACCTTTTTTTACTCGTGGGCATTTTTCAACACATTGAAAAATACGCCTTGACCTAGCCGAGGCCTTGAGTACATGGGGACTTCTCTCGAGCATGAAGGAGAGTTACAAAGACCTCCTAGGACCTCATGTTGACCATGCTGCGAGTATGAGTCGAGGGCAAACTCACCAGAACTCGCGGATTAGGTCGCCCAAGTGGGACAGCCCCTTTAAAATGTCAACAAATTATCTAACAACATTTGAACAGCAGACTAAAGACGTATAGGTATGCAAGCTACTTGGCTTGGTAACATTGGAAATTGCTCCTCGTGTGTGTAGGGTAGTGTTATGGGTCTGTCCCACTTAAGCGATTTTTCAGGCGACTGCTGGAGACTCTCAAGGCGCCAGCAGTCACCCGAAAAACCAGTGACTGGAACGGCAACTGTCAGAGTGGTACACACACACACACACATCGTTTCCTTCACCAGCCCGTTATGCAGGCAGGGAGAGGGCAAGCTGGGGCAGCACTGTCTGAATGAAATTCGCATGGTGCAAAGCCAATGTGACACAGACACACACCGCGATGAACAGGAAGGTTAGTGCTGTAATTAAGACACAGTGAAACTGGTGAGTCTTGAGCACTGGCATCTGTTTGGATAACTGACGTAGGGTTAGGAGTAGGCCATTCGGCCCTTCGAGCCTGCACCGCCATTCAATATGATCATGGCTGATCATCCAACTCAGTATCCCGTACCTGCCTTCTCTCCATACCCTCTGATCCCCTTAGCAACAAGGGCCACATCTAACTCCCTCTTAAATATAGCCAATGAACTGGCCTCAACTGGCCTCAACTACGCTCTGTGGCAGAGAGTTACAGAGATTCACCACTCTCTGTGTGAAAAAAGGACAACAGGCCATGGGGTCCCACCAGCTGGTGGTCAAACAAATGAAGGGTATTTACAACTCTAACCCCTAGACCAAGGTAACCCATATATGGGATGTCAGTGTGGTCCTGACATACCTCAGGGGATGCCCACCAGCCAGATCCCTCAACCTGAAGCCATCTATGCTCAAACCACTCATGTTGATGGCACTTGTAGCTGCACAGAGGGTCCAGTCACTACACCTATTGCGACTGGACACCATGCTCACAGCTCTAGACCAGATCTCTGTCGTTATCCAGGGAATGATCAAACAGAGCAGACCAGGAACACCTAATCCAGTTGTGGAATTCCGGGCTTACCCGACAGAAACACAGTTATGTGCCATGATCCTATTATCCTACATAGACACAACCAAAATATTCGAGGGAGATGAAAAGCCTTGTGGGTCAGTCATAAAAAACCTTATGGTCGGGTGACGAGCCATTTCGAGATGGCTCAAGCAGGTGCTAAAAGCTGCTGGGATAAAAACTAACATGTACAAAGTTCATTTCACCAGGGCAGCATCCACGTTGACGGCTAAAAGAATGGACGTGCCTATAAACCACATCCTGGCTACAGCAGGATGGTCGGGGGAAAGACCGTTCAGAAATTTTATAATAAGCCGTTGGCAAAACCTGTTTTATTTGCAGGAAAGATTTTACAGACTGCAAATATTTAATTTAAGCCCAGGGGAACAATTTAATTTCTTTGTTGTTATTGTTAAAAAATACCATTGTGTTTTTCTACAAACAGATTCATTGGTTGATTACGATAACACACTTCCTCCCTCAAAGACTTCGGCAGTGATGTAGTAATAACTGTTACACGGTTTGAAATCACAGAGCTTTGAAATCTTCACGGAATCACTCACGTGACTCCGAAGTAAAATAGTAAGATTAAACGAGAACTTACCAGTTTGAAGTTTGATCTGTATTTTATGAGGAGTTACGATGAGGGATTACGTGCCCTCCGCTCCCACCCTCAAATGGGTCAAATTCATAAACTGATGTCTCCTTTTCTTTACTATGTTTACTTCAATAACTGTGTCTACCTGTGATTCCACACCGCTGCTTTGAAGTATGCCGCGCATGCGCGCTGAACAGGTTCTTCACATAATCCCTCATCGTAACTCCTCATAAAATACAGATCAAACTTCAAACTAGTAAGTTCTCGTTTAATCTTACTATTTTACATCTGATGCTACAGTCTTGAATGCATTAACAGTCTAATGCAATTTCATATTAGAGCTGTTGGCATAGAATCAACAGTCTGATCTTTTTGGTCCTCTCATATTTCTCTTGACAACGTGGGATACCTATCCACGTGTTCCACTGAAATCTGCCTGAAAAGAGACTCAGTGTTGAACATTTGTGGACAGAAACATGTCACTTGTCCAAAACACAAAGTGGTGGATGAAGTCAGCGAGTCAGGCAACATCTGTGCCTGAATGGATAGACAAGAAATCCGATCGGGACCAATCTTCTTCCCTGCTTTCCACTGTATGGTTGAGGAACGGGGCAGCGTAAAGGCACAGAGGTAGAGTTGCCGTTATACAGCATCAAAGACCCGGGTTTGATCCTTACTATAGGTGCTGTGTGTATGGAGTTTGTACGTTCTCCTGCGTAGGTTTCCTCCAGGTGATCCAGTTTCCTCCCACACTCCAAAGCAGGTTTGTGTGTAGGATAGTGCTAGTGTACGAGGTGATCCTTGGTCAAGTGGACTCGGTGGGCCAAAGGACCTGTTTGCACACTGCATCTCTAAAGTCTAAAAGTCTAAAGCTGAAAGACAAAAGCTCCAGAGAGGACCAGCAAATTGACTTGGCCCACTTGGCAATTTTTTAGGCAACTGCCATTGTCGTAGTTGGTCGCCGAAAAACTGGTGACAGTCTGCATCATCCTGGCGACAACCTATGACAGCACCTACATCAGGAAAAGTCAAGCTACGCTCATTGGCATCAAACCCACTGTCGCTGAAAAATTTCAGCATGTTGAAAATTTAGTGGTGACCAGATGGACACTACAACATTTTGCGCGACCGATGAGACTACTCCCGGTGACCACCAGCGAACATGTAACGACAAACTAGTCGCCTGTAGTTGCCTAAAAAATTGCCTAAGTAGGACAGACCCATAAGGGTCCACATCTTAGAAGGATGTTAAAGTGTGAGGATGGGGGCAATTGAAGGTGAATGTGGTGGAGTATTGTGTTGCCAGCGCACTGCCAAGGTTAAGGACATCTCATAGAATCACAGTTATATGGCATGGAAACAGGTCCTTCTTCCCATCGTGAGCATGCTGACCAAGATGATCCATCTACATGTCCCACTTGCCCGTATTTGGCTCATATGCCTCTAAACCTTTTCTATCTCTTCAGTTCCTGTGAACACAGAGCGATCAACAATGTCAGTGGGGATAGGAATAAGATTTTGTTTAAACATTGTGAAGAGAAATCCTCAAATTAATAAGAAAACGTTCACAAGATGGCTATCTCTGCCATGCGCAAGTTGGTGTGTGCAAGGTTCATACAAATTAGAGATTTAGCAATGATAAATGTGGGTGGGTTTTTTGATTTAATGGGTAATGGTTCTCACTAATGGGGTAATAAGCTGTGGTGATGGGAGAGATGTCATAAATTGACTGGAACTGATGTTCAACTCAAATAGCCGAGGGCTGTAGATATTACTTTAAATTAAAAAGTTGGAGGAAGACTCACAAGGGGAAAGCGCTTACAGAATTTCAAGGCCAGGGGGCAGACAGTGTGATTTCACTAACAGGAAGGAGAGTGTGCTTGTGAGGGACAGAGAGATTATTAGCAATAATGCATCCATGGAGAAAGTCACTTTGGAGAAAAATGATAACAAGCCAAAACAGTTTATGTGGTGACAAAAACATCAATCCAAAATTAAAGGTACAAATTGAAGTAAAATCTGAGAGCTTTCACAAGGATACAATCTTGTTAAGGTTGATAACTGAATGCTCTGTGATATCCATAGTTTCTAGAAGAAGAACTAAACACAAATAGGTGATAATAATAATGAAAGTCGGGATTGGTCATGATTTGGAAGAGTAAGTTGTATGAGTAGGACAAGAGATGCCTAGGGAAATATTGGTGAGTGTAATTTATAAATTTTCTTACAGTTTTTCTATCAGTTCAACAGAATTAATGTAAAAAAAAAACAACTTGTAACAAAAGATAACACAGAATATATAGAAAACTTTAAAATTTGTATAGACCAGAGAAATCCTAAAAGTATACTGGTTTTAGAGGAAAATTCACAAAATGAATTTGAAATAGTTTCTTGGATAAGATAGTGACTGAACCAGCCAGAAAATAGGTTGCATTACAAGTCGAAAGAAGGGTTTCAACCTGAAACATCAGCTGTCTATTTCCTCCCCAGATGCTGCCAGATTCGCAGAGATTCTCCAAACCTTTGTGCATAGCACAAGATCCTAGCATCTGCAATCTCTTGTGTCTCGTGTCAGGCTTTGCCCTGCCTCCACCTCTCTTCCAGCTTTCTACAAATTCTACAATCAGCATGGAGAAGGGTGCCAACTCGAAATATCAACTATTCATGTCCTCAAGAAATGCTGCCTGACCCGCTGAGAAACGCTGGCACTTTGTGTCTTTCTTTGGTATAAACCAGCATCGGCGGTTCCTTCCTACACATAGAACGTCGAACAGAGCAGCACAGGAACAGGTCATTCAACCTTCATATAAACACGTGACAATAAACTAAACTAAACTAATCCATGGGAAGGAACTGCAAAAGGAGATAGACACAAAGTGTTGGAGTAACTCAGCAGACAGGCAGCACCTCTGGAAAGACTGAATGGGTGACAATTACATTTCACACTAAATTTGAGAGAGAGGCATTTTAACCTGAAAATAGTGTCCTCACCGTTAAGAAATGCTAATAAACTGAGGAATAAAGAGTGCGTTGGCAAAGGTATATTTGGGACTGAAATGATCAAGTTTGACTGTAGATAAGCAATGATAAACGTTTGAGGAAATATTTCACATTTCTCAATAAATATACAGTTTGTTGAGAAGTAAAGAAAAGATTCCCAGGATGAGTGAACCTTCTGTGGGTAACTGAAAAGGTTGATTATTAGTTTAAAGCTAGAAAATTGTCAAGAAGCTTGGGGATTGAGAGAGTTTTAGGAAAGGATTAGCAAATGCTGATGAAGGGGAAATAGCCAGAAAATAAGAGAGGCGAGCAAGAAATAGATTGCAAGACTTGGTGACACCGAAAACAGCACATGCTGGAATTTTCAGCTAAACAGAAAGAGCTCAAGGAACTCAACAGGTCAGGCAGCATCTGGGGAGGGAATGGACAGGTGATGTCTAGGGTCAGGGCCCTTCTTCAGACCTTTCTCCAGACAGATTGTGAGACATTTTAGTTGTGTTTATTGTCATGTATACTGAGGTACAGTGAAAATATTTTTGTTGCATGCTGGCTAGTCAGCAGAAAGACTATACATGATGCATATGATAAAGGGAATAACTAGTGCAAGATAAAGTCCAGTAAACTCCACTTAATTATAATCCAAGGATCTAAAATGAGGTAGATGATAGCTCAGAACTGCTCTATAGTTGTTGGTAGGATGGTTCAGTTGCCTGATAACGACTGAGAAAAAACACATTTTAAGAGAAAGAGCATATTGAACGTAAGATGTCTGATGTCTTTGATTTCAAGAGGCTTGAAGCAGAAGGATAAGGAAGCTGTGCCACAATTGAGTGGGAATTTGGTGAGATACCAACTGGATTGTTGTGTACAGCTTTGGCCTCTGTATTTAAAAACTGTTGTACTAGCCTTGGAGAGCAATGCATTCTGCATTGAGATGGAGAAATGGAATAGGATAGAATTGGATCCCATAAATCTGCCCTACTTGGGAGCTGATCTTATTAAAATATGTTTGATTATACGAGAGTTAGCAAAGGTTGAGGCTGAAAGACCATTCCCCCCAGCTGCAGAGTCTAGAGCAGTGTTAAGGCATTGAGAAGATTTATTGTTGCAACTGTAACAGGAGTAAGCCATTCAGCCCTTCAGGTGTGATCTGCCATTCAAAATGGCAATTAATTCAAACTAATTAATTCAAAAATATATTCCCCATCTCCCCAAACTTCTGATGATTTGAGTTTAGAAATGTATCTGTCTACTTCTTTAATATATTCAGTGACTCGGCCTCTATAGCCTTCTGTGGAAGAGAATTCCACAGGTTCACTCCCGCCTGGATGAATAGCATAGAACATAGAACAGTAGGGCAAAGGAACAGGCTCTTCAGTCCACAATGTCATTGCTAAACATGATGCCAAAAACTAATCTCATCTGCCTGTACATGATCCCTATCCCTCCAGTGCCTGCATATCCATGAGCCTATCTCAAAGTTCCTTAATTCCGGAGGTTGAGAGGAGACCTAAAAGAAGTGCTTAAATGCCACCACCGTATCTGCCTCCCCTTCACCCCTGGCAATGCGTTCCAGGCATCGACCATTCTCTGTGTAAAAATCTTATCCCGTACACCACCGTTAAAATTTGTCCCTCTCATTTAAACATGTGCCTCCTCGTCTATGACATTTCCGCCCTGGGATAAAAGTTCTGACTGTCTACCCTATTTATGCCTCTCATAATTTTATACATGTCTATCAGGTCTTCCCTCAACCTCCGGCATTCCAGAGAAATCAATGATATCTGACCTTAATAGATCTCCTTCATTATGAGACTTTTCAAGTGAGTACTGGTAGCTTGTTTGTCATTAGAGGGCCTTGGAATTTACTTAACCAGAAGTCCAACATAATTTTAGACATCCCTATCCCTTTATAACCCCCAGAAAAGAATATCCAAAACTATCACATGATATTTGTAGTGACAGTAGAACTTTTTATGATTTTGCAGAGATGGTACGGCAGCACATTAAGCTCTGTCTCTGTAGGTTTAATGTCATTAATACATTGCTGATATTAATCTGCAATTGTCAAATATTATATTAAAATCTCACAATGCAGTTGAAGTGTAAGTTTTCATCAAGTATAAATGATCTACTTGAATGCTGAAGGTTGATGCCTGCAAGTCCACCAACCTCTGTATGTAAAGCATAGAACGCACATACAAGTGAGATCCTTTCCTCCCGCACCCTCAGAACATCTGGTCATTATTTAAGCAGAACATAAATTGCTTGAATAACTCATCAGGTCAGGCAACATCTACGGAGGGAAATGGGCAGGCGACATTTTGGGTCAGGGCCTTTCTTTAAGACTTAGTGCAGAGGAAAGATGATTATCTCAGCTTGTAATATCATTTTTCTGACTTCCAACAGTAAAAAATGTGTTTTTTATCTAAAGAAAATGTGCATGTGAACCCAGGAAGACTAGGTTCTTTTGATTGCTTCCATTCAATGAATATCAGGAGAAAGAAATGGGTTTTAGCACAGAATAACCCAGTGATGCAGCAGTACAGTTGCTGCTTTACAGTGCCAGAGACCCAGGGTCGATCCTGATTATGGGTGCTGTCTGTATGGATTTGCACTTCTTCCTGTGACCGTGTGGATTTTCTCCAGGTGCTCCAGTTTCCTCCCACACTCCAAAGATGTAGAGGCAATCACATGAAGAATGTACAACCTTTGTACAGACAGCACCCAGAATCAAAGGATCAAACCCGGGTCTCTGGTGCTGCAAGGCAGCAACTCTATCCCTGCACTCACACTCTACTTCTGAAACGGATATACACTGCCAATCCAGAGAGATGAGGGAAAATGTTTAAGGATATGCTCAAAGGAAATGTAGCATTCACACTGACTTTTGTCCATCTACGCTTCACGCTGCCTTGGCACGGCCAGCAGTATAATCAATGACGAGGCTCATCCCAGTCACTCCCTCTTCTCCTCTCTGCCACCACAGCATTGAATGGTGGAGTAGAACTGATGAGACACATAGTCTAATTCTGCGCCTATAACTTATGAACTTCTAAATGTGGTCTCACCAACATTTAATCAGGAACCATTCTGCTCAGCCAGATATCCACTGGGGTATCACGCTGGCCATTGCCTCAAGAAAATGCAGGCCCCTTGCAAAGTCAAGTTGACCTCCTTTGGACTAACGTCAGTGGGAGAGGCAGCTGTCTTGACAAGGGTTCGAAGCGTGACCCATATCTTGGCTTAAGGCGAAGAGGGCATTGGCCAAGAGGCGATGTAGTGGCAATGACAAGAGAGATACACTGCAATTCTGCTGAAGCAAACCAAAATTGAAAGTGTTTCTCTTGCAATTATGAAATCCTACCTGTCACATAAACATTTTGTGTGACAGATATGTGATACATCATGTCACATCATATACTGTGGAGCGCTGTCAAAATAAATTGGAATACCAAAGAGCTTGGTGTCAGTGCATTAAACAACTCGATTGATTTTGAAATATTTTTACATTAAGCTACAAAAATATTATCATGTGTTAATGTTTATTGATTTCAGATATGGCTGATGAATCACGTTAAAAAATCATAGCATACCAGATATGTTTCCTGAGCATTGCACAGGCATATGTGACCAAATTGAATGTTCCCAGAGTGAAAGGGTGGTGATGAATGGTGGATACGATGTAATGGGGCTGTCCCACTTGGGCGACCTAATTGACAAGTTTAGAAGAGTTTGAAAAGATGATGAAGACCTCCTTCGACTATGTAGAAGACCTCCTTCGACCTCTTTTGACTATGTTGAAGACCAGCTTCGACTAGCTATGACTAGCTACGACTAACTTCGGGAAAATTGGACACTGAATAGTGGAGAGTGAAGACGACCTCCTTCGATCTCCTCCGACCTCCCTTCGACTATGATGAAGACTATCTACGACTCCCTTCGACTACCTTTGACTACCCTCGATTACCTACGACTAACATGCCGACCTACTACGACCTACTACGACTAAACCTATGAATAAAAAAAGTGTCGATTTTTTTCCATGGCGACCTTTTTTTACTCGCGGGCATGTTTAACATGTTAAAAAAAACTGCAGCAGCCTAGCTGAGGTCTCGAGTACACGGAGACCACTCTCGAGCATGAAGGAGAGTTACGAAGACCTCCTACAACCTCGTGTAGACCATGCTGCGAGTATGGGTCGAGGGCAAACGCGGCAGAACACGTGCATTAGGTCGCCCAAGTGGGACAGGCCCTTAAGGAAGCAATAGGTGAGTGTAACAGGCAAACAGAAAGACGGGAAGGATGAAAACAGGAAAAGAAACATAGAACATAGAATAGACCAGCAGAAGAACAGTCCCTGCAAATCACCTTGTCTCTGCTGAACAATGATGCGAAGACCATAGATTGATATAAAATGCTGCAGTAACACAGCGGGTCAGGCAGCATCTCTGAAAAAAAGGAACCAAATGTGACATTCCGGGTAGGGATCCTTTTTCAGTCTTTCACTTTGGAGTGTGGTAGGATACCAGATCACCCGGGGGAAACCCACACGGTCACAGGGAGAACGTCCAGCCTCCGGCACCCGTACGGTACCCATGGTCAGGATCTGGTTTCTGGTTTCTGGCGTGGTATGGCAGCAATACCGCTGCACCACTGTACCGCCTCAAATCATGGTTTCAGAATAGATCATCACAGTCGATTTTAAACACACTCAAATACTCAGGGATGTTTGTGAGCAAATACACTAAATCAATTGCACTTCCTTTTGTGTAAATCCTTTATTTCTTTGTGTAAGTTCGCCTGTGTGTCAAATATTAAACCCATATATTTAAGTATATCTATACATCACTAAACATTTACTCATCCAAAATGGAATTGGCATTATCATGGGATAAAGTGGATTAAGCTGGGATCTGACTTAAATTATTTACCACTCACTCAATACGACAGGGGAACAAAATTAATCGGAAGCAACAGTATGAAATGGGCTAATGGGAAACAACAAAAGGCCAATCTGTTTTTCGTTTTGCCCACCCAATTCTTATTCAGTGACTCCAATCAGAAAGGAAATTAAGTGTAGGATATAATTAACAGACCAGCAATTTAATATTGTCAAGAATGGTAAAAAAAACAATTTCAGCCCAATTTCGAAATGGAGAGCTGTTTACAAAGTATATCTGATTTTATTTCTACCCTTCCTGTAGGCAATGAATAAAGGTAAGTGGATGAGATGAAGAACAGACCACATTCTTGTTACGGTCGGTTGCTTGTTTATTACTCATTTTGTTGGTTGACTGAAGTCCATTTTCACCCCCATTACGTTATTTCTGACCAGTGAATTCGATGATATGATTTTCACTGCCGCTCCATGATAAGGAATCCTGCCTCCTTATTTCTTTAAATAAGAGCAGGTCTAAAGCAAATCAGAGTTGACTAAATGCCATTCCGTGACTGCAACACGGCAGAATTTAAATACATTGATTATTTTCTTCGCTTTTAAAATATGAGAGTATAATCAGTGGGCCAAAGGAAAGACAGATAAGTGTTGTTTACTTTTAAAGGTGGATGTTAGTTTGCTAATTAATTAACATTTTGTCATTTAACTTCTTCGGCCTACCCAATTTGTGGATTGGGACAGTGACGTCATTAGTTCACGGTTATATCTGCTCGCAAGGAATACTGAGATAGAGAGGTGAGTTAGAGCCATCGAGTCCACATCATGGAAACAGGCCCTTCGGCCCAACATGCCCACATTGAACTACATGCCCCATCTACACTAGTCCCACCTGCCTGCGTTTGGCCAATATCCCTCTAAACCTATCCTATCCATGTACCTATATAATTAGTTGTTAAACGTTAAGATCGTTTCTGTCTCAACTACCTCCTCCGGCTCGTTCCATACATTAACCACCCTTTGTGTAAAAAAGTTATCCCTCAGATTCATGGTAAATCTTTTCCCTCCTCATCTTAAAACTTCCTTTTGTGAAAGTTCTTTCACTGGAATTGAATTCTACAAAATAATGATAGTTTCCAGGTGAAAATTTTTCCAGAAAATATTTCCTGGAGAGAAAGCACTGACCAATTCTCGGCTGACTTATTCCAAATGTAACTATTAGGAATGCTGAATTTTTAGTAAATTCATAAATTCACTTCTGTGGCTTTGACAAGAGCATCAATGATTTTTATGGTAGCTAATCCCACATATTCATTTGGTCGGTGACAAATAATGGATCATACTGACAACTCATTCTGTGATTTTCAAATAACATGACAATACTGATATGCATGCAATAATGAACTGACTCTACAGTAGGTGATTTTAGAGCAGCTTCTGGATTAGAATTATGTAGTATCTGTCAGTAGGAACGGTGATGACAAATGAGTTGTACAAAGATTGCAACTTTACAAGATAGCAATGAGAAAGAGCATGCTGCTCATCTTAATCCATCCATTCACCCAGCACCTACAATCTGACTTCAACAGAAACAGACTCCATAATCCAATCTTTCCTTATTACTCTTCGGGCCAGCTCAGTGGTATGGCTGTAGAGTTGCTGCCTAAAGGGCCTGTCCCACTTGTGTGTCATTTGCCCGTCATGCAGGTGACGCGCGACGATTTCGAGAATCCCAAAATCATGGGGTGCTGCGCGCTACCGCGAGTCACTGCATATGCCACCACGTCTCACCACGCGCATCGTGTATCATGACGCGTAAATGATGTCGCATAAATGATGCGCAAATGACGCCCAAGTGGGACAGGCCCTTTACAGTGCCAGAGACCCAGGTTTGATCCTAACTACAGTGCTGTTTGTATAAAGTTTGTATATTCTCCCTATGACCGCATGGGGTTTCTCCTAGTGCTCCGGTTTCCATGCAGGTTTGTAGGTAATTAGCTTATGTAAATTGTAAATCATTTCTAGTGTGTAGGATAGTGCTAGTGATCGCTGGTCAGCACAAACTTGTTGGGCCAAATGGCTTGCTTTCATGCATCTCTTGTCCAAAGTCTGATCTCTCCTAATAAGTCAAAACATCCAACCCAGTGGCTATGTCCCAACACTCAGACTAAAATAAACCTTGTGTTTTAGACTTTCATTATTCTTCAGCACTTACCATTGGAAACTATCATTTAGGAAAAAAAATAGGCCATGCAAAATGCGCTTGTTTTCAACAAACTGAAGCTCTCCTTTAGCTGCCTGAGACCTCATTAATCACATTAATCATCCATGTAATGAAGGAGCATTGTTGCAGTCTGCCTTTGATTTTAATAAATTTGGTCTTCTTCAAGTCATTGACATTTTAATAGCATTTCTGCTGCTGCATCATCAGATCATTGCTGACATTGAAAAATTCCATCCACCGCTTAAATTATGTAGATTGAAGTTTTGCCCTTAAAATTTGTTTTGACCTGAAGATTTAACGCTTCCATTTTTTATCCCTTGATATTTTATGGAGAACAGGTAAGATTAGAAGCAATAGAAGGCCACCCATCTCTTTATTCTTCTTTATTACTTTTAGAATATATTGTAGAGTCGTCAATAGGGCTGAACTCAACAATTAGGTGCGACACGGTGGCGCAGCGGCAGAGTTGCTGCCTTTCAGCGCCAGAGACCTGGGTTTGATCCTGACCACTGGTGCTGTCTGTCCAGACTTTGTACGTTCTCCCTGTGACCGTTTGTGTTTTCACCAGGTGCTCCAGTTTCCTCCCACATTCCAAAGATGATGTTTGTCGATTAATTGGTTTCAGTAAATTGTCCCCAGTGTGTAGGATTAAACCAGTGTACGTGTGATTGTGGTTGGTGTGGACTAAGTGGGTCAAAGGGCAGTTTCCACGCTGTATCTATGACTAAACTAAACTAAATTAATTGGTGGCCTCCAAGATACCTACCAAATAGTCCCATTTGTCTGCATTTCACCCATTGTACTTTAAACCTTCCAAGTCCATGTACCAGTCCAAATGTCTTCTAAATGTTGTGAAAGTACCTGTCTCAGCCAATTTCCCCAGGAGCTTGTTCCATGCATGCATCACTCTCTGTGTGGAATTGTCCCTCAGTTCCCTTAGTTACATCTTTCTTCTCTCACCTTAAAACTGTACCCTCAGCTTTTGATTTTCCCTACCTTCAGAAAAGAAAATGTGCAATCACCCTATCTAAGCCCCTCGTGGTTTTATACACCTCAATAAGATCACCCCTCAATCTTCTAATCTCCAAGGAATAAGAGTCAAGAGTGTTTTATTGTCATATGTCCCAGATAGAACAATGAAATTCGTATTTGCTGCAGAATATGTAAACATAGTACATAAACGAGAGAAAAAAGTTCAGTGTGTATATATACACATGCACACATACTCAAAAAAACAAACAATTATAGTGCAATAATAATAATAGTCTGTTGTAGTTCAGAGCTTATTTGTTGTTGTGTTTAATAGCCTGATGGCTGTAGGGAAGAATCTGTTCCTGAACCTGGGCGCTACAGTTATCAGGCTGCTGTACATTCTTCCCGATGTCAATGGTGAAATGGGTGTGTGGCCAGGATGGTGTGGACCTCTGATGATGTTAGCTGGCTTTTTGAGGCAGAAACTCTGATAAATCCCTTCGATGGTGAGGAGGTCAGAGCCGTTGATGGACTGGGCAATGGTCATAACTTTTTGCAGTGTTTTCTGCTCCTGGATGTTCAAGTTGCCAAACCAGGCCATGATGCAACCAGTTAATATGCTCCCTACACCTGTAGAAGTTCAAGAGAATCCTCTTTGACATACCAAATCTCCGTAATCTTCTCAGGAAGTAGAGGCGCTGATGTGCTTTCTTTATAATTGCATCAGTTTGCTGGGTCCAGGAAAGATCTTTGGAAACCTGGGGGCATGAACATTGAATTCTCCCAATTTTGTTAGCCCTTGCTGTCTCCTCCCCTTCCTATCTCTCCCTCAGACCTCGGGCTCCTCCTCCTCCTTTTTTTTTTTCTTCTCCCCAACCCCCCCCCCCCCCCCCCCCCCCCCCCCCCCATCAGTCTGAAGAAGGGTTTCGGCCCGAAACGTTGCCTATTTCCATCGCTCCATAGATGCTGCTGCACCCGCTGAGCTTCTCCAGCATTTTTGTGTACCTAAGATCTTTGGAAATATGCACGGCCAGGAATTTGACATTTTTGACTCTTTGCACCATCAACCCATTGATAAGAGACCCAGCCTGCCTTACCTCTTCCTTTCACTCAGCAATGTTCTCATAAATCCTCTGCACTCTTTCCAACCTAATGACATATTTCCTATAGGGGAGTGACCAAAACTGTACACAATATCCAAGTGCGCTCTCACCAACATCTTGTAGAATTGAACATAACGTCCCAACTCCTCTACTCAAAGACCTGATTGCTGAATGATAAATGCTTTCTTCACCACCCGAATATAATTTTGAAATGTTGCTGCAATGCGATTATTTAGTCACAGTTTTTACATCCTTGAAACATTACCAATTCCAATATATGGTGATGTATTCATGGTCTACTCATTCATTCCACCATGTATTTAGTGGGAGATTGTACCTCTAAAGTGTTCAAAAGAATCTTGAGGTCCTGGTGAAGATTGAGTCTATCTTGTCCTTTGCTTGTTCTGAATCTGTTTGATGTGACCTACTCATGGCCTGTTATCTCAAACCTGGAGATAACTTAAACATTTGAATTGCCAGGCAAGAAAATAATACATGCATTATATACAATAATGCATTTCGTTGTCTCTGTACTGTACACTGACAATGACAATTAAAATTGAATCTGAATCTGAATCTGAATACCTTTGTAAGTTTGACTATCAGTGTGGTCAGACCAAAGTGGAAAGCATAATCTCCAACTGTGATAAAACTCAATAGAAAGATCCATCGAGGATGGATAAACATGCTTGTGGATTAATATGGGCTAAGATTCTGTAAATTTGTCCCAACTTTCACTGATTACCACATTGTTTTATCTCAATAGAAATCTCTGAGCACTTTAAATAGATTTTGAAAATCATTTTATGAAGGTTTCGGTGACAAGACCAATATTCCTGTGCATTCCTACAAAAGGAGCAGTAAATGTGTGCATTCAGATTCATGAACTTTTCATAGTGACATTGTCACTGACAATCAAGGATGGACAATGGATTTCTAAGTTAGAGTGAATGATTTGGTGGTTTCTCATACATCTGCTTTACTTGTCTTTTGAGGCACCTAAGTGTTTAAAAAGTTTTCCTGAACAAACCCTGGAAAGACAAGGTCAGAAATGTTCTATATGGTGGACTCCAAAATCACAATGCAACACTTGTGTAGGGAATGAATGCTTGCAAGGATGAATGGGAGCCGACTTGAACAGACAATGTTCTTTTATGACGTTTCAGCCAAATTCAGTTTCCGTCACATGCGCTAAAATAATACAAATCGTTAAATGTAATCCATTGTTCTTTAAGATAGGAATCTTGTTATCTTATGACTCCATCTACACTATGCATGCAGTCTGCCTGGTAATTTATTCCTGCACAAAATGTACCATTTATAATGTATTACTCTTTAATTCAAAATGTTTAATTTTTACACCAACCCCTTAAACATTTCACTGTCGTTAAAAAAGAACAATTCCAAATATCAATCTCATCACTTCAAATGGATTCCACTGAAATCAGCTGTTTCAAATCAAATAGGTCCACTCTCAGTGAAATTAGCTTTGTTTTCATTTAATTTTACTCCCAGTTGAGCCTTGTTAAATTTAGAGACAGCTGCTGATGAAGCAGTGAAGATGAAAGTTATAGACGTAAGAAATTTGTTTCCATTCTTGGCAGGGTACTTTGCAGCTCAATGGAGTGGATTTTATTGCTTCTAATTAAGGTTGTCTTTGTTGAGTTTGATGGAAACTATCCTTCTCTGTTCCTCCCCCACCCTACTCGTTCTGCTATTTTCACCATCGTCCTGCTTAATTTCGCTGTTTGTATCCCTCGTTATTATCTTTTCCATAGCAAATAATGGACCATTGTGGACTCCTTGATCATCATTGCTCTTTTTGATTTGTTCTTTTCATACCTTTCATTCATTTGTTCTTTGTACCTTTTCATATCTCTAGTTTCCCTTTCCCGTCATTCTCAGTTTGAAGAATTGTCGCGACCAAAATCATCACATTGTGGCGGCTCCTAAGGGTCGTCCCATTATACTGCCGAACCCCTCGGCACAGGAGTGGTGCAGTCCGGAGGCGGTCCTTAGCCGGAGGGTATAAAAGGCAGGGTTTGGGTGCCATCTTTCCCCTGGTTTCGTCTTCCCCTGAACCGGGAGGAATTAAAGTAAAGTGCTTCTCAAACTTCGGACTACTTGCCTCATTTTGAGACCCACGCACTACAACATATTCCTTTTCTCCAGAGATGCTTCCTGACCTGCTGAGTTACTCCAGAATTTTGGATCTATCTTTTTTTACTAAGGACAAGTTTATTGTGGAATGCAGTGGCTAAAATGCTTCAGAGAATGGTGTGAACATTAATTTCTCCATTCAAGTAACCAGAGAGAGACCTGATGTACAGTGGCACATTACATTCAGCTCAGAGATTTTTGAGAAATTCAAGTTCATTGCAGTCTCAAGTAATCTCATCCACTATGACTTTGTTGCTGGGTAAACACACAGGAGAGTGGTGAGAAGGAACTGCAGATGCTGGTTTACACAGAGGATAGACACAGAATGCTGGAGTAACTCAACGGGTCAGGCAGCAACTCTGGGGAAAAGAAATAGGTGATATTTCGGGTCGAGACCCATCTTCAGACCCCTCAATCTGAACAAGGGTCTCGACCCGAAACATCATCTATTCCTTTTCTCCAAAGATGCTGTCTGACCCGCTGAGTTAATACAGCATTTTGTGTCTATTTTAGGAGAGAGTAGTGATTCTATGAAAATTCACTACACCATCCAACCCAATAGTCCATACCAGCCGACAATATTATTCCACAGATAGACACAAAATGCTGGAGTAACTCAGTGGGACAGGCAGCATCTCCGATCAGAAGGAATGGGTGACATTTCAGGATGAGACCCTTCTTCAGACTGAAGAAGGGTCTCGAACCAAGAGACGTCACCCATAGGTCTGAAGAAGGGTCTCAACCTGAAACGTCACCCATTCCTTCTCACCGGAGATGCTGCCTGTCCCACTGAGTTACTCCAGCATTTTGTGCCTATCTTCGGTTTAAACCAGAATCTGCAGTTCCTTCTTCAACATAATTCCACAAACAGGAACTGTCTAACTCTTTCACCTAAGTTGTTAGAAGCATTCATCGGTAGCCCATATATCTGTGTTGTCCTCTCTGCCTAGATTTTACATTGAATTAATTCATTCTGTCAAACATAAGATGTAAGGCTGTTCTTCTAACAGGGGCCTAAGGTGTTTGTTGTGCTGCCTACTGGATTGTCAAAGTAGCAACGTATGAAACTGCCAACAGAATATAACCTTGTGAATTTAATCGAGTTGGAGAAGCTTTGAGAAATGTAAAATGGAAAACACTTGGCACGTCTTGTTTCCTTGCACTTCCCTCTAATAATTTAAAAATGAATATTCTAGATCTGTGTGATATTATCATCAGAAAGTTGAGCACAAAACATGTATTAAGCCAACAGCATCATCTCACCCCATGATCTATGTAGATAAGGTTGGATATAGCTCAGAATATCACACCCATGTGAGTCAATGAGTTGTGTTAGAAGTATGAATGTCATATTCAACCTAATGTTTCTATATTAAAACTATTCACATTTTACTGTGAAAATGATATGTATTGGTGTAAATGATTTGAGAGATTTTGATTTAAAATATGCACACGTATTTAGATGGAAAAGGAGGCCATTCAGCCCATCAAGTCCATGCCAGCACCCACCAAACCAATGGCATGCATCCTCACAATTGTACGGGAGGCACAGTGGTGCAAAGGTTGAGCTGCTGCTTTCCAGCGCCAGAGACTCCAGGTTCCATCCTGACTATGGGTGCTGTCTGTATGGACTTTGTATGTCCACACCAAAGCCGTACATGTTTTTAGTTTAATTGGCTTTGGTAAAATTGTAAATTGTCCCTAGGGTAGGATAGTGTTAGAGTAAGGGGCGATTGCTGGTCGCCGCAGACTCAGAGGGCTAAAGGTCCTGTTTCCGCACCGTATCTCTAAAGTTAAATTTTCCTGCAACTTATTCTTCCTCACATGTGTCCAACAAGTTTCTTCTCACTGCTTGCCTGCATCAAGGATGATGTACAATCACCAATGAACCTGCCAGCATGGCTTTGGGAGGAATTCAGGGCCACCCACTGTGGGACCCACAGGATCACTGGAAGAATGTGCTAACTCTCCTGTGAGGTTACAAAGTAATTCATAAGATCATAAGGCATAGGAGCAGAATTAGGCCATTTGGCTCATCCAGTCTACTCCACCATTAAATCGTTGCTGATCTACACTTCCCTCTCAACCCCATTCTCCTGCCTTTTTCATAGTTTTGCTTAATGTCATGTGCACCGAGGTACAGTGAAAAGCTTTTTTTATAGCGTGCTAACTCATCAGAGGAAGACGTACATATTTACAATCAAGTCATCTGTAGTGTACAAATAAAGGGGATAAAGGGAATAACACTAAGTGCAAGATAAAATCCAGTAAACTCCATGTAAAGATAGACCGAGTGCCTCCACATTCATACTAATCAAGAATCTATCAATCTCAGCTTTACAAATACACAATGAAGAGCTTCACTGCTGTCCATGGCAATGACTTCCACAGATTCCCCACCTCAAGTAATTCCACCTCATCTCCATTCGAAATGTACACCCTTTTATTCTGGGGCTGTGCCCTCTTGTCCTAGACTCTCCCACTACTGGAATCATCCTCTCAACATCCACTTTATCTAGGCCTTTCCTTATTCGATAGGTTTCAATGAGACCTCCCTCTCATCCTTCTAAACCAGCTAATACAGGTCCAGAGCCTTGAACTGCAGTGCAGTTTGTAGACAGTTCACGTCGCAGCCAGTTTCCCTGGTGGTGGAAGGAATGGATCCTGGGCTATTGACACATTGAACAGTTACCCCTGTCCCACTGTATGCTGCAATTCAAGAGATCTCCCGAGTTTTCCCCTGATTCCAACTCGGAGAATGTCCGTAGCGGGTCCATAGAATGTCTCGTATCGACTCTTAATGCTAACGCTAGGTACTTGGGACATCCGATAACTCGTGACAATTTTTCTTCCCAGCAAAAAATGTCCACGAGTAAAAAAATACTCGTGATGATAAAAATGGTTACTTTTTATACCTACCGTTAGCATTACGAGCCGCTACGAGACATCCACAAACTCTGATGGACCCGCTACGGAATTTCTCCGAGTTCAAATCGGGGGAAAACTCGGGAGAACTCTTGAATTACCTTGTACAGTGAGACAGGCCTTATGTCTCTGTGAACTTAATGGCAAGACCATTAGGACGTTAGATTCAGATTCAGATTCAGATTCAACTTTAATTTGTCAGTGTCATTGTCAGTGTACAGTACAGAGACAACGAAATGCAGTTAGCATCTCCCTGGAAGAGAGACATAGAATATGATTTTAATAAGTAAATCTATTTACATGTATACAGACATAGTGTTTTTCCTGTGGGAGGAGTGTCTGGGGGGGGGGGGGGGGGGGGGATTGGCAATCACCAAGGTACATTGTTGAGTAGTGTGACAGCCGCAGGTAGGACGGTAAACAGTCTGTGGTTGGGGTGAGAGCAGTCCTTGGCGATGCTGAGCACCCTCTGCAGACAACGCTTGCTTTGGACAGACTCAGTGGAGGGGTGCAAGGAACCGGTGATGTGTTGGGCAATTTTCACCACCCTCTGCAGTGCTTTCCGGTCGGAGACAGAGCAGTTGCCATACCAAACTGTGATACATTTGGTAAGGATGCTCTTGATGGTGCAGCGGTAGAAGTTCACCAGGATCTGAGGAGACCGATGGACCTTCTTCAGTCTCCTCAGGAAGAAGAGACGCTGGTGAGCCTTCTTGACCAGAGTTGAGGTATTGTGGGTCCAAGAGAGGTCATCGGAGATGTTGACCTCCAGGAACCTGAAGCTGGAAACGCGTTCCACCTCCATCCCGTTGATATGGATGAGGGTGTGCGTGCCGCCCCTAGACTTCCTGAAGTCTACAATGAGCTCCTTGGTCTTCTTGGAGTTAAGGGCCAGGTTGTTGTCAGCGCACCATGCTGCTGCTAGGAGCTGGACCTCCTCCCTATAGGCCGAATCATCGTTGTTGCTGATGAGGCCAATCACCGTTGTATCATCTGCATACTTGATGATGGTGTTAGTACCATGTACAGGTGTGCAGTCGAAGGTGAAGAGGGAGTAGAGGAGGGGGCTCAGCACACAGCCCTGTGGAACGCCGGTGTTCAGGGTGAGGGTTGAAGAGGTGTGCTTGTCTAACCTAACAGACTGGGATCTGTTGGTTAGAAAGTCCAGTATCCTGTTGCAGAGGGAGGGGTCGATGCCCAGGTTACCGAGTTTGGTGATCAGTTAGTGTGACCATATGCTGAACACTTTCAAAGAAAAGTGAAGAACAATATATGAGCAGCCTGCTAATGAGCTGTTCACACATTACGTTGTTGTGAGCTACTGGGAGGACTCTTCATAGACTGCAGTAATTTTCTATCTACAGTTATGATAGTTTTTTCTGGAGTGATGGATAGGTAATGATCCAACCGTTGGCTGTGGTGGTGAATGATTCTGGAGGTCAGGGAATGGTGTTGTATGCAATGGCCCAGAGCACCTTGTGTTAATGACTGCAGGGACCAAATTTCCAAGTGAAAAATAACAACCCAGCATAAAAATGCACCTCCTCACGCAAAGTCGTATTTCCCTCAGCACGAGTTAAGTGCAGTTTCAAAGTGTTGCCAGCAATGCAATTAAATAAGCAACTCGAACATTTCAATGAAGGATCCAGTTAAATTAATTTAGGGTTGATTTTAACTCTGATAAAATATGACTTGAATCCAGCGACTGTATTGTTTCCGGCTTACAGTATATTACTACTGCGGGAGTATGACGACCTTTATACCGAAATAGTAATTGATATGGTTGCAATGATATGTTGCAGGATTGGAGCTATCAGAAGATGAAAGTGAGAAGAAAAGGGGGAGAAATTAATAGAAGAGGAGAGTTGATAACTAGTCTGTCATCCATTTAGCATTTACAATCGGAAGTTATCCTATCAGCAAATTTTCAGGGAATATTTCCTTGTGCAACCAAATAAATAGTTTAAAATGTTCCAACAGACATTATGTAGTTTAACAAAGACTACTCAAATTGCAGTTTCTTTCCAGCATACATTTCTTCCACCAGTGGCTACAGTGTGTACTATCTACAGTGTGCACTGCAGTTGAGTTTTATAGTTTTACTAGACCAAGTGCAGACTCGTTGGGTCTGCTCCCTCAACCTTACCCGTAGTCCCCACGGGACACCTGGTCCTCCAACTCAACCTGTTGGCAAAGATAAGATTCGAGCACTCCTCAGCAAATATCATAGCTCGTGAGCCTCCCCAGCACTGGAGTTGAAAATAAAATCCCTGTCCCCAATTGCAATACCAATTGACCCTCCTCCTCCTATACAGCCAGGAGCTATGTTGACAAAATTGTTGCAAATGTCAGGTGCACTTGCTGTGAGATGTCATTGAGCTGAAAACTTCAGAATGTTGCTGTCAATGTTCCTGTCTTGCAACTTTGTATCAAAATGTGTTGGAACCTGTGAGGAATGATTTTTAACAGTAAAAAAAGTATTTTCAAACATTTTCCGTAATGTCGACAAAATAAAGCATGACAATTTCAGATAAGTAGGTTTTGGACTCGACGGGAAAAATGTCTACCGGAATATGTAAACACTTTATCATGACTGTATGGATTTTTCACACACACACACACACACACACACACACACACACACACACACACACACACACACACACACACACACACACACACACACACACACACACACACACACACACACACACACACACACACACACACACACACACACACACACACACACACACACACACACACAAGATCAGAGTTTTAATAGTTACTAGATCAAGTGGGACGCGTTGCATCCCAAACCCATAAACCCGCACATCTTTGGAGTGTGGGAGGAAACCGGAGCACCCAGAGAAAGCCCATGTGGCCACAGTGGGGATGTACAAACTCCATACAGACAGCACTAATAGTCAGGATTAAACCCGTCTCTGGTGCTACAAACAAGGACAAGTGCAGAAAATATACTGGAACACAATTTCCAACACCTTTCCCTCCAAAGCACATACTATCCTCGGTTAGATATATACCACTTCGTAATCATTGAGTTGAAATTGCAAAATGTTCTACCCTTTGTTGTGTACCTTCACCAGAAGGACTGCAGCTGGGAAGATACAGAAACCTGAAAACATGCACCACCAGACTCAGGTATAGCCTCATCCCCTCTATTATCAGGCTTCTGAACAGTCCTTCCATAACTTAGGGTACTATCCGATTCACCTCTACCCCATTGCAGACCTTGGACGGATTAGTGAGTGGGGGTTGGTTGGGGGGAGGGGGAGGTGGGCTATGTGGGAAGAAAAAACAGATAGAGGAGAGGTAACACAAAGCATAGTTGTTAGTAGGTAGGCACAGGTGAGTATGCGTTTTGATAGGCAGATGGTCGGAACAAAAGCCAGAGGTAAAACAGTAGGTGTGAGACAGGCTGTTTGAAGAGTTGTAAATTTTGAAGTCAGAGGAAGGAATGTAGGAGAAGAGGGAGGGGGAGGGGATAAATGTGCAAATCCAGGCAATGGACGTTTGTCCTAGGAGAAGGTTTGTGACAAGTAATTTATTATATTGGTACTAATGGATACAGATTGACAAAGTGAGAAACATTTTCCCATCACAGAGGGGTCTAGGACTAGAGTGCATTGGTTTAGGGCTAGTTTGTATTGATTTAGTGCATTAATTTCAAGTTGCCATCTCATCTGCAGTATTAGTAACCTCCCACAATACTCCCTCAGTCAACGTAGGTTATTTGTTCACTCATCCTTTTTCTCCAGTGATGATACCCTTTTCGCTGAGTTGCTCCAGCACATTGTGTCTCTCTTCGGTATAATCCAGCATCTGCAGTTCCTTTCTACCCAATTTGTTTGCTCCACTGTGAAATCTCTTCAAGGTATGTCTCTTTTCATGAAGTTCTCCTCTTTCTGACCAGTCTGAAGAAGGGTCCTCACCTGAAATGTCACCCATCCATTTATTCCATAGATGCTCCCTGATCCTTTGCGTTATTCCAGCACTGTGTCTACCTTCAGTATAAGCCAGTATACGCCAGCATCTGCAGTTGCTCTCTACAGACAAGGGCTTTACTTGAAGTGACTATGGTTTGGGTTAGACAAGCAGAGGCAACGCTTGTTTTCGAACCTCACCCAACCTTCATCAGAAATGGGAACGAGTTATTCTCTTTCTCCATCTTTCCATCCATGAATAGCCGCAGACGAATTGTAAACCTTGACCCATGTGATATTTGAGATTGTTTAACCTTGTGGATTGGTAATCAAAGCTGGAGTCTCTTTGTCCCTTATGAGTCAGTATGTAATTTGTGCGTTAGCCAACAAAATCATTGGTACATCTTAATATCCTTGCTTATGATCGATGTGTTTGCAAATCCATTAACAGTGTGAACCCACTAATTGCCTTGGGATATGGGCATCAGATCTCATTATATTTAGTTGTGGAATTCAGGGATCTGAGTGCTAAAGTGTCAATATCTAATTATAGGTTGAATAACAATATTTGACACCAGGGTGCAATAAAACTGAAAATATAACTCTCTTGAAGAATTCATGGAAAGATCAATGCAATTTTTATAATGGCAGAATAGGCCATACAACCAAACAGCCTTTCTTTGCCAATCAGTTATTTCTGACTGAACAATTCTTGTAACGTTTTTTAAAAATGTTGTGCGATGCATTTATACCGCAGGGTGTAACTGGTAGAGCTGCTGCTTACAGTGTCCGAGACCAGAGTTTGATCCTGTGTGGAGTTTGCTGCTCACAGTGTGACTGTGTGGGTTTTCGACGGGTGCTCTGGTTCCCTCCCACATTCCAAAAACGAGTGGGTTTGTAGGTTAATTGCCCTCTGTAAATTGCCCCTCGTTTGTAGGGAGTGGATGTGAAAGTGGGATAACATAGAATGGGTGCTCGAAGGTTGCCGTGGACTCTATGAGCTGAAGGTCCTGTTTCTATGTTCTATAATCTATCAATCAATCCTTCATTAAGGAATACTGTAACATTATGTGGAATAATGTTACAGTATGGTCAGGGGGTACTCCAGCTGCCTCTCTCTAGCCTCACAGAGGAGTTCAAGTGCACTAAGGTCAGACTAGAGATGACCCTGGCAGAATCAAGGGACACTGTGATCCGAGTTGCTGCTCCAACCCTGGCAACAGGGAAGAAGTGGATGGCTAAGAATGCGACACAGCAGGCAAAATCTGCTCTCCACCAAGGTAACATGATAGAGCAAATCCAACACGGAAGAAGTGGCTTTGGGCTTGGCGGAAAGCGACCTTGCTGGAACAAGGCATCATCACTGGAGCGCCGGAAGTCGCGGCTACATCAACCGTAAGACTGATGAAGGAACTGGGGATCAACGGACAAGCCCTATGCCAGGCCATCAAAGAAACATCACGGGTGGCAGAATGGAGTAGACAGTGGTTCTGGCTGAAGAGGAAAGACCCCATTTAGTCTCCCAAATAACCGACTAGACAGATGCAGATGGGGGTGGTTCTGGAGACGTCGTGTGTTCAATCTGCGAAATGTCGATGAAATTAGGTGCCCACTTGATAACCCTAATGTCGTGTCTGCCTAGCCTTTCTTGGAGGAGCATAGGTGAGTGCATAAAAATCCTGTCCCACTGTACTAGTTCATTCAAAGAGTTCTCCCGAGTTTGCCCTGATTCGAACTTGGAGATTTACGGTAATGGCCGCTTGTAGGCACTCGGGGTTCTCGTGGACATTTTTCAACATGTTGAAAAATCTTCAAGAGTCTTCCCGAGCTTATCGCGTTTCCCAAGTATCTGGCGTTAGCGTTACGAGCTGCTAAGAGATGTCCCCGAGCTCTGACGTACCTGGAACGTTCATTCTCCGTGCTTCCACGAGTTTGATTTTTTTTTAAACTCGAGAGAGCTCTTGAATCAACTCGCATCATGGAACAGGGCTATAAGGCTCCCATCACCACCGGGAGCAAGTTGATATAGAACCATAGAAAATAGGTGCAGGAGTAGGCCATTCGGACCTTCGAGCCTGCACCGCCATTCAATATGATCATGGCTGATCATTCAACTCAGTATCCTGTACCTACCTTCTCTCCATTCCTTTAGCCACACGGGCCACATCTAACTCCCTCTTAAATATAGCCAATGAACTGGCCTCAACTACCTTCTGTGGCAGAGAATTCCAGGGATTCACCACTCTCTGTGTGAAAAATGTTTTTCTCATCTTGGTCCTAAAAGATTTTCCCCTTATCCTTAAACTGTGTGTGTGACCCCTTGTTCTGGACTTCCCCAACATTGGGAATAATCTTCCTGCATCTAGCCTGTCCAACCCCTGAAGAATTTTGTAAGTTTCTATAAGATACCCCCTCTATCTTCTAAATTCTAGCGAGTACAAGCCGAGTCTATCCAGTCTTTCTTCATATGAAAGTCCTGACATCCCAGGAATCAGTGGCACTTTGGATTTTTTAACATCTTGTCCGGTGTATTTGGAAACATTCTTAATTAAGGAATATTGTAACATTATGCTGAATAAATAATACAATTAGCTGTTATTTCCCAGAATATTTGTGCCTCTTTTACAATGTCAATGATGGACAAAATGTTTTCTCATTTGCAAATCCCTTCTGATGGGACACGGGATGTGCAGATCAATGATTTAATGGAAATCTTTAAAAATGACACAAAACTGACAGCTCAAAGAAAATGGATGTCACCCAAGACAATATAACAACTGCAATAAAAAGAAAATTATCCCACCAGTGTTTAGATTCTTTTTTTTTTCAATGTTGAGCATTTCTCCTCCATCAAATCATGTTCCCTGTTTGTTGGTCACAAATGAGTGTCAACTATACAGAATATTGCAGCTAAAATTATATTTGGTTCTTCAGCCTGTCTGGGCTCTTTGGTACTCTATGCTCCAAAGAAAACAATATCAGCCAAGAGATAATTTATAGTCTTGGTAATATCCTCTTTAATCTTCTCTGCATTCTCTGAAACTCTCATATACTTTCTGTAACGTGATGGTGTTGGGCTTGCCCCAGCTGCTCAGTCGTGGGCTCAACGAGGAGGTGCTGATAGGGAGGCTCCTCCCCCTCCCCCCCTCCCCCTCTCCTTCCCCCTCTGCCTCTCCCTCTCCCCTCTCCCCCCCCCCCCCCCCTCCCCCTCCACCACCTCTACCCCCCCCCCTCTCTCCCTCCCTCCCCAAGGCATTCAAGGTTTGTTGTTCTGCTGTAATCAGCCTTCAGGTACTTCGAATGAGAGAAGGTGATTAGTAGAGAAGGGGGATGACAGTTTCATTTCCCTCCCAGCTTGGAAAGGCTGCTGAGGGCAAGCAAGCCCAGAATGTATGTTTACACTAATCGTTTGAGACTTGCGAGATTACCCTTGTGGCTACATCTGAGTTGCGTGTAAGTATGGTGTTTGCCATGAATAAACATTTGCTTTGAATCCTGGCACGCAGTTAGGATGCCAGGAGAAATCATCTCCTGGGCTGAAGCCTCCTGCCACTGTGAAAGTTGAAGTTTTTCCATCACATCCTACATTCTCTGTTTTCATTTGCAATTTCAGCAGTGAAAACCAAATATGTATTTCCTCTTTGGACTTCCACTGCTTTGCTCGCAAAGGAAAAAATAGCTCAAAATTCAAGCTCCAGTCTCCAGTCTGAACAAAGGTCCCAACCTGAAACATTGCCCATCCATGTTCTCCAAAGATGCAACCTGACCCGCTGAGTTACTCCAGCACTCTGTGTCTTTTAAAAAAAACTATATCCAATAACATCTGTAAATTCACCATGGAAGTTTGCTTCATTTTTTGGATTTCGACATTTATTGTCATTCCATATTTGCGATTTGTTTAGTTTAGCTTAGTTTACAGATAAAGTGTAGAAACAGGCCCTTCAACCCACTGAGTCTGTGCCAAACATCAAACATCCATACACTAGCTCTATCCTAAACACTAAGGCCAATTTGTAGAAGCCAATTAACCAACAAACCTGCATGTCATTTGTAGATGGTTATGCATCATTGGAATGTGGGAGGAAACCGGAGCACCCAGAGAAGACGCATGTGGTCACGGGAAAAATGTACAAACTCGATAACTCCATTCAACCCTGACTACGGAAGCGGTCTGTATGGAGTTTGTACATTCTCCCCGTGACCTGCGTGGGTTTTCTCTGGGTAATCCGGTTTCCTCCCACAATCCAAAGATGTACAAGTTTGTAGGTTAATTGACTGAGCATAATTGTAGATTGTTCCGAGAATGTAGGATAGCATTAATGTGCGGGGATCGCTGATCGGTGCGGACTCGGTGGGTCGAATGGCCAGTTTCTGCGCTGTATCACTAAACTAAACATGGGAATGCACATGACATCTACTTGGAAGCTGACAATAGCATAGAGATAATTGAGGATGGGCTGATGGTGGTCTTATTAATTAATAAGTCGTTTAATAAGGTAGAAAGGAGAAAATATTTAACTGACAATGGATTCCAAAACTAAGGGCCACAAAATGTAAGATAAGCATAAGTAAATGTATTAATGAACTCAGGAGAAATGTTCTTAACTGGATAGTGATTCGTAAAATCACTAGTAAAGATAGTAAAAATTAGTGATAGTGATTAACTGGATAGTGATAGTAAAATCCTAGGGATTGTAACATCCAGTCCTACTAATCAATCTGTAGATTATTACAGTATGGAGTAGCTGAGGCTTATAACATTGATGTGCTTCTGAGGAGGTTGTGGCACTACATCCTGAGAAAGGAATGAAAGATCAATCAAAAAAAGGGATAAAGTAAAGTTGGGGTGATTTGTGATATAGTTGAGTGTGGAATAAAGCCGTCTTTGTGTTGAGAAATTCTATACGTTTCCATTTAACATCGTAAAGAATATTATGCTCTTGAATAAAGAGTTTATTCATTACCTAATGAGAAACAGACCGTGGATTTTCTATCGTCTTGCCATTACACTAAAAGCCATTTACTGGAACATCCATGTAGATTTTCCAGTAAAGAGCAGCTATAGCAATGCAAGTCTTAAAAATAATTTTGGAGATAAGCCTAGTTGCTGTGATCGACAAGCAATATCTACGCTTGTGATAGCTTACACAGAGATGCACTTGAGTTCCTTTCCGTTATTAGGAATGCTGAAGGGAAGGTAAGCATGGTCCTCCTAGATCCTGTGTGAATTTGCCCCAGCCTCAAATGCAGGTCCAACACAGATTTTCCGGCATCCTTGGTCCAGAGCCTTTCTAGCTTATCTATTTTGCAGACCAACAGAGGTCACGGCCTCCGAGAGGAGTTCAACGGTACTGCAACGGTCTTCCTAGGCCGCCTAGGGGCCGGGATACCAGCCCGCAAAATCGTCAGCAGAAGTCAGATATGAGAACAGATCTACTGGCTCGGGCCAGACCAGAATTCCAGAGCCCTCGCAGCAGGGAGCAAATTTAACCCGCCAATCGGCGCTAAAGTCTTGATGAGATCGAGATCGGCTGCCTCACCCGGCCGAGGCGCCACATTTTCTGGGGGACTTCAAGAGGGGATTTCAATTGCGCTCTCGTGATTTTGTCCAGATTAAAGGAGGCACCAGACCATGAATCAGAGGTGGGCCTGTACTTTGCTTTGTGTATTTAATGAGAAGTACAGAAACAATGATACTTTATCACTGAAGACCCAGACTAATCAATACCTTTTCAGAAACACACTCTTGATGATTCAGTGTGCGGTTAGTGGATAAAGCGAGCTAGGGCACTGTCCGATTCTATTGATTCATCCCTACCCAATGGTGGACCTTGGACTTTGTCGAAAGAAGTGTGTGCTACAATACTGACTCTGTGTCTTCGCCTTTGCTCTATCTATTGTATTTGAGTTTCACTTGATTGTTTTTATGAACAGTATTATCTGATCTGATTGGATAGCATACAAAAATAAAGCTTTTCATTGTATGTTGGTACACATGACAATAAGAAACCTAAACCTAACTCTAAAATCCACAGAAGTCTGTTTAAAACACATTTGGGAATCTTGTTGCAAATTATGTGCTTAAAATTATGCTGGTCTTCCCAGTATGAAATTATGATTTCATTTTCCACACAAATGTATTTGCATATAGACAATTACAAAATCTTCTACAGCCAATGTAATCAGACCACACAATAGAAGGTAATTGTACTTTACGCATGCAGTAACAAATGTGCATTCATTAGGGGATGACCTGGTGAAACTTTGAATAGGAGCATATAATCTCATGTGAGTAATCTAATTCTAAATCTCTCAAAATACCTCTAAAATTACATTGACCTATTAGGCTTCTCATTGCTGTGCGCCAGCAAATTTTCTACTGCAATTAACTATGATTTTTCCTGTCTAAAGATTATTTAAATGTGCAAGTGAGCCTTTGTGATGAGGACAGTTCCATATGAGGTGCTGCCTTGAATGTATGTTTCAGAAAATAAAGACTGGCCGTACTTATTATTTTAGGTAAGACTAAACTTTGGACTTTAGAGAGACAATGTAGAAACAAGTCCATCAAACAACCGAGTCTGTGCCAACCAGTGATCAACCCACATACGAGCAAAATGCTACACTCCTGGACAATTTTATAATTTACAGAAGCCACTTAACCTACAAATCCGCACATCGTTGGAGCCTGAGAGGAAACCAGATCACCCGGAGAAAACTCACACAGTCATAGGGAGAATGTACAAACTCTGTACAGACAGCACCAATAGTCAGGATCGAACCTAGGTCTTTGGAGCTGTGAGCCAGCAACTCTACCGCTACACCACTGTGCCTTGTGATCAGGCATGTAGGAATTGCCAAAATCCAGCGAGGTTGTTTAACCCCTGTCCCACTTTCACGACCTAATTCACGATCTCTGCAGAGTTTGCCCTTGACTCATACTCGCAGCATGGTCGCCATGAGATCGTAGGACATGGTAGGAGGTCGTAGTTAGGTTCTAGTAAGTCTTGATGCTAGTAGTAGGTACTCGTGGCATCAAGAAGGCGTTTTTTCAAGCCTGATAAAAAATGTCCATGAGTAAAAAAAAGGTTGGCATGGAAAAAATCGACTCTTTTTACTTGTGGGTAGGTCGTAGGTAGGTTGTAGTAGGTCTGGATGCTAGTCGTAGGTGGTCGGAGGCAGTCAAAGGTAATAACTCCAGGGTGAAAAAAATGGTTATTTAAACAACACTACACCTCACTCCATGGCATGTTCATTCATAGCTGGAGAGTTTTTTGGAGAGGAGACTTTAGAGATGTTTTAGAGATGGCACCAATAAGGCAGCAGCGCAGGGGGAGCTTGATCGCCCTGACGCAGAGGGCTCGACCGCCAGTTGCGGGAGCCAAGATCGCTCTGACAACGGAAGGTTCAAGTGCCCCAACCATCCCCCACATAAAACAAACCAGAGAACATCTACAGACACTTTTAAAACAAAGGAGAACAAAGAAGAGAAGAAGATTGAACTTTTTTTGCCTTCCATCACAGTGAGGAATGTGGTGGAAGTTTATGTTATAAATTTATTTGGGCGTCTTGTTCTTTATTGGTAAGACTGTATGGCAAATCAAATTCCTCATATGTTGCACTTGGCTAATAAAGTACTATTATGATTATGATTTGGCTATAAACTGTATCTACCTACATACCTGTCCAAATGTCTTTTAAATGTAATTATTGTACCTATCTCAACAATTTTGTCTACTTCATCTAGTCCTTATTTATTATTTACAATGAAGACCAAGATGAATAAGGTCATAAGATCATAAGGGATTGGAGTAGAATTAGGCCATTCAGCCCATCAATTCGTGGCTGATCTATCTCTCCCTTCTAACCCCGTTCTCCTACCTTCTCCCCATAACCTCTGACACGTCCTAATCAAGAATCTATTTATCTCTACTTTAAAAATATCCACTGACTTGGCCTCCACAGCCTTCTGTTGCAAAGAATTCCACAGATTCACCACCCTCTGACTAAAGAAATGTATCCTCATCTACTTCCTAAAAGAACGTGCTTTAATTCTGAGGCTATGACCTCTAGTCCCAGACTCTCCCACTAGTGGAAACATCCTCTCCACATCCACTCTATCCAAGCATGAAGGGGCAGAGTGCAAGATAACCAATCTTAGTGATGACTTAAAAGAAGGTGGGTGACAAGTTGTCATGATGACTTTGTGAATCAGCAGCAAGATATAGATAGACTGAGTGGGCGAAGAATTGGCAATTGTGAGGTCATGTACTTGGAATCAAGAAGAAGCAATCATCTACATGGAAAATGAGTGAACTCAAGAGGGAACCAGATGTTCTTCTGCATAAATCACAAAAAAAAGGTTGCAGTTAGATGCAGAGAGTTATTAGGAAGGCAAATGATACACTGCCCTTTAGCATAAAGAGGATGGAGCTGGGGTAAATATTGTTACAATTGTAGACGCAGGGGACTGCAGATGCTAGTTTACAAACATTAACACAATTTGCTACGAGCATCTCAACGGGCCAGATAGCACCTCTGGAAGACATGAATAGGTGACTTTTTGGATCAGGATCCATCTTCAGACTGATTGCAGGAAGAAGGAGAAAACTGGAGGAGAGGTGAGGGCAGGACAAAGCCAGGCAAGCAATAAGTGATTACAGGTGAGGGGGGGGGGGGGGGGGGGTTGGCTGGCGAATGGTTGGACAAAGGCCAGAAATGAAAAGACAAGTGGTTGTGAAATAAGGTAGTTATTTTATCTGGAACGTATGACAATAAAACAATCTTGACTCTTAAGGATAGACGAGACATGAAATATGGTCAGAGGAAGGGATAAAGGTGGAAGGGGATGCGGGAAGAGGAAAAGGGGCTGGGATTGTGGAAGATATTGGTGCACATCCAGGTGGGGCACAGAGAAGAGATAAGGGAGAAAAATGGGGAAATGTGTGCTGTACAGTTGTAACAGCCATAACAAGAGTACTGTGCACCTGGAGAAAACCCTCTCGGTCACAGAGACAATGTTCAAATTCCATACAGTCAGCACCCGTAGTTCGGATAGAACCCTGGTCTTTGGCTCTGTAAGGCAGCAAATCTACCGCTATGCCTCTATGCTGCCCCAAATGGCTTTTAAACTGATCTCAATTCCGCCAGCACTTGGTATACTGCACTGGCCCATGTTTCCCTGTTGTTAAGAAGAATGCTTGGAGTTCCCACTCCTGATTCATTATCTCTGACCTGCTTTGGGATGTGTGCTTGTGTTAATGGATGTGGAAAGAATAGCCTGCCGAAAGTCCATATAGTACATGAGAAATAGCCACTTACCTTTCTGCCAAACTAAACACTAGCATGATATAGTGCCTCCACCAAGAAAGGGGAAATAATAACGATGAATGATGAAAGAAGTGGCATATGCAGCTTCAGTAAGATGGCAAAAATGGTGTCTATTTATATCCGAGAGCAGATGGAGCACAAGCCAAACTAACATGAAGCTTTTTTAATATAGCGATGAGCAAGTTTTACGTGCAACAAGAAACTAACAACAGAACAAATCAAGCTGACAGGAATGAATAGATTTAGTCCTCCGATTGTTATGGGATGTCTGTGGAGCACCAGCAGTCGCTGCTCATTGTACCAAGTGTGCTTTCCATAGAAGTGATGAAACCAACAGAGATCTCTTTCTGATTTTCTTGGTTTTTCTTTCAATTTGGCACTGCTCCACTCAAACTGCACCGCAATCTTTTCTCGAGCGTAAGAGGTCTTGCACAGTTCCCCATTCCAACACATAGATTGGTGATAAATTCCTCTGAAATTATATTTAACAAAATGGTTGTGACCTGAATTCAAAAGTTGCAAAGAGCAAGATGGTCATATGTAATCTTTGCCATCACTGGGCTGATAATGCCCTTGTTGGTTCCAAAAAATAACATGGATTGTCTGTATTTTACTGTGTATCTGGCTGGTAGTGTTTTTTTTTTACCAAAGGCAAGATTCTTAATCTAATGTGTAACCCTTATTAGGTTCATCCTGGGTGACATTCTCGAAATTTGCACAGGAAATAACACTGGAGAGAGACAAATAAACCTGCACCTATTACTGTTGTGGTCAATACTGCCATATAAAATTAGCCTCACAGAGGATATGTGATGTAATGTAAAATCTAAGCCAAACATACCAAGATTTTAATTTTATTCTGTAGGAAGGCCAAAACTTAATTTGGTTCAGTAATTTTCACAGATGTTTAAGCAACTGGGATGCTGATTTACAAAATAGACACAAAATGCTGGAGTAACTCAGTGGGCCAGGCAGCATCACTGGAGAACATGAATAGATGACTGAAGAAGGGTCTCGACCCAAAACATCTCATATTCATATTCTCCAGCGAAGCTGCCTGACCCGCTGAATTACTCCAGCACTTTGTGTCAGTAATATTCTCCATTTTTGGCAATTTAAAAATTTGGTTTAAGTGTAGATTGGGCGAAGTATTAAAGTATTTTCCTCAATTAAAATTTCAGATCTGTGACCCTTTATCGAAGAGTCTTTGACCTGAAGTATTCTGTCTCCACAGATGCTACCTGATTTGCCGAATGCTTCCAGCACTTTCTGTTTTGATTTCAGATTACCAACATCTGTAGGTTTCAATTTATATTTTATTAAATGTTCTTTATCTGGAGCAACGCTTGGCAGTACAAAAACACTGCTCTATGATACCTAACGTCAAAATTAGCTCTAACCTATTAAATTTGTCCGCATTAGATTTCCTCATAAGCATTTAGCACAATGTAAGTAAAATTGCAATTTACTGCAAATATCAGGACAGAGACAAATTTGAATGTGTTCATTGAAGGTGCATGTACTCCTCAAATCAAAAATTAAACCACGTTCCCATTAATAGTCGATTTCAAAAGATAGACACAGAATGCTGGAGTAACTCAGCGGGTCTCTGGAGAAAAGTAATAGGTGACATTTCCGGTCGAGACCCTTCTTCAGACAAATGTCAGTTGAACGTCTATCTCCTGTGATGGAGGCAGTGAGATGAAGAAAAGGGAGATGAAGAAAGGGAGATGAAGAAAGGGAAGGGAGGTGTCAGAGACAGTCCAAGTTAAATTTAGGTGCAGGATGGAAATTGGTAGTGAAATTAATGACGTCCTTGAGTTCTGCATGGGTGCAGGAGGTAGCACCAATGCAGTTGTCACTGTAGCAGAGATAGGGCTACTACAACTAGTAAATTTAAAAACATGTAATAACTCTATCAATATTTATTATTGGTTGTTTCTACTTCTAAAGGCATTTCACAGCAGTGTTAGCCAACTAAATTTGACATCAAGACACATAACGAAAAATAAGAGCAAATTACTGTAAAACGAGGGTGAGCAGGTTAAGGAGTTTGGCTGAGGCAACACAAGTACTTAAGAACATGACATTCATTCTCCCTGCCACCGCTGTACATTAGCAGCAGTGATACACAGTCATAGTCATAGTGTCATTCAGCGTGGAAATGGGTTATTTGGCCCAACTTGCCCACATGAGTAACATGTCCAGTCTACACTAGTCCCACCTGCTGTGCTTGGCCGTTACCCCTCCAAACCTGTCCTATTCATGTACTGTCTAAATGTTTCTTTAACGTACCTGCCTCAACTACCTCCTCCGGCAGCTCGTTCTAGACACCCACCATTCTTTGTGTGAAAAAGTTATCCCTCAGGTTCTGATTAAATCTCTCCTGCCTCTATCTCCATCTATCCTTTGGTTCTCTATTCCCCTACTCTGGGCAAGAGACTGTGCATGTACCTGATCTATTCCTCTCATGATTTTGTACACCTCTATAAGATCACCACTCACCCTCCTGCCCTCCAAGGAATATAGTCTTGGCCTGCTCAACCTCTCTCTATAGCTCTATCCCTTGAGTCTTGGCAACATCGTCGCAAATCTTCTTTGTACCCTTTCAGCTTAACACCATCTTTCCTATAATGTTGTGCCCAGAACTGAGCACAATACTCAAAATGTGACCTCACCAACGTCTTATATAAGTGAAACATGACCACCCAACATCTACAAACCATGCTCCAATTCCCTGCCTAGGCTACTCCAACAGAACTACCTTAAGTTGCGAACTCTACCTTTTCTACCAAAGACGAGGACTTCAGGCGTATGGCAACAGTTTCCCCTGCATATCATCATTCAATTGCACTCCATCCCAACAGAGAAATATATCATAGCCTTTGAGGTCTTAATCCTCGACACCTCCCCAACAATTCAGTGGGATATTTTCACCGCTGTTTACCTTTTGCCAGAAGGATGGCAGGAATTCAAAAATAGTTCACCAGCAGCTCCTTAAGGGATGCGCAATAAATGCTAGCCTTTCCAGTGATCCTCAAAAAGTACTTGTCAAGGGTGCAGATTAAATTTCAATGCAGGAATCTCAAAGGGCTGCAGGAATGAAGGAGATTATAGACCCCCTAAAGAGAGAGAGAGAAGAAGCATCTGAAAGCAAGAGAGAGAATTTTAAATTGTGTCTTTATTTAACTGGGAGCCATTTTAGGTCAGCAAGCACATGTGAGATGGTTGAATAGGGATTAGAAAACCTCTTGCCATAGATTGCTAAAATAGGGGGCTGGCTGGGAGTGTGCTAGAATAGTTGAGGCTGGGGTGGCACAGTAGTACAGCTAGGTGGCACAGTGGCACAACAGTAGAGTTGCTGCCCTGCAGTGCCAGAGAATCAGGTTCAATCCTGACTATAGGCACTGTCTGTACGGTGTATGTATGTTTTCCCTGTGACCGCATGGGCTTCCTCCAAGTGTTTCATTTTCCTCCCATGTCCCAAAGACATGCGGGTTTGTAGGTTACTTGGCATCCGTGAAAAATTTCCTCGCGCATGGAGAATGAATGTGAACGTAGGGTAGTATAGAAGAGTGTGAACGGGCCAGGCAGAACGGACCTGACCTGCTGAGTTACTACAGCACATTGTGTCTATCTTCAGAAGAATCAAATACACAGGACAAGATGTTAAGAAGTCCCTTGTGCCAATAGGTGGGGAGCATTTCACGACATTCGTTGATTGTCGAGAGTGGTAGACGCTCAACATAGGTGGGGGGGGGGGGGGGATACGTATATCTTGGCCTGGGTAACCTTCAGGCCAGTAGGGCACAGGACACATCATCAGTAGTGTCCCTTGCATCACTGGGTGTTTCGGCCTTTTAACACTATACACCCTCCACAATGGCGGCCCGCTGCAGGATGATCAGCCCTCAGCGCATCCCGAGTCAAACCATCCCTAAGATTCACCCTGACGTACTTGGGGCCCAGCATGGGTCTTTCCGCTTGAGCCAAATCCACCGGCTGCTTCTTTCAGCCCCCCATGAGAGTGATCGTATGGTCTTCTGCAGAGCCTGACCGTGGATTCCAAGCTCCTTCAGCAGTCTGATGGTAGATGACGCAACAAATCCTCTGCATCCCACTTCAACTGGATAGAATTTGGTGTTCCAGCCACGCTGCGTTGCCTCTGCTGCAAGCTCTGCGTAGCGCAGCTTCTTACGCTCATAGGCCTCCTCAACAGAGTTCTCCCATGGAACTGTGAGCTCTATGATGTAAGCAGTCTTCTGTGAAGGGGACCAGAACACCAAGTCTGGCCTGAGGTTGGTGGAAGCAATTTCAGGTGGAAAAATTAGTTGTCGGCCGATGTCCGCCAGCATCCTCCAGTCACAGGCCCTGCATAGATTTCCTTCTGATCTGGTGGAAGGATGTTTAGATGTTTTCTGTCCTTCTCGGACAAAGGTTGTTGCCCTGGGGGGGGGGGGTTGCTTGCTCTCGGAGGCAAGGAGTTGGTCGCACACCGCCTGTTCTCAAGGGCTGATGCCAGGGTTTTTAGTACCTGATTATGCCGCCACGTGTATCCCCCTTGCGTGAGGCTGGTCTTGCAGCCTACCGTGATGTGTTTGAGGGTCGCTGGAGTTGGGCAGAGGGCACAGGTTGGATCCTCGCCGTACCACTGATGGAGGTTCTTTGGTGATGGAAGCACATCATAAGTCGCTTTGATGATGAAGCTGATTTTGCTTGCTTCCATTTCCCATAGTTCTTTCCAGCTGATCTTCCTCCGCTCCACACCTTCCCACTGCATCCATTGCCCCTGTTTGGCAAGAGAGACCGCCTTTGCACTTCTTGCGGCCTCCTCCTGTCGCCGCACCTCCTCGACCACCAATGTCCCCCGCTCTGATGTTGTGGCCTTTCGCCAAGTTGGTTTACTTGTCGTAAGGCCAAAGCCTCCTCTTCCCTGCTGGACTTGCCCCACAAGTCTTTGTGCCTCAGGGCTGATGAAGCTTGCTGTACTGCATCAGATGGTGTCCACTTCCGGCCAGTTACTAGGGGCGGCGCAACAGCACTGATGGTCTTGTCTCTAGAGTCCCTCAGTGTCATCTGGAGTCTTACTTTAGAACACTTGTATTCCTCTGTTAGACTAGTGAGAGGTAGTTCCAGGACCCCTTTGCCATATAGGCAGATGTTAGTTAGACATCGTGGGACACCGAGCCATTTCTTCGCGTATGAAGTTATGGTTCGCTCCATCTTCTCCACAGTTGTTATTGGAGCTTCATAAACGGTCAGTGGCCACATTGTCCGAGGAAGGAGTCCAAACTGTAGGCACCAGAGCTTCAGTTTCCCAGGCAGTAGGGTCTGATTGATGTTCTCCAGGCCGTTGACAATTTCTTGCCTTAGTTGTTGCACCTGCTCTTTGTCCTTGAGACTTGCGTTGTACCATCTGCCCAGGCTTTTAACTGGCTGCTCTGACACTGTTGGTACTGGGTCGTCACCGATGCAGAACCTTGTGTCTCTAAGCACCCCTTGACTATGGAGATGCTTCGAGATTTACTTGGTTTGATTTTCATTCGGGCCCACTTGATGTTCTCTTGCAGCTTTCCAAGTAGCCACTTGGTGCATGCTGCAGTAGTGGTTAGGTTGTCATGTCGTCCATGTATGCCCTGATGGGTGGCAGACGGAGCCCGGCCCTGGTTCGTTCACCGCCCACCACCCATTTTGAGGCCCTGATGAGGACTTCCATGGCCATTGTAAAGGCCAAGGGTGAGACTGTGCAGCCTGCCATGATGCCTACTTCCAAGCGCTGCCATGTTGTACTGAAGTCAGCTGTTGTGAAGTACAGCTGCAAGTCTTGGAAATAGCTCTTGACCAGTGTGGTGATGAGCTCTGGTACATGGAAAAAGGCAAAAGATTCCCAAAGGAGTTCATGGGGAACTGAACCAAATGCATTGGCCAGATCGAGGAAGATCACATGTAGGTCTCTCTTGTCCTTCTTAGCTGCTTGGATCTGGTGCCAGATCATGCTTGTATGCTCAAAGCAGCCCGAAAATCCTGGAATGCCTGCTTTCTGTACAGATGTATCAATGTACTTGTTTGTTACCAGATAGGTGGACAGCCTTTGTGATACAATGCTGAAAAAGATTTTTCCCTCGACGTTGAGGAGACATATTGGCTGGAATTGGCTGATGTCTGACGCACCCTTTTCTTTAGGTATTAGCACGCCGCTGGCCCTTCACCATGCCTTAGGTATTGTTTGCTTCTTCCACACTACCCTCATGAGCTTCCATAGAAAGCGTAACACATCCGGTGCGTTCTTGTAGAGCTTGTATGGTACTCCGTTTGGTCCCGGAGCTGATGCTGCTCTTGCTCGCCGGATGTGTTCTCTACCTCTTTCCATCTCGGAGGGCTGGTGGCCAGGTTGAATTCAGGTGGTTGAATAGGCGGGATGTCATGTGGGATGACTAACTGCTCATGCCTTTTCATGTCTTGGTGGGCCTTTTCCAGGTGTTCCTCCAATTCCCGTTTTGATGTTTTCACTTTTTTCCTTTGCGAAGAGGTCTTTGATGAACTTGAAAGGGTCTTTGTAGAACCGTGTTCTTGTGTGTTCTTTCTTCTTGCGAAGTTTCCTCAAGTTCTCTGCTTTTCGCAAGGTTGCCAATCGGCTCTTGATGTCCTCTTGGAGTAGCATGAGACCTTCTCTCTCTGCGTCAGTTGCTTTTTTCCATTGCTTTTTCAACTGTCTCCTCTCTCTGATTAGCCTCTCGATCTCCTGCTGCCTCCTGGACTTGATTGGTGTTGGTAATTTCTTTCTACCTCTCCCTTTACTCACCCCAAACCGTTCTTCTCCGTAGCTCTAGATTGTGTTGCCCATCCTTTCAAGCTTTTCCACTGCTGTGCCCGCTTGTTGCTCCAAGATATGTATAAGGTCATTGTTGACCGTCTCCCACTCTTTCTTTTCAACAGCTTTGGTCCATTTCACTCCAGGTTTGTGCCCTTAGATCTTTCCCTCCAATGGAGGTCTTTGTAGTTGTTGCGTGGGCTCCTCCACTGGCATTTCTGTGCTTGTAATACCCACTTCAGTGACATGGGTGCTGATGCAATGCGAACTTTGGTTTGAGTTCCGTCGCTGTGCTTCACTCGACTGATTTGACTGGTTGCTTTGTAAGAAGTACTGGGCAATGCGAGGCCCATGTCTCTGCTCTCTCAAGCACTTTTTCTTCCCTTGGTGAATCTTCAAGCCCTTCACTGATGTTATTTTCTCCCAACCACAAATGCACACCTGAAGTTTGTGTCCCGCAGCTGTTGTGGATGTCTCATGTGCTATGCTCTCCTTGTCCGTAGTCGTTTCCGTTCCTGGGTCTGTAACCGTGTTATCAATCGGTGAGCCATCTTCCACCCCCGCTCTCGCAGGCTCTAGCGGTATTTTCTTCAGTTTACTTTTAGTAGCATTCACCTGCAGTTCAAATCTGCACGTGAGCAGGTGCGATTGATGGTTGGCATAGACTCAGTGGGCTGAAGGGCCTGTTTCCTCTAAACTAAATGAAGTGAGTTTCAGAGCTTTAGGTCCTGTGTCAATGCGGATGGCATTTTACTGATGTGGAATGAAATCAATGCAGTGATGGCTCAGATATACACTAAACTCACCTCAGAGTGAAATGTGACATCAATGTTGAAACCAGTTTGGTTCTGTTTTAATCTGGTTGTCATGGAGATGGACGTGACTGAAGAGCAGAGTTTTGGGAGGCGGAAAGTAACGGCGTCAGTTTTTGTGCTCAAGTTGAAATAAATTTTGGCATCTGCAGAACAGTTAATAAGTTCTGAAAAATCAAAACGGGTGGAAAGATGTAACAAAAAGGGAAAATGCTGGAAAACTATGGCCAGATTATTATTTATTATTTTAGAGATGTGAACAATTTTTGACAATGTCAGCATTTATTGCTCTCCTGTACTTGACTCTGAACTGAACAGCTGGTGATTGGTGAGTCTGACCCATGTATGTACTGGACTGAGTCAGGACAACAGAGTTTCTTTCCCAAAAGACAACAGTCGATGAGAGGAGAGTGCAGGAAGGAACTGCAGATGCTGGTTTACAACAAAGATATGCTGGAGTAACTCAGCAGGTCAGGCAGCAACTTTGGAGAAAAGGAATGGGTGACGTTTCGGGTCAAGACCCTTCATCAGACTAAGAGTCAGGGGAGAGGGAAACTAGAGGTATGAAAAGGTACAAAGAACAAATGAATGAAAGGCATGAAAAAACAAGCAAAGCCAGTACTGATGATCAAGGAATGGTGGAGCTCACAATGGGCCCTTGTTGGCTGTAGAAAAGGTGATAACGAGGGGATGTGAACAGTGAAACTAAACAGGACGACGTTGAAACTTGTAGGACAACTAATGTGGGGGAGGGAGGGAAGGAGACGAATGCCCAGGTTACTTGAAATTAGAGAAATCAATATTCATACCGCTAGGTTGAAAGACCCAAAACGTCACCTATTCATTATCTCCAGAGGTGCTGCCTGACCGTGCCGACCATCGATCGCTCGTTCCATTAGTTTCATTTTATCTCACTTTCTCATCCACGTCAATGGCAATTCACAGAGGTCAATTTACATACAAACCTCCAGGTCTTTGGAATGTGTGAGGAAACCAGACCAAAAGGAAGGATAAACATAGAACTAGAACGCTGAGAAATACTGGAACTTTGGCCCAGGTGAAACACAGACAACTGAATGGATGAACACAGAGGGAACTGAACTTGGAGGAAAGGGAATGAGGGGTGGAAAGTGATATGAGCATTCAGAAGTCTTTGACTTAGATTGATGCAATATAAGCTTAAAGCCAAATGAGATAACGCACACCTAAAGATGCAGGGAAAATTTCTTCCGATATGTTATCAGGCAACTGGACCATTCTACCAACAACTAGAGAGCAGTTCTCAGCTACTATCTACCACATTAATGATCATCGGACTATCTTTAATCGGACTTTACTGGACTTTATCTTGCGTTAAATGTTATTCTCTTTATTCTGTATCTGTACACTATGGACGGCTTGATTGTAATAATATGGTATTGCCGCTGACTGGATAGCTGGTAACAAAAAGCTTAAACTAAACTAAACAAAATAACATGGTTAAGGAGTTGCAGATTTTATATGAACTAAAGGTTAGCAAAGGAAGGGAGTAGATTTAACTCGTAGGGGAGGGAATTCTAAGAAATGAGACAGACTGATATGATGAAGAATGTCATTATACAATTACATTGGCCAAGACAGAATGGTGGAGCAGACTATTTAGACTAAAGACTTGATAGATACAGCGTGGAAACAGGCCCTTAGGCCCACCAAGTCTGCGTTGGCCATTGATCACCCCATACACTAGCACTATCCTACACACACTAGGGGCAATTTTTACCAAAGCCAATTAATCTACAAACCTGCACGTCTTCAGAGTGTGGGAAGAAACCGGAGCACATGGAGAAAACCCATGCAGTCACAACGTACAAACTCGGTACAGACAGCATCCATAGTCAGGGTCAAACCCGGGTCTCTGGTGCTGTAAGGCAACAACTCTACCGCTGCACCACTGTGCTGGCCTACTTGATGGGCCAAATGGCCTAATTCTGCTCCTATGTCTTATAATCATATGGTTTTATAGAAAGTGATTTAAGGGCCTGTCCCACTTATGCTACCTATACAGGCGACTGCCGGCACCCTTGATAGGTCGCTGAAATTTTCAACATGTTGAAAATTCAGCAGCGACCAGAAAGGTGCTACGACTCTTTGGAAACCTCCCACGACCATAGGAGGCCTCTCTCGACCATACAGGCGACCCCTGGCGACATGTCGCGGGTGACCCCTCACGACCCTAGGAGACCTCGCATGACCATACAGCCTATATGGTTGTGAGAGGTCTCCTGTGGTCGTGAGAGGTCTCCAAAGAGACTGTTCGCCACTGAATTTTCAACATGTTGAAAATTTCGGAGACCTATCACGGGTGCCGGCAGTCGCCTGTAAAGGTCACGTAAGTGGGACAGGCCCTTAAGGGTAGAAAGCTATGGTAATGTTGCGATGGGAACCTTGTCAGAGTAAGGGGCAATCTGGGGTTTGAAGTGTGAACACTTGCTCAGTGACAAGGTTCAGAAATTAGTATGTTCACTATTAATTTTAACAAGATAACTGAAGCTGCAGATTGAATGTTCTGACCTTTGTACTCTCCTATCCAATCTATCTTCCTTCCTGGCAAAAGTACAAGGTTTATTTATAACATTGTAATTTATAACATTGATCCTTTAACTGTGAATGAACGATCTCAAATGGAGAATATGCTGCAGTGAAAAATCGACAAAGTCAATGTTCATTCATACTCTCTTCCTCTCTCCTCACCATTATTGGAAAGAATACTGTTTCCCGTGATGTTTTTAGTCTAATGGATAAAGAAATCTCCAGTGGTAAATAAATTTCTCATTTTTCCTATAATCACATAATCGTTTCATACCATTTCCTCCCCTCAATTCTAAGGATAGATTTCATCAGACTTGGAATTTTTCCAAACAAGTTTTGGAATGACCAATTGCTTCATATTATTTTCTTCAATGGGTTTTTATCTGATCTGACAATTGGAGTTTAATACAGTACTAATCTTAAATTGACTTGATCTTTACCTCTTCGTACAACTTTAATAACGCCAGTTGCCAAAGGATATGTTTTAAATTACTTTTAGAACTGAGTATTAACTCCTGCAAATTCATTTGGGAGAGGTGTATCCAAAAAAATAATTTTTCTCAACTGTGTGAAGCTTACTTGAAATGCGTCCAAATTTGGTGCAATATCACACAAATAATTCTTACAAGGTCATTATCTTCTCTTTATATACTACCGTAATTGTGGAATGCTTTTAGTTGTAGTCTGTAACCGTAAATATCTTGCAGTAACTCAGCGGATCAGGCAGCATCTATAGAGAAAAGGAATAGGTAAAGTTTTGGGTCAAGACTCTTCTTCAGATTGAGAGTCAGGGGAAAGGGAAACTCGGTATGAAAATGTGCAAAGAACAAAAGAACACAAAAGACCAAAACCTTTTGTTGTTTGTACCTTTTCATACCTTTAGTGTCCCTCTCCCCTGACTCAGTCTGAAGAAGGGTCTCAACCCAAAACATCACCAATTCCTTTTCGCCTGAATTGCTGCCTGACCCGCAGTTACTCCAGCATTTTGTGTCTACCTTTGATGTAAACAGCATCTGCAGTTCATTCCCACGCCATAAATGTCTTATTCTAGAACACATTCAGCAGACATCTTAATCCTAATTTCCAAAGGGCTCTCCTAATTCTATTTTGCAGTTACACTTTTGAAATCATTTTTGCTTTGACAGGTTGAGTTCATTTTAATTTTTTGCCATGGTTTTCCCAATTAGTTTCACAAAGAACCCACACCACAGTTTCTTCTCCTGTCTCCAATATCAAAAGGTGTCAACTGGTGGTATATCTGTGTTCTTGTGAAACCCACAGATTTCTTAATCTATTTATGTGAGATCTTATCTTAAAATTAGTATGTGTTTTCTTTTAGGTATTAGTTTTTTTAGTTATTAGTTTTAAAGATACAGCATAAAACAGGCTATTTAATTCTCTCTACATCATCGTCTATATCGCTCATTTCCCTTTCCCCTGACTCTCAGTTTGAAGAAGGATCTCGACCCGAAACATCACCTATTCCTTTTTTCCCGAGATGCTGTCTGACCCGCTGAGTAACTCTAGCTTTTAGCGTCTATCTTTCTTTAATAGATTAAGTACAAATAGATCAACCATGGCAGAGCAGAATCTTTAGATTTTAGACTGTAGAGGTACAGCGTGAAAACTGCCCCTTTGGCCCACCAAGTCCCCGCCGACCAATGATCACCCATACACTAGTTCTATCATACACATTAGGGACAAATTACAGAAGCCAACTAATCTACAAACCTGCATGTCTTTGGCATGTCTTTTTTTTATTTATTTTTTATTTTTTTATTAGAAGTAAGTACAATACAGTGGTACATTTTTACAGTTGCCAAAAATATGTTTACATAATACATTCTCTGTACAACTTCTTTTTTTTTTTTTAAGAGAGAAGTAAGAAAGAAAGAGATAGTAAAGAATAGAGGGAAGTGTAGTGTGTGTGAATAAAACTGGGGAAAAAGAGATAGTGAGGAAAATAAATAAGCAAGAAGAGAGCGCAGGAGGGAGATTATCAAATAGCCGAAAGGAGATGAGTTTTTATATTGTTGATCATCTTTCACCCATACCTGAAACATTTGATTTTTACGATACTGTTGCACCATGAATCCAAGAAATCAATAAATGGAGACCAACTCGTTAAGAATTGGTCTTGTTTATCTATTAGGAGGTGTCTCATTTCTTCCACGTGTGCTGTGTCCAACATATTACTAATCCACATTTTAAGCTTTGGTATAGTAGCGTTTTTCCAAGATTTAAGTATGTTTATTTGCTGTTATTAACCCATAATTAAAGTATGAATTTTGCTATATGTTTAATTTGTTCCCATCTCCCATTACTCCAAATATAATCTTTTCAGTATTAGGTTCCATTTTTATCTTAAATAGATTTGTGAATATATCAAAAATATCACACCAAAATGTATGACATTTTGTGCAAGAAACAAAATAATGTGTAATATTGGCTTTGAGAAAGACATTTATCACAGATGGGAGAGATATTTGGGTAGAATTTATTCAGTCTAGTTTTTGAATAATATAATCTATGTAGTATTTAAAATTGTATTAAATTGTGTCTAGCATTGATTGAACATTTATGTATATATATCAAATACTTTTCCCACGTTTCTTTCAACATTTTTATCACCCCTGTTATTTGCCCTTATGATAAAGCCTCTGGCTGAAAGGATAAGAATGCATCCGAATATTCAGGGATATAACACTAACTAGACAAAGTGCAGACCCGTTGGGTCTGTTCCCCCAACGTGCGGTTATGGCGGGGGAGGCGGCATGCAGCGTCACACACACTAACTATCCCCCCCCCCCCGCACTCATGCTAATTACCCCCTTTGATATTATATTAATAACCACCCTATCTACTAACGCATAGCACCCAACGTGCAGTCACATATAGAGAGGGGGGGGGGGAACGGGGGTAGAGAGTGAGTGGCAGAGAGAGAAGGGGCAGAGACAGAGAGAGAGAGACAGAGACACAGAGAGAGGGGCAAGAGGGAGAATGGTTGGGGAGGAGGAGAAGAGGGAGGGTGGGTGAGGGGGAAAAGGTGGGGGAGGAGGGGAGGAGAGAGAGAGTGAGAGTGAGGGGGGTGAGAGGGGGTGCTGAGAGCGGGGAGAGGGGGAGAGGTGGGGAGCAGGGAGGGGGGGAGGGAGGGGGGAGGGTGGAGGGAAGAGGGTAGGGGGTGCGGAGGGGAGGGAGGGTGGGAGAGGGGAGGGAGGAGGGGGAGGAGGGGAGGGGATAGAGAGAGAATGGGAGGGGGGGGAGAGGGGGGAGGGAGGAGGGGAGGGGGAGGGAGGGGGAGGGAGGGGGAGAGAGAGGGGGAAGAGAGGGGGGACGAGAGGGGGAGGAGAGAGGGGGAGGAGAGAGGGGGAGGAGAGAGGGGGAGGAGAGAGGGGGGGGAGGAGAGGGGGGGAGGAGAGAGGGGGGAGGAGAGAGGGGGAGGAGAGAGAGGGGAGAGGGGGGAGAGAGGGGGAGAGAGGGGGAGGAGGGGGGGAGTGAGAGAGTGGGGTGGAGGTGAGGGGAGGGGGGAGTGGAGGGGGGTGAGGTGAGGGGGGGGGAGAGGGGGGGGGAGAGGAAGGGGGAGGGGGGGGGGGGGGGGGGTAGGGGGCGGGGAGGTGTGGAGGGGAGGGGGTTTAGGGGAGGGATGGTGGGGGGGGAGGGAGAGGAGGGGGGGAGGAGAAGGGGGGGAGAGGAGAGGGGGAGAGGAGGGGGGGGGAGAGGAGGAGAGGGGGGAGAGGAGAGGGGGGAGAGGAGAGGGGGGAGAGGAGAGGGGGGGGAGGAGAGGAGAGGGGGAGAGGGGAGAGGAGGGGAGGGGGAGGGGGAGAGAGGGGGGGAGAGAGAGAGGGAGGGGGAGAGAGAGGGAGGAGAGGGGGAGAGAGGAGAGGGGAGAGAGAGAGCGAGGGAGAGCGGAAAGATAGAGAGGAGAGGGGGAGAGAGAGAGAGAGGAGAGGGGGGAGAGGAGAGGGGGGAGAGGAGAGGGAGAGTAGAGGGGGAGAGGAGAGGGGGGAGAGGAGAGGGGGGAGAGGAGGGGGGGAAGGAGAGGGGGGAGAGGAGGGAGAGAGGAGAGGGGGAGAGGAGAGGGGGAGAGGAGAGGGGGGGTTAGGAGAGAGGGGGGAAGATGGGAGGGGGGGATGGGGAGAGAGGTGGGGAGAGAGAGGAGGGGAGAGAGAGAGAGAGAAGGGAGAGAGACAGGGGGGGAGAGAGAGAGAAAGAGAGAGGGATAGGGAGAGAGAGAGATGTGGGGAGAGAGAGGAGGGGAGAGAGAGAGAGAGAGAGAGAGTGCCTTTTTACTTCAACCCAAACCCCCCAAACAACCATTTGCAGGCAGTGCTTTTTTACTTCAAACTAACCATATTTTCATTTTCAAACCATATTAACCATACTCACAGTTGTGTAGACATTTGTTCTGTGTCATTCAGAGCTCAGAGTGACCTCCATCTTATAGAGACTGATTGAGGCACACCACTTCCTGGTTTTATAGACCCTCCCCCTCCCTCCAGCAGGGGCAGCAGAGAGAATGGTGAATTTTTAAAAAACATTAATTTCTCTCTGATTTTTCATCGATGGGAAAAATACTCTGGTCCAGGAAGGCAGACGTGGGCTCTAATCGAGGTGGCCAAAAATGATGGCCGTAGGTGGCGGCGTTCTCTCAGAAATCGCAGCACAGTGGGCCAAAAGATCAGACTTTTAGTAATATAGATGACTCAAATAACAACATTTCATTATATGCAGATTATATACTTTTATATATTACAAATTCACAAACGAGCATCCCAACTTTACTAAATTTAATAGAGGAATTTGGTTCTTTGTCAGGATATAGAATAAATTGGAATGAAATGATGTCATTAAAGCCGCAGAAAGCGAATCACCTACTAAAATTTCCATTTAAAATTGCAACAGAAAAATTTAAGTATTTGGGTTTTCAAATTACTAGAAGATATAAATCATTATTTAACGCTAATTTTACGCCATTATTAAACAAATTGAATGCCTTGATTAAATTCTGGAAAACGCTTCCGTTGTCATTAATTGGCAGAATAAACGCTATAAAAATGATATTTCTACCACAAATAATATATTTATTTCAATCCATACCAATATATATACCAAAACACTTTAAAAAAAAATTAGATTCTAATATTACCAACTTTATTTGGGACTATAAAGTACAAAGAATTAAAAGAAACCATTTGTGTAAACCCAAAGAGGTTGGGGGACTTGCACTTCCTAATTTTTTGTATTACTATTGGGCAGTGCATATTAAGAATATAATTTACTGGTTGGACAGTTCTTCTCAACAGATGGAATGGATAAGAATGGAGAAAGAGGATTGTTCTCCGTGCGATATAGGAGTGATCCTCTTCTCTCCGATAAAATTGAATAACACATTATATAAGAAGAATTTGATACAATACGAATTTGGAAACAAATAAAATTAACTTTAAAATTAAGAAACCTATCAGTCATAACACCAATAGTGAATAATCCGGTATTTAAACCATCTCTTATGGATAAAACATACAGACAATGGGAAAGATTTGGAATTAAAAAGATAGGCGACATGTATGAAATGGGAAATCTGTTATCATTTCAACAATTAAAATTAAAATTTAAACTGAATAACAACCAATATTTTAAATATCTACAGATATGTGACTTTATGAAGAAATATATAGCTGTACAAAGATTTCAAAGTATAATTTTAGATCCACTGGAAGAAGCAATGAATATTAAGGCGCTCACAAAAATTAATATCATATCTATATAATAGTATTTTAAATAGAGAATTACCAGCAACAAAGGCAATTAGAGAAGACTGGGAAAAAGAAAACCCATGTGGTCACAGAGATAAGATACAAACTCTGTACAGACAGTACCCGTAGCCAGGATCGAACCCAGGTCTCTGGTGCTGTAAGCCAGTAACTGTAACCCTGTGCTACTGTGCCGCACTTGTGATTGAAAGGCAGTGCTCACGATACTTGTATATTCCACATTTCCAGTGAAGTAGGATGAAGATAATTACTCCACTTATCTGCCAGGCACAACTTCACTCACCTGCACCCACCTATCATTTGCCAGGCTTTGTCCTGCCCCTTTCTCTCCTTTCCAGCTTTCTCACCCCAACCCCCTTACACCTATCAATCTGATCCAAAACATTATCTATCCATTCCCTCCACAGATGCTGCCTGACGTGCTGAGTTCATCCAGCATGTTGTGTGTTTTTCTGGTGCTGCTATCTGCTCAGCAACAGCTTCTGTCCGGCTGACGTGGCAGGGGACATATTGGAGAATGAAAGCTCTGTTCCTGAGCGGGAACACTTTTGCTCCACTGATTTACTGACATTCTCCCAATGGGATTTCCTGCCTCAACCTCTGTATCCTTTTGGCTATAGTTTTAGAACTTTTACGTCTATCTGCGTGTCCACGTCACCCTTCCCCGTCTGGTTTTCCACCGCTATCCAGCTCTACAAGCCTTCTGCACAATCAGCGTCTGCACTTTCTTATGTCTCCATGTGTGAACACGGAACACAGAACAGCCCAAGAACAGACCCTTCGGCCCATAATGTTTGTGCTGAACATTATGCCAACACCAACTCTTATCTGCCTGCACATAATCCATATGCCTATTTTCCCTGCATATCCATAAGCCTATTCCAAAGTCTCTTAAATGCCACTATTGTACTGCCTCAACCACCACCCCTAGCAGCACATTCCAGGCACTCAAAATCCTCTGTAAAAAACCTGTCCCACACAAGTCCTTTAAATGTTTCCCCTCTCATCTGAAAGGTATCCCTGTCAGTCTCTGACATTTCCCCCCTGGAGAAAAAGGTTCTGAATGTCTACCCTATCTATGCCTCTCATAACGTTATATATTTCTACCAAGTCTTCCCACAGCCTCTGATGTTTCAGAGAAAACAATTCAAGCCTGTCCAACCTTTCCCTGGAGGTAATTACCACTAATCCAGGCATGTTTTCATCTGTGTGAGAATGATACTTTGTAAATAGATTGTGTGTGCCGGACGATATGCTATTGGAGGATCTGCGACTTCTGCTATTCACTTAAAGGCTGATATAGAATTACATTACAACTTTTTATTTTAATTTGACGTGGTCATCTGTGGTGTGGGGGCCGCTGAGAATAGGCAGGGACCCGGCAGGGGGTGGGGGGGGGGCACAGATAACAGAGGGACTATAATGATTACATTTGTAATTTGTCGGCTCCCTATACTCTGCATACTTTGTGTACTGTATGCAAAACAAAAAAAACAAGGTATCATTGAATCATTGAATCTCTCAATCATCATGGTACAGTTGGAATGGCAGAAATATTTACGAGGGGAAAGATCCAAATAAATACAATCACTAAAAATCCCTCTGAACTTTAAACATGACAGTATACACTATCGTTCTGGTTTTGGGGAGATGCAATAAATACTTGAGGATTCGTGTGGATGTGGTGTAGTACTGGGAATTGTGACTGACCCATCAGATTAGTTTCCTTGCATAATGCTAATCCAACTGAGTCTATTTTAATGGTAGTCAAGCTGCTGTTTTGGGGAAAATACACATCTCCTCTTCAAAGTAAGCACTAATTCAATTTAGTCTTAAAAATATATTTTGATCCCTCGCTCATCGCCCCATTCTATAATCCATCAACAATTTTCTTGTGGGGCAGTGGTAGAGTTGCTGCCTTCGAGCACCAGAGGCCCGGGTTTGACCCTGACAATGGGTGCTGTCTGTACGGGGGTGTGAGTTCTCCCTGTGACCGCGTAGGTTTTCTCTGGGCGCTCCGGTTTGCTCCCACACTCCAAAGAAGCACAGGTTTATAGGTTAATTGGTTTTGGTAAGATGGAAAATTGGCCCTAGTTTGTAGGATAATGTTCTATCACTGGACAGCATGGACTTGATGGGACAAAGAACCTCGTTTTCACGCTGTATCTATAACGTCTAAAGATATGCAGGGAATGGAGGAATATGGATTATGTGCATGCAAATAAGGGTTAGTCTTGACATCATGTTCAGCACAGACATTGTGGATCAAATGACCTCTTCCTGTGCTCTAGTTTAGAGATACAGCGCAGAAACAGGCCCTTCGGCCCACCAAGTTCACGGCGACCAGTGATACCTGCACATTAACATTATCCTACACATACAAAGGACAATTTACACCTATACCAATCCAATTAACCAACAAACCTGTACGTTTTTGGAGTGTGGGAGGAAATCTAAGATTTTGGAGAAAACCCACGTGCTTACGGGAGAAGGTACAAACTCTGTACAGATAGCACCCATAGTCAGGATCAATCCCGGGGCTCTGGCTCAGCAAGTTCTGTAAAGCAGCAATTCTACCACTGCGCCATCCTGTTCTACTGTACGTTCTATCTTCTCTTTACAATCACAACTACTGCCCTGCAATAGAATGGTGATGGTGATTCACTGCTGTTGCATGGTCTGAAGTATTATTAGATCAAAAACTGCATCTGTCATGGATGCAAAAGAAAACTATTTTACAATATTTAGCACAGAAGGACATCACAATAGTTTTCGTTAATTGAATCCATTTTATTGGGAATTGGGCATCATGAAAACAAAGTGCAAATTCGGCCCAGTTGAATATGCATGTATTAAACAAGAAAATACAACACTGCATAATGGACATAACAATCAATAGATCAGGACAAACCTCTAGATAAACACAACATGCTGGAGTAACTCAGCGGGTCAAGCAGCACCGTTGGAGAGAAAGAATAGGTGATGTTTCGGGCTGGATTCTGTTATCCTGTTAATGGATAGGGAATGATCCATAAACATACTCATCTGCGGGTACAGAAGGTGAGATTTGGAAACGTATTCCTTCATTGGAATCATTCTTTCATTGTTGGGTCTACATCCTGGATCCCCCACCCCAACATTGTAAGAGTACATTCACTACTGCAATTTACCACCACCTTCTCAAGGGCAAATAGATGATGAATAATCAATGTGTAGGAAAGAACTGCAGATGCTGGTTTAAATCAAAGATTAAAAAGCTGGAGTAACTCAGCGGGACAGGCAGCATCGCTTGAGAGAAGGAATGGGCGACGTTTCTGGTTGAGACTCTTCTTCAGACTCTTTCGGGTTAAGCCCCTTCTTCAGACTGTCTGAAGAAGGGTCTCGACCCGAAACGTTGCCCATTCCTTCTCTCCAGAGATGCTGCCTGTTCCGCTGAATTACTCCAGCATTTTTGGTGTCTACCTTTGATGAATGATAAATATTGGACCTGCCAGTAAATACAGATCCTTTAAAATGAATTCAGTGTCATGGGGTTGTGCAGTCATACAGCACAGAAATCCCTCAGATCACTCAACTCAGCCCACCATGTCCGTACCTATCTACACTAATCCCGTTGACTGCATTAGATCCATAGCCTTCTCTGCCTTGGCAATTCAAGGACTTGTCCAGATGCTTCTTAAATGTTGTGAGAGTATCTGTCTCTATCGCTTCTTCAACCAATGCATTGCAAACTCCAACTATGGTCTGCGTGGAAAATTTCCACCTCAGGTCACCTCCAAGCACTCTACCCCTTACCGTGAACATGCCCTCTTGTCACAGGCACTTCTGCTCAGAGGGATAGATGTAGAAACCAGGAACTGCAGATGCTGGTTTACACACAAGGACAAAAAAGTGCTGAAGTAACTCAGCAGGTCAGACAGCAGCTCTGGAGAACATGGAAAGGTGATGTTTTGGGTCTGGACACTTTGTCAGGCAGATCTTCAATCTGAAGAAGGGTCCTAACCTGGAACATTACCTATCCATTCTAAGAGGGATAGTTTTCTACTATCATTCTTATCCTATCATTTTGCCCCAGATCCCTCAATTCCAGCCTGCACCCTACCCTGCCTTGCTCACTCAACCACTCATTCTTCATTTCTCTTCAGGTCAACAATCACTCACTCGCTGCATCACCTCTCCTCTTTATAATGGCTTTCTTCTCACCCCACCCCAAGTCTGATATAGGATTTTAACACAAAATGCCACCAATTCCTTTTCCCCAGTAAGATTGCTTGACCTGCTGAGTTCCTCCAGCTGATAGCTTGTTAAATCTATACTCGCTTAGATCTACACTGAGAATGGGAAAAAAAGATTTCTGCCAACTATCCTAACTATTTCTTTTCTTTAAATGCTGTATATGGAATGAGCTGCCAGAGGAGGAAATTGAGGCAGGTACTAACACACTACGATACATTTAGACAGGTACATTGATGGCAGACACAAAATGCTGGAGTAACTCAGCAGGACAGGCGGCATCTCTGGAGAGAAGGAATGGGTGATGTTTCGGATCGAGACCCTTTTGCAGTCTGACTGATGGAATAGCTTTAGAGGGATACGAGCGAAACGCAGGCTGGTGAGACTAGAAAGTGTGGGTAAGTTGGGCCGAAGGGCCTGTTTCAATGCTGTGTGACTATGACTCTACAATGCTCACATTTAAGGCAAAGTTTTGGTCATCTGCTTCACAAATTAGTTTATCAGGTACAAAGTCTCAGTCCATAAATCTTACAGTCTGGTAAGTAAGAAGCAGGAACAGAGAGGTGACAAAAAAGTCAGGTTAATTGGTTGGTGGCTCAAAAGATTTAGACCATTATTTGTCAAAAGCTTCCATGCTCCTGCCTTTCTGACATCGGATAATGACAAGATTTGCTTGCAATTTAAAAGATTTCTCCGTGGATTGCAGGAGCCTTTCATGCCTGGGGGTCTGGATCTTGAGTCATTTGTGCCAATCTTCCTCCTGTACTCTAGTGCTCTCACAACTAATGCACAAAATTGTAAGCACCTGGCCTTGTCAGCTGGTGCCCCTGAGGAAGAGTGTCTTGTCAGTCTAATGCCGCAAAGAGGTTCAGGTTCCAATGCCGCAAAGAGTTTTCCAGCTTCATGTGAAGGTGGAAGATTGCAGAGAGGATTTACAAAGATGGTGCCAAGACCCAAGAACCTGAGCTACGGGGCAGCACGACGGCCCAGCGGTAGACTTGCTGCCTTACAGTGCTAGCAGCTCCTTAGACCCAGGTTCGATCCCACCTACGGTGCTGACTTTACAGAATTTGTACGTTCTCCCCGTGACCGTGTGGGTTTTCTCCGAGATCTTCGGTTTCCTCCCCCACACTATAAACGACTTACATATATGTCGGTTAATTGGCTTGGTATAAGTGTAAATTGTCCCTAGTGTACGTGTAGGATAGTATTAATGTGCGGGGATCGCTGGTTGGTGCGGACTTGATGGGCTGAAGGGCCTGTTTCTGTGCTGTGTCTCTAAACTAAACAAAAGGGAAGAGGTTGGGCAAGCTAGGACTTTATTCCTTGGAGCGCAGAAGGCTGAGGGGTTGATCTTATAGAGGTGTATAACATTTGATTTTTGTTTAAATTGCTTGAGTCTGAACTTGGCCAACGGGGCCTTTCAATGCTGATCAATCAATCCAATCAATCAATCAACCTTTATTGTCATCTTGCAAGCAACAAGTACAGTGCAAAATGAAAAGACGTTTCCCAGTGAATAGCAGAGCCTCGCACATGAAATTTAAAACACTTCTCACATAATAACACTAAAAAAAACAATCCAGTCCCTGATGGAACAGAATAAATAGTTAAATAGCTGATGATTCGGTACAGCTGTAAAGTCATCTATACGTTTATTTAAGATATGTGCAAGTACAGATAAACATCTTGGAGATTAGTCTCTTTGATTTTGTTGGCAAGAGAGTGGTGTTGCACAATGTATGCCCAAGATGAAAAACTAAGAGCATTGGAACCTGTAACCATACAAATTGTTTACGCACTTTCCAAGGGATTAGATTGTTGGGGATGCATCTTTTCTTCAAGCATTATGCTCCCACAGTGCAATCTGAATCTTCCTGATGTTTTCCTCAATTCTGGTCAGAACTCTGCCTGTCACTGCCTATCTGCTCCCTGTCTCATTTGTTCCAGGATTCAACCCAGCTCTGTGCCTGCTCGATTTTGATTATTAGTTCACAATTGGTCCGATTCTGGGGACCATTTCTCAGTCCTCGCACAGAATATTACGACTAATAGTGCTCTCCCTTTTCACGTTCAATTAACACTGGCATCCTTCAAATATGTTGCAGATGTGTTTATTTCAACCACCTTTCTAAGTGAGAAAGGACATCTTAATAATGATGCCTCCCAAATGGGTCCGGTTCATCCACAGCACGCAAACAGTGAAGTTAACTCACTTGTTTTGAAGCCTTTGGATCCACTATTTTGCAACAGGGCTTGATGTCTACAAGTGAGGTTGGTGGTGGATTGAGCCTAGTGAGGAGGAATGGTATTTTGGAAATTACTGCCCACAGCTGTACAGCACCAGAGATCCAGGTTTGGTCTTGACTACAGCTGCTGTCTGTACATTCTCCCTGTGACCGCAGGGTTTTCTCTGGGAGCTCTGGTTTTCTCCCACACTCCAAAGATGTACAGGTTTGCAGGTTAATTTGTTTGCTTTAGTTTAGTTTAATTTAGAGATACAGTGGAAACAGGCCCTTCGGCCCACCAAGTCCGCACAGACCAGCCGTCCCCGCACACTAACACGATCCCACACACACACGAGGAACAATTTACAATTTTACCAAGCCGATTAGCCTACAAACCTGTACGTCTTTGAAGTGTGGGAGGAAACCAGGGCACCTGGAGAAAACCCACGCATGTCACAGGGAGAACGTACAAACTCCAAACATATAGTCGGGATCGAACCTGGGTCTATGACAATGTAGTTTAGTTTAGTTTATTATTGTCATGTGCACTGAGATAGAGTGAAAAGCTTTTTGTCGTGGACTATCTAGTCAGCAAAAAAAATTATACACACTTACAATCAAGCTGTCATAGACTATGCAGATACGTAATGAAGGGTATAACAGTTAGTGCAAGATAAAGTACAGTAAAGTTTGATTAACGATAGTTCAAAGGTCACCAATGAGGTAGATGGGAGGTCAGGGCCACTTTCTAGTTAGTGAGACAATGGTTCAGTTGCTTGATAACAGCTGGGAAGAAACTGTCCCTGAATCTGGAGGTGTGCATTTTCAAACTTCTGATGGGAGAATGCAGAAGAGAGAGTGACCAGAGTGAGACTGGACCTTGATTTTGCTAGTAGGCTTACCGAGGCACTACCGAGGAAGTGTAGATGGAGTCAATGGAAGGAAGGTTGGTTTGTGTGATGGTCTAGACTATGTCCATAACTCTCTGTAATTTCTTATGGTCTTAGATGGAGCTGTTCCCAAACCATGCTGTGATGCATCCCAATAAAATTCTATAAACGACCCATTTGTAGAGGTTGGTGAGGGTGATTGGGAAATTTCTTACATTGTAGAACATATTGGTTATAACCATGTACAATGCAGCTACTGGGTGACGGGTGGAGCCAAGGCACTGGAAAATACAATTTATTATCTAACTCATTCATCTGGAACCCAGCCATCCTGGAAGCACCCAAATTATAGTTCTAATTTCATAAAACGGCGTTATGACTCTGTCGCTGTGCCGCCCTTCACTGCACCACTATGCTGCAACGTATGCTGTGATTCTGACCATTATAGGATGCAACCTTTATGGAAATGGCCATTGCCGAATTCCCAATTGTGGAAAATAACAACTGCATAATTTGCATGATAGAAAGCATACATTTTATTGCAGTCCAGCCATTATTGAATGCTATCATTAAATTTTACTTCGGAGTCACGTGAGTGACTTCGTGAAGAAGCCCGCTCAGGGCGCAGGTGCGCCATTACGCCAGCAAGTGCAACAGCGGCGGCAGCTGGAGTCAGGCTCTCCAGCTGCACTTTAAAAACGCACCATCAGGTAAGTGAACGGTGCGTTGGGAACGGAGCGAGTTTGGTGTTGGTTCTTTGGAAGAAACATGTCCCAACGCAGAAAACTCGCTAGTAGAACTGCCCGAGCTTTAACTCCACCAGAGGAGTCGATTCCAGCGGGGCAGCAACCGGCGGTACTACCGCTTGAACAGCGGTTTGAAATTCCCCAGACCGAGCCGGTCCCAGTCACGCCAGAGCCTACACGGCGGGCTGGGAAAGCCACCCGGAAGACAAACCGGCCGGGTCGATTCCGACTCGTCGGAGGGGGAAAAATGTCCACCCCAAAGCGGGGGAGAGACAGCCGCCTAAGCTGCATCCAGCAGCTATTGGAGGGGATGGTCTACCGAGAGCAGCAGCGCTCTCGGACAGACAGGACAGGCGCCCCCTCCATGGTGCTGAGTCCGGCACCTCCCTTTGCGACCTCGGACCAGGAATGGGAGGTTAGCATCGGTGACCAGGGGCAGGCTGGTCTGAGTATGGGGCAGGCGGAAGGAGCCGAAAGAGAGCAGGGTGTGCAGGAAGAGCTGCTGGGGGTCGTAAGCCGATTCGTCGCTACCCCACGGGTTGGAGCAACACTGGAGCCAAGGATGGCTGCCAGCATTAACCATCTCTCCAACAAACCACTGCAGGAGAAGGTGCTCGCCCAAGTGCTTGAGGAGCACACAGCCCCGGATAATTGTGAGGCTCTCAAGGTCAAGAGCCTCAATCCTCAAATATGGGGCAACGTGGGGGGACCGATTCGGACACAGGAGGTCAAACTGCAGCGCATACTTCGCCTCCTCACGGCGGCTATAACAGCCTATGCGCGGGGTGTCGAGACCGTAGATATGACATCTCACCAACAGGATGTCCTGGCACTCATGTGCACAACACAATATGAGCTGAATAACCTAAGAAGAGACAACATCAAGCCGGCCCTCAATCCTAAATTTGCAGGATTATGCAAAACTCCATCAGTAGAGACCGACTCATTCTTATTTGGGAAGGACTTGAACAAACAGCTAAAAGAGATGGAGGAGGCGTCCAAGACCTTTAGCCTCATGAGGGCACCACCGGCAGCAAACATACCAAAGCTCTTCATTCCACCCAGGCGGCAGCACACCACTGTATCTACCAGTCGGCGTCCCGAATATGCGACTGGTCAAAGCTTGGGGCCGCACTATCCCCAGAGACCTTTTTTAGGTCAGGGCCTGCAGCGGACCCCCTGGAAAATGCGCCTCCCCCCAACATCGCCAGCACGTCGACAGGGAAGAACACTCAAAAAGGAAAAACCACAACCCCGCCAATAACCATGGAGGTAGGTGGATCTGGTTCCTACCCGCATATCGAGAATAAGGGTGACTTACTAACAGGGGGAAGGTTACACTTGTTCAAAGAAGCATGGGGAAGGATCACAGATGATAAATATATACTTAATAGTATTCGAGGGTATAAAATAGAATTTATCTCAAATATACCGCCAGTTCAACATGTGCCCGAGAGGGCATTTGTACTCTCCAACAAGGAACAACAGGAGGGACAAGCTGAACTGGTGAGGCTTATAAACAAAGGGGTCATAGAAAAAACTACTCATGAGCCTTTGGAATTTGTTTCCAACATATTTACTAAAAGTAAAAAGGATGGTGGATGTCGCATCATCATTGACTTAACATCCCTGAATGAATTTGTTAAGTATATACATTTCAAAATGGAAACATTTGTGACTGCTAGACAACTGATTTCCAAAGGATACTATATGGCCAGCATTGATCTCAAAGATGCTTACTATCTAGTACCTATACATAAGGATTATAGCAGATATCTTAAATTTATCTGGATGGGGGAGCTTTGGCAGTATAAAGCACTGCCTATTGGGCTTACTTCAGCTCCAAGACTATTCACAAAAATATTAAAACCAGCCATGGCAACGTTAAGAAAACGAAACCATATAGTCATGGCATATTTGGACGACATCCTCATAGTTGGGAAAACTATGGAATTGGCTGTAGCAGCAGTATCAGCTACTAAACAGCTCCTAGAGACTCTAGGCTTTGTCTTACATCCAGATAAATCCAAGTTAAATCCATCCACAATTATGGACTATCTGGGTTTCACAATTAACTCAGTCCAAATGACTATTACCCTGCCAAGGGAAAAGATGATTGCATTGATACAATCATGTAATAACTTAAAGATAAAGAAAAGACCAACTATTCGACAAGTGGCAGCAGTAATTGGCAAAATGGTAGCAGCATTCCCAGCTATCCAATTTGGACCTTTGCACTATCAAAATTTACAAAGAGCAAAGATAAAGGCACTAAAACAGCACAAAGGTCATTATGACCGGGTCATGACGTTACCCCCTGAAGTGATATCAGAGCTACAGTGGTGGATACAAAATATTTGGCACAGTTATAGTCCTATTGTTATTACTAATGCTACTTTAGTACTCCAAACAGATGCTAGTGCTCAAGGCTGGGGAGCAACTAACTCCATATCCAGCACAGGTGGTAGATGGACTAACTCAGAATCATCATTACTATCTACACTGGGCATTAATTCTTTGGAAATGTTGGGCGCCTTTTATGGTTTGAAAGCATATGCATCTAATATGCATCACTTGCATGTTAGATTACAAATAGATAATACAACGGTGGTGGCTTATATTAACCATATGGGCGGCATAAAATCTTTATCATGCGACAAATTGGTCAATACGATTTGGCAATGGTGTGTCGAAAGACATATTTGGCTTTCAGCTACCTATCTACCAGGTAAGCTAAACACAGTGGCGGACACCAGGTCACGTAAATTCAATGACAACATCGAATGGATGTTAAATCCTAAAACATTCGCTAAAATTGTAAAGCAATATGGGAAGCCAGATATAGATTTATTTGCATCAAGACTGAATCACCAACTACCTATCTATGTCGCGTGGGAACCAGATCCGGAGGCAGCAGCGGTAGATGCATTCACGCTGGATTGGGGAAAGTTTGTTTTCTATGCCTTTCCTCCCTTCTGCCTCATCAGTCGGGTACTTCGGAAAATCCAGATGGATTCAGCATCTGGAGTTTTGGTAGTGCCCGACTGGCCTACACAGCCATGGTTCCCAATACTCCATGACATGGTGGTGGAAGCACCTATGGTGTTCCCCAGTCATCCAGGGTTACTGACTCACCCAGTATCAGGCATCAGCCACCCATGCCACCAAGACATGAATCTCCTGGGTTGCAGATTCTAGACCGACCTTACCTGGACCTGGGGTTATCGCAACAAACCATCGCCACCATGTCAGCATCCCTGAGAACATCTACAAAGAGGCAGTACCTAACCAACATCAGGAAATGGGAAACGTACTGCCAGAAAACGGGGACTGCTTACAAAACAGCCACAGTAGCGAATGTTCTGGAGTTCCTGGCCGATTTACATCATCGTGAAGATATGAGCTACAGTGCCATCAACACGGCACGTAGTGCACTCTCTAACTACCTCAAACCTGCAGGACATCAGCCCATGGGATCCCATCCGCTGGTGGTCAAACTAATGAGGGGCATATTTAACAGCAAGCCCCCCAACCCCAGATATACACAAATTTGGGATGTCAGTATTGTACTCGCATACCTTCGGGACAGACCACCAGCAAGATCTCTCAGTTTAGAGCAATTGACTTTAAAAACGCTCATGCTGATGGCGCTAGTATCTGCTCAGAGGGTCCAGTCCTTACACAAACTACGACTGGACAGCATGGAAACAACGTCAGATCAGATAACCTTCACAATACAAGGTCTGATAAAGCAGTCCAGGCCAGGAACATCCAACACGCTAGTGGCATTCCGGGCTTACCCACCAGAGCCACGATTGTGTGTGGTGACCCACATAAACATTTACATTGACACAACCCATAATATCCGAGGAAGTGAGAGAGCCTTATGGGTCAGCCACAGAAAGCCACATGGCAGGGTAACAAGCCAAACCATTTCAAGATGGTTAAAACAGGTATTGGAAGCTGCTGGGATAAACATTAATATATTTAAATCTCATTCCACCAGGGCAGCATCCACATCATCGGCAGCAAGGATGGATGTGCCTATTGACATTATCCTCAACAAAGCAGGATGGTCAAGGGAATCCACATTCCGAACATTTTATCATAAGCCGTTGGTGAAACCTGACGTATTTGCAGCCAGAATTTTAGAAACTGCAAATATTTAATTTAAAGCCCGGGGGAGCTATTTTTCTTTTGTTGTTGTTAATAAATACCGTTTTGTTTTTCAAAACAGATTCATTGGTTGATTACAATAACACTTCCTTCCTCAAGAGCTTTCGGTAGTGAGTGAGTAAAACTGTTACACGGTTTGAAATCACAGAGCTTTGAAATCTTCACGAAGTCACTCACGTGACTCCGAAGTAAAATAGTTAGATTAAACGAGAACTTACCAGTTTGAAGTTTGATCTGTATTTTATGAGGAGTTACGATGAGGGATTACGTGCCCTCCGCTCCCACCCTCATTACATGGATCAAACTGATAATTGATGTCTCTTTATTCTTTACTATGTTACTTCAAATACGTGTCTGTCTGTGATTCCACACCGCTGCTTGGAAGCATGCCGCACCTGCGCCCTGAGCGGGCTTCTTCACGTAATCCCTCATCGTAACTCCTCATAAAATACAGATCAAACTTCAAACTGGTAAGTTCTCGTTTAATCTTACTATTATATAATTGAATTGAATATTGAAGCTGTCCAGTGCAGACCACACTCTCTGTTAAACTCATTCACTACAAACATCAACAACTGTAGAACATAGCATTGTGGAATTCACCAACAGTAGGGCACAACCAAAATGGAGCTCAACAATTGTGGAATCTGTACAGAGTAAAATATAAGTATTGCATCAGCTGTCCATTACATAAGGCAGCCATTAGTAAAAAATGCCCATTTTACAACCTGCTGCTTGTGGAACAGATTGAATGTAGAAGTCATCCTTGTATTAGTATTCACTGGTTGCAACTCAAACTCATTACCAAACTGGCCCATTATCCAATTCTCCCATTTCTGAACCTGCCTATTTTCAAAATCAATTTAGATAATAATGTCAGCTATTGTGCTTCTCTGATTTGTTTTTTCCCTGCTAGCATTGTTGTCTCTGTAGACATACTGCACAAAGGTGCTACACAGGATATTTGAGTTGTGACTTAATTAGTCATGGAACAAAGATTATGTGATGCAAGATTAAACTGATGCTATTCATATGGCATTTAATTATCCTTGTCCACGATAACCTTTTATGGACTTTTATTAAATCTCTCCTCCTTTTCTTTCTCATCAATGAACACCTGAAGTATCCCATCATTACTTCAGCTGTTTAATTAATTAGCTAGCATTATGTCTTTCAAGATATTGATCATTTAATACTGATTATTGTATGAAAGTAACATTTGAGCACTCCCAACCACATTATCTCAAAAATCAAAACAGGATAGAAATGGGGTTCCTATCATGCACGGTTGGTTCTATCACCTGGGTGAAAATTCACCGTTCACTGTTCCCAATTTTCATTCTCATTAACCACCTGAGACATGCATCCCTATAAAAGCTTCAAATGCCAGACTACACCCAATGAACTTCAACAATCCAGCTAGGTCACAACCAATTGGCGTCATAATTTAGTTATGGTGTCACATAATTTTTGAGATTTTGTGAGGCATGGCCCATTGCTTCAAAAAACATGTTAAGGACTCTTTACAGCTTCTACGCTCTTTAGCTGAACATTGATGGCTTCTCATAAAAGGCTCTTGAGCATTCTCTTAACAATGTTAAGCTGGCTGGCCTGTTGTTTCCTGATTTATGTCTTACCGTTTCTCAACATCACCGTTTCCTTCCCTATCAACCAGACTATAAGTAAGCTTGTGTGTGTACAGTCCTCCTAAAAAATGCCAACCTGCTTCTCAAACATTTTAACTCATTTTCTTGAGGATCTTCCAACTTGTGTCTAGTATAGATTATGAGCAAGCACACAAAGCATAACATATTCTATCCTGAATAGGCGTGGGTTATAGAAGCGATTTGCAATGGTAAATAAAACTATAAAATGTCCATTGAATATCTGCAATGAATAATAATGTGTGCAGCATAAGCCTATGATTTTGGATGGTTTCGTTTTAGTTTTCTTATTGTCACGTTTATGTAGATACAGTGAAAATCATCAAAGATTACTATCCAATTAGATCAGATATTACTATACATAAATACAATCGTCAAACTCAACGTACAATGGGTAGAGCATAGGGGAAGATACAGAGTGCAGAATATAGTTCTCAGCATTGTTTTGCATCAGTTCCATAGATCCTCAGTTCCATTTGCTAATAATAGAAACATAGAAACATAGAAATTAGGTGCAGGAGTAGGCCATTCGGCCCTTCGAGCCTGCACCGCCATTCAATATGATCATGGCTGATCATCCAACTCAGTATCCCGTACCTGCCTTCTCTCCATAACCCCTGATCCCCTTAGCCACAAGGGCCACATCTAACTCCCTCTTAAATATAGCCAATGAACTGGCCTCAACTACCCTCTGTGGCAGAGAGTTCCAGAGATTCACCACTCTCTGTGTGAAAAAAGTTCTTCTCATCTCGGTTTTAAGGATATATCCTTAAGCTGTGACCCCTTGTCCTGGACTTCCCTAACATCGGGAACAATCTTCCTGCATCTAGCCTGTCCAACCCCTTAAGAATTTTGTAGGTTTCTATAAGATCCCCTCTCAATCTCCTAAATTCTAGAGAGTATAAACCAAGTCTATCCAGTCTTTCTTCATAAGACAGTCCTGACATCCCAGGAATCAGTTGGTGGAGAGGGGATTCCCTGAATATGGGGGCATGAATCCAGTGAGAGTTAAATATCTTGGCTTCAGCTTGGACCCATGGAAATGGAGATTTGCAAAATAGGATTAGGTAACGTCCATCTGACCATCAAAGATGTTGCATTACTGTTCAAAATGATACTAAATGAATAATAATACTGTGAGGTTAATGAAAATCTTATAAATTAATCCTTGTTTATCATCCTGAAGTAGCCAAGAAAATTCCACTGAAGCAGAGATTTAGACATTAGACTTTTGATATACGGTATGGAAACAGGCACATTGGCCTACCAAGTCTGCGCAGACCACCGACCAACCCCGTACACTAGCACTATCCTACACACCAGGGACAATTCACAATTTTTTAAAACCAAAACCAATTATCCTACAAACCTGTACGCTCAGTCTGAAGAAGAGTTCCGACCCGATTCCTTACCTATTCCTTTTCTCCAGAGATGCTGCCTGACCTGCTGAGTTACTCCAACATTTTGTGTCTATCTATGGCTGGAGCGTGCCTTGGATATGAATTTTCAGACTTCAGTTATTACCAGTCACCTAAACAACAATGGATCAATGAAGATTTATGCCATCATTGGTGTCCTTGTAAGGTACCCTGTCCAATTGCACAAATATCTCAGATCTCTCATCTATCAGCACAGGGTGACTGTATGTATCAGCCTTAAAGAAAAAGATTAGCTTGTTGGCATGATGCTACTTAAGATAGAGTAATAGAGTTTTATCCATTTTGAAAGCATGATATTAATCTTAAACAGATTGAGAACTTGTACTCGGTAATATAGTTATTTGTTTCTGACAGCGAGAAGAAATTGCAATCTAATATTGAAGCAGTGGCAATCAGTGCACGTAGTCATGAGTAAATGATTGCCTCTGCTGTCACAAACACCTGCTATAGTCTTACCAGCAGCAACCTACTTGTACCAGACTTCCAGATGGGTCTATTATTAAAGAATCTATTTTCTAGAATGCTACCCATGTGATCTCATTTTATTTGGTTAAATGAAAGATAGAGCCGTCTGCTTGGTGTTTCTTTCTTAGTTTAGATTAGTTTGGAGAACTAGTTTGGCCCACTGAGTCCGTGCCGACCAGCGACCACCCTGCATGCTAGCAATATTCTACACACTAGGGACTATTTACAATTTTACTGTAGTCAACCAACCTCCAGTCCTGTACGTCTTTTGCGTGTGGGAGGAAACCGGAGCATAGAGAAAACCCACGCGGTCACGGGGAGAACATACAAACTCCGTACAGGCAGCACCCGTAGTCAGGATTGAACCTGGGTTTCTGGCGCTGTAAGGCAGCAACTCTACCGCTGAGCCACCTTTTTATGTCTTTTTTTCAAGTTTCTAATTTTGCTATTGTCCTGGCTGGGAGTAACGGATTAGTGTTAAATCACCGTACAAGACATTTGTTCTCTGACCACTCATCCAACTGTAGTCTGACCGTGAGATTTGAATCGCCGTTCAATGTTAATAGTACGTGTTTGATATTTAATGTTGTAGGTTGTAGCTGTAGGCTTGGGTATAATTCACTTGCATGGTTTTGGATTGCATTTCACAGATTGCATTTCACAGTGGTCAAGCATTCAGCTTAGGTCACATTTGATGCATTAATCCAAAGATTTGAGCTGCAGCCAAGACCTATTCAGTCTTTTTCCCAGGCATCATGAGCCATAATAGATTTAATAGGAACTTGGGAGCAATTTTTTTCACTCGCAAAGGTGGTGGAGATATGGAATGAGCTGCCAGATGAAATATTTGAGGCAGATACTATAACATTTAAAAGACACTTTGACAGATACATAGATAGAATTAGTTGAGAAGGTTTAGTGGGCCAAACATGGGCAAAATCGGCTAGCTTAGGTGGGGAATTTTGTAATCATGAAAGAGTTGGCCCGAAGGGCCTGTTTCCATACTGTGTGACCCTTAAGGGCGGTAGAGTTGCTGCCTTACAGCGCCAGAGACCTGGCCATGGGTGCTGTCTGTATGGAGTTTGTACATACGTTCTCCCCGTCACTGAGTGGGTTTATCCCAGGTGCTCCGGTTTCCCCCCACACTCCAAAGACGTACAGGTTTGTAGGTTAATTGGCTTTGATAAACTGTCCCTGGTGTGTAGGATTGTGTTAGTGTACGGGGATCACTGGTGGGCACTGACCTAGTGGGCAGAAGAGTTTGTTTCTGCGCTGTATCTCTAAACTAAACTGAACTTATGACATGCTACATTAATAACAACACTCAAAAAGCTATTTTAGTTTCATTAATTGAGCAGCAGTCTAAACAGAGCAATGCAGTCTATATGAAATATTATTGAAAGCCTTTTCAATTTACATGTAATATGATCTTTAAAAGAACATTATGATGACAGCCGTAATGGTGAAAGTCTCTTCACATTATTTGGATTGAGTTAAAAATTGAGAAAAACAGGGAGCTAACAGGGACAACTCAGTTTGCCCGTTTTGGTAACTGAAGCACTGTTACTTTCCGTGATACCCCACACTGGCACTGAGGAAAACACTACCAACATCTCTCAGAGAACATAGAACAGTACAGCACAAGAACAGGCTCTCTGGCCCACAACGTCCACGCAAATATATCAAGATAAACTAATTTTAGTTTAGTTTAGTTTAGAGATACAGCACGGTCACAGGTCATTTGGCCCTCTGTGTTCACGCCGCCCTGCGATCCCCGAGCATTAACACCATCCTACACACACCATGGAAAATTCACAATTTTACCTACAAACCTGCACATCTTTGGAGTGTGGGAGGAATGGAACACACGGTGGAAACCCAAGTGGTCACGGGGGGAATGTACAAACTCTGTACTGACAGCACTCGTGGTCAGGATCAAACCCAGGGCTCTGACGCTATAAGGTAGTAACTCTACTGGGCACCGCTGTGCCACATGATCTCCTCTGCCTGCTAGAAACCCTTCCATTCCCTGCATCCTTTCCTATTTTCCATGTACCCAACTAAAAAATGTTTAACTGCTAGTTTAATATCTGCCTCCACCACCATCGATGGCAGTGTGTTCTAGGCATCCACCGCCCTCTGTGTAAAAAACTCACCCTGAACATCTCCTTTAAACTTAGCCTCTCTCGTTATGCCCTCTAATCCTTGACATTTCCACCTTGGGGAACAGATTCTTATTGTCCACCCTATCTATGCCTCTCATAATATTACATACATCTATCAGTTCTCCCATTAACCTCTGAAATTCCAGAGACAACAATCCAAGTTTGTTCAACGCTCCTTACACTTTATGCCCTCTAATCCAGGCAGCATTCTCGTAAAGCTCTCCTTCTAAAGAACAGTAATTAGGATTAGTAATATACTATCTTCAAAGCATAGTGTGAATTACCAGGACGACAAGATCTATGTGTATTAAATAATGAATGGCGATATAGTATTGTTATTTTTAGCAAATATTCACTTGCAATACTTTTACACCAAGTATAAAAAGTCAGTGGTAGAGTTGCTGCCTTACAATGCCAGAGACCCGGGTTTGATCCTGATTATGGTGCCTTGCGCATGGGTTTTCTCCGGTGCTCCATTTTCTTCCCGCATTTCAAATACGTGGTGGGTTTGTAGGTTAATTGGTTTCTGTAAATGGTCCCTAGTGTGTAGGATAGTACTAGGGTACAGTGATCATTGGTCAGCACTGACTCGGTTGGGTGAAGAACATGTTTCCACGCTGTATCTCGAAACTAAACTAAACTAAATTTGTCACTCTCCCAATGGGGGAGCAGGGATTGTGGGGCGGGGGGGTTGTAGCGGAGGGGGGAACGAGCTCGGAGAAAAAGACGGAACAAGTGCCATGGGGGAGAGGGGGGCATCACGGCAACCGGGAGGGAGGGAGGAGCCAGTGAGGGGGACAAGAGGGGTAATGGCTGGACTTGGCAGTGCGATGGGGAGTTACAGCGGGCGCTGGTCGCAGTTCGTTCTCCTCTGCTGGGATCAGAGTCTCCGCTTTTCATTTGGCGACATCGGCGACATCTCCAAGTCCGAGCTGGGCTGGGTCTCCCATGCTGGGCTGTGCTCAGTCGGTCTCCGACACTGGGCGGCTGCCTGGGGCAGGGCAGGGCTGCCTGGGGCGGGGCTGCCTGTGGCGGGGCTGCTGCTTGGGGCAGGGCTAGGCTGATTGGGGTGGGGCTGCTGCTTGGGGCAGGGCGGGGCTGCCTGGGGGGCTGGGCTGCTTCGGGTCCCTCCGAAAGTCCAGTTGGAAACCTCCGCCGGCCACCCTCACTCAAGTAAAGACGCGATGGGGCAGAAAGGGGCGGACCATACCGGAGAGTGACAGGGGAAGAAACTAATCTATGTGGCGCCGACTGGCAGGAGAAGAGATCGATCTGTGCATGCGCAGTTTTTAATATTTTTAAATCTCGCTAACTTTTACCACATTCATCCAATTGGAACTAAACTTGGTGCAATTGCAGTGCAGGAGAACGGTGAGTGAGCTGATGAAAAATTGCAGCGCTATCGCAAACTGTTTTTGCGCAAATATAAAGACCACCAAACCGGAAGATAACAAGGTCAGAGTTTTGGTTCACTTTAGACTTTAGAGATACAATGCAGAAACAGGTTAATGGCAGGAACACTAGCATATAAGCCAATTAACCTACATACCTGTCCGTCATTGGAATGTGAGAGAAAACCGGAGCACCCGGAGAAAACTCAGGCGGTCACACGGAGAAGGTACAAACTCCGTACAGATAGCACCGGTTTCAGAGTTGAACCCGGGTCTCTGACACTGTAAGGTGGCAGCACTACCCTGGTGCAACTGTGCCACCCTTTCACACCTCAGCTTACCCCCAGATTGTATGCAGTTAAAGGAGTTCAAAATCAATGGCGTTAAATCAGATTTAATTGGATATTTATCAACACATCCCCTGGTCTGTGTAGTTCACTGCCATTTAGTTCAAGCCGTAGGCAATGCAACCTATCCTTTTCTTTATATTGGAGAAATGTTTACTATTAGAAAATCTGGAATGCTTCAGGTTATTTGAAGTGCAGTTTAAAATGACAATTTGAAATTTGCTGCTAACTATCAATTCATCATAAATCCCACTGAGATATCATATAAATAATAAAGTAATATTCAGAAATGCGGAGATTGTAAATATTACTCCATGTTTTCATGTAAAATATATGAATGACGCTTTATCCACCTAATGTCAGCTGGAATTGAGTTCCCTTTTCCTACTCAATGTAGCACGTCTGAAGAAGGCTTCCAACTTGAAACGTCACCTGTTCCTTTTCTCCGGAGATGCTGCCTGACCCGCTGAGTTGCTCCAGTAATTTGTGTTTATGATTGAGGATATTACGTTTGTACCATAAAATGCTCTGCAATTGCTCAGTTGGTAAATACACTGTTCTAGTTGACACGGAGTCACACGGACTAGGAACGTCCGATCTATGAGTTCTGGTTTAACTTTGAACATGTCAACCTGCAATTTGGAATTCACGATGAAAGACACAGAACGGGTGAGAAATTCTAACTGCTCCTAATGGAAGATCCATGAGTGAAGGGCAACATATTGGCGTAGTGGTAAGGTTGCTGCCTAACAGAGCCAGAGACATGGGTTCATTCTTGACTACGGGTACTGTCTGTGCGAAGTTTGTACATTTTCCCTGTGGCCGCATGGGTTTTCACCAGGTACTCCAGGTTTCCTCCCACACTCCAAAGGTTTGTAAGTTAATTAACTTTGTTAAAATTGTAAATTATTCCTAGTGTGTCGGATAGTGCTAGTGTGCAGCGTTGGTTGGTCGGCACAGATTTGATGGGCTGAAGAGCCTGTTTCCATGCTGTATCTCTAAAGTCTAAAGTACTTACATTTTGCATGATATATAAAAATTATCAGAAGTGGTGAGGTCCTGCAAAGGATCATTACATCCTACTGCACAGTGATGGAATATTAATGGCTGCACAGTGAGAATATGCACCTACTGTTGTCAAATAACCGAATAATCTAAATGTAATTGACTAGATTCCACCAAAACAGCAAGAAGAGCAGGTGCCGTCATTATTGTGCTTCACTAGGAATGCCTCAAATTATATCCTGCTGCCTTGCCAGGGAATTTCACAGTGCCTTCCATGGCCACCAGGTTTTGATCTTCTTGCTGCGCTTCTTGCAGAATTTGTTGCCATGTTGTTGTCAGTCACAAATTTTCTCATGTCCTTCAAAGTGAGTTATTCAATTTGTAAGTAATATTAGAACATGGAACCTAGAACAGCACAGATAGGCTCAAAGTGCTGGAGTAACTCAGCAGTTTGGGCAGCAATTCTGGAGAACAAGAATGGGTGACGATTCGGGACAAGACTGAAAGTAGGGAGTGAGGGGAAAGGAAGGTGAAAAACTGAACGTCGGAGGGAGGGGAAAAACTTCTTCAAAGTAGGCATAATTTTGAGGGGATTTCGCAGTGGAGTCCTGGTGTTTTCTCTCTCCCATCTCCTCACCTCCCCGCACCCCAGCCTCTACTTTCAGTCTGAAGAAGGGTCCCAACACAAAATGTCCTTTTTGCTTTGTGTGCGGGGATCGCTGGTCAGCATGGACTTGGTGGACCGAAGGGATGTTTCCGTTCTGTATCTCTAAACTAAAACTAAAACTCAACTAATATGTTGCCTTCTTCTTCTTCTTGCATTTGGCGTGCACAACCTTAAGGGCCTGTCCCACTACGGTGACCTAATTTGCGAGTTTAGAAGAGTTTGCCCTCGACTCATACTCGCAGCATGGTCGACACGAGGTCCTAGCAGATCCTACGTGCTCGAGAGTAGTCCCCACGAACTTGAGGCCTCAGTTAGGTCGCGGTGTTTTGTTCAGCAAGCTGAGAAGTGCCCGCGAGTAAAAAGAGGTCGCCATGGAAAAAAATCAATATTTGTTCATTCGTAGGTTTAGTTGAGGTAGGTCGTAGTAGGTCGTAATGCTATCATAGGCAATCAAAGGCAATCAAAGATAATCGAAGGTAGTCGAAGGTAAAGCTTGTTGTGAAAAAAATGGTAAGTAAACCGACTGGTAATGTTAAATGCCCGCTAAACTTTATTAAAAGTTGTCTGGCTTCTGAAAAATGTCTCCACTCCTTCTCCCCCCCCTTCTTGCCCCGTCTCCCCCCTTCAATCCCCTTCGCTCTCCCCTTCTCTCCCCTTCTCTCCCCCTCACCCCCCCTCTCTTCCCTTCTCTCCCCTTCTCTCCCCTTCTCTCCCATCCCTCCCCCCACCGCGTTTTCTAAAGGACTTACCATAACTGTGCCAGCCCTCTTTTACCTTCCTGTTCATCGCGGGTGTAAATTTCGGACAGTGCGCCCCCGCTTTCCCTGGCCTCCGCCTTTGCGATATGTTTGTGTGTGTGCAGACAGTCGATCCAGCTCACGGTTTCATCGATGACGGTCGCTCCAGCTTAAGGTTTTTCAGGCTAGTGCCCTCGAGCTTGAAGGTCGAAGACAGTCGCTGAAAAGTCGCGTTAGTGGGATGGGTCCTTAAAGTTGTAAGACAACTTGAATATGTTGCCGTTTACATGGTTGTTGGGAACTTATTCTGTATGACTCTATCTACCTTTTCTTTTCAAAGACTTGATCTTAAATGTTCGATCACGCAGTGTTGATTTTAGACTGGTTCCTCTGTCACACTCAGTGTCAATCTGTCTGATTGCCCTTTTCTTCCAGTTATCCGGAGATATATTGAAACTGAAAGCTCCACACAATGGCCATAGTGAAACTGTCTCAGGAGAAGCACATCATGGTAACTTCTTACATTTCTCACCTCGCGATGGTTTTTATGGATAGTCTGGTAACAACTAGTCATACAGCGTTGAAACAGGCACTTTGGCCCAATCTGCCCAAGCTGACCAACATGTCCCATCTACACTCGTTCCACCTGCTTGCGTTTGGCCCATATGCCTCTAAACTTATCTTATCCATGTACCTGTCTAAATGTTTCTTAAACGTTGCGATAGTACCTGCCTCAACTACATCCTCCGGCAGCTCGTTCCATACACCCACCACACTTTGTGTGAAAATGTTAACCCTCAGGTTCCTATTAAGTCTTTTCTCCTTCATCTCAAACCTATGCCCTCTGGTTCTCAATTCCCCTACTCTGGACAAGAGACTGTGCGTTTACCCGATCTATGCCTCTCACAAATTTGTACATTTCAATAAGATCAGCCCTCATCTGCCTACACTCCACGGAATAGAGTCATAAAGTCTGCTTAAGTCTAGCCTGCTCAACCTCTCCCTATAGCTCGGGCTGCCAAGTCTTTGTAATATCCCCGTAAATAATCTCTGCACGCTTTCCAGATTCCAGCCAGAGTCCTGACCCGAAATGTCACCTGTCCATGTTCTTCATAGATGCTGCATAATCTGTGGAGTTATTCCAGCACTTTGTGTCCTTATTTTGCCAAATGAACACTGTTATTTCTTGCAATAAAAAATAACTACAGATGCTGGTTCATAACATAGACACAAATCCTGGAGTAACTAAACGACTCAGGCAACATCTCTGGAGAACATGGAAAGGTGACGTTTCAGATCGGGATCCTTCATTGGACTGGGGGGGGGGATCTGGAAGGATAAATCAGGACTGACATCAGATAGCTTTAGGCAGGAAGGCTCCCTGATAGACCAATTGTTGGCTCAGGACGGTGTGATTCTAAGAGGGATACATCGTTACGAACTGAGGAACTGGGTAAACAACTTTTAATGGAGGAAGGGAGGAAAGGGGAGAGGTAGGAGAGTGGTGAGGAGTGTTTGTAAATGCTACCTGTAACTTGTCTCTTGTCTTGTTTAACGCAACAACAAAACAGAAGTTGCACTGCACCCAAAAGACCCTTTGGGAAAGCCAGCAGCACAGCTGGTGATGAGGTGTCTGCTGTGCTGGGGACATGGTTTGCTTGAGGGATGAATGTGTTTTAGAGCTTTGATGATGTGATGAATGTGAACAGTCTAGTGATTCTGTGATCTTGATCTTGAAAGGATGGTTGGCTTTGTGTTTCTGTACTCAGGGGAAGGTTATGGAAGGCATCTCATTGTTTTGATATTAAAGCATGTGAAAAAATATCATCTTTCTGAAGCCAAAATGGGGTGGCTGTGGACTGCTGGTGGGATTATGAGATGTTCATTCTTGGAATGTCCAATGTTCAAAAAACTAAATATTTTTTCTGGGTTGTCATGAAAAAAAAAGTTAGGTTAGGTAAAAGACTTATTTGAGCAGTAGAGCTTCTTAGGTAGACAACAGCTGTTCCCTCATGAGGCAGCACAGTAGCATAGCAGTAGAGTTGCTGCCTTATGAGCCAGTCCTACTTAGGCCACTTTTTAGGCGCCTGCAGGAGAGTATGCAGTCGCCACATGTTCGCGGGTGGTGCCGGGGAGTCGCCTTCATGGTCATGAGGAGTTACCGCATTCTGGGAACTAGTCGCGGCCCCGTTATGGTCGCCGTGAATTTTCAACATGGTGAAAAATTAGCGGCGAATAGAATGAAGCCGCCATGGAGAGTAGCGAGTAGCCAGGGGGTCCTAGTTGGTTGCCAGGAGGTCGAAGGTTCTCGTAGGTTGTAGCTGGTGCTGACCGGTGAATTTCATTAGCTCATTGTGAAAGAAAAATGAAGCAGTAGTTGTCAGAAGCAAGGGTAACCAACCGGTAATGTTAAATGTCCGCCGAGCTTCACAGCCGTATAACTCCAGCTTCTTAAATGTTTTCACTCCTTCTCCCCCCTCTTTTAAAGGACTTACCATACACCTTTACCGTCTTTTTATAGCGCTAACCCTCCTGTTCATCGCGGTGTGCGTCTGTTTCACCTGGGCTTTGCACGGTGTGAATTTTTTAGACAGTGCTCCCCCCGCTTGTCTTGTCCCCTGCCTGCATAATGGGCTGGTGAAGGAGGTGTGTGTGTGTGTGTTAGTGTGTGTGTTAGTGTGTGTGTTAGTGTGTGTGTTAGTGTGTGTGTTAGTGTGTGTGGGTTTTTCAGGTGACTGCCGGCAACTTGACAGTCGCCGGCAGTTCACTGAAATATCGCCTAAGTGGGACAGGCCCATTATAGCGCCAGAGACCCGGATTCGATCCTGACTACAAATGCTGTCTGTACCGAGTTTGCATGTTCTCCCTGTGACCACAAGGGTTTTCTTCGGGTGCTCCAGCTTCCACCCATGCTCCAAACACGTACAAGTTTGTAGGTTATTTGGCTTTGGTAAAAAAATAGTAAGATTAAACGAGAACTTGCCGGTTCGAAGTTTGATCGTCATATTGTGAGGAGTAACGTTGAGGGATTACGTGAAGAACCCGCCAGGACGCATGCGTGTCATTCTTCAAAGCAGCAGTGTGAAATCACAGATAACAGTAATGACTGAACATAGTAAGATTAGAGAAGAGGATACCAGTTGAACTTTATGATCAAGGGTGGGAGCGGAGGGTACGTAATCCCTCAACGTTACTCGTCACAAAATGACGATCAAACTTCGAACCGGTAAATTCTCGTTTAATCTTACTATTTTACTTCGGAGTCACGTGAGTGACTACGTGAAGACTTCAAAGCTCTGTGATTTCATGCCGTGGAAACGAGTCCATGCATCACATCTGCCTTAATTGACTAAGGGAGAAATTGTGTTAACATATTTTAACATGAATCTGCCATTGAAAACCCATGATAAATTTATTAACAACAAATTATAGCCCCTATTTCATGAGGTGAAATCATAATACCGAACTTAAAATTGTTTCTGCAAAAGTTCCAGGTTTAACCACTGGTTTATAGTAGAATTGTTGGAACGTTTTTTCCCTAGACCATCCTGCTGTCTCCAGGATTTGGTCCATTGGTACGTCCAACTCCATAGCTGCCAATGTAGCTGCAGCCCTGGTGGAATGAGATTTGAATATGTTGGTATCTACCCCAGCTGTTGTTAAAACCTGTTTCAGCCATCTGGAAATAGTTTGAACCAACACCTTTTTGTGGGGGTTGTTTGTGGCTGATTAGTAGTGCCATCTCATTGCCTCTGATATTTTTGGTGTTCTCTATGTATAACAATAAATGTATTTTTATACAGAGACTATCATCTATAGGGTAAGCCCTCAATTCTACTTTGAGGCCTGATGATCCTGGTCTGTTCTGTTTGACTAATTCATGAATATGAAAAATTATATTTCTTGTTGAAGAAGTTATATCGTCCAGCCTTAACTTATGTAAAGACTGTACCCTTTGTGCTGATACCAAAGCCATCAGCATTACTGATTTATGCATCAGTTTTTGCAGGGACAGAGCTGTTGCTGGAGACCAGTTCCTTAGCAACGTTAGGACAATACACACATCCCATATATGAGAGTACCTGGTTCTTGGGGGATTGGTGTTAAAAATTCCCCTCATAAGTTTGGTTACCAGGGGGTGAGTCCCAACAGAATGACGCTCTGATCCTCACCATAGATATGCTGAAAGGACACTTCTGGCGCAGTTAATGGCACTCTAACTGAGCCCCTCGTCATAATGGAGGCCTGCCAGGAATTCCAGAACAGACGTTATGTTCATCGTGCTGTAAGTGATGTTGTTTTTGAAATAATATATCTCCTATTTCCTGATGTATACCAGTTATTGTTTTTTGGTGGACTGCCTGTGGGCCGCTGAGATAATGTTCAATGTTTGGTCCGTCAGTCCCAGTTCCAGTAGAGGTTTCTTTAAACTCTGCAAATTAATAAGTTTGTCGTATTATGACATGGATGGCTATCCCCCATTACAGGATGAACCAACAAATCTGGTATTTTCAGGACGGTGATACATGGTTCTAAGACCATGTCAAGAATCACATGGAACCATGGTTAAGTAGGCCAATCGGGCACTACCAAAATACCAGATGCCGAGTCTTGTTGTATTTTGCGTAATATCCGACTGATGAGGCAGAAAGGAGGGAATGCATAGAAAAACAATTTCCCCCAATGCAGGGTCTGGTTCCCAAGAAACATAGTTTGGTAACTGATGATTGAGACTAGATGCAAATAGATCGATATTTGGTGTTCCGTACCGTGCTACAATATCAGCAAATACTTTTTGATCCAACATCCATTCGATGTTTTAATTGAATTAGCGTGACCTGGTGTCTGCCACTGAATTGAGGTTACCTGGTAGGTAAGTAGGTGATATCCAAATATTTTTCTGAATACACCATTGCCAAATTGTATTAACCAGATTGTCACATGATGTCGATTTGATTCCACCCATATGGTTAATATATGCCACCACGGTGGTATTGTCAATCTGTAGTCTAACATGCTGGTGATATATTACAGAACAATATGACTTTAGGCCATAGAACGCACCCAACATTTCCAGGTAGTTTATGCCTAATGTCTGAAGTAATGATGCCTCCTGTGCATTCCATCTACCTCCACAGCTAGAGATGGAGTTGGTAGCACCCCAACCAAGCGCACTGGCATCAGTTTGTGGCACCACTGAGGGGTTGCTGACAATGGTAGGGCTGGAACAATGCCGAATGCTATCCCTCCACCATTTTAATTCCATAATTGCTTTGATTGGTAGCTTCATTAGTCTGTCGAAATGACCAGCATTCATTTTGAGTGCTTGTATTTTTGCCCTTTGTAAATTTTGGTAATACAAAGGTCCAAATTGTATGGCTGGAAAAGCAGCCACTATTTTGCCAATTACCCTTGCTACCAATCTGATAGATGGTTCACTGATGTCAATGAGGTTGTTGCAGGCCTCAGTTAAGACTGTAGCCTTGTCCTTTGGTAAAGTCACCGACATGTGAACTGAGTCAATTGTGAACCCCAAATAATGCGTTATGGTGGAAGGCGTTAGTTTAGATTTAACTGGATGGATGATAAACCCCAGTTTCTCAAACAGTTGTTTGGTGGCTGATACAGCTAGTTTAACTAATTCCAAAGTTTTACCCACAATTAATATATCATCCAGGTAGGCCATGACCATATGTTTTTGTTTCTGAAGAAACGCTAGGGCTGGTTTTAAAATTTTGGTAAACAGCCTGGGAGGTGATGTTAACCCATTGGGTAGAGCTCTATACTGCCAGCACTGCCCCATCCAGTTGAATGTTAAATAAAGTCTGTGATCAGTCCGTATAGGCACTGAATAGTAAGCATCTTTTAGGTCGATGCTAGCCATGAAGTAGCCTCTGGAAATCATTTGTTTGGCAGTAACAAAGATTTCCATTTTGAAATGAATATACTGCACAAATGTATTCAATTTGGTCAAATCTATGATGATGCGACAACCACCATCTTTTTTGTTTTTGGTAAAGATATTAGACACAAATTCCAGAGAATCGTGTTGGGTTTTTTCAATAACCCCCTTAGCGTGGAGTCTCACCAGTTCAGCATGTGCTTCTAATTTGTCTTTTTGTGAAAGTACGAACGTTCAGTTCGGTACATGCTGAACTGGGGGGCTATTTTTGTGCACAAATTCAATGGTATATCCCTGGATACTGATTAGGATATAAGTGTCTGTTGTTAATGCACTCCATGCCTCCCAAAAGAAGTGTAATCTCCCATTGTAGGAAGTGTATTATCCACACTTCCTGTAATTTGTAAGGGACCAGACCCACCTACCTCCATGGTTACCAGTGGAAAGTTTACTTCTTCCTGTGTAGTCTTCGAGGAGGTTGAGGCGCCGGTGTCTGGGTTTGGGTTGGGGTTTGCGCATTTTCCACGAAGGCCGGTCTGGGCCATGGCCTAAAAAAGACCGCTGTCCTGTATGTCCGGCCTTTGAGCTTTCACCAGCTTCTGATTGTCTTGCTCTGCTGGTGGGTGCGTAAGGGTGCTGTCTTTGTGTGTAGGAGGTCCTTCCTGTTGTCACCTTTATGAGCCCCAGGGTTTTTGCCTCCTCATCGAGCTCCTTACCTGTTTGGACAGGTTACCCCCAAATAATAATATTGGTGGCTTTGTGTCTCCAGGTTTGCACAGGCCTGCGAACTTTGGATTTAAGGCAGGTCGGATGGCATTCTTTCTGATACTATTGATCTCATACTGCATATTGCAGAAGAGTGCCAGTGCATCCTGTTGTTCTTGCGACATTTCTTTCTCATCCACTGTGTGAGCGAATGCTGTGATCCCTGCTGTTAGTAATTTTAGTGCTTTCTGGAGTTTTACATCCAGGCTTCTAACTCCTGCTCCGACGTGTTTCCAAATACAATTGTTCACCACTGGAACATTCAGGGATACACAATTTCCTGGTGCCAAATATTTGGCAGTGGTGTCCATCACAGCCTGTTCCTGTAGTTGCTTGAATGATAGGAAATTAATGCTGGATGCTAGTTTTTGTTCTAGATTTTTTCCAGTCTGATGTGGCTGTATGTATTTGGACACCATGTGCAGTAGGTTGTCTCCTTCCTGCACCCCCTGCACCCCCTGCACACTTGTTGTTTGTTCAGCAAACCCCCCCCCCCTTCAGGGTCAGCCCAGAATTGAACCCCAGTACTCCCCTCTGATGAGGGAGATGCACTGTGCAGCCCTACGTAAGGTGCTGCTGTGGGTGTTTTGTATGACCCACGGTGACTAGACTCCATCTCCTGGAGTCTGTTACGTTGGAGCATCTGCTCCATAAGCCGCTCCATTCGGCTCCAGCGCTCACGGTCGCTGGCCGCTCGCGGCATCTCCTCAAAGTCAGACTCATCAGAGTCAACGGCTCTGTTAGTTTTCCGTTTTGCCTTCCCGCCCGGCCGCGGTGTTGTTCTGGCCGGCGCGAGGGCGAAGTCCGGCACAGCTGATCCCACTACTGGTGATTCTAGTGCCATCAGCCGCTGCTGGCTGCCCGCAACTCTGTGGTCCTCCCCAGCCAGCTTTGTCGCAGCTCTAGTCGACTTTTTGGTTTTATCCATCGTTTTCTCACCTGTGAAACAGTACGGGAAATAACAACGACCGCAGAGTAACTCGCTTACCTGTCGGTCTCGGCTTTTAAACCTGTCGCTACGGGGGAACGTCGTTCCACCCCGCCTATCGTTCGCAATGCGTGTAGCGATATGACACGCATGCGTCCTGGCGGGTTCTTCACCTAGTCACTCACGTGACTCCGAAGTAAAATTGTTAATTGCGTCTACTGTGTGGGATAGTGCGAGTGCAGGGGGGATCACTGGTCGGCACAGACTTGGTGTGGTCGTGTTTGCACGCTGTATATCTAAAGTGATCTCTAAAGTAACGTGATCTAACTAGAAGGCTGTTGTCAGTCTTGGCCATTCCCCCACTCCTAAGTATTTATCTCACCATAAAGACACAGCCGCTGGTGATGCATATAATGTCTTATAACTCCCAGCTGTTTATTGTTTCTGTGTTGGTGGTGACTCACATTAGGAAAGCGCTACCTGTCATCCTGTGAACCCATGCTGACAAGATCAGCATAGATGTATCATCTCCAAAGCTTGTTTGCCTCATTGTACCCTCCCTGACGTGAGACTGATTGTCATTGGGTCATGCAGTCAAAGGGCCTTAATGCCACATAGAGATGCATTACGCAAACAGGCCCTTCAGCCCATTATGGTCGCTGTGAATTTTTCACAACGTTCACCAATTACCTATTTTGCATCAATCCCACATTAATCCCATTTTTTTCTCTCCACATTTTCAATTAACCTATCGACCATGTCTGAGTGATGTATCTTGCTTGATTGAAAGATACTGCATAAAACTGGCATAGATTACAAACCCACACGTCTTTGGGATGGGGGAGCAACCAAAGGAAACCTATGCGGCACAAGGAGACCATGCAAGCTCCACTCAGACAGCACCCAAGGTCAGGATACTCTGAAACATTGGCTCTTCTAGTTGCCTCACTGCGCTCTTTTGGATCTGAAGCTACAAAGCTCGCATTCTATATTAACTTGCCATTTCCCATATTATGTCGTGCAAATGAATTGCAAGGCCTACCGAATCTCCCGGATGTTAACCATTTAACTGACCTTTCTGTCCTGGACCTCTTCCACTCTCAGAGAGAGGACACATGCAAATTGGGGGAATAGCACCACATATTCTGCTTGGGCAGCATACAAACCAACAGTATCAATGTTGAATTCTCCAAATTTAGGAAACCTCCCCCTCCCCGTCCACCCCCACTCTTTCCCCTCACCTCCCCTCCCCTGTTCCCTGACGGGACTCGCACCTTTTTCACCCCTTCACCTACATTACTTACTCTGACTTCACAATTCAGAACTCTGCAGTCCTTTTCTCTTATACTTTTTTGTATCTCTAGTCGTTGTTCCAACTACCTGCCTATCAAAATCCCCCACTTACTTGTTGGCACCTGTTCCCTGCTTCGCTTTGTCCTGCCCCTCCTCTCTTCCAGCTTTCTCCCCTCCCACACCATCAGTCTGACCTGAAACATCACCTATCCATGTTCTCCAGAGATGCTGCGTTACCAACTGTTATTCCAGCACCTTGTGTTCTGTTTTTTTTTTTGTAAACCAGCATCTGCAGTCCTTTGCTTCTACTGATATGCAAAGCTTTGCCATATCCCTCCAAATCACTCCATGGCTCAAGGTTGGAGCACTGATCTTGGAAACCAGGGATCATGAGTTCCAAATCTCAATATTCCTTTCTTAAGGTGATAGGAGCAAAGTTTAAAATAGATGTGTGGGGCACGTCTTTAAACAGAAGGTGGTAAGTGACTGGAACACACTGCGAGGGCTGGTTTTTGTGACAGATACGATAATGGTATTTAAGACATTTTTATAGAGTAGCATGTTGGAGCAGTGGTAGAGTTGCTTCCTCACAGTGCCAGAGACCCGGGTTTGATCCTGACTATGGGTGCTATCTGTATGGAGTTCGGAAGTTCTCCCCATGACCTGCGTGGGTTTTCTCCGGGTGCTCCAGTATCCTCCCGCGCTCGGAAGTCGTACAGGTTTTTAGGCTGATTGGGTAAAATTATAAATTGTAGGATAGTGTTAGTGTGTGGGATTGCTGGCCGGCTCAGACTCGGTGGGCCGAAGGGCCTGTTTCCGCACTGTGTCTCTAAAGTAAACTAATGTTAATGGATGATGATCCAAGGGTGTCTGTGCTTCAGTGGTGCAATGTGAATTTATCACAGGAGCCCGAGCATAGAAATGATGACAGAATACACTGGAACTCAAAAACATTTGTCAAGCCTTTCACTTCAGTGATGCGAACTATACTCCTCGAGTTACATTGCAAGAGCAAGTTGGTGTCAGTGGCACTCACTTCTGGTTTTTAACTGTCTGTGAATGTGTTACTTCCTGTCACAATGAATCAAGCGCTATTTGAAGAGATCAACATTGAAAATAACATTGAATCTGCCTGGTTTAAGAGCATTTTAGAGATTCTTGTAACATTAATTCGTGCAACTTGCAATGACATTTACAAACAAAAATCTTCAGCTTCCCTACACTTAGTTTAGTTTAGTTTGCAGATACAGCATGGAAATATACACTTCAGCCCATCGAGTCCCTGCCGATCATCGTTTACTCGTTCACACTGCTTCTATGTTATTCCAGTTTGCATCCTACACACTAGGGGCCAATTAACCTGCAAACCAGCTTGTGTTTAGAGTGTGGGAGGAAACCAGAGGACCCGGAGAAAACCCACACAGTCACAGGGAGAACGTGCAAATTCCGTGCACAGCACCCATAGTTAGGATCAAACCACGGTCTCTGGCACTGTAAGGCAGTGAGTCTACCCCTGTGCCACAGTGCCACAGGCCTGTGCTTGTGATGAACCTTTCTATATTCTGTTCCATATTCCACTTTTTAAACACACGGCCAAACTCCTATATAGACTGAAATGAAAGATATTTGGTTGGAATAGCAAATAAGCTTTGAGGACTGAAAATTGAAGTGCAATTTAATTCCCTCGCTACAGTGCAGCAGCACATTTGTGGGAGTGACTGATTATGTGATCGGCTAGCTGAGGATGCAGCAAAAAAAATTAAGGCAATTAGACAAAATAAAAGACAAAAATGTCGATAACACTAAGTTGTGTGTCATTCAGATTTTTTAACAGGAAGGTTTTTAAAAAAAATACATGGACAGAATTATTCTGAAAATAATTAAAAACTCTTTAATTTCAGCCTACAGTTCTTTTTAATGTGGGAAGTCCAATACTCAGTTCATTTCAAATTGACAAGTAAAATATTCCAGAAATAATCTTTGGTGATAAAATCTGAATGGTTGGATCCAGCTTTATATATGTAAGTCATCCCATAGCCGAAGGCACTGATTTGGAGAGAGAAAGCGAGAGGTAAAAGTACTCAATTGTTGGACACATGCAAGAGATGCGTTCAGATGCCTGCACTATTACACACAGCCGCACTGGGATTTTGTATCAAAAAATAATTTAATAACTACTGTACCACCCCGGTAAAGGGGCAAGTATTGGGCTCAGGCAAAGCCCTCTTCAGTCTGGCACCGTGACTCGCGGATGGCCGGCTTGGCCAGGCCTAGAAACAGCCCAGCCAGGACATCTTCAGCCCAGCCTACTCCCTAGATCCCTTCACCAATCCTTTGGTCACTGATAGCAGAACCACTCCTCCCCTTGCGAACCCTAGGTGAAGTGGCGGTGCTCCTTGCCCTTCGGACTCTGGCTGCAAGGGACGCTTTACTAGTCCCTCTACCCTCAACAGGAACAACGCTGCTCTTGGACTTGGCGTCCTTCTCCAGGTCATCCAAGAAGGACCTGAGCTGACGCCGGTTGTTCCCCTTCACCCCCTTCACCTCCTTTCCCCTCCCCCTCCTTCTGAGGATGTGGTTCAGTGAGCTGGTGAGCCCATATTGGTTTGGCCACTGGAAGAAGGCCAGTCCGGGCTGATGTTGGGCACCTTCGGTGGCCTGGATGAACTTGCGGATTTCCTCCACTGGAAGGAGTGGAGTGACGTCGGAGAGAGCGAGAACATCCATTGATTCGTTGTCCGAGGAGTCCCCACATAGCCGCACTGTTGGGTGGCACATTGGTATTTGGACCAGCCTCTGCCTCACATCTTCATTGACTCGAGTTCGATCCTGACCTCAGGTGCTGTCAGTGCAGAGTTTGCAAGTTCTCCCTGTGACCGTGTGGGTTTCCTCCAGGTGCTCTGGTCCCTTGGTTTCTTCGCACATCGCAAAAGCATGCAGGTTTGTATGTTAATTGGCATCTTGAAATTGCCCCTGGTGCGTATTGGGTGGATGAGAAAGCGGGATACTGTGGAACGAGTGTGAACTAGTGGTAGAGTTGCTGCCTTACCGTGCCAGAGACCCAAGTTCGATCCTCACTATGGATGCTGTCTGTGTGGAGTTTGTACGCTCTACCTGTGTCGCTGTGGGTTTTTTCTGATGGTCTCTTTTCTTCCCCCACTCCAAAGAATTACAGGCTTGTAAGATAATTGGCTTTGGTAAAAATTGTAATTTGTTCCTAGTGTGGAGGATAATGTTGGTATACGGGGACCACTGGTCGGCACAGACTTGGTGGGCCAAGGCGCATGTTTCCACACTGTATCTCTAAAGCCTAAAGTAGAGTCTGAATTAAATGCTGCCAACTTTAGTTACATTTGCACAGATACATTCAGGAGCAGGAACACACAGCAACTAGTGCAGGGAATGTTCTGCTTTCAGACTTGCCAGTGACAGGGCTTTCAGCGAACCTAGTAATTAAGCACACAGAAGCAAGGCTTCTCAGCATCCACAACTTGCAGCATGCATGCATTTTATTAAGGTGGAGAAGTCCAGTATCATTCCTACCAATATATCCAACACTCTACCTTACAAGTGATAAAGTACAGTAACATTTCCAAAATATGTCTTTGTTTAAATGAAATAAATGTTATTTTCTTACCTGTTCTGGGGAGCAACAGTGCCAGCTGCAGAATGAGTAGCATTTGCTTTATTGTTGAAAAGATAGCGGCTACAATCAGAGCAGAATAATTTTGCTTTGCTCTCCACAGATGCTGCCCGACTATTTCATGTATTCTTTCAGAATTTTCAGCATCTTTTTGCCTTTGAGTAATTAAGTATCTTTGTTCTAATACTATTCATGATGTATCAGTCTGGGTCTTAGTCTGCACCCCTCAACTAAAACAAGTGGTCTGTTTTTCATCCGCCAGTTCCAGCAACATATTTAAATAACTTTTCATTTTTATAAAATCTTGCATGGTTTTTTGGGTTATTTGCTCTGAAATGCAAGAGCTGAGGGGAGAGCTTATTTGTAGGCCCCCATCGGTCATGACTGACCATGGGTGATGCATCCTAGTTATTGGCTGCTTGCTTCAAACCTCGGCTAGAGTAGCGTCTCTTGTAGCGGGAGTGACAGTCTCTGTGGCAAAGGTCACATTTGTGTGTGGTCTCTGGTTTGTTGAAGTTGCTGCGCTCCTTTCTGTGTGCCCGCTTGTCTGCCGCTGCGTTCAACAGTTTCTCTTCCCCCGTTTTGAGATGTTGGTTCAAGGCACCTCTCCGCCTCGCGCGGTAAGCTGCAAGGCTCACCCAGGACTCCACATTGATGTTGAGCACCTTCATATCTCTAGAGAGCTTATAGAAATATGTAAAATTATGAAAGGCATAGTTAAAATAGATAGTTAAAAACAATTTCCCAGGGAGAAAATATCAAAGACTAGAGAGCATAGGTTTAAGGTGAGCGGGTCAAAGTGTAAATGAGAAGTGCGGGGCAAGTTTTTTTGTTACACACAGAGTGATGGGTGCCTGGAGCGCGCTGCCAGGGGTGGTAGAGGAGGCAGATGCAGGCACGTCAAGGGCATTTAAGAGGCCTTTATATCGGCACATGGTAGATATGGCATCTCATTCAGCATGGGTAAATTGGGCCGAAGGACCTGTTCCCATGCTACCTAGGTCTACGACATGGATATGCAGTGAATAGAGAGCTAGAGATCATTTGCAGACAGATGAGATTAGTTTATTTTGGTGTCACCTTCCCCACAGATAATATGGGCCGAAGGGCCTGTTCTTGTCCGGTGCATTTCTATGTTTTACATTCCAGGATCTAAATTCTTAAAGCAGAGTTTAGCTAACTATCTGAATTGCCTGAAACATGCAAGAGAGGCATTTATTATGAAGAGATTGTATTTAAGGCCCTGAATGGCACAAAATGGCACCTCTTGCATATAGACTTGGTGGGCTGTTCTGTACATTCTCTACTGACTGGGATGATTGTGCATATGTACGAGGATGGTCTTGTGGACCTGCATGCATAAAATCTATTTCACTGTACCTGGTACAGTGACAATAAAGAAACCATTGACCATTGAATCTGTGCTCTAACATCAAATTGGTAATGTATTAGGAACTTATTTGTCTGAAGCTACAAGCCCTTCTCTAATGATACCAATCTGCAGCTGTCTTACATTTGTGCCCTCCCCAAGATAATTAAATGTAATTATGTTGTTAATGGAAAAAAAAAGAACTGGTAATAAGATAGTGTCTTACAATGTGGCTTGCTTATCTTGTGAGCAATGGATTATTTTTTAATGTGAATTTGCTTGCAAACATAGCAACCCGTTTTCACATAGTACAATTCCATAAACAATAAATAAACAATATTTACCTTTGCAGTGGTTTGCAGAAATCCCTTCTCCTTATATGAGTTTATTATCATCACATTTACTGGAGAACAGGTACAGTGAAAAACTTTGTTTTGCATGCTGGATAATACTATACCTAAATACAATTAAGCCCAACTCAAGTGCAATGGGTAGAGAGAAGGAAAAGATACAGGGTGCAGAATATAGTTCTCAGTTTTGCAGTGCAACAGTTCCAGAGACAAAGTCCAATGTCCTTATTGGGGTAGAGTAGAATGAGACAGTACACTAGCTTGTGCAAGGATTGTTCAGAAGCCTAATAACAGATGGGAAGAAGCTGTCCCTGAGTCTGGTGCTTTCAATCTTCTGTATCTTCTTGCCAACGGAAGCAGGGAGAAAAAGGAACAAGTCATTGATTATGTTGGCTGCTTTCCCGAGGAAGCGGGTGGTGTAAATAGAGTCAGTGATGGAGAACTAAAGAACAGCAGATGCTGGTTAATACTTAAAAGGACCCAAACTGCTAGAATAACTCAGTGGGTCAGGCAGCATTTCTGGAGAACATGGATAGGTGATGTTTTGGGTCAAGATCCTTCTTCTGACAGGTCAATGGTAGGGAGTTTGGTATGTGTGCAGGACTGAGCTACATCCACAACTCTCTGCGATTTCTGGCAGTCTTGGGAAAAGCTGTTCTCAAACTAAGCTATGATGCAGCCTGACAGTACGCTTTCAATGGTGCTTCTGTGGAGTTTATGGTCATTGGTGAACCAGGGTGATTAATAGAACAATTTGAGTTTTCTTGAACAAACAGGTATCCCTTTATAATGTATCTGTACACTGTGGATTGCTAGATTGCAATCATAAATTTTCTTTGCGCTGACTGGTTAGCATGCAAGAAAAGCTTTTCATTGTTTCTCGGTACATGTGGTGCTGGCTCGAAGGGCCGAATGGCCTCCTCCTGCACCTATTTTGTATGACAATAAACTAAACACAAACAATAAACTATATTCATCGCAACCTGACCCAACTTGGGAGTGGTAATAGCACATGAAACTTTCCATCTGAGTGATTTTCTGGGGGTTAGAGTTGAATTAAAAATATGGAATCAAAACCTTCTGGATGTGATAGAACAATGCTTTATTCCGTTATTTGACGTTAACAATACTGCAGTATCTTCTACAGCATAAAGTGTTACTAAGTGATATTATAGCAGAACCTGTAATAATATTTCACTCTTGCCGTTGATCATGTTGAACTCTTAATGGCATTTTTGTAGCAAGATGGGTGGGAGTTTGTAAACTGTCACCAGGACTGACAAATTATACCATTTGCAAAATGTAATAAGGGATTCCACATGTTGAGTTATGATGAGTTGGGTCTAAACTGAATCTCTTGATGGTTGTATGACTCAGAACTGATGCTTTCAGTTTGTCAGTTAAACTGCACTAAACATTTTTTATCTTATCTATATCGTGTGGCCTTTATCCAAAATGCACAAAACTTTGTTTGACGCCTTCTGCTGAAACGGTATAGTTTAGCTTGGAGATACAGCATGGAAGCAGGGCCTTTGGCCATAGAAACCACACCGACCATTAATCATCTATTCACACTAGTTCTATGTTGTCCCTCTCCCTATACACTAGGGTAATTTAAAGAAGCCAAATAACCTTCAAACCCACGTTTAATTTTGTTTTAGTTCAGAGACACAGCACAAAAACAAGCCCTTCGGCCCACCGGGTCCGCACCCCATACACGAACGCTATCCAACGCACCAGGAACAATTTGGATAATAGACAATAGGTGCAGGAGTAGGCCATTCGGCCCTTCAATCTTTTCAAACCAATTAACCTATAACCCTGTACATCTTTGAAATGAGGGAGGAAATTGGAGCATTCAGGGAAAACCCACATGGTCAGCGTACACACTCTGTACAGACAGCACCCATAATCAAGATGAAACCTGGGTCTCTGGCTCTGAGGCAGCAGCTCTATCAGACATGCCAGTTTGCCACCCTTAAAAAGACAGTTTCTCAATTTCAGGATGGCACAGTGGCGGAGTGAGTAGAGTGACCCTGCCTGTGCAGAGGTGCCATTAATTAGTCAAAATAAGGAATTTCTTAGTCAGCAATGAAATCCCAAAGTGAGCTGACAGCAATTGGGAAACATTTGGATTATTGCGTGCCGTTCTGGTTGCCTCATTGCCTCATGTGAAGGCTTTGTAAAAGGTGAAGAGGAGGTTTACCAGAAAGATGCCTGGATTTTGGGGCTATTTGTTACGTGGGAGAGGTTGATTAGACTTGGATTGTTTTCGCTGGAATGCCAAAGGTTTCAGGGAGACTTTAGAGATGCAGCGTGGAAAGTGGCCCTTTGGCCCACCGAGTCCGCGCCGATCAGCGATCACCCAATACATTAGCACTTCACTAGAGACAATTTACAATTTTTACTGAAGCCAATTAATCTACAAACCTGTACAGCTTTGGAATGTTGGGGAAATCCGGAGTATCTGGAGGAAATCCATGCGGTCACATGGAGAACTTACAAACTCTATACAGACAGCACTCACACTCAGGATCGAACCTGGGTCTCTGGTGCTATGAGGCTGCAACTGTACCAATGCGCCACTGTGCTGCTCCATCAATGTCCATCAGCTCAGGTTTTTAATTCAATGCTTTTGTTTGTAGATTCTGAGAGGGATTGTTAGGTTACATTCCAGATGAGCTGGAACTAGTTCTTGAGACAGGGTTGAACCTTTGCAACTAAGGCGAGGAGAATTTTACAGTTGGCTGAGAATTTTGAGGTTAAACGCTGGTGGTTGTTTGGTCATTGAGTGAACACAAGGTTGTGAAGGATGGCTATATGAGCACCGTGTAGCAAAGGTTACAAGGAAAAAAGGAACTGCAGATGCTGGCTTACCAAGGAAAAACCTTTCCCCTCCATTACATTCCTAAACAATCCAGCCACTCCTAAATAATTCCTTAGCTTCACAATTCACTCCTCTCCAATCCTTTTGTCTAACACCTTGTGAGTGTGTTCATCTCTGGCCTTTGTCCAACAATCTGCCTATCAACCTCCCCCCTCTCCCCCTCCCCCCCCCCCACCCCTACCCCATTCCCCCCCCCCCCCCCCCCCCCCCCCCCCCCCCCCCCCACCTGTGTTCACCTATGACCAGCCATGTTTTGTCTTGCCCCTCCACTCTTCTAGATTTCTTTCTACCCACCCTTGCAATCAATCTGAAGAGGTTTCCAGACCCAAAATGTCACCTAGCCACGCTGGTTAAAAAAAAGACATGAAGTGCTGGAGTCTCAACCCTGAACATCTACTATCCATCTCCCCAGAGTTGCTGCCTGACCCGCTGAGTCACTCCAGCATTCGGTGTCTATCTTTGGTTTAAACCTGCATCTGCAGTTCCTTCCTACACATGAGATCATTCATGATCTCATCGAGGGGTGGAACAAGCATGAGGGGCTGCATGTCCTAACTTTAGTCCTATTCCTTATGTTTTATGTGTGCAACGTTCTAACAAGGAGTCAATTTCATGAAATTCCTGTTTACATTGTCATATGAAGTAGAAACAAATTGTTTAATATCATCCAACTAATCAATCAATTACTCAAGGGGTTGAATACTTAAAGGACTAATCAGACATGGAGGTTGATTCATCCTGACAGATAGATCAAGGATCTTACAATGTAGTTATTTAATTGATGAAGACATTAGATATTTGAAGCAAGCCACTTTGCAAAATTGTACCAATGACAGAGAGCATTTAACAGCTTTCTTGCCTATGTGAAGGTTGAGCCAATTAATTGCAAAAAAATAGTTGAGGCAATTAAAGACACAAAAAGATGTATTTCGTGTATGTGCAATATAATAAATAATAACATGTACTAAACACTCCAAATATTGTGTGAATTTTGCAATTTCAGTGTGAAAATATCCATCCTTACATGTCTCAATTATTTACAGTATCTTGCTGTGAAGTAACGTTTTAATATTAAACTGAGCAACAGTCTTTGATATCAACACATGCATCAACTTTCCACTACAAATATATTGAAAATACTGCAATGGCCAATAAAAGTCAATTTGAAAAAAATATAATCATGCTATTTAGGAATTAATCTTGGCAATAAATACTCTCATGGTGGTATTTTATTATTTTTCTGGTTATAGTTATGGTATTAGTTTAGTTTAGAGATACAGTGTAGAAACAAGACTTCGGCCCATTGAGTCCACATTGACATCAATCACCCATTCAAGCTAGTTCCATGTTATTCCACTTTCGCATCCTGAACATTAGTGGCAATTTGCAGAAGTCAATTAACTTACAAACCTGTACATCTTTGGAATGCAGGAGGAAACCAGAGCACCTGGAGAACGTACAAACTCTGTACAGACAGCACTCGTAGTCTGGATAGAACCACAGTCTCTGGCCCTGTAGGAAAGCAGCTCTACCACTACACCACTGTGCTGCCCAATCGGTGTTATTAATTTATTGTAATATTGATTATTAGATATGTATTTGTATGTTATTACATTAATGCACCTGTTAAGCTGCAGCAAGTAAGAATTACTTCCTCTGGCAGCTCGTTCTACTTACAAAACTACCTTTTGCATCCTATTCCATTTTTAGTTTCTTACTAGACAAAGTGGGACCGGTTGGGTCTCTGTCACATGGGAGGCCTGGTCCCACTTGGTCTAGTAAGAATATCCCCAAGGCAATATTCCTTGTTATTCTGTTACCCAAACACAGATGAAATATGCCGCTCAAACTGAAAATACACAGTAAAACCTTAAGTTCCTAATGTACCCTGCTCAGTTAAAAAAACTTGAGGAAAATCTATGACCATGTTGGCTTTCTCTGGGTGCTCCGGCTTCCTCCCACACTCCAAAGACCAACAGGTTTGAACGTTAATTAGCTTCAGTAAAAATTGTAAATTGTCCCGTATCCTCTGTCATTCTGTGTTTCTTTTGATGCTGAAATATCATTCCCTGCAGTGGAGAGTTCAATTTTTAGACACCATCTTTCTTTCTGTCTATGCCCAGAACTGGTCGTTACTGGTTACCTGTGATGTTTACACATTTAACCTCCCTCCATCAGTAGTTTAGTTTAGTTTAGAGATACAGTTTGGAAACAGACTGTTTGGCCCACTGAGTCCACTCCAACGAGCGATCACCCGTACTGTAAGCAAATTAACTTACAAACCTGTACGTCCTTGAAATGTGTGAGGAAACCAGAGCTGAAAGTATCATTTTGAACTTGAGGAAAAAAAGAAATGCTGAATTATCAGGCCCAGTAGCTGCACAATCTCAAGGAATCACAGTGTGTATATCATCTGTAGGTTATTCCATGGGATCAAGAATGGCTTGCTTCCACGACAAAATACACAAATTGCTGGAAAAGCTCAACATGTCAAGTCAAGTCAAGTCAAGTCAAGTTTATTTGTCACATACACATACGAGATGTGCAGTGAAATGAAAGTGGCAATGCTCGCGGACTTTTGTGCAAAAGACAAACAACAAAACAACCAAACAACTTATAAACACAATCATAACACACATATTCTTTTACATAATAAATAATGGAAGGAAAAACGTTCTGTAGAGTTAGTCCCTGGTGAGTTAGGCGTTTACAGTCCGAATTGCCTCTGGGAAGAAACTCCTTCTCAACCTCTCCATTCTCACAGCATGGCAACGGAGGCGTTTGCCTGACCGTAGCAGCTGGAACAGTCCATTGCAGGGGTGGAAGGGGTCTCTCATGATTTTGTTTGCTCTGGAGTTGCACCTCCTGTTGTATAGTTCCTGCAGGGGGGTGAGTGAAGTTCCCATAGTGCGTTCGGCCGAACACACTACTCTCTGCAGAGCCTTCTTGTCCTTGGCAGAGCAATTCCCAAACCAGATGGTAATGTTCCTGGACAAGATGCTTTCCGCCGCCGCTGCATAGAAGCACTGGAGGATCCTCGGAGACACTCTGAATTTCCTCAATTGCCTGAGGTGGTAAAGGCGCTGCCTTGCCTTTAATGTCCCATCTACACTCATCCCACCTACCTGCGCTTGGCCCATACCCCTCCAAATGTGTCCTGTCCATGCAAGCTCTTCCAAGTTCTTTGTTTGACGGAGACTGAGTTTCATTAGAATCTAGAAACCTTCCCTCCACCACTTTCCACCTGATCAGCAACAGTAGTCAACCTCAGTGTATATTAGTTATGAAGCAATGTGGAAGGGAATGTGCAGTCTGGTATTAGGGCGAGGAGCCAGAAAAATTACAGCAATTGCCCTACAGGCATGAAATTCAGATGGTTGAATAAACTGTGACAGTTTGATTCCTGAACATCCAAAAATTGATTCCAATTTGTAAATCATCTTTAATTCTCAGCAGAGCGTTTTCACAGGTGTTCCCTCGTTTGCATTTTAGGTTTTATTTCCACTTAAAGGGGAAAAAAACAGATTCCAATAGAATGTCTAATAATTAACGTTCCACTGATATGTTTAAATGTCCTTCAGTTACAAAATATAATCAATGCCCATAAAACTGTTTCTAAGGCAGAACATTATTTATTATGAGTTCCAGAGGAAGTAGTTGAGGCAGGTACATTAACACCATTTAGAAGACTTTAGGTGAGGTATGCGGATAGGAAAGGTTTAGGAGGATATGGGCCTTTGGGAGGGACTAGTGCAGATGGGCTATTTTGTACACTAATCTGAAAGACAGTTACCAATATTAAAACATCAAGTAAAAAATATGACATTAATTTTAGTTTACTTCAGTTTAGAGATGCCGCATAGAACCAGGCCCTTCTGCCCACCGAGTCACACCGACCAATGATCACCCCGTATACTAACACAATCCTACACACGCAGGACAATTTACATTTTTTTATCAAAGCCAATGAACCTAAAAAGCTCTGCATCTTTGGAGTGTTGGAGGAAACCAGAGAATCAGGAGTAAACCTACGTGGTCACAGGGAGAATGTACAAACCACCCATAATAGTCAGGATCGAACCTGGGTCTCTGGTGCTGTGAGAAAATGATTCTACTGCTGCGCCACTGTGCTGTCCTAAATTATTAATCTTGAAAATCATTATTTCAAGTTTACTTGTGAAAAGTTGCTGAATTAAAGGACAGTTGGTGGAATATTGAGAGTCAAAAAGTTTCATGCAAGTTGCCTTACATCAGAATGTGGTTGCCACTGTAAATTTTGGGAAGCACAGTGGATATCCTGGAAGTTAGAAGGCCTGAATAGAATGGGTGTGGAGAGGATGTTTCCACTTGTGGGAAAGTTGAGGACCAGATGCCATAGCCTCAGAAGAAAAGGACATACTTTTAGGAAGGAGATAAAAATGAATTTCTTTAGTCAGAGGGTGGTGAATCTGGGAATTAATTGCCACAGATGGCTGTGGAGGCCGTCAATGGATATTTTTATGGTGGAGATTGACAGATTCTTTATTAGTACGGGCATAAGGGGTTATGGGAAGAAGGCAGGAGAATGGTGTTAAGACGGAAAGGTAGATGAGCCATGATTAAATGGCGGAGTGGACTTGATGGGCGAATGGCCTAATTCTGCTCTTATCACTTAGGGACTTATGAAGAGACATTGCAGTGATTTTGAACATTAATTCAAAGCCCAATTATTGCAAATGTTGGAATGATAAAATGATTACAGAAAATATGAAAAAATACCCAGCAGATCTAGCAACATTTGTTTCAAAATCCTAGTTAACATTTTAGGTCAATTATGTTTCTTCAGTTATGGGTAGGTTCATCATTTTCTGAGCAAAAGACTCTGCGATTTTACCCCTTCTATTCCTCTCATGATCTTGTACATCTCTATAAGATCATCCCATGTCATCCTACGCTCCAAGGACTAACTTCTCCCAGTAGCTCAGGACATTGATTCCTGGCAACATCCTTGTAAGTCTTTCACGAATTACTGATGCTTACCAATTCCGAATACAAGAAGAATGAGATGAAATCCAGCTTTTTTGCTTCTTAGTTTAGTTTAGAGGTACAGCGCGGAAACAAGCCCTTCGGCCCACCGAGTCTGTGCCGAACAGCGAATCCCGCACCCTAACGCTATCCTAAACACTAGTGACAATTTATAATTTTCTCGAAGCCAATCACCTACAAACCTGTACATCTTGAAACTGGAGTACCCGGAGAAAACCCACGAGGTCATGGGGAAAACCTTCAAACTACGTAGTCAGCACTCGTAGCCAGGATCGAACCTGGGTCTCTTGCGCTGTCTGGCGGCAACTCTACCGTGCACCACCTTTTTAGTTTTTTTTTACAAGTTTCTCATTTTGCTGTGTGATCCATGGTCTGCTATTTTCCTAGCTGGGAATAATGTATTCATTTCAAACCATCGACAAGACATTTGTTCCATAACCATAACCACTCATCTAACATTATTATTATTATTATTATTATTATTATTATTATTATTATTATTATTATTATTATTATTATTATTATTATTAAATTCTTTATTTCAAACAGAATAAAAGAATAAAAAAATAAAACAAGAATATTTATTAAGTGTCAGAAACAATATTTATAAATAAATGAAATTGTATGTGTCCGAAAAGGAGCAGGAAGAAGCCAAAGCTTATTAATTCCCACTGCTTATTCAACTGCTTTATAATTATCTTATACAAATTTAGCGGCTATATGTACACCATATGTACACCAGCAGCTATATATACACCACATTATTTACATTTATACACTAATCAAATATTTATAAAGCCATACAAAAAAAGAGAAAAGAGAAAACCCTCATATACTATACAGTATCTTTTAGTTATATATACAACCCATCACCCTATAATCACCCTTCCCAATACAATCAGTATAACAAATATTCTACTCACAATCACTTATCCTCATCCCAATATCCTTTTAAAAAAGTGTTTTTGTACATCTTTTTAAAATGAATTATGCTTGTGCTAAGTTCTGACCTTGGTCTGACCTTGAGATTCAAATCGGCATTCAATGTTAATTATACTTGTATGTGATATTTAACATTGTAGGTTGTTGTGTGATATGTAACGTTGTAGGTTTTACTGTAGCCGTATGCTCGGATTTAATTCAATTGCATGGTTTTAGAGTGCATTTCTCAGTCAAGCATTCAATTTAAGTCATATTTGACGTCTTAATCCAAAGAATTGAGATCTATTTCAAGATCTCAAAAATATCTATTTCGTCTTTTTCCCAAGGTAAGGGAATCATTATTGCATCAAGGTGTTCCCTGCAACCTGTTTCTCTCACGGTTCACAGACTCGCCAGCTGCCTGCCACATTTGTGGGCTGGAAGAGTCTGTGTACCACGTGTACATGGAGTGCGTGAGGCTGCAGCCCTGTTTGAATACCTAAACGGGCTGCTCCTTGCCTTCTGGCAGCACTTTTCACCCAACATCCTTATCTTTGGACACCCTCTGCGTAGGGGAGAGGGTAGGGCTGAAGATGTCCTGGTTGGGTTGCTCCTGGGCCTGGTCAAGCTGGCCATCCATGTGTACCTGGACTTTCAGAAAGCATTTGATAAGGTCCAACATAGGAGATTAGTGGGCAAAATTAGGGCACATGGTATTGGGGGTAAAGTGCTAACATGGATAGAGAAGTGGTTGGCACACAGGAAACAAAGAGTAGGGATTAACGGGACCCTTTCAGAATGGTAGACAATGACTAGTGGGGTACTGCAAGGCTCGGTGCTGGGACCGCAGCTATTTACAATATACATCAATACTTTGGATGAAGGGATTCAAAGTAACATTAGCAAATTTGCAGATGATGTGAGGAGGATGCTATGAGAATGCAGGGTGACTTGGACAGGTTGGGGGAGTGGGCAGATGCATGGCAGATGAAGTTTAATGCGGATAAATGTGAGGTTATTCACTTTGGTAGCAAAAACAGGAAGGCAGATTACTATCTAATTGATGTCAGGTTGGGAAAAGGGGAAGTTCAATGGGATCTGGGGGTACTTGTACATCAGTCTATGAAAGTAAGCATGCAGGTACAGCGGGCAGTGAAAAAAGCGAATGACATGTTGTCCTATATAACAAGAGGAATCGAATATAAGAGTTGTACAGAGCCCTAGTGAGACAACACATGGACTATTGTGTGCAGTTTTGGTCCCCTAATTTGAGGAAGGACAGTCTTGCTATTGAGGGAGTGCAGCGTAGGTTTACAAAGTTAATTCCCGGGGTGGCGGGACTGTCATATGCTGAGAGAATGGAGCAGCTGGGCTTGTACACTTTGGAGTTTAGAAGGATGAGAAGTGATCTCATTGAAGGGTAGCTAATTTAGAAGGATGAGAGGCAATATAAGATTGTTAAGGGCATGGACACGTTAGAGGCAGGAAACATGTTCCCGATGTTGGGGGAGACCCGAACCAGGGGCCACTGTTTAAGAATATGAAGTAAGCCATTTAGAACGGAGATGAGGATACACTTTTTCTCACAGAGAATGGTGAGTCTGTGGAATTCTCTGCCTCAGGGGGCGGTGAAGACAGGTTCTCGGGATGCTTTCAAGAGAGAGCTAGGTGGGGCTCTTAAAAATAGCAGAGTCAGGGGATATGGGGAGAAGGCAGGAACGGGGTACTGATTGAGGATGATCAGCCATGATCACATTGAATGGCGGTGCTGGCTCGAAGGGCTGAATGGCCTACTCCTGCACCTGTTATCTATTGTCTATTGTCTAAAACAGGTACATGGGTAGAATAGGTTTTGAATGTTTAATGGGCGTAATGTTAGCCCCATAAAAGCACTTGTAGTCAGGATCGAACCCGGGTCTCTGGTGCTGTAAGGCAGCAGCCCTCCTGCTGCACCATCATACCACCCCTTGTTCTAATGTATAAAACTTAAGGCATTGGAAAAATCATTTGATCAATGACAATTTTATTTTAAAAACTGATCTGCTTAGTGTATTAATATGCTGAATTATAATAGTGGTTGATTCACAGTAATTAGACGCACATTAGAAGTGCTGTAATTGCCAGCATACATTATCCAGTTGGAATCAAAGGAGAGGGGGTTTGATGTTGTTATCTATTATAAACATTAGACTTGCAAAGAACTGAGTAGAATCTTGAAATGCTGTCCAATCAATATTGCTCTTTCACTGTGGTTAAACGTTTCATGAATTCATTATCAGGCTAAGCTATTATTTTATATTTATCATGTCAGTGCATCTGTTTTACATAGAAGTGCAGCTGTTACATGGTTTCTTTACATCATGTTTACAAGAGAATGTGTTTGGTACCCTGAGCTGCATCTTAATGCAGAGTGAACCCATAGGTTGGGATAGGTTGTGCTGATGGACTTGGCAACAATTTGTGAAGCCTTGGTTCTTCCCACTGATTTCCCCATTCAATGCACGCAAACTCCTCCAGAGCAGCGGGCTGGCGATTATCATAAATTAGCTGCTCAATTAGAGCGATGTTTCAGCACATTGATTAAATCAGGTTCATGGACTAGATTGGATAAATGCACACTGTCTTTTACCTAGAGTTGGGGAAATGAGAACAAGAGGATATAGTTTGAATGTGGTGGGAGGGGGGAGTTTTAATAGGAATCTGAGGGGTAACCTTTTTACACGAAGGGTGGTGGGTGTATGGAACAAGATGCAGGAGGAGGAAGTTGAGGTAGATACTATTGCAAAGTTTGAGAAATATTCGGAGAGGTACATGGATAGGATTTCTTTGCAGTTCGACTTGTCAGCCAAGTCGGGCACAGCTGATCCCACTAACGGTGATCTGGTGCCGTCAGCCGCTGCTGGCTGTCCACAACTCCGTAGTACTTCCCAGCCAGTGCAGCCCTTGTGGACTCCTGTCCATAGTTTCCCCCTGTGAAAACCAGCACGGGAAACAAAGCATGATCGCAGTAATTCCCTTACCTGTCGATCTTGGTTTTAAAAAACTTGCCGCTGCAGGGGAATGCTCCCTCCCGCTGGCTGTTTCAACTTGTTAGAGTCAACGGCTCTGATCTGTGTAGCCTTCCCGCCCGGCCGTGGTGTTGATCTGGCCGGCGCGGGTGCTAAGTCGGGCACAGCTGATCCCATTCATGGTGATGCTGGTGCCTTCAGCTGCTGCTGGCTGCCCGCAACTCCGCGGTCCTCCCCAGCCAGCTTTAGACGCAGCCCTTGTGGACTCTATTTTTGTCCAGTTTCCCCCTGTAAAAAACAGCGCGGGAAACAAAAAATGACCGCAGAGTAATTCACTTCCTGTCGGTCGCGGTTTCAAATTTACCGCTGCGGGGGAACGTCGTTCCACCCCGTCTGTCGTTTCGCAATGCGTGAAGCGATATGTCATGCATGCGTCCTGGCGGGTTCTTCACGTAATCAAATTTATCGCTGCGGGGGAACGTCGTTCCACCCCGTCTGTCGTTTCGCAATGCGTGAAGCGATATGTCACGCATGCGTCCTGGCGGGTTCTTCACGTACTCACTCACGTAACTCCGAAGTAAAATGCTAGTTAAACACACCAGAGTAGATACACATTGGAGTGAAAAGCAGAAAAGGGTGCATGAGAGCGGCGACCAGCAGGGAGATGCAGATAGAAGGAGGTAGTGGATCCACAATCTTGCTGGATAAAGAATTTCAAATATTAACCACCCTCAAGGAAGTTTCTCTATCCTAAATGACCTGCGTCTTATTCTGCCCCAGGTTCCTTGGCCAGGGCAAGCATCCTCTCTGTATTCAGCCTGTTGAGCTCTCTAAGAATTCATTGGTAAACCAGCATCTGCAGTTCCTTTTTCCTACCTTTTGACTGTTCCCACTGCAAAACTTTCTCGAGATATACCTACTTTGAAGAAGGTCTCCTCAACCTATCCATGTTCTCCAGGGACGCTACCTGAACTGCTCAGTTTCCCCAGCATTTTGTGCACGGAATCTGCAGTTCCCTGGTTCTACTCTCTATAACTTTTGTAAGTTTCAGTGAGATGGGCTATGGATCAAGTGCAGGAAGAGGAGATTATTTTCAGAGCAGACATTGTGGGCCAAAGGGCTTGTACCTGGGCTGTACCTGGGCTACACTGTGCTGTAACTGGGCTACTCTGTGCTGCAATATTGATTTCTCTAACTTCAAGTAACTCTTGCTTTCCCTCTCTCTTCATCCCTCCCCCTTCCTAGTCCCCCCCAATTAAATCGTATCTCTGTATGCCTCGTTGTCAACTTCTCCCAACTAACAATGATCTATTTTACATTTTTAATAGTCAATAGACAATAGGTGCCGGAGTAGGCCATTCGGCCCTTCGAGCCAGCACCGCCATTCAATGTGATCACGCCATTCAATGTGATCAGTACCCCGTTCCTGCCTTCTCCCCATATCCACTGACTCCGCTATTTTTAAGAGCCCTATCTAGCTCGCTCTTGAAAGCTTCCAGAGAACCTGCCTCCACCGCTCTCTGAGGCAGAGAATTCCACACTCACCACTCTCTGTGAGAAAACCACACTCACCACTCTCTGTGAGATTTTCCTTGATCTATATTCCCTTTGATATCTTGTTTTCACAACTTACACTTCCTTATTTCTGTATCTCTCCTCTCCCCTGGCTCTCAGTCTGAAGAAGGATCTTGACCTGAAACATCACCCATTCATTCTATCCAGAGATGCTGTCCCATTGAGTTACTCCAGCATTTCAAGTTCAAGTTCAAGTGAGTTTATTGTCATGTGTCCCTGTATAGGACAATGAAATTCTTGCTTTGCTTCAGCACACAGAACATAGTAGGCATTTACTACAAAACAGATAAGTGTGTCCATATACCATAATATAAATATATACACACATGAATAAATAAACTGATCAAGTGCAAATAACAGAACATGCGTTATTAATAATCAGAGTTTTGTCCGAGCCAGGTTTAATGGCCTGATGGCTGTGGGGAAGTAGTTATACCTGAACCTGGTTGTTGTAGTCTTCAGGATCCTGTGCCTTCTACCTGAAGGTAGCAGGGAGATGAGTGTGTGGCCAGGATGGTGTGGGTCTTTGATGATACTGCCAGCCTTTTTAAGGCAGCGACTGCGATCAATCCCCTCGATGGAAGGAAGGTCAGAGCCGATGATGGACTGGGCAGCGTTTACTACTTTTTGTAGTCTTTTCCTCTCCAGGGCGCACAAATTGTCGAACCAAGCTACGATGCAACCGGTCAGCATGCTCTCTACTGTGCACCTGTAGAAGTTAGAGAGAGTCCTCCTTGACAAACCGACTCTCCGTAATCAGCTCAGGAAGTAGAGGCACTGATGAGCTTTCTTGATAATTGCGTTAGTGTTCTCGGACCACGAAAGATCTTCAGAGATGTGCACGCCCAGGAATTTGAAGCTCTTGACCTTTTCAACCATCGACCCATTGATATAAATGGGGCTGTGGGCCCCCCTCCTACTCCTTCCAAAGTCCACAATCAGTTCCTTGGTTTTGCTGGTGTTGAGAGCCAGGTTATTGTGCTGGCAGCATATGGACAGTTGCTCGATCTCTCTTCTATACTCTGACTCATCCCCATCAGTGATATACCCCACAACAGTGGTGTCGTCAGTGAACTTGATGATGGGGTTCGCACTGTGACGGGCTACGCAGTCATGAGTATAGAGTGAGTACGGCAGGGGGCTGAGCACGCAGCCTTGAGGTGCTCCCATGCTGATTGTTATCGAGGCTGACACATTTCCACGTATACGAACAGACTGTGGTCTGTGAATGAGGAAGTCGAGGATCCAATTGCAGAGGGATGCGCAGAGACCCAGTTCTGCGAGTTTGGTAACCAGCTTGAAGGGGATGATAGTGTTAAATGCCGAGCTGTAATCGATGAATAACAGCCTGACATATGAGTTTTTGTTGTCCACGTGTTCCAGAGCGGAGTGGAGGGCCAGCGAGATCGCATCCACTGTTGATCTGTTGTGGCGGTAAGCGAACTGCAGTGTGACATTTTGTGTCAACCCTGTCGGTTTAGTGTTGGCTGGCTTAGAGTCATAGAGACATAGAGTTTTACAATGTGAAAACAGGCCTTTGGCCTAACTTGCCCACACGGACCAACATGCCCTATCTACACGAGTCCCACTTTCCTGCATTTGGCTCATATCCCTCTAAACCTGTGCTATCTATGTACCTGTCTAATTGTTTCTTAAAAGTTGCGATAGTACCAGCCACAACTGCCTCCTCTGACAGCTCGTTCCATACACCCACCACTCTATGTGTGAAAAAGTTATCCCTCAAGTTCCTATTAAATCTTTCCTCCCTCACCATAAACCTATGTCCTCTGGTTCTAGATTCCCCTACTCGGGGAAAGAGACTCGGTGTGTCTAACCGATCTGAAGCTCACATGATTTTGTACACCTCTATAAGATCACCCCTCACCCTCCTACGCTCCAAGGAATAAAGTCCTCACTTGCTCAACCTCTTCCTATAGCTCAAACCCTTGAGTCCTAGCAACATCTTTGCAAATCTTCTCTGCACCCTTTACAACTTAACAACCTTCTGCACAAGGTTTGCACAAATTTACCCCAAGCACCTGGAGGATCAACATGGTGAAGACCTTACAACCTCATCACATAATTCAGAAGGGTGGGATGGAGATCAGTTGGAGGAGAATAATATGCTAATTGGATCCCCAGTTTCTCACATTGCTATTGCACCAAAGAATATGGTTTACACTATCTTTGTCACAACCCCATTGACCCACAATAGTCCAGGAACCAACCTTTCTTTTCATATTGGCCCTCACTATCACCCCCACCTCTTTTCTTAGGCTCTCATCAATATTAACCTCAGGTAGACACAAAATGTTGGAGTAACTCAGCAGGTCAGGCAGCATCTCTGGAGAAAATAATAGATGACTAATTGGGTCAATACCCTTCTTCAGGCTGAAGGGTCTCGACCTGAAATGTCACCTATTTATTTTCTCCAGAGATGCTGCCTGACCTGCTGAGTTACTCCAGCATTTTGTGTCTTTCTTCGATATAAACCAGCATCTTCAGTTCCTTCCAACACAATATTAATCTCACATTTTTCAACGAAGAAATCGAAGATCATTTTGCATCAAATAATCAAGAACAGTCAGGATGGAAATATGATGAAAAGGAATTGCACTTGTGTGAGTAAGTAAAGCACAGGTCTTCACTGGCACAGTACTTTTCTCAGCTTCCTATGTGCAGCTACAGTTGCTTATATTCTTCCTTTATCAGTTATATCTCCACGGTGCAACTTTTGTGGCTTCAGAGAGATGGATGCAGGCTACTGGCATTCCTGCTCAGACTGACTGCATTCAGCTGCTCTGTGATGCTCTTGGCTGATAGTCTGTGGGGTTGGAACTTGTGCGAGTTCACTCAGAGACTATTCAATCACCTCCCATGCAGAGCCGAATTTAGCACAGGAACACAGGATAGTTCGCAGGTTGTGCATGAAAAGTGGAAGCATTTTAAGCAAATCGCCCTTTTCCACTGATCTTTGTTTATTATTCTTCTCACATTCCAGCCTATATCTATCAGTATATATTTACCTGAAAGGTAAAGTTTGCGGATGACACAAAGCTGGGTGGCAGTGTGAACTGTGAAGAGGTTGCAGGGTGACCTGCACAGGTTGAGTGAGTGGGCAGATGCGTGGCAGATGCAGTATAATATAGATAAATGTGAGATTATCCACTTTGGCGGCAAAAACAAGGGGGCAGATTATTATCTCAATGGGGTTAGGTTAGGTAAGGGAGAGGTGCAGCGAGACCTGGGCGTCCTTGAACACCGGTCACTGAAAGTTGGCTTACAGGTACAGCAGGCAGAGAAGAAAACTAATGGAATGTTGGCTTTCATAACAAGAGGATTTCAGTATAGGAATAAAGATGTTCTTCTGCAGTTGTATAGGGCTCTGGTGAGACCACATCTGGAGTATTGTGTACAGTTTTGATCTCGTAATTTGAGGAAGGACATCCTTGTGATTGAGGCAGTGCAGCGTAGGTTCACAAGATTGATCCCTGGGATGGCGGGACTGTCATATGAAGAAATATTGAAAAGACTAGGCTTGTATTCACTGGAGTTTAGAAGGATGAGGGGGATCTTATAGAAACATATAAAATTACAAAAGGACTGGACAAGCTAGATGCAGGAACAATGTTCCCAATGTTGGGCGAGTCCAGAACCAGGGGCCACAGTCTTAGAATAAAGGGGAGGTCATTTAAGACTGAGGTGAGAAAAAACTTTTTCACCCAGAGAGTTGTGAATTTATGGAATTCCCTGCCACAGAGGGCAGTGGAGGCCAAGTCACTGGATGGATTTAAGAGAGAGTTAGATAGAGCTCTAGGGGCTAGTGGAGTCAAGGGATATGGGGAGAAGGCAGGCACGGGATATTGATAGGGGACGATCAGCCATGATCACAATGAATGGCGGTGCTGACTCGAAGGGCCGAATGACCTCCTCCTGCTATTTTCTATGTTTCTATGAAATAAAGTAAGAGAAAATAGTGTTAGAGGAGTCAATTCAAGTGTTTAATTGCCAGATGTCCCGAAATAGAATAATAAAATTCTTACTTGCAGCAACACCACAGATATGTAAACATAGTAAAACCAAGTAATAAATCAAAAAAAAGTTTTGAATACATGTATACTGTGTATGTATACAGTATGTTCAGTGTATTTATAGATCAAAAACAGGTTGAGACCCTACTTCAGATTGAAGAAGTCTGAAGAAGGGTCGTGACCCGAAATGTCGCCTATTCCTTTTCTCCAGAGATGCTGTCTGACCCATTGAGTTATTCCAGCTTTTTGTGTTATCTTCAGTGTAAACCAGCATCTGCAGTTCTGCAGCTCCTTCCTATACACATCTGTCACTCTCTCTCTCATTCTCACAATATACACACACACACATATATATTTCATTGTTCCATTCCAGGACATATGGCAATAAAACACTCTTGACTCTTGACTCCTCTGACACTATTTATTCTTACTTTATTCCAACACAGAAGGGAACTAGCAACCCATTGTGTGCCAGAGGAGAAAACCCAGCCACTCTCCTTATTTCCCTGAGCCCCATAACTTTTTCTATCTCACACATAGCCACTAATTCCCCTTTTGATACAATTTCCGTAAACTTACACCAAAAACCATTCGCAGTAGCCAATTAATATACTTGGGATGTGGGCGGAAACCGAAGCAACGGGAGGAAATCTTGACCATCATGAGCACAACGGGCAAGCTTTGCATACACAGGAACACAATGGACCACCAATAATAGACACAAAGTGCTGGAGTAACTCAGCGGGTCAGGCAGCATCTCTGGAGGAAAAGGACGGCTGGCGTTTTGGATCGGAACCGTTCTTCAGACTGTCACACGACCATGGAGTTGTTTCTTTATCTGAAAAACAACTCCTCTAATTTCATCCATTGAATTAGGTGCTCTACATCAGTTAGACCAAGTGCAGATTCGGCAAGTGCTTTGCTGAACACCGACACTCGATCCGCCAGGTCCATGCAAACAGGATCATGAGCTCAAGATCAAATCCCCCAAGATCCAGCTCTAACCGCTGTACCAATGTGCTTCCCATCCATGAGACTGGTGAACACTTTACTGTAGATTAACATGGGACATGAAGGCCAAGCCAAAGGCAACCTGTTTGGCATGGCAGATATGATGGAATCAGGGATACATGTGGCAAGTGTTTGCAACACGCTTTTAGATCAGCCCCTTAGTCCACAGAAGAAGACATCAATTCAGCCGCATGTCCCATAATTGTGGACAGTCTGGCGGTGGATTATCCTAATCCCATTAATCATGCCCTGATCCTCAGAAGATAACTTGCCAGACTTAGTCCCACCCCTACCTCTCTCACACTTTTCTCTCCCCCACTACAATCAAGGGGTAACTTTTTTACACACTGGTTGTATGGAACGAGCTACCGGAGAAGGTAGCTGAGGCAGGTCCTATCGTAATATTACCTCAATGTTGCCTCAAACTGCGGAGCATCCTGGACAATATAGTTCACCCCCTCCATGACACACTGGTCAATCCGAGGAATACCTTCTGCAACAGACTGGTTCCACCAAGATGCAGGACAGAATGCCACAGCACCACTTCTTCCCTGTGGTTATAAAACTGTAAGTGAAGGAGGCCAAGGGCAGTACAGTCAGTGTGGTATGGGTATGGGAATGGGGAAGGGGAGTTAACATTTTTGGTGACCGGAGATGCTTCAGTCTGCAAGCAAATAACACTCTCGGGAGAGACAGAGTGTCAGCAGCAACATGTTCACAGGATGATACTTTAGTTGCAGCAGTTTTGATATTAAATCCCAAGCCTGCAGATTCTCCAAGCTTGCGGGAAGTTGCCAGTGGATGTGCAAAGTGCGAGCACTGAGAGATGAGAGGGGGCGGATGGCTTGGCAGGCAAAGCCGTCAATTTGCGCTCCAACCTTACAGATGCTTTCTTGAGTGACTCTGTGAAAGGTTACGTTCACAGTAATTGTGGTGTAGGCGGTTGTTTGGAGAAGTTAACAGGAAGCAATTGTAAAAATTGGAATTAAGCTTCCAAACTTTTCCTTCGCAATTTTCAAAATTTGGAATGACCTTTTGTGAAGTGAACTTCATGAATCTCAGCAGCCATTACTATGCAGATGCTAGTGATTAAAACACCAGCGACCTTGTAAAGAGCATAATAAATGCAAGTTATGAGGATGGGGCGACACCTATCTTTCATTCTCCCGAGATGCTGCCTGGCCCTCTGAGTTGCTCCAGCACTATGTGTCTATCTTTGGTACAAACCAGCATCTGTTTCTAAAGACAAAGAGCCCAAGGAACATAGTTCCTGCTGCCCAGGAGTGTAGTTTCAGTGGCACAGTGTAGCTCATGTGAGGCAGTGCCCATCACACAGGATGTGTAGAAAATACAGGCCTCAACACAGTGGTATACCCATGTCTCAGGAAACTCAGGTGTTTCCAGTGAGTTAGTGGCAGCTTCTTGCGGCTTTCTTGCACAAGACTGAGCGGCAATGCTCCAAAAGTCGCTGTGAACATATTCCCCAAAGACACAAGGAATGCTAGAATCTTGAACGAAACATAAAATGCTGAAGTAACTCAACGGGTCAGACAACATCCCTGGAGGACATGGATTGGGGACCTGGCATTTCTGGGTCCTTTTTCAGACTGATTGTATCAGGGTGGATAAAGCTGGATAAGAGTTGGGGGCAGGATAGAGCCTGGCAAGTGAGAGGTGGATACAAGTGGGCGGGGGGACGGGGGGTTGATAGGTAGTTGGGTGGGCAAAGAATTTAGATGAAAAGGAGATAAAAGGGTGACAAAGAGGAGGTCAGGAGGTAAAAGCGTCAGATATGGAGAGAAGAGGATTGAAAGAGGAATGAAATGTAAAGCCACAGAGAGAGATATAGATGGAGGTTGGGTGGGGGGGAGGGGGGCGGGGTGGAGGAGTTGGGGGTAGGAGTAAGGTGGGTTGGGCTGCGGCAGAGGTTGAGAAATGGGTGCACACCAGGATGGGTTGGGAATGGGACTCTTTGTGTTCTATGCACAATTGCAGCATCTGAGGTTCCTTGCAACCTCACACTAAACCTGAGTGTTGTTAATACATTGTAAGAGAATTAAAGGTACAGTGAACATCGCACATTATGTGTACACTTTCAATTTCCTGTATGTTTAATTAAAAATGTACAGTTTAGTTTTGATTGGAGATACAGCGCAGAAACAGGCACTTTGGCCCACCGAGTCCTTGCCGCCCATCGATCATCAATGCAGTAGATTTATGATAACCCACTTTGGCATTCTACACACTCAGATCAATCTACAAATGCCAGTTAACCTACAAATCTACACGTCTTTGGAATGTGGGAGGAAACCAGAGCGCCCGGAGAAAACCCAGACGGTCACCATTAGAATGTACAAACCCCATACAGACAGCACCTGTAGTCAGGATCAAACCCGGGTCTCTGGCGCTGTGATGCAGCAGCTCTACTACTGTGCCACTGTGCCGCCCACAAACATACTTAAAAAAAATTAAAAATACCCTTTGTTCCTCGTTGTTCTGTTACAGTCCATTCAAAAATAAAACTAATAAATGAATCCTGTGAAGGTATTTATTTGCCTCACTGAGGTTGTAGGAGCTTTCTATCACCTCAACAACAACAGGGACATGTAATGACTGCTTCCGCCCAAAGGGCTATTTTGGAGTGTTTGGAATCCCCTTCCTCAAAAAGCTTGAAAGCACAAACCGAAGATAGGCACAAAATGCTGGAGTAGCTCTGCGGGTCAGGCAGCAACTCTGAAGAATAGGAATAGGTGACGTTTTGTGTCGAGACCCTTCTTCAGACTGAGAATCAGGGGAGAGGGAAACTAGAGGTATGAAAAGGCACAAATAACAAAAGAATGAAAGGTATGAAAAGAACAAATCAAGACCAGTAAGAGTGATCGAGGCAAGCTGGAACCCACAATGGTCCTTTGTTGGCTTTGGAAGATATGATAACGAGGAGATACGAACAGTGAAACTAAACTAAAGCACACTCAGAAACAGCTTTTGATTACCGAGCAGTCCTTTCATAAGCTAAAATTGTCGTCCAGATCTCCCAACCTACCTTCTTGTGGACCTTGCAGTTTATCTGCACTCTCTATGCGACTGTAAGGCTATAACACTATATTCTGCACTCTGGTATTTTTCTCTTTGAACTATGTGTTGTACTTGTGTAATGCCTGATTGTACTCATGTATAGTATGGTATGACTGGATACCATGCAAACTCATTGGACAAATTCATTGTAAACGTGACAACGATAAACCAATGCCAATACCCAATGTATAAACAAGGAAATGCAGATGTTGTTTTACAAAAAAGGACACAAAGTGTTGGAAACACTCAGCGGGTCAGGCAGCATCTCTGGAGAACATGGATATGTGACATTTTGGTTTGGGATATTCTCCAGTGATCTATCCATATTCTCCAGTGATGCTGCCTGACCCGCTAAGTCACTTCAGCACTTTGTGTCCCTCTTTACCAATATCTAATGTTTTATTTTTGTAATGACATGCATTGATGCATATGGCATCTCTAAAACATTTAAAATCATGATTTCATTTTCCGGCTGCATATGTACATATGTAGTCATGTGTACCAGCACTGATTTTGTGTGTAAAAAATAACTGCCAATACCAATCAGAGCAGTATCTTTGAATATTTTTAAGGCAGAGATGGATAGATTTTTTGGTAAGAGAGTGAAATATTACTAGAGGTGGGCAGGAAAAGAGAAGATAAGTTACAATCAAATCAGATACAATCTGATTAGACAACGGATTCGTTTTGAAGGGCTGGGTAGCCTATGTCCCTACTTCCCATTTATATGTTGTTTTATTTTTGTTATTTTTTGTGGTTTATCTACTGTGATTTTAAACCTAGAACATAAACATAGAACAGTAGAGCAGAGGAATGGGACCTTTAGCCCATAATGTTGGTGGCAAACATGTTGGCAAGTTAGCATAAAATAGTAAGATTAAACGAGAACTTACCAGTTTGAAGTTTGATCTGTATTTTATGAGGAGTTACGATGAGGGATTACGTGAAGAACCCGCTCAGCACGCATGAGCGGCATACTTCAATGCAGCGGTGTGGAATCACAGATAGACACAGTTATTGAAGTAAACATAGTAAAGAAAAGGAGACATCAATTTAACATTTTGACCCATATTAATGAGGGTGGGAGCGGAGGGCACGTAATCCCTCATCGTAACTCCTCATAAAATACAGATCAAACTTCAAACTGGTAAGTTCTCGTTTAATCTTACTATTTTACTTCGGAGTCATGTGAGTGACTACGTGAAGACTTCAAAGCTCTGTGATTTCAAACCGTGTAACAGGTATTATTTCACGCACCGCCGAAGTCCTTGAGGGATGAAGTGTGTTATCGTAATCAACCAATTAATCTGTTTGTAGAAAAACACAATGGTATTTTTTAACAATAACAACAAAGAAATTAAATTGCTCCCCTGGGCTTAAATTAAATATTTGCAGTTTGTAAAATCTTTTCTGCAAATAAAACAGGTTTTGCCAACGGCTTATTATAATATTTCAGAATGGTCTTTCCCCCGACCATCCTGCTATAGCCAGGATGTGGTCTATAGGCACGTCCATTCTTTTAGCCGTCGACGTGGATGCTGCCCTGGTGGAATAAAATCTGTACATGTTAGTGTTTATCTCAGCAGCTTTTAGCATCTGCTTGAGCCATTTCGAAATAGTTTGGCTCGTCAACCGACCATAAGGTTTTTTTTATTTTTTTATTTTTTTTATGACTGACCCACAAGGCTTTTCATCTCCCTGGAATATTTTGGTTGTGTCTATGTAGGATAGTAGGTGGGTCATGGCACATAACCGTGGTTCTGGCGGGTAAGCCCGGAATGCCATGACTGGGTTAGGTGTTCCTGGTCTGCTCTGTTTGATCAGTCCCTGGATAACAACAGAGATGTGGTCTGGAGCTGTGAGCATGGTGTCCAGTCGCAATAGGTGTAGTGACTGGACCCTCTGTGCAGATACAAGTGCCATCAACATGAGTGTTTTGAGCATAGATTGTTCCAGGTTGAGGGATCTGGCTGGTGGCTATCCCCTGAGGTATGTCAGGACCACACTGACATCCCATATTTGGGTGTACCTTGGTCTAGGGGGTTAGAGTTGTAAATACCCTAGTTTGACCACCAGTGGGTGGGACCCCATGGCCTGTTGTCCTGGAGCTGGTTTTAAATAGACAGGCAGGGCACTTCTAGCTGTGTTGATGGCTCCGTAGCCGAGTCCTTCATCGTGGTGAAGGTTCGCCAGGAATGCCAGTACGTTGGTAACTGTAGCGGTTGAGTAGGTGGTCCCTGTATCCAAGCAGTACTTCTCCCATTTTTTGATGCTGGACAAGTGCTGTTTTTAGTGGATGTTCGGAGGGATGCTGACATGGTGTCAACGGTTTGTTCTGATAATCCCAGCCCCAAAAGTGGTTTGTGCAGAATCTGCAACCCAGGAGTTTGATTTTTTCATGACACGGGTGGCTTGTGCCCGACACTGGGTGTTAATAACTCTGGGTCACTGGGGAATACCATCGGAGTTTCAACAAACTTGTCATGGAGTATTGGGAACCATGGCTGTGTAGGCCAGTCGGGTACTATCAAAATATCTGAAGCAGAGTCCATTTGTATTGTACGTAGTCCCCAACTGATTAGGCAGAAGGGAGGAAATGCATAGAAGAAGAATTTCCCCAATCCAGCGTGAACGCATCTACCGCTGCTGCCTCAGGGTCTGGTTCCCAAGCGACATACATAGGTACCTGGTGATTTAGCCTTGATGCAAATAAATCGATATCTGGCGTGCCATATTGCTTAATAACTTTTGCAAATTTTTTAGGGGTTTAACATCCATTCGATGTTGTCATTAAATTTATGTGACCTGGTGTCTGCCTCTGTATTTAGCTGACCTGGCAGGTAAGTTGCTGATAGCCAAATATGTCTTTCGACACACCATTGCCAAATTGTGTTGACCAACTTGTCGCATGATACCGATTTTATGCCGCCTATATGGTTAATGTAGGCCACCACCGTAGTATTATCTATTTGTAACCGTACATGCAAGTGATGCATATTTGTGCATATGCTTTTAAACCATAAAAGTCACCCAACATCTCTAGATAATTAATGCCCAGTGTAAGTGGTAACAATGACTCTGGGTTAGTCCATCTACTACTTGAGCTGGATATAGAGTTAGTTGCTCCCCAGCCTTGAGCACTGGCATCTGTTTGGATAACTGACGTAGGGTTAGTGATGATAATAGGGCTGAAACTATGCCAAACGTTTTTTGCCCACCACTGTAGTTCTGATATTGCTTCAGTGGGTAACTTTATGACACGATCATAATGACCTGTGTGTTGTTTTGGTGCCTGTACCTTTGCTCTTTGTAAGTTTTGACAGTGCAAAGGTCCGAATCATTAAATTGTTGCATGATTGTGCCAATTCAACTGTTTTGTCTCTTGGCAATGTTACAGTCACGTAGACTGAATTAATTGTGAAGCCCAAGTCGCGCATGCGTGCCGAGCGGGTTCTTCACGTAGTCACTCACGTGACTCCGAAGTAAAATCCATATCCCTCTATTCCTTGCACTTCCCTGTGCCTTTCTAAAATCCTCTTAAATGCCACAATCATATCTGCCTCCACCACCCATTGCAGGCACCCACTGTTCTTTGTGTATGAAAATAGTAAGATTAAACGAGAACTTACCAGTTTGAAGTTTGATCTGTATTTTATGAGGAGTTACGATGAGGGATTTCGTGAAGAACCCCGCTTCCACGCATGCGTGCCATTCTTCAAAGCAGCGGTGTGAGGTCACAGGAACCTATAATGATCTAACATAGTAAGATTATCAAAGAGATACCAGTTTTTGATATGATCATAAGAGGGTGGGAGCGGAGGGCACGAAATCCCTCATCGTAACTCCTCATAAAATACAGATCAAACTTCAAACTGATAAGTTCTCGTTTAATCTTACTATTTTACTTCGGAGTCACGTGAGTGACTTCGTGAAGATTTCAAAGCTCTGTGACCTCATGCCGTGGAACGAGTCCATGCTTCACAACTGCCTTGGGTATTGGGAGAGAGCATCATTAGTAATTTTAAAACACAATTATACAAAGAGTTGTGTGGTATAACGAAAAAATATATAACATTTTTTAAAATTTGAGAATCATAACCCTGTAACCTTTTGGGCAAATTATTTTGTTGAACATAAAATGTTTTCTTAATACAATGATGGCTCCAAAAAATAACTGGTTTATTATAAACCCTGTGGAAAACCCTTTTTTAAATGACCCTCCTGCCATTCTGAGGATTTGGTCTGTGGGTACCTGTACATTAGTGTCTATTCCTGCCATTTTTAGGACCTATTTGAGCCACCTTGATATAGTTTGAGTCGTGACCCTTTCATGCAGTTTCTTGTAAGAGATAAACAACTCCATACTCTGACCTCGAATGTTCTGAGTATATTCTATGTATTGTTAGATGTGTCTTGTTATACACAGTCGTTTGCCATATGGGTGTACCATAAATCAAACCCTAGACCCGAGGAACCCGATCTGTTTTCTTTTATTAAATCCTGTATGACAACACCAGTTTCTCGGTGAGATGATCAGGGAGTCCAGGCTCAGTTTGCTTAATGGCTGGACTTGTTGTGCGGTAAATAACACCATGAGCATAACCATCTTCCTGGTCTGTTACTGAGGTGACAACGCTGTTATGAGCTACAAGCTCCTCAGCATGTTGAGAAACAACACCCACGTCCCAGATTTCGGAGTACCTGGTTTTCTTACCAGGGGTGCGTTCCCACCGCGTGCCGCTCTGTTCCTTGTGATAGGTAATTGGAGAGTGCACTTGTGGCACTATTGATGGCACTGTAGCTCCATCGATTATCATAATGGAGGCTTGTTAAAATTCCAATACGGCCAGAATGTTCTTGGCCTTTTGGTCGAGGTTGTTGTCCAAGCAGTATATGCCCCATTTCTTGATGTGTCCAAGGTACTGCTTCCGTGTTGACAGTCTTAGTGCAGATGAGATGAGATTCATCGTCCTGTCTGACAGCCCAATGCCGTGTAGTGGGTCTTTTAGACTCTACAAATCAATAAATCCATAGTGTTATGGCATGGATGACTGCCTCCAGTCACTGGATAAATCAATAATTTTTGGCTATGTTCATTAGGGAACATGGTTCTAACACCATCCCCTGTATGACTGAAATACCATAATTTAGAAGGTCAGTCGGGTACTCTGAAAATTCCAGATGCCAAGTGTAGTTGAATTTTCCCTAGTACCCCATTGATGGGTCCGAACGGGGGAAAACATCACCCTATGGCTTATTTACATAAAAATGCCAAGCTGGTTTTAGAATTTTAGTACATAATATTGGGGCTAATGATTGCCCCTTTTGTAAGCTCTATATTGCCAAAGTTCCTCTATTGAGTCAATGCCTGCCATATAGAAACCCGCAACTGACACCAAGTCTTTATCAATAATAAGAGCATCCATCTTAAAATGAAATATCTAGAACAAATGTGTTTAGGGTTAAAATCAATGATAATCCTGCAACCCTACTCTATTTTATTTTTAATAAATATGTTTGATACAATTCTAATGTTCCATGAAAAGTATGCTCAATCCCACCTTTTGTGTACAATTTTTGTAGCACCATGTGGGTTTTAGATTGTTTGGTTTATGTAAGGACAAAATGCCCTTCTGGTGTATGTTGTACTGTGGTTATTGGGATGAGTAAACCCTATCAGATAACCCTGAATACTGCTGAGATTATATGAATCTGTAGTGATTATATACCATACATAACTGTAGTGTTGCAACCTCCCCTACCCTCGTAGGTCCCTATTTTAACAGAAGAAACGCCACCCACCTACCTCCATGGTTACCGGTGGTTGTGTTATTTCCTTGGTTTTTTGAAAATAAGGTTCTGGTTTGATATTTCTTGTTCGGGGTTGTGTGGGAGGTTGAGGCTTCCGCATCTTCCAGGGTGGCCGCCCTGGCCATACCCTAAAACGGATCCTGCGGGTTATATTGATTTCTGACACTGCTACTGGTATGAGCCACATTTTTTATGGCCTTGCCTGTGGCTGGTATCATGCTCCAAAATAGGCCCTTGCGCTGGCCTTGATGAGCCCCAGTGTCTTGGCTAAGTCCACACACGGTTCTTTGTTTGCAAATGGTAGCATTTTTGGGGTCCTAGTGCTGGCTGAATGGCCGCCTTCCACGTGTAGTTCAGGTCATATTGCCTATTATTAAACAGATCTAGTGCGTCTTGATGGTCTTTGGTTACCTACGTTTAGTCCAGGGTGCGGGTGTATGCTATGATGCCTTCCGTCAATCCCTTTAAGGTTCTCTGGATCTTGAGGTCCTGGTTCCTGATGTTCGTCCATATGCTGCCAAATGCATTGGTTTACACTGGGCACCTGTAATGCCTCACCGTTGCCAGGTGGCAGATGTCTGGCCAGTGTTTGTAAATTTTCCTTGTTGGCGTTTGTGGCCAGACATATAGTAATACTATTGCCATCCTGGATCCAAGTCTACCCATGTTTGACTTGGCTAAAGTAATCAGCCACCATGTCCAGCAGAGTCCCTGCTGTGTTAGGATCATGGGACGCTGTATTACCAGGCTCTGGCCCATCAGGGTCCTGCCTACTCTTTTTTATAGAGTTAGAGATCTCTAGGGTCCCACACGGGGTACCCATGTGGGGCTTAACTGCTGCCCACTTGTCTTTTGTTCTTCGGACCCCTCTTGCAAGTCAACCCAGAACTGATCCACAGTGCTCCCCTCTGATGGGGTAGAAGCATTGTGCAGCCCTCAAAGAGGTACTGCTGTGGGTTTATCACGTTGGAGCAAGGCTCCATACACCGCTTCTTCCCGCTCCAGCCCTCTCGGGTGCTGGTTTCCGGCGGTTTTATGCAAAGTCGGACCCTTCTGAGTCCACTACCTTGTTTGATTTGTGTCTAGCCTTACCGCTCGGCCACATGGATCTGGCCGGTGCGGGGCCGACATCGGGCACAACTGATCCCACTACGGATGATCCAAGTGCCGCTGGCTACTGCTGGCTGCCCGCTGTTCCACGGTCCTCCTTCTCCAGTTTTGTCCTTCCTTCCGTGGAGTGGATATGGCCGGTGTGGAGGATAACTGGCACAGCTGCTTCCATCTATTCCTTTAACCCGGCTCCAACGCTCTCAGCACTCCTGGCTGCCCCTTTATCTTAGACCCGTGGGACCCACCCCCGTACTGACGGTACTGGTCCCTTGTGGTCGTTGCAGCCGGTCAACCCCACTCTAATGCCCTCAATTCTGGGCACTCCTACTTATATGGTCCTTAGATAAGGGACATATAAGACATTAAAACTGATGATAACAGCTACTATAGTTTTTATTTAATATATGGTCCCTAGATAAGGGATGTATCAGATATTAAACTGTTAAGAACAGATACTACACTTGATCTTAGCCAAAAGGCCGAGAAGCGATTATTGTAACTAAAACCCCGCTGGGACCGACCCTGGTACTCACATACTGGTCCCTTGTAGTAGATTGCAGCCAGTCAACTGTAAAGTCCTTTGCTGCCGAGAAATGAACTTTCTCACCGTGCTGGAGCGAAGTTGGGCACAGGTGTTTTCCCTCTCCGGGAATCGATGTGCCCATGCTGCTCCTGCCGTTGCCAGATGCTCCTGCCGCTGCCGATGCTCCTGCCGCTGCCAGTGCTCCTGCCGCTGCCAGTGCTCCTGCCGCTGCCTGTGCTCCTGCAGCTGCCTGTGCTCCTGCAGCTGCCTGTGCTCCTGCAGCTGTCAGTGCTCCTGCAGCTGCCGGCTGCCACTGCTGCTGCTGCTGCCACTGCCGCTGCCGGCTGCCGCTGCTGCTGCTGCTGCCGCTCCTCCGCGGTTCTCCCGCCGGCCTTCTGCAGCTTACATGGACCCGGTCCATGTCTGCACCTAGAAGGTAAGTTGAAGGAAACGCAGGGTCTCTTACCTGCTGTTCCCGACTTTCCTTCTCCCGCTGGTGACCGTCGTTCCCTGTGTCGGGTTCGAGCCGCTTGGACCGACCCCGGTGTTCACGGGCCTGGTCCTACGCGGCAGTTCCGCAGCCGGTAAACCCGGCTGTTCCTATGGATCCCCTGGACCCGGTGCTTACCTTTTGAAGAAGGTTACCGGCCCGAACGTCCCGTTCCTACAGCGCTGGTCCGTGCTGTCTGTCCCGCAGCCTCTGCGCTGGCTGCTAGCGACTGCTCCCAAGCCAGTCTCGTTTGAGACTGGCATAGGGACCCCTTTGCTTTGCTTCCCGCCCGGCCGAGAAGTGAATTTTGCCGGTGCGGGAGCAAAGTCGGGCACAGGTTGTTCCCCTCCAGGGAAACTCGTGCCGTTGCTGCTGCCGGCTGCTCGCCCTCCACGGGTCTCCCCGCCAGCTTTCCGCAGCCTCCTAAAAGTAAGTAGCAAAAAGGAACGCAGAGTCTCTTACCTGCTGTTCCCGACTTTCAAATTCTCCCGCTTGGGGAACGCCGTTCCCCCCTGTGTGACTCGTTGCAATGCGTGTAGCGATATGACACGCATGCGTGGAAGCGGGGTTCTTCACGAAGTCACTCACGTGACTCCGAAGTAAAATCGCCCCACACATTTCCATTAAACTTTCCACCTCTCACCTTATATCTAAGCCCTCCAGTGTTGGACATTTCCACCCTGGAAAAAAGGTTCTGACTGTCCATCCGATCTATGATTCTCATAATTTTATAGATTTGCTTTCAGGAGTTCACAGAATAGGAACCTTCTACTTATATCCTCCTGTTTTTGGTCTGAATCATCTGAATTGAGAGAATAACATTCTACTTTGTCATGAATATTAATATCTTATTAATCAGACAGAGATTGAAACCAGGTGAATGTTGAAAATAATGATTTAAATTATGAGAGTTGTGTTTCACCAAAGACTGGATGATTTCTGTTGCTCCCAGTAACCATTCATTTCCTCATGTGTGATTCATCTCGGTTATTTAGAAAAATCATTTTTACTGAGTTGTTTGTTAGGTGTTATTTTAAAATTTTCCTTCTGAAGAATTCGTCACATATTTATTCTGTTGCCAAATAGATCATCATCTAAAAAAAATATAAGCGACCACTTTTTCTTTGAAACTGTGGATGTTTAGGAAGGAACTGCAGATGCTGGTATGGAACAAAGATAGACACAGTGCTGGAGTAACTCAACGAGTCAGGCAGCATTTCTGGAGAAAAGGAATAGGTGATAGGAATAGATGTAATTTCAGGTTGAGACCCTTCTGCAGACTGAGAGTCAGGGGAGAGGAAAACCAGAAGTATGAAAAGGTACAGAACAAATCCGTGCCATCACTGATGACCAAGGAAAGGTGGGGCCCACAACAGTCCATTGTTGGCTGTGGAATAGGTGATAATAGAGGGATATATGGATGTGAATGGTAGAACTTGCAGGAAAAACGAGGGTGAGGGAAGGGCAGAGAGAGAGGGAATGCAGGGGTTACTTATGGAGATGTTTCTTAGACGTTCTGGCTTGAGTCAAAATAGAAGACGGTTTATTTCTCATCTTTCTGAGGATTTCAGCAGCTTGTAATCCTTGTTTACATGCAAGCATTGTACAATGTGTTGACTCTGGGGATTGGGTTGTTCTATCAGTCTGAATAAGGTGCCGATGATGATCTATATGTTTGCGAGCAAGTCTGACGTTTCGTCAAGGACACTCAACACTTTCCTGGGATCAAAAGGAAACTAACCGATCCAGTTTCATTCTGGATTAAATTGATTATGCGTTGCATGGAGCTGAACAAACAAACATGTGCAATTCAATTTCCATTCATGGATTACTTACAGTGGGTGGCACTGTAACACAGCTGGTGTGTGGTTTGCACATTCTACCTGTGACCATGTGGGTTTCCTCCGGTTACTCCGGCTTGCTCCCACATCCCAAAAACATGTGGGTTTGTAGGTTTATTGGCATTTATAAACGTTCTGTACTACTGTGCCACTGTGTTGCTTGTCTCATTTTCAGGGCGACAAGAAGGGCAGCACAGTGACACAGTGGTAGATTTTCTGCCTTACAGGTTCATTCCTAACTATAGGTGCTGTATGTACAGAGTTTGTAAATTCTTCCCGTGACCGCGTACATTTTCTCCCGGTGTTCTGGTTTCCTCCCACACTCCAAAGACGTACAGGTTTGTAGGTTAATTTTGCTGCTGTAAATTGTAAATTGCCCCTAGTGTGTAGGATAGTGTTAGTGTATGGGGATTGCTGGTCAGCACGGACTCGAGGGGCCGAAGGGTTTGTTTCCGCACTGTATCTCTAAACTAAATGTGAATAAAACCTTCTGTATCACGCATCTATAAAACAAATTTAATGGCAAAACACAGCTACCGGTAATGGAAAACAATTACTATTAATGCAACTGGGCCACAGCGTTGATTATGCTCCTAATGAATAGCATGAAGCCGAGTTCTTTATTTTTCCATCTTTTGCTTTTACTTTCAAATTGTAAGTTTGACAGTAATGCAATGCTCTTTTTTTAGCTGTAAATAATATTTTAAACAAAAGTAGGAGAGATTGACGAGGCTCAATTTGCGAATGAACTACATGTTTACACATGAGGTCAGTATCAACGACAGCACTTTGCAAGCCCTGAACACAGCAGGATCCAGAATTCATTACATGATATTGCATTCAATTACTGTAGATGCTGACATTTGACAAAATTGAATGAAGCAAGTTCCAGGATATGAAAGCACAGAGAAAGGATGGACAGCACAGAGCTTAGTTTAGGTTAAGGATGAAGTCTGAGGAAGGGTCTCGACCCAAAACAGAGACGAGGAAACACTTTTTCTCACAGAGAGTGGTGAGTCTGTGGAATTCTCTGCCTCAGAGGGTGGTGGAGGCAGATTCTCTGGATGCTTTCAAGAGAGAGCTAGATAGAAATATAGAAACATAGGGCTCTTAAAAATAGCGGAGTCAGGGGATATGGGGAGAAGGCAGGAATGGGGTACTAATTGGGGATGATCAGCCATGATCACATTGAATGGTGGTGCTGGCTCGAAGGGCCGAATGGCCTACTCCTGCACCTATTGTCTGTTGTCTATTGTATATTGTCAAAACATCACCCACCCTTTCTCTCCAGCGATGCTGCCTGTCCCGCTGAGTTACTCCAGCATTTTGTGTCTTCCTTTAGTTTAGCTTAGTTTATTGTTACATATCAAGATTTTTGTTGCCTGCTATCCAGTCAGTGGCAATGCTATATTAATGCAATCAAGCCATCCACAGTGTATAGTTACAGGATAAAGGTAATAACATTTAGTGCAAGATACATTCCAGTCAAGTCTGATTAAAGGCTGTCCAAGTGTCTCCAATGAGGTAGATGGTAGCTCAGGATCTCTCTCTAGTTGTAGATAGGATGGTTCAGTTGTCTGATAACAACTGGAAAGAATCTGGAGGTTTGCATTTTCACACTTCTGACCCTCTTGCCTGATGAAAGAGGGGAAAAGAGGGAGTGACCGGGGTGATAAGAAGGATAAGAATGTTTGGAATTAGAATAATGGTAGAATTTAACAACATCTTCCTCAAGTTTAGTTTAGTTTAGTTTAGAGATACAGTGTGGTATACTGACCAGCTATCACCTCTGTACACTAGTTCTGCCCTACACATTAAGGTCAATTTTACATATCTCAATTAACCTACAAACCTGCACATCTTGGAATGTAGGAATAAACCTGAGGACCCAGACAAACCCCATAGGGTCACAGGTAGAATGTACAAACTTCGTACAAACAGCATCCATAGTCAGTATCAAACCCGGGTCTATGACGCTGTAAGACAGCAAATCTACTGCTGTCCCACCGTGCCACCATCACATTTAAAATAATCTCTTAGTTATGACATCATATAATCAAGCGGCATAGAAAAAAGGCATCTTGCCCAACTTGTCCGTACAAACCGAAATGTCCCATCTAATCTAGCCCCATCCTTTGGCCAATATATCCCTCTAAACATTTTCTATCCATGTGCAAGCATATTTTTTAATGCTGTGATAGTATCTGCCTCAACTACATCCTCGGGCAGTTGGTTCCATATACCCCACTACCTTCTGAGTGAAAAAGCTGCTCCTCAGGTTCCTATTAAATCTTTCATCTCTCACCTTAAAAGATTTGTTACACCTTGAATTTGGACAAAATTAATTTTGAACTCTTCACCAACATGCAATGCAACCTTGTTCAATAGACAATAGGTGCAGAAGTGGGCCATTCGGCCCTGCGAGCCAACACCACTATTCAGTGTGATCATGGCTGATCATTCATAATCAGTACCACATTCCTGCCTTCTCCCCATATCCCCTGACTCCGCTATCTTTAAGAGCTCTATCTAACTCTCTCTTGAAAGCATCCAGAGAACCAGCCTCCACCGCCTTCTGAAGCAGAGAATTCCACAGACTCACTACTCTCTGTGTGAAAAAGTTTTTCATCATCTCTGTTCTAAATGGTTTACCCCTTATTCTTAAACTCTGGCCCCTGGTTCTGGACTCCCCCAACATCGGGAACATGTTTCCTGCCTCTAGTGTGTCCAAACCCTGAATAATCTTATATGTTCCAATAAGATCCCCTCTCATCCTTCTAAATTCCAGAGTATACAAGCCCAGCCACTCAATTCTATCAACATATGACAGCCCCGCCATCCTGGGAATTAACCTGGTAAACCTACGCTGCATGCCCTCAATAGCAAGAATGCCCTTCCACAAATTTGGAGACCAAAACTGCACACAATACTCCAGGTGTGGTCTCACTAGGGCCCTGTACAACTGGAGAAGGACCTATTTGATCCTATACTCAACTCCTCTTGTTATCAAGGTCAACATGCCATTCGCTTTCTTCACTGTCTGCTGTACCTGCATGCTTACTTTCAGTGACTGATGAACAAGGACCCCCAGATCTTGTTGTACTTCCCCTTTTCCCAAGTTTATTTAGTATTGTCACATGTACTGTTTGTGTATTGCATGCTCTCCAGTCAGTAAATAGACTATATATGATGTCAATCAAGCTGTTCACAGTGTTTAGATGCAGGACATAGGAAATAATGATTTAGTGCAAGAGTCTAAAGAGCCAATTGAGATCTGTACCAGTGCGCAAAGTACATGCAGCATATGTGGAGAACATGGATAGTTCATAAGTTCATAGGTCATGGGAGCAGAATGAGGTCATTTGGCCAATCGAGTCTACGCCACCATTCAATCATGGCTGATCTATCTTTTCCTCTCAACCCAGTCTCCTCGTAACCTTCGATAGGTGACATTTTGGGTTGAAACCCTTCTCCAATCATTGCAGACTGGGGAGGTCGGGAGAGGGGGGGAGAGAAAGCTGGGAGAGGCAGAACAAAGAGTGGACGCAGGTGAGGGGGTCTTTTGATTGGCAGATGGTTGGAACAAAGGCCAGAGATTAAAACAGGTGTAAAATAGAAGGGTTGAGGAGTTGCAAATTGGGAAGCCAGAAGAAGGAATGTTGGAGGAGGTCCAATTAGGAGAATGTTCAGGTGATGGTGTCCCTATGCTTTTGTTGCCCTTGTCTCTGTCTCAGAAGCAGTGGAGGCTGATTCTTTGGGTGCTTTCAAGAGAGAGTTTGATAGCGCTCTTAAAGATAGTGAAGTCAAGGGGAGAAGGCAGGAACGGGATACTGATTGTAGATGATCAACCATGATCACAGTGAATGGCAGTGCTGGCTCGAAGGGCCGAATGGCCTACACTTGCACCTATTGTCTACTGTCTATTGTCCTACTGACTGATATGGTGGTGGGTTTAGAAGGTACTGTTGAAGAAGTCTTGGTGAGTTACTGTAATGCATCCTATAGATGGTATCACATAACTGTTGCCATATATGGCATTTCCTGGCACATCCAGAATGATAAACAGATTAAAGTAAATAAGAACTGGTTGCTTTTGTTTGCCTCGAGTCATAAAATGGCAGGCTTGCTAATGAACAGTCTCTCACTCAAAATGTCCCAATAGAGTCATAGTCATAGCCACAATGCATGGAAACAGGACCTTTGGCCCAACTTGCCCATGCCGCAGCTCCACTCGTCTCACCTGCCCATGTTTGGCCCATATCCCTCTAAGCTTTTTGTATTCGTGTATCTGGACAAATGTATTTTAAATGTTATTATAGTACCTGCCTCAACTACCTTCTCTGGCAGCTCATTCTATATACTCACCATCCTTTGATTGAAAAGGTTCCTATTAAACCTTTCCCTCTCACCTTAAACTGATGTCCTCTGGTTCTTGATTCACCTACTCTGGGTAAACATCTCTGTGCATTCATCCTATCTATTCCTCTCATGATTTTATGATCACTCTCAGCCTCTTGCACTCCAAGTGTTAAAGTCCTAGATAGACACAAAGTGTTGGAATAACTCAAAGGGTCAGGCAGCATCTCTGGAGAAAAAGGATAGTGATGTTTTGGGTCGGGTCCCTTCTTCAGTCTTAGGTTGCCTAACCGCTCCCTGTAGCTCAGGGCCTTGAGACACGTCATATCCTCGTAAATCTTCTCTGCACACTCACCAGCTTTAAAACATCTTTCCTATGACCAAATCTGAACACAATACTCTAAATGTGGCCTCACATGTACATTATACAACTGTAAAGTGACCTCCCAACTTCTATACCCAATACCCTGACATAGAAGGACGAAATGTGTAGGAGGGAACTGCAGATGCTGGTTTACACCAAAGGTAGACACAAAATGCTGGAGTAACTCAGCGGGGCAGGCAACATTTCAGGAGTGAAGGAATGGGTGATGTTTTGGGTCGAGACCCTTCTTCAGACTCGACCCATCTCGATATGAAACATCACCCATTCCTTCTATCCAGAGATGCTCAAAAGTCAAAAGTTTTTAATTGTCATTTGTCCTAGATAGGACAATGAAATTATTGCTTGCTGCAACACAACAGAATATGTAAACATAGTACAATTTGGGAGAAAAAATATTCTGTGTGTATATATACACATGCACACATACGCAATAAATAAACAAATATAGTGCAATAATAATTATAATAGTCTGTTATAGTTCAGAGCTTATTTGTTGTTGTGTTGACTAGCCTGATGGCTGTGTTTAATAGCCTGATTCCGGTCCCGCTGAGTTACCCCAGCATTTTGTGTCCATCTTTGGCATAGATGGAGTCCATTTCAATGCATCAAATCCATGCCAGCCCACAGAGCAATCCCATTCACCAATGAGGTTTCCCACATTCCCGACAACTCTCTTCTCCCTATTCTAACCCCAGATTTTATCTCTCACACACCCACAAAATGTATGGTTGCCTTTAGTTTATCGATTTGGATGTAATTGTAATTGTGATTGTAATTGTAATTGGTCTATACCTCATACAAAGAAACTCTGATTTTTTTTCTGCACTACAACTTTGCTGCTTTTATTTAAAGATGACATGTTACATGATGTAATTAAGTTTATGATCACATTATTATCATAGATAGAGGATATTGACTCTATGTTGGTGCTTTCTAAGGTAATCTTATCACTCAGTTTCATAATTTCTCTTCAAGTGCTTTCTCCTTCCTTCCCTGTTGAAAGTTGCCGACTATTTCTTATGCCTTCGGAACAACACACCATAGCGTAGCGCAGATATATCTTTATCTTCTCACTCTCTTTCCTTCCCTATTGATCACTGTTTCGTATCTTCACTTGGTTCAGAGGACATTGTTTTTCAGTTGCCCCAAGTAACCAAATGTCATGTGTGCAATTTTTAGGGGTGCATTTTGGACCACTATTCATCACTACTAACCACAGACCATCACACAAACCAACCTCTCTTCCATTGACTCCATTTACACCTCATGCTACCTCGGCATGGCCAGAAGCATAATCAAGGATGAGTCGCAACCTGGTCACTTCCTCTTCACCCCTCTCCCAACAGACAAGAGGTGCAGAATTGTAAAAATGCCCAACTCCAGATTCAGAGATAGTTTCTTCCCATCCTTTATCAGGCAACTGAACCATCCTACTAGAGAACAGTCCTGGGCTACTATCTTCCTCATTGGAGATGTCATACTATCTTTAATCAGACTTTACTGGACTTTCTATTACACTAAATGTTATTCCCCTTTTCCTGTATCTATACACTGTGGACAGCTCAATTGTAATTATGCATCATCGTTCCACTGACTGTTTAGCACACAGTAAAAGCTTTTCACTGTACACGTACACATACCAGTAAACTAAACTAGATTAAACTAAACTAGACTAAATTAAACTAAACTAAACTAAACTAAACTAAACTAAACTAAACTAACCTGGTCACTGAATAATGTCCAAGAACTGAATTTAGGATTCATTTTCCCGCTTCCTAATTCAGGAATCGTTGTCCTGGAAATGCTGCATGTAACCAACTATAAGAGCACAAAATAATAAGGTTTGTAATCCTCAGCTTCATGTGCTTCTGGGAAATTCCTTCATGCCTATCAGGAACACTGGTTTGGGAGAATCTTAAAATGCTACATGTGGTTGGATACCTGCAGAAATGCAAACTGTTGCTGCCTTACAGCGCTTGCAGTGCCAGAGACCCGGGTTCAATCCCAACTACGGGCGCTGTCAGTATGGAGTTTGTACTTTCTTCCCATGACCGTGTGGGTTTTCTCCGAGATCTTTGGTGTCCTCCCACATGCCAAAAACGTACAGGTTTGTAGGTTAATTGGCTTGGCATAATGTAAATTGTCCCTAGTATGTGTTAGACAGTGTTAATATGCTGGTCGGTGCAGACTCGGTGGGCCGAAGGGCCAGTTTCCATGCTGTATCTCTAAACTAAACTAAACTCCCAAATGGGGATTGCCAGTTTATCATCTTTAAGGAGTCTGCTTGCTGCATTGACAAATGGGCTTCCCCCTTGCTATTATTATAAAGAGAAAATTCCTTCTTCTTCTTTAACCTAATAAACTACAGCTGCAAATGGCAGCTGAAGTGAAAGATGATTAGGCAGTAACAATGTTGTGCATGCTCTTAGGTTCTGGATGCTCTGTGGCGGCATTGCGCCATAGTGAAAAATACAGTGAAAGCTGAGGATTTGGCATGAGACACCTGTTTCGGATTGGGAAACAAATACCTGCCTGCAATAATTTATACTGGCATATTGCCGTGCTTTGTTCCCACCTGATTTTGTGATCTGAAGATAAAGTTTACAGATTGAGAGAAGTTCAGAGTCGTTAATAAAATGGGGGAGGCTGACGTTCAGGAAGACTATTGCTAATAAAAGCCACAAAATGCTGGAGTAACTTAATGGGTCAAGCAATATCTCTGGAGAACATGGATAGGTGAGGTTTCAGGTCGACACTTCTTCTGACTGATTCAGACAAAGAAAGGCAGTTTCTGATGGAGACAGTTGTGCATTGACTCATCAGATCAGCTGCAAGGACAGTTTCCAATTGAATTAGGACCAGGATTCAGCCGATCAAATCACTTCAGAAGAGTGGAGTTTGTGTGTTCTCCCTGTGACCGCACGCATTTCCTCCAGTGCTTCAGCTTCCTCCCACATCCCAAAGGTTCATGGAACCCTTGTTTCACCTCCCCAAGCTCTTCCTTTTGACTTTGATAAATGAAAAGATTCAGAAGAAAAGTGGAGGTATGCACTCTTGAAGGTGAAATGGTGTGAAACCGTAGGTCCATGCCAAGAGTGGGATTGCAGATGTAAAATTTGAATTTTACTCGCTCTCATTAGTTTGTGCGGGATTCTTATTCTTCAGAGAGATTTATTTTGTATTCACCACAGGCAGAATGCAAGTGCGATTCCTGAGAGTTTGAGGCGCAACACTGCTCATTATCAATGTGGATCTTTATCTAATCCGTGTATAAAAGGTCGGCAGTGAATGCCTCTGAGCGCAAGTGTGGGGTGGGAGATTGCAACCTTCACGTGGTCCGCCCTGCTTCAATGAATGCAATCAACCTGGCGTGCACAATCAAATAGGATCAAATAGAACAATTTATCCTACAACTTTAGGCTGTGCACACCATACGCAAGAAGAAGAAGAAGAAGTGCAAGTGTGAATGATTCAAAGCATCGCACACTGTTTTTATTACCTCTGCTGTAATTGCCTCTGCCTACCTCTGTTTTTCCTCTGGCATTAATTACAACTGGTAGAGCTGCTTCCTCTGCACCAGAAAAGATAGAAACATAGAAAATAGGTGCAGTAGGCCATTCAGCCCTTTGATCCAGCACCGCCATTCAATATGATCATGACTGATCATCCAAAATCAGTACCCCGTTCCTGCATTTTCCCCATATCCCTTGATTCCATTAGCCCGAAGAGCTACATCTAACTCTCTCTTGAAAACATCCATTGAATTGGCATCCACTGCCTTCTGTGGCAGAGAATTCCACAGATTCACAACTCTATGGGTGAAGATGTTTTTCCTCATCTCAGTCGTAAATGGCCTACCCCTTATTCTTAAACTGTGACCTTTGGTTCTGGACTCCCACAACATCGGGAACATTTTTCCTGCATCTAGCATGTCTATGTTCTCCCTGTGACCACGTGGGTTTCCTCCGGGTGCTCCGGGTTTCTTCTCACATCCCAGTGCGGGTGTGGGTTTGTAGCTTAATTGATCTCTTCAGTGAGTAGTGAATGGGTGAGAAAGTGGGTTAACATTGAACTGGTGTGAATGGGTGAACGTTGGTTGGCATGGATTTGGTGGACCGAAGAACCTGTTTCTATACTGCATCTCGAAAACTAAAAGCTAAAACATAACGGCATAGGTATTTCCCTAATTTAGAGATCCCACTCTTGCTTCTTTTAACAAAATTGGGGATGCAGGATGTGATAATATGTTGTACCTATATGGACACAGTTGGTAAACTTTCATATCAAGTGGAAGGCAAGTGAAGAAAGGATTGAAACGTCACCTATCCATGTTCTCCAGAGTTACTGCCTGACCTGTTAAGTTATTCCAGTTGCATCTGTTTTTGTAAGCCAGTATCAGCGGTTCCTTGTTGCTATGAAGAAAAAAATGGTATTGTTGTAATGTATCTCACAAATCCTTGATGTCCCAAGGTGGTTCGCAGCGAGTCATATACCACTGAATTTAGTTTTGTTTAGTTCAGCCTAGGACTGGCATGTAGAATCAAATAAGATCAAATAGAACTTACTTCCTGGTCAATGTGCCCACTGAGTCCAACATTGACCATTGATCACCTATTCAAAAAATGTAAACCCACCTTCTTATCCACTGCTTACACACTACGGGCAATTTACAGAGGCCAATTAATGTACAAACCCGCATGTCTTTCAGACATGTGAGGAAACCCAAGCACACGGAGGAAATGCACACGGTCACAGAGAGAACATGCAAACTCCACACAGAAAGCACCCGAGATCAGAATCGAACACTGGTCTCTGGAGCTGTGAGGCAGTAGCTGTATCAGCTGTGCCACTGTGAGACTCAGCAGGTAAATTGCACACAGTAAAAATCAAATGCAAACAAGTTAATGAAAGGAGTATCTTCATCACAACATATTTCCCAATGCACATTTAGCAAAGACTTAGATGGACCTGTCGATTTTCACCTCTGAAGTGAGTTCAGGCACACACGGAGTGATCCCTGTAGTTTCCTGGCAGGCTGAACGATGCAGTGCGTTGGAACTAACTCACTTTCATTTCATGGACTGATGGCTGAATCAAACTCAGGCCGAGATGCAGGTTACAGGTATAAATAGCATTGAAGCAGGATGAAACTGTGATGTATCTCTAATAAATACTCCTGTTTGAACTGTTTTCCTCTGGTGACCTTGTAATACCTTGTAATACAAATAATTTTATATATATATTAATTTATTGTATTGTTGTGAATAGGAGCTTGTAAAGCTGCAGCAAGTAAGACTAATAGTTTCATTTCTGCTGCATATGACAATTAAACACTATCAGGGCAGAAATCGCTATCTAAACATGGGGGACACAATTTCTTGGCGGCCACGTGCACACTCACACACACTCGCGAGGCTTCGGAGGCTTCAGCCGTGGGCCCTCTGGACGGTAACATCGGGAGCAGACCTGGTTGGTGACCGACTCCGAACTACAGCAACAGCAGCTTCATCCACCCCGAATAGTGGGGCTTGAATCGGCCCATTCATGGGGACCTTTCATCACGTGACGCTGCTTAAAATTGGCCAGCAGGGGCTTCAACATTGGGAGCTCGATCGCCTCAATGGGGCAGTTTGATTTTATGCCATGCCGGCGAAGAAAGGCCCCGTGAACGGGCCGATTCAGCCCTTAGAAAGCATCTGATACCTGTTTGAATCTTTCAAAAGCTACAATGTGATAAATAACACTTAAACAAATAAAACTGAAGCAAATAAAGACAAACAGAAGAACCAACTTTGGAAGGGGGAGAGAGAGAGGGGGGAATTTTTTTATAAATATCGTGAGTGACCCGCATGAGGGCCTGGCCCACTTGGTCAGCATTTGCGCATAATCTACGCGCGCATGGTGCGTGGTGACATAGGCAGTGACGCGCGGTTGCGCGCGGTGCCCAATGATTTTGGGATGTACAAAATTTTCGCACACCATCTGCATGACGCGCAAATGACGCCCAATTGGGACAGGCCCTTTACCTGCGAGCCAGCCAGGAAACCCGTTCGACCGGATTCCTTAATGGCCTGACCCGTTTAAATTCGATACTCGTTTAAATCTTTCTCATCTACCAATACATCCAATTAGTTCAAATGGTAATTGTACCCCACCTCTCAAAACATGGAGGGGACAGGGGTCCCTGTCCCCCCCAGGATTTCCACCCATGAATTCCACTCTTGACCTAGAAACATGGAACTGCAGATTTCCGCTGCTTACAAAAAAAAGAGTAACATCAGCGGGTCAAGCAGCATCCCTGGAGAACATGGATAGATGACGTTTCAGGTCAGGACCCTTCTTGAGACTGATTGTGGGGGGAGCAGGGGGAAAGAAAGTGTGAAGAGAAGAAGGGCAGGATACAGTGTGACAGGTAATAAATAGATGGACACAGGCGAGGGAGATATTTGATAGGTTTAGTTTAGTATAGTTTAAAGGTACAGCATTGTAACACGTCCTTTGGCTTTCAGAGCCCATACCAAGCATTGATCACTCGTTTACGCCAAGATAGACACAAAATGCTGGAGTAGCTCAGCAGGACAGGCAGCATCTCTGGAGAGAAGGAATGGGTGATGTAACAGATCGAGACCCTTCCTCAGACTTACCTCAGGTCTGTCCTCGCCTTTGTTCCCCTCTGCCCCCACCTCAATGTGTGGTGGTCCACCACCATGTAGAGCTGCTCTTCTGTTGCCTCCGTGCCTTTTTTATGGTAAGGTCCTCACCACCCAGTGCTGACCCCTCTCCCATCTTCACTAGTTTTGGAGTCTCCACCCTCCTATTGGACTCTCCCAGATGGCCTTCTACCCTCTTTAAGCCTTTCTATTTCTAATTGCTGGCAGGACATCAACCATCTCAACTTTCCACTTCCATTACCTACTCTAACCTAACCAACTCAGAGAGAGACACAGAGAGACGGAGAGGGAGAGACACAGAGAGACGGAGAGGGAGAGACAGAGAGAGGAGAGAGAGACTAAAAGGACTAAACATGGTCAGAGGGAGGGAGAAATAAACACTAGTACAGCTCCTGATAAGTCTAAAACAAGCAGAGATCCATATTGTTCAAAAGGAAGGCTTGTGCCAGCCAGCCTGGTAGATATATGAAGTGAACTTAATTTAAATTCTGGTCTTCTACCAACAAGTTATAATCATCTCGCAGCTATTCAGGACAAGTGGGAGATGAAGCAAGGGTGTGCAATTGATGAGGTACCAAAAAGATTGTCACCACGGGTCGATGCGCATTAAATCTCCACAAATCTCTGCTTGAAATGTGTGTAGTGTTGCATTAATCATAACTGACTTTCCCCAGATAATGAAGATTAAAAATTATGAATATGGATATTTGTTGGTGCTGACTGAATTGCTTCCATATGTTTTGGGAGTTCTCAACAATCACGGAGCTGATGCTTTAACCTAGTTGAAGGTTTCCTTATCAGTTGCCCAATATTTTGGTATTGGTGCCTCACAGATTTCTATTTGTTATTCCGAATGAATAGGCATGTCTTGAACTTGTTTAAAACAACTGCCTGCCACCTTCCCCTCTGCTTTGAGATATTAATTTTGTGCAAAAAAGTATAGCACAGGAACATCAGGGTTGTTGCCTTACAGCCCTGGAGATGAAGGTTCGATCCTGACTGGGTGCTGTCTGTACGGAGTTTGTATGTTCTCCCTGTGATTATGTGGTATTACTCTGCATCCTCCAGTTTACTCCCACACTCCGAAGCCATACAGGCTTGTACGTTAATTGGCTTAGGTAAAGTTGTAAAAATAACCCCTAGGGTGTAGGATAGTGCCGATGTACGGGGATCACTGGTCGGCGTGGACTCGGTGGCCGAAGGGCCTGTTTCCGCGCTGTATCTCTACACTAAAACTAAACTAAACCAGTCCTACAGCCCCACAATGACTATGTCGAACATGATGCCAAGATGAACAGATCTCCTCTGCCTGCATGTGTTCCATATCCCTCCATTCCCTGTGTATCCATGTGCCGATCTAAAAGCCTCGTAAACACCTCTATTGTATCTGCCTCCACCACCATCCCTGGCAGCACATTCCAGGAACCTATGTAAAAATCATGCACCTAACATCTCCTTTATGCTTCGGCCCATTCACCTTAAAACTATGCCCTTTTGTCCTTGACATTTCCACCTTTGGTGAAAAAATGTTCCATTGACTCAATCAGTTGTCTTTTTTTGAATGGGCATCTGAGCCAAGAAATTTAAAAAAAAAGTAGTTTCTGCAAATCATATAGAGTTATAGAGTGTTACAGTGTGGAAACATGCCCTTCGGCCCAACTTGCCCACACTGGCCAACAGGCCCAGCTACATGAGTCCTACCTGATCCATATCCCTCCAAACCTGCCCTATCCATGTATCTGTCTAACTGCTTCTAATACGTTAGGATAGTCCCCATCTCGACAACTTCCTCTGGCAGCTCGTTCCATACACCCACCACCCACCACCCTTCTTGTGAAAAGTTACCCCTCAGATTCCTATTAAATCTTTCCCCCTGACAAAATCTGACAAAAAAACTGAAATGTTGCAAGACTGTTGGAGACTGTGGTGAGAAAAGACAGAGAAGGCCTATGAATTAAAGTGAAAGGTCACCAGAATTTTAAGGTCAGGCTCAATGGGTCCGTTTTGCAATATTATTGTCAAATACGCTCTTAACTTTCTCATTATGTGCTGGACTACAATTTGAGTGACAAACAAAATATACAAAATTGGGAGAAGAATATGCAAAATTGTTGGCTCACATGGATGATCCTATTGGATCGAGACCCATCTTCAGATTCAGATTCAGATTCAGATTCAATTTTAATTGTCATTGTCAGTGTACAGTACAGAGACAACAAAATGCATTTAGCATCTCCCTGGAAGAGCGACATAGCAAACGATTTGAATAAATAATAATAAGTGTCCAGGGGGGGGGTGGTGATTGGCAGTCACCGAGGTACGTTGTTGTCCCTTGATGTTTCAGATCCAAAACATCACCTATTCCTTTCTTCCGGAAATGCTGCCTGACCCGCTGAGTTACTCCAGCTTTTTGTGTCTATCTTTGGTTTAAACTACAGTTCCTTCCTACACACATAACCTATTGGATTCCTGGCTGATGGACCCTGTGCATGCAATGGTGTATGGGGACAGAGTGTTTGCAGTGTTTGAGGGGTGGAAAACAAGGGAATAAACCCTAAGGAAAGGAAAGAGGAGTGGTGAACGGCCAGTTTCCATGCTGCAACTCTTCCGTCTAAATATCATCCAGGGATGTCATAGAGTCTGTCATACAGCATGGCAACAGGCTCTTCGGCCCAACTTGCTCATGCCGGCCAAGCTGCCCCATCTACAATAGTCCCACCTGCCCATGTTTGGCCCATAACCTCAATAAACTTTAACTATACATGCACTGTTCAAATGTCTTATTACATTTTTAAATGTGCTGTTACAATCAATTGTAATAGGCAGCACAAAATATCAGAATATACCACAAATATTGGACCCAAGAGTGCAGAAAACTGCTATTTAAGCCCCAGACTTGAAAATATTCCTGACTTTGCTGTAGTGGTGTCTGTACGGAGTTTGTCCGTTCTCCCCAAGATGATCGTGTGGGTTTTCTCCAGGTGCTCTGGTTTCCTCCCACACTACAAAGATGTACAGTTTTGTAGGTTAATTGGCCTCAGTAAAGATTGTAAATTGTCCCTAGTGTGTGTCAGATAGTGTTAGTGTATGGGGATCGCTGATCTGCATGGACTTGGTGAGCCGAAAGGCCTATTTCCAAGCTATATCTCTAAAATAAACGAAAAGGATCAGAATTAATACAACTTGAGGCTCCGATTATGTTTGTTCACATGTAATAGAGGGTAAGACTGCTTTGTGCCTGGCAATTGCAGAAAATTCTTTCCGATCCAGTTTGCATCATTGGGCTTCGTCACTCTTTAGTTTGTTGCTAGGACACTCATATACTGTATTAGCAGGGTGACCTGCACTAAGCATTGCGAGGAGTTAATGGTCGCAGCTCTGATTCTGCACGTTGCTCAGGCCTCTAGATTGTTTGTAGCAAGTGTGACATTCTCTTGGCAACCTACTACACATGTTCATTGGAAATCTGCCTCATCGCTCAGAATCTGAGCAGTTGGAATGCCGTTTCTTATGTAGGCGGCTTGCTCTTTAGGAAACATCCTGGCGATGATGGTGGTAAAACATTTCTACATTGAATGCACAAAATTGAAAGGAACTGGAACAGCAATAATGATCAAGTAACTGGAAGAGCAAATGGTACCTAGTCTCAGTTCCCAGGGTCTGCGCAGTGATAGAGCTGCTACCATACAGCACCAGAGACCCGAGTTTGATCCGACTACCGGTGCTGACTATACAGAGATTGTGCATTCTTCCTTTGACTGTGTGGAATTTCCCCAGGTGCTCGCACAGTCCAAAGCTGTGCAGGGTTTGTAGAATAATTGGCTTATTACCTCTAGTGTGTAGGATGCGAAACTGAGATAACATAGAACTAGTGTATGGGTCAGGGGTGAGGAACCTGCGGCTTTAAGGCCACATGCGGCCTTCTAGGCCATTAAATGCGGCCTTTTGAATGAATCCAAATTTTGTAAACCAAATCCTTTTATTTTTATTAATATGTTTTTGTTCATCTTTTATTATTTTTTATTTTAATCTTAAAATTAACATATTTAAAATACCAAAGAGTAAAAGAAGATTCAATGAATTAATCCTCCCTGACTGACGGCCACAATTAAAACATTAGTAAGCCATGAAGGCTATTTTACCAAAATACTGTACATTTTGAAGTATATCTAATTGAAGTTTCTTTGATGCGGCCTTATTAGATTATAGCTAACTTAATGCGGCATTCCAACATGAAAAGGTCCCCCACCCCTGGTATGGTATTGATGGTCAGCATGGATTCGATGGGCCGAAGGGCCTGATCCCATGCCGCATCTATAAACATGTTGCCATTGCACAGGGAAGTGCTGCTATTAGCAGCATGGAACCTCTAGAAAAGATGAAGGCATCACGCTATCCAGCTATTCTGCCTCAGGCATATGTTAGTTTTCTGGATATAAATGCTAGTGTGCATTTTAGGGCAGGCAATAAACCTGCATTGGCGTTGAAAGTGCCTGAGGAGATGGTGTCATTTTCCCTCCCCATTAAGTGGATAGTTTTAAAATTGGTTGAGGAGAGAAGAGAGATAATATTGCTGATAAGCCATCTTGTTTAGTTTTGGATAGTTTATTGTCAGATACAGTGAAAAGCCTTTTTGTTGCATTGCATCGGGGTGGGAGATTGCAACCTGCACGTGGTCCGCCCTGTTTCGACAAATGCAATCAACCTGGCATGCACAATCAAATAAGATCAAATAGAACAAGTTGTCCTACAGGTTTAGGCTGTGCACGCCATACGCAAGAAGAAGAAGGAGTTGCATGGCATCCACTCTGTGAAAAGATTATACGTGATTATAATCAAGCAATCCGGTACAGATACAGGATAAAGGGCTTAGTGCAAGACTTGACCAGGCCAGTCCCCCAAAGCAATATTCCATCACTGACCCATAGCCCCCAACTGTGCAGGCAAGGCTGACAGGTTCCCGTTGTGATGCCAGAGATCCCTGTTGTGAGGCGAGTCACGGCAACCCTTCCGCAACTGCGCAGGCACGGCTGGCAAGTGGGAGCGCGACTGCAACGTTTTTGAAGTTCAAAATGCTTCCTCCCCTCAACCCCTCCCTCCCCTCCTCCCTCTTCCCACTCCCCTCCTCCATTACATCACCATACCTCTTCCTACCCCTATCCCCCTCCATTCTCCCTCATCCCCAGCACTTCCTCCCCCTCCTCTTCACCCTCCCTCTTCGTTCCTCCTCCCCTTTCCTACTCCCTACCTCATCTCTCCCTCCCTCCTTTCCCCTAATTACATTGATAAAATCAATGTCAATGGAAATCGCATTTTTTTAAATGTAAATGTAATTTGGGATCCCATTGTGATGTATTTGTGACCTTGAAGGTGGCTGACGTGCAGGACAAGTGGAAAAGTGGTTTTGCAAAGTGTTTTTTGTAAAAGTAAAAAATGTTAATAATTTGTAAAATATATCATCAATCTGAACAAAACTTGTTTTATTTACATTGCGGGACAATGTGAGTAAGGTGGGCCAAAAATTGTAACACTATCATGTGCTGTTTTGGCGGAGTTTTGAGAACACACACACATGCACGCATACACGCATGCGCGCATACAAACAATCAAACAAGATGAGAGTTTTCATAATATATAGATTGATAAAACCCAATTAAAGATAGTTCAAATGTCTCCAATGAGTTAGATGGGAGGTTAGAATGGCTCTCAAGTTGGGGAGAGGATGGTTCAATTACCTGATAACAGTTGGGAAGAAACTGTCCCTGAAGCTGGAGGTATGCATTTTCACACTTCTGTACCTCTTACCTAATGGGAGAGGGGAGTACAGGGAGTAACTGGGGTGAGACTAGTATTTAATTATGCTGGTGGCCTTGCTGGCAGCATGAAATATAGATTGGTTTGTGTTATGGACTGGGCTGCATCCACAACTCTGCAATTTCTTGTGGTCTTAGGTGGAGCTGTTCCCAAACCATTCCGTGATGCATCTTGATAGATTGTTTTCTATTGCACATCCGTAAAAGTTAGTAAGGGTTGTTGGGGATATGCCGAACTTCATCAGGAAGCAGTGTTGTTGGTGTAGTTTCTTGGCCTTTGCTTCAATATGGTTAGTCCAAAACAAATTGCTGATGATATTTATTTCTAAGACCTTGAAGTTACCAAGTATATCTCCATTGGCACCTACAATGTATAATGAATGGGGTGTGTGTATGACTCTGCTTCCTGAAGTCGATCACAATCTCCTTCATCTTGCTGACATTGAGGGACAGGTTGTTGTCTTGGCACCAGGTTACGAGGTTCTCAATCTCCTTCCTGTACTCTGTCTCGTCATCATTTTATATACGGCCCACTAAGATGTTGTCATCTGCAAATTTGTAAATTGAGTTGGATTGGTATTTGGCTGTACAATCGAGAATGTATGAGGAATCGCTGTTAGCATGTTAGCACTTCTTTCCAGGAGTCCAATGGCTCACTGCTAGTGTTATCTGATCTGCAGGGCGTTTGTGTACTTGAAGCTTTTATGTATTAAACAAGACAGGAAACAAGAAATTACCATTTAGTCCTCTCATGGGTCACATCCAAAGTTGGTTTGCAGTATATTTGAAGATCTGAAGGAAAGTCTTTGGTTCTGCAAGATGCTGGAATGGCACGCCAGAATCACCTCACTGCGCCAAAGACCTGGGTTCGATCCTGACCTCGGGTGCTGTCTGTGTGCACATTCTCCCATTGACCGAGTGGGTTTCCTCCTGTGCTCCGATTTCCTCCAACCTCCTAAAGACATATGTGTTTGTAGGTTAATTGTCCCACTGTAAATTCTCCCTAGAGTGTGGGGATTCGATGAAAATATGGGAAAACTTAGAACTAGTGTGAACGGGTGATTGATGGTCGGCGTGGACTTGATGGGCCGAATGACCAGTTTCCATGCTGCATCTATATACGGAACAAACATTGTACAGCCATGGCAGAGTGAAGTACAGTGTTATATCATAATGAGCGAAAAATGGTTTTCACAAAGAGGTTGACAACGGCGTGTAGAATTTGTCCTCTGCTTGAACTCTACCTTTGTTTGCATAGCAATGTTTTCTTAGGTTCTGAGTCACAGTTGACAAGAAGCAGTTTTGTGTGATTACTGGTTTTCTCCTTCAATTATTGATGCTGCGAATGATTCCTGACACAGTCGTACACAAAACCATTGTAGTTTTAGTTCACCAGCAATCTTCACCACAGATTGTACAACTTTCTACACATGAGACACACGGAGCTCGTAGTCTGTGTAATTCAAGCAAACACCCTTCAAAGAATGCCTTATGAACACAGGGTGGCACAGTGGCACGGGTTGCTGTCTTACAGTGCCAGTGCCAGAGTTCAATCCTGACAATGGGCGCTGTCTATACGGAGATTGGTCATTCTCCCCGTGACCTGCCTGGGTTTTGTCTGGGTGCTCCGGTTTTCTCCCACACTGGAAAGATGCAAAGACGTAAAGGTTTGTAGGTTAATTGGTTTCGGTGAAATTGTAAATTACCCCTAGTGTGTAGGATAGTGCTTGTGTATGGGGTGATCGCTGGTCGGCGCGGACTCAGTGAGCCAAAGGACCTGTTTCTGCACTGTATCTCTAAAGTCTAAAGTACAAAGGAAGTAGTTGAGATATTTAAAATAAACCGACAGATACATGGATAGGAAAGGGATATGCACCAAATGCAGGCAAATGGTCCTACTTTGGATAGGTAATCTTGATCATCATAAACCTGTTGGGTTGATGATTCTGACTCTAATCACTTAAAAAATCTATTGCATGTGACAGTACTGTACAATGCAGTCTGCCCCAGATCCTCAAATGAGGAAAGGAAGACTCCTGGCTGCAAGGATTTATTATGGTCCCTCTGCCTCACATGCCAGAAAACTGCTTTGCAGAGCATGGGGTAGTACAGGTGTAACATGCTCAAGACTATACATGACATGTAAAATACATTTGTACGTACATGGATAGGAAAGGTTTAGGGGGATATGGGGCAAACGGAAGCAGGTGGGATTAACGTAAATTGGGCATTGTGGTTGGCATGGACAAGGTGAAGGGCTTGTTTCCTTGCTATGTGATTCTATTACGACGAATGATGGGACCAGGAACTGGATCCCTTACATAGTACTCTGTATTTGATAATCATTCTAACAGCTTGAGGATCCACACTCCCCAACTATACACGCTGGATGTTATTAAAAAGCAATAATGAGGTGAATAAAACTCAGCTGCACACAAATCAGCACGGTGGCACAACGATAGAGTTGCTGCCTTACAGTGAATGCAGCGCCGGAGATCCGGGTTCGATCCCGGCTATGGGTGCTGTCTGTACGGGGTTTGTACGTTCTCCCAGTGACCTGCGTCGGTTTTCTCCGAGATCTTTGGTTTCAACCCGCTCCAAAGACGTACAGGTATGTAGGTTAATTGGCTTGGTAAATGTAAAAATTGTTCCTAGTGTGTGTAGGATAGTGTTAATATGTGGGGGTTGCTGGTGGGCACAGCCTGTTTCCGTCTTGTATCTCTAAACTAAAACTAAATTTAAACTAGTTCTTGCTTCTCCCATCCTAGTACCCATCACAGGTGTTAATTAAATTAGCCTTTGAAATGCTATTAGTCTTTTTCCATACTCTGATCTCGGTCCCACGTCTCACACAGTGTGGTTTAAACTCAGAATTAAGTCCCTTTATATCACCTGTTAAGAATTTTCTTATACGTCAGGTTGGGCATTGATTTAGTTAGAGGTCAACATGCTTTTGCATTTATTCCAGCTTTAGGCTTCAAAGTCAACTTCTGCCCATTACCTGTGAGATCATTTCTATTCAGATGCCTCTGGGAGTAAATTAATACCAAGTTGCATTGTCCTCATGAACAAATTCAATACAGGCGCTGAGTAAAGACAGTGTCATCAGAGGCCTAGCTCTGCTCATGTGAGGAAATCTGCATGCCGTCTCTCGATTATATGGATTCCAGCCACAGGGAAAAAGGGTGGAGTGTGTATTCCACTGCAACTTCCACTGTTCACGTATCATCTTTTGCAATATTCCTTTGCATGAAAAGACATACATTTGGCTTGGGGTATATTTATCAAAGTTTGATGAATTATTGACATGTTGTTCTGTGTCTCTGGGTACAGGAGAGGGGGCATCATCTGCATTCATCAACAGAAGAATGTACATGAAGAATATAGTTTGTAGGCGCGCGCTCTCAATTCAATTCAATTTTTTCAATTTAAAAACTTTATTGACATGATGAAGAATACATTGTTATATTGCCAAAGTATAAAACATGACGTACATATTGAGGATGCATAAGTATAAATACAAGTATACAGTGCATGGATAGATATGTCCCTGTACATAAACTCGTAATAGGCCTATAGCCCTTTATTGATTGCTACACGTTCTTGCAGCTGTAAGCAGTACAACACAATAGCAAGTTTAGCAATTATCTCTCTCTCTCTCTCTCCCCCCCCCCCCCCCTCCTTTTTTTTCCCTCTCTCTCTCTCATCAAACTGCTCCTTGGATGGAAAGGAAAAAAATGTTAATGGTCGATTGCATATTCAAAAGGGACACCAAGGGCATCCCTGTTTACTTAAGTGATGAAGAAGCTTTGTTCTCCCACCAACTAAGTAGCTGACCCAAGAAGATCACAGGTTCAATGCTCAAGGACCCATGTTCAATAACCTGATCTGTCTCGGTGCTACAATTAACCTGAGTGTCCTTGTATTTTGTGAGGTATTGTTTTTATAATGAAGTGTCCAGGGACATTTAATTCAGATTCAGATTCAGATTCAGATTCAATAATGATGCTGAGGTAGGGTATAAAGAGGCAGATTATCCACAAACAGTGAAATCATCCATAGCTTGGGTTTATTTTTGTCACGTGAACCGAGGTACAGGGAAAAGCTTTATGGCATGGTGGCGCAGTAGTAGGGTTGCTGTCCCCGGTCCCACTTACGTGTCCTTGGCACGCTAATTACTCGTGGTCGCGTTGAGGCGCGATTGTCCCGCGAAGGTCGAGCGCGATTTCATGCGCCCGCACAGCCGTCTGGAGCGTGTGACATCAGTTGAAGATGGACACAAAATGCTGGAGTAACTCAGCTGGATGACGTTTCGTGTCGAGACACTTCTTCGGTCTGAAAGAAGGGTCTGGACCTAAAACGTCATCCATTGCTTCTCTCCAGAGATGCTGTCGGTCCCGCTGAGTTACTCCAGCATTTTGTGTCCATCTGCAATTTTCTTGGCCCCGCTCTGGGAGTAGAAGTGGGGGCTGATCCGGACCGCAACGGCCGTGAGCCCCAGGCTGAGCTCAGCGATCGTTTGCCTGCTTCTGCTGCTGTTGGAGGTGAGACGTTCCGTCGCGCTAGGGTCTTGGGCCTGTCTCACTTTGGCCATCAGTTACGCAAGAGGCCGTTGGCGCGCAAAGTTTTTGTTCGCAACAAAAATTTCGGAGCACCGCGCACAACTCCATACCCCTCCGCACTTCTCAGTGGGACCAGCCCAACGTGGCCACACAATGCCCGTGTGCCTCAACGTGACGACGAGATCAAGGACACGCAAGTGGGACAGGCTCTTTACAGCGCCAGAGACCCGGGGTTGATCCTGCCTCTGGGTGCTGTCTGTATGTAGTTTACAAATACATTCTCCATGTGACCCTGTGGGTTTTCTCCGCATTCTCCAGTTTCCTCTCACACTCCAAAGAGGTTTATAGGTTAATAGACTTTGGTAAAAATTGTCCCGAGTGTGTGTGTGTGTGTGTGCGTGCGTGTGTGTGTGTGTGTGTGTGTGTGTGTGTGTGTGTCATAGTGTTAGTGTTAGATATGGATATCACTGGTCGACACGGATTCGGTGGGCCGAAGAGTATGTTACTCACTGTATCACTAAAATAAACTAAAGTTTGATTTACATGCTATCCAAATTTATGCGTAAATACAATAAAGCCAAACTTAAGTACAATAGATAGAGCAAGGAGAAAGATAAAGAGTGCAGAATATAGTTCTCAGCATCAGTTCTAGAAACAGACCAATGTTCTAATGACAGCAGCCCAGCTTATGGAAGGACTGTTCAGAAGCCTGATAGCAGAAGGGAAGAAGCTTTAGCTTAGTTTAGTTTAGTTAGTTTAGTTTATTGTCATGTGTTGCACAAATTAAGACAACATATAAAGTACAATTCGTATATTTACCCTAAACTTCAATTGTAATGCTCTAGAGATTATTGAAGTGGTACAACAGAAATGGAATATGACATCTTCATAAACATAACAGAGGGGATTTGGAGAATAATACATGGGAGTTCTGTAAAGCTCAAGGATATAAATTGGGAACCAGCGTTACGTTCTTTTGTTTACTTTATATCAATGTGATGGATATTGTGTAAAGGTGTACTTGACAGAGCAATTCATACCCACAAATGCCTTGGGTAAAGTTCTGCGTTGTGTTATACTGCTGAATTGAGTTGTATAATGCCATCCCAGTTAGTTCTTTCTGGTTTGCACATCATTCATGCATTACTCAGCTTAACTGGAAGGTTTTAGAGCAGTGATCATTACAGGACAGGAACAAAGGGCGGCGGGCGCAGTGGGGCAGCTGGTAGAGTTGCTGCCACACATCACCAGTGACCCGAGTGTGATCCTGACCTCGGGTGCTGTCCGTTGGGAGTTTACATTTTCTCCCTGTGACCTCGTGGGTCTCCTCCAGGTGCTCTGGTTTCCTCCCACAACACAACGACCTGCAGGTTTGTAGGTTAATAGGCCTTTGTAAATTGCCTCCAGTAATTGGATGCAAAAGTGGGATAACATGGAACCAGTGTTCAGTTTCATTTATTATCGTCACATGTACCGAGATACATTAATGAGCTTTTGTTTCTTCTGCAGTTGTATAGGGCTCTGGTGAGACCACATCTGGAGTATTGTGTACAGTTTTGGTCTCCTAATTTGAGGAAGGACATCCTTGTGATTGAGGCAGTGCAGCGTAGGTTCACGAGATTGATCCCTGGGATGGCGGGACTGTCATATGATGAAAGATTGAAAAGACTAGGCTTGTATTCACTGGAGTTTAGAAGGATGAGCGGATATCTTATAGAAACATAAAATTATAAAAGGACTCGACAAGCTAGATGCAGGAATAATTTTCCCAATGTTGGGCGAGTCCAGAACCAGGGGCCATAGTCTTAGAATAAAGGGGAGGCCATTTAAGACTGAGGTGAGAAAAAACGTATTCACCCAGAGAGTTGTGAATTTGTGGAATTCCCTGCCACAGAGGGCAGTGGAGGCCAAATCACTGGATGGATTTAAGAGAGAGTTAGATAGAGCTCTAGGGGCTAGTAGAACCAAGGGATATGGGGAGAAGGCAGGCACAGGTTATTGATTGGGGACGATCAGCCATGATCACAATGATGCTGGTGCGGTGCTGGCTCAAAGGGCTGAATGGCCTCCTACTGCACCTATTTCCTATGTTTCTGAATTTCTATGTTTGCATGCTACCCAGTTAAAGAAAAGACTGTACATGAGTACAATTAATCAAGCTGTCAACAGTGCACAGATGAAGGATAAAGGGTACATGAAGGATAGTTGGCATGGACTCAGTGGGTTGAAGGGCCTGTCTCCATGCTGTTTCTTTCAAGTATTCAGTCATTAGTTTAGTTTAGTTTAATTTATAGATACAGTGTGGAAACAGGCCCTTCGGCCCACCGAATCCACACCGATCAGCGATCCCCGCACATTAACACTATCCTACACACACTAGGGACAATTTACACTTATACCAAGCCAATTAACCTACAAGCCTGCTAGACACAAAATGCTGGAGTAACTCAGCTGGTGTGGCAGCATCTCTGGAGAGAAGGAATGGGTGACGTTTCGGGTCAACCTGAAACATCGCCCATTCCTTCTCTCCAGAGATGCTGCCTCACCAACCTTCGATTTAAAGCAGCTTCTGCAGTTGTTTCTTACATAACCTACAAACCCGTACATCTTTGGAGTCATTCAAACTTTGTGGCACTTACTGCATCAGCAAACGTTTAACACTGGTGCGGTATGTAGAAACGCATCACCAGAATATTTATCAATGCAGTACAAGAGCAGGATCGAGACAACTGTTCAGATCCATTTTCCACACATTGTAATACACCGTGTGCATTGATATCACCTTGACTCTAATTAGTCCCAGGTGATGCAATGTAAAATAAAATTTAACAACCTATGAAAAGTCACAGCTTCTCCCTCCTTTGCCAAATTAACCATTCCCAGTGTTACACAGCCAGGTGTGAAGTAAGGCCTTACGATCAGATGGTGAAATGCATTTGGCTCAGGATCAGATATTCAAGAGTAGATATAAATACTCCAGAAAAATACATAAAAGGAAAAACAGAGAAATGTGGAGCAACAACCACAGAGCATGTAAAAGGGCCACCTGTTCATAGTGATTGAGTTAAAGTACAAAGTAAAGAATTGCTTTCAGATTCATATTCACACAGTGTGGAAACAGGCCCTTCAGCCTAACTTGCCCACATCGATCAACATGTGCCATCTACACTAGTCACACCTACCTCCGTTTAACCCATATCCCTCTAAACCTGTCCTATCCATTAACGTGTCTCATCGTTTATTAAACATTCCCTCCCTCCCTCAAATACCTCCTCTGGCAGCTCATTCCATACACCCGCCACCCTTTGTGTGAAAAAGTTACCTCTAAGATTCCTATTAAATCTTTCCCCCTTCAACTTAAACCTGTGTTCTCTGGTTATCGATTCCCCTACTCTGGGCAAGAGACTCTGTGCGTCTACCCCAATCCATTCCTCTCCTGATTTCATACACCTCTATATGATCACCCCTCATCCTCCTGCGCTGCAAGGAATAGAATCCCAGCTTGCTCAACCTCTTCCTATATCACCTTAGAGTTTTTGTTTCTGTCGTACGTTTAAAAATCTCATGTTTAGTTTAACTTAGTTTAGAGATGCAGTATGGAAACAGGACATTCGGCCCACCGAGTCCATGACAAATATTGATCACCCATTCACACTAGTTCTACTTCATTCCACTTTCACATCCACTCCCTTCAAACTAGGGGCAATTCAAAGTGGCCAATTAACCTTGAACGTTCCTTGAAAGCCCTAACTAGGAAAAGATTGTGTTCAACTTTGCTGGGTCTCCAACATATTTCCATACCTTGACATGAGTTTTAAGACCAGCAGCGACTCTTAAGACATTCAGAGCTAGGTCATCATCCAACAGGATTTGCTACATTCTTGATTCACTTTGGCAGGATTATTTGTCCAAAAGCTGGTCTACTTAGTGAGATGAAGAGTTCTGGCCTCAACAGAAAATTGGTTCTGCAGCTTAGCTTCATTCTTAGCTTCAAGGTAATCAGCTGTTACCGCTCTCAAAATAGGTCAGTGTGGGTGGTTGCTGAATGTGTGACCATACAAACAGTTCCTTGTTTATAATAGGGTTTAGTCCCTGAGAACTATCAATAATTTGAACCGTTCGTAGGTCAAAAATGAACAAAAACAATGTGTGAGAGAGGAAAGCAGGAGGATGAGGGGTGATCACAAAGGTATAGAAGATCATGAGAGGAATAGATAGGGTAAATACACAGAGTCTTTTACCCTGAGTAGGGATATCGAAAACCAAAGGACATAGGCTCAAGGTGAGAGTAGAAAGATTTAATAGGAAGCTGAGGGCCAACATTTTCACACATAGGATGATGGGTATATGGTACAGGCGGCCAGAAGAGATAGTTGAAGCAGGTACAATAATAATAAAAGACTCTTGGACAGGTACATGGACAGGAAAGGATTAGTATATGAGCAAAATGTAGGTAAAGGGACCAGCTGAGAGAAGACATCTTGTTCAGCAGAGACGAGTTGGGCTGAAGGACTGGTTTATGTGCTGCATGGCTCTATGTCTCTCTGGCTCTATAGATTGCAAACTCTGTTAAACCTGACATGGTGTAAAGCAAAATGAACACTGCCATGTATTATGGAGAAACATATTGCATCAGGCACTATCTCTTAATCATTCCTCCAAGCTTTTAATGGATTTATTGCTTTTGCCATTTGCTCTTTTCTTTAAAAAGGATCGTGTTTTCCAAGTTGGCTGCAACTAGCTGTGAGAATTTTCATCACTTGAAGGCAGCGTCATTTCAGCTTGCTGTGTGTGCATTTGCATATGTGTGGGAGGGAGGAACTCAAGGAGGGGGATGACTATTGCTTGGAGCACTGTCTCCGGGAGGCTCTATAGGTCTCTTCGTTGCCGAACCAGCAGGTCCAGGAACAGCTTCTTCCCGGCGGCTGTCACTCTACTCAACAACGTACCTCGGTGACTGCCAATCACCACCCCCCCCAGACACTTATTATTATTTATTCAATCATTTGCTATGTCGCTCTTCCAGGGAGATGCTAAATACATTTTGTTGTCTCTGTACTGTACACTGACAATGACAATTAAAATTGAATCTGAATCTGAATCTGAATCTGAATCTATAGTGTTGCTGCTATTGAGCAGGGTTATTCATTGTTTACGATGTCCAGCCAAACTGATATCTGCTTTATGCTGCACTATGATACCTGTCAAGTGAATGTGTTAAGTAATTAAGGGTGGCAGAGTGGTGCAGCAATAGTGCTGCTGCCTTACAGCGCCAGAGTGTGCTGTCTATATGGAGTTTGTACGTTCTCCCTGTGACCGCGTGGGTTTTCTCTGGGTGTTTCCTTGTTTCCACCCACACTCAATAGACATGCAGGTTTCTAGTTTAATTGGCTTCTGTAAAATTGTAAATTGGCCCTAGTATGTACAGTAGTGTTAATGTACTGGGTGATCGCTGATCGGCGCGGAGTCGGTGGGCCAAAGGGCCTGTTTCCATGCTGTATCTCTAATGTAAAGTAAAGTAAAGTGAACTATTGCAGTTCAAGTCTGGTCTATTAACTTAGTCTGGGCTATCTTCAAAGCTACAGCTAGGACTGACAAGGATTTCTTACTGTGGCTTGCCCCAAAACATCACCTATCCATGTTCTCCAGAGATGCTGCCTGACCCGCTGAATTATTCCAGCACTTTATTTCCTTCTCCTCTGCCATATTTCTTGTTAATTGTAGCTCTTTTCTCCCTTTTCCTTAGGCACATGGATATGCAGGGAATAGGGGGATATGGATCAGGTGCAGGCAGCTTAATTTAATTTAGTTTAGTTTATTATTGTCAATGAAAAGCATTTTTGATGCATGCTATCCGGTCAGTTAAAAGAGTATACATGATTACAATCAAACCATCCACAATGTACTGATACAGGATAAAGTGTATAATATTTAATGCAAGATAAAGTCCTGTAAAGTTCAATTAAATATAGTTCGAGGTCTCCAATGAGGCAGATTGGAGGTCAGGACCGTTCTCTAATTGGTGATAAGATGGTTCAGTTACTTAAGTACAACCGGGAAGAAACTGTCTTTGAATCTGGAGGTATGTGTTTTTAAACATCCGTGCCTCTTACCTGATGGGAGTAGGGAGAAGAGGGAATGACCGGGGTGAGCCTGTACTGGGATGAGTAATCATGTCATTAGGTTTGGCACTGACTTTGTGGGCTGAAAGGCCTGTTCCTGTGCTGCACAGTTGTATGTTCTGTGTTGTGGCATATCCCGGTTTGCCTAGTTAACTCTCGACACATTGATCCATGTCTTATCCTAGAGGCAGGCAGATCAGACATGAAGCATGGACTTGGTGGGCCATAAGGCCTGTTTCTACACCAGCTTCTCTGGTGTGGACTGGGTTGGGTACACAACTCCCAACTCACACCTGAGAGTTGAGATTAGTTCCCATGGATTCTACCTGTATTTTCAAGCATCCAGTAAAGTAGACTGAAGGTTTCAGTTCCATGACCTTGTTGCTGAAGCCTCCCTTTCCATTTGACAGTACTCCATGCATTGATCAAATGGCTCTAGAAGGTTTTAGCGAGGTGACTTCCTTGCCCATATGCTTCGGTGCAATCCACTGAGGTTGCTGAGGAAAATTAACTTTGATTAGTTCAGAGAGATACAATGCGGAAACAGGCCATTTGGCCCACCGGGTCCATGCTAGCCATTGGTCTGAGGAAGGGACTCAACCCTGAACATCACCTATTACTTTACTCCAGAGATGCTGTCTGACCCATTGAGTTAGTCCAACATTCTGTGTCCATCTCTGGCCATTGATCATCTGCACACTAGTTCAATGTTATTCCACTTTTGCAAGCTATGCACAAGGAAAGCATTACAGAAGTTACAGAAGCCGCTTAAACTATGTACACTATAAGCGTCTTTGGGATGTGGGAGGAAACTGAAGCACCTGGAGAAAGCCCACATGGTCACAGGGAGAATGTACAAACTCTGCATAGGCAGCACCAGTAGTCAGGATTGAACCTGAGACTCTGGCTTTGTGACTGCTGCACCACTGCACCACTGTTCCTATTCCGTGGCACTTCCACCAGCATCTTTTCCATTGATAGTAACTATTCTTACACTCACATTTGGTGTATCTGATCCATGCTCGCTTTCACGAGATCAATTGCATCAGTACTATTCTCCATTTTACTTCCATAAGTTTATTTAACTTAGAGAAAGTAATAGTCATACAGTATGGAAACAGGCCCTTCAGCCCAACTTGGCTATGCCAACACAAATGTCCCATTGAAGCTAATCTCATTTGTCTGCATTTGGCCCATATCCTCCAAACATGACTTATCTTTGTACCTGTCCAAGAGTCTTTTAAATGTTGTTATAGTACCTCCCTCAACTACCTTCCCTGGCAGCTCATTCCATACACCCAATTTTCCATATACCAACCTATGTGTGAAAAGATTACCTCCAGGTTCGTAATAAATCTTTCCCCTCTCACATTATTAACCTTTTTAATCTCCTTTCATGACAGGAGGACATTCAGCTCACCTGGTCCATTCTGCCCCCCAGGAGATCAGTGCTATTCTCCTTCTCGTTCTCCCTCTCTCGTGCATCAAATCTCCCTTGTTTATTAAGTTACAGTGACCAATTCACCTATCGGCATGCCTTTGGGATATTGGGGGAAATAGGAACTCATGGAGGCAATCCATACTGTCCATTAGAGAATGTTTGAATCCTGCATAACGTCAATGCATGACTAACATGTCAACACCACACAAACAGGACCTGAGGTCAGGATCAAACCTGGGCCTGCACGTTGTATGGCAGCAGCACTAATTGCTGATCTACCACGCCATCCTTTACTACATACATTATTCACCAGGGTCTGATGAGATCGGATTCCTTGGAAGCTGGTTTAGATCTAATGAGCCCAGTGCCTCTTTCCCTGAGACTATGTCTAAAATAAGATGCTAGGAAGACCGCCAATTACCTCCCACAACCCCGCCAATTAACAAGCATCCCCCCTGAGATGGAACCTGAGAATAACACGGTGGCCTCATTAGCTACCTCAGAACCAAAGTACGTAGAAGCAAATCATTCTCAATCCAAAGGGACTCCCCATGAAGAGGAAGAAAGATGCTTTCAAAGCATCTTTGAAAGATGACAGGGTGTTCCACAGTTCCACACAAGTCTGGGGCAGCACAGTGGCACAACATTAGTGTTGTTGCCTTGCAGTGCCAGAGACCAGGATTCGGTCCTCACTATGGGTGCTGTCTGCACAGAGTTTGTATGTTCTCCCTGTGACCACATGGGTTTCCTCTGGGTGCTCCGGTTCCCTCAAACATTCCAATGATGTATAAGTTTGCAGGTTAATTAGTTTCCATAAAAATTGTAGATGTGTGTAGGATAGCGTAGAGGGTGATCACTGGTTGGCATGAACTCCGTGGGCCAATTACACACCAAACACGCTAGGGATAATTTACAGACCCATATGTCTGGGTTGTGGGAGGAAACCAGAGCATGCAAAGAAACCCATGTGGTTGCAGGGAGAATGTGCAAATTTCACACAGCCAGCACACGAGCTCAGGATCGAATCAGGGTCTCTGGCACTGTGAGGTTGCAGGTATATCATCTGTGCCACAGTCTGATAAGGTCTGAAAGGCCATATGGTCTGTATTTCTCTTACATCTTTTCTGTTCTTTTTCCTCCCCTAAATTTCTTGCCAATTGTCTTAAATCAGTCACCGACCTTTACTGCTTCAGCTGAAAAGTGCCGAAGGCTCTGCAACTGAATGATGTCGGGAGCAAATGGGGTGCAGAGCTTGTTGGCGCTGAAAGAGATGAGAAACCAGCAGATAGAATGGGCAAGCTATTCATTTATGCTCAAAATGTCAAAATTGAATAACTATAATTATAGCAATAATAATTACAGTCAGTAAATCGGTTAACCTCGTCAAGGGGAACATATTTTAATGTTTTGGGTGCTTGCTTTTTATCAGAATCATTCTAACAGTAACTACATCTGAAGGTTAACTTGGTGATTCATTGACAAACATCAAATTCAAAACCCCTTGCCTGGTGTGCATGGTGTGCTGCTGCTTTCGGAGTCAAACCTTCCAGCACGATCCTCATTAAATAACAACGTTGGCTTTCCTGGTCTATTGTTCTCAGGTTCAGTGCACACTAAGAAATTGATCTAGTGTGTAGGAAGGAACTGCAGATACTGGTCTATACCAAAAATACTCACAGTGTTTTTTGGCTTTTATTTTTAGAGATACAGCGCGTAAACAGGCCTTTCGATCCACTCCGACTAGTGATCCCTGCCCACTACACTATCCTACACACACTAGGGATAATTTGCAATAATACCAAGCCAATTAACCTACAAACCTATATGTCTTTGGAGTGTGGGAGGAAATCGGAAATCCTGGAGAAAACCCAGGCAAGTCACCCATAGTCAGGATCGAACCCAGGTATCTGGCACTGTAAGGCAGCAACTCAACCTCTACGCCATCATGCTACCCTGCTGAAGCGCTGGAGTAACTCAGTGGGTCAGGCAGCATCTCTAAAGAAAAGGCATGGGTGATGTTTCGGGTTGGAACTCTTCTTCAGAAATTGATCATTCGCAACATCACACCACTGCCAGCACTTAAACAAGCAGAAGCAATCTTGGGAGCTAATGCACAAACACAAGATGGCACATGGCGCAGAGGCAGAGCTGCTGCCTCAGTGCCAGAAATTTGACACAGTGCTCCAAATGCAATGTTGTCAACATTATTTACAACTGCAACATGATGTTCCAAATGCGTTAAGACAATGAGGCCAAACATATCATATGGCACAGCTGGTAGAGCCGCTGCCTCCAACGCCAGAGACCCAAGATCAATCTTGACTTTGGGTGCTGTCTGTGTGGAGTTTGCACATTCTCCCTGTGACCATGTGGGTTTTCTCCGGGTGCTCCGGGCAGTTTTACAGAGGGCCAAATGACCTGCAAACCCCCAGGTCTTTGGAATATGGGAGGAAACTGGAGCACCCGGAGGAAACACACACAGTCAAAGCAGAACGGGCAAACTCCACACAGACAACACCCAAGATCAGGATCAAACCCAGGTCTCCAGTGCTCTGAGGTGGTAGTTATACAGCAATGCCTGAGAACTAAAACTTTGAGGACATTGGATTATGCACCTGGTACTGATGTGCTACAATGTTGAGAACTGTATTCTGCACCCTGTATCTTCCCCTTTGCTCTATCTATTATACTTGAGTTTGAATTGATTGTATCTATGTATGGTATATTTAGAATGCTTGCAAAACAATGCATTCCACTGTACCTCGTTACACGTGACAGTAATGAGACTAAACCTAAACCTTAAAAAATTGTGAAGGTTCAGTGAAACTCCAGATCAAAATTTTACTGAACAGACTTTTTGTTTGTAATTTTATTGTTCAGCTAGAACATTTATTACCTTTTACTCTCTCAGAATATTTCTTACCTTTTTTCCATTTTACTATAATCCTCTTGTTTTCCAGTATTGGTACTGGTATTGGTATTGGCAGGTGCTGGTACAGGTTTACCATTGTTATACCAAGATACTTTGAAAAACTGTTCTGCTTCCTGTCTAGAAAAATCAGACCAAAGCAAAATTATAAAGCTCATAATGTGGGCGGCGCAGTGGTGCAGCTGGTAAAACTGCTACCTCACAGCATCAGAGACATAGGTTCGATCCTGAACTCGAGTGCTATCTGTGTGGTGTTTGCGCGTTCCCGCAATGACCGCACAGGGGGTTCATTTGTTTGCTCCGGTTTCCTCCCAAATCCCAAAGATGTGCAGGTTTGTAGGTTAATTGGCCTCTGTAAAATTTCCCTTAGTGTGTAGGGAGTGTATTTGTAAGTGGAATAACATAGAACTGGTGTGAACGGGTGATCAATGGTTGACATGAGCCGAAGGGCCTGTTGCCATGCTGTATCTCTCTAAACTAAACTAAACTAAACTAAACTAACCTAAATTAAACTAAACTAAAATAAAATAAACAAAAATAAACTAAACTAAACTAAATAAAGTAATAGACAAATGCATTTAAGAAATATCAAATAGTTGAGTCTATTCATCCCATTAAATCAATTGATTGAAAAAATAAATTGATTATATTTTTCCTAGGTTAATTATTTCTTTTGATGAAGCTCTCAATGATTTTGGCTTTGCTTTTTCACATTGTGAGATATTACTCAGATATTTTGATTCAGTCTCTGGGATGTTAGTTCCAAGGAAACTCTCTTGTCTCACCAATTAACACAGTGACCTTGGTATTTGTACATAGTTGAGTGCAATCTAAAGAGAAACAAACTGGCCTTGAAGTTGTGGATAGGGAGAGTTTTTGACAGCTTTAATTACAACGTTTAATTATTTATCGACAACCAAAACAAATTCTCATTCATCAGCTAAACTTGCTAACCGAACAATGATGCTGGCTCAGATTTCGAAGGGATATGTCGACAGGCCGACATAGTTTCTTAACAACTCTGTATGGAGTTTGTACGTTCTCCCTGTGACTGTGTGGCTTTTCTCCAGGTGCTCCAGTTTCCTCCCACATTCCAAAGACGTACAGGTTTGTAGGTTAATTGGCTTTCTTTAAAAATTGTAAATTGTCCCTAGTGTGTCGTGCACGGGATGATTGCTGATTGGCATAGACTTGGTGGGTCGAAGGGCCTTTTTCCGCACTGTATCTCTAAAGTCTAGTCTTAAACCTTCTGTCAGCTGTTTACGGTACAATGTAGGGATAATTGCCCACATTGGACTCCTCAAAGAGAATGAAACTCAAAACAGTTCCTCAGCAATATTGCACCAGAAAATCTTGCAGAAACTAACAGCACCTTCAGTCATATGTATGGAGAGGAAATGGGTACAAAGGCATAGGGGTTTTCTTTTATTGTTCTCATTTATTTGTTATAAGGAGTTTTGATTGTGGTAATTTTAAAGATTTTTTTTTGTAGCCTGGATACATTTTTTTATTGTTTTTCAATGTTTTGGAATGTTTTCAAAGAGCAGAGACATTCAGCAACATTCAAAGTTTTCAAACGCTTTAACAGCCAGCTGAATCGGCACAGTGACTCAGTTGAGGTGACACTGTGGTGTAGCTTGTAGAGCTGCTGTCTCACAGCACCAGATATCCTGACCTCGGGTGCAGTCTGTGTGCAGTTTACACATTGTCCATGTGATTTTTCTGCAGGTATTACGGTTTCCTCTCATATCCCAAAGATGACTAGGGTTTCTAGCTTAATTATCCTGTATAAATTACCCCAAGTGTATAGGGAGTGGGTGCAAAAGTGGTTTAACATAGAACTAGTGCGAATCGGTGATCGATGTCGGCGCAGAGTCTGTGTGCCAAAGGGACTGCTTCCATGTTGTATCTCTAAACTAAAACGAAAACAAAACAAGTATCATGGTAGATAGACACAGTGCTGGAGTAACTCAGCGGGTCAAGCAGCATCTCTGGAGAAAAAAAATAGGTGATGTTTCAGGTCGAGACCCTTCATCAGATTGAGAGTTCGGTAGCGGGAAGCTAGAGGTATGGGAAGCAGAACAAAACAGAGCCTGCATCGGTGACTCAGGAACAATTGACCCCACAATAGTTCATTGTGGGTTTGGGACAAGGTGATAGAAGGAATACAAATGGTGAAATTAGCAAGAGGATGAGGGTGGGGGAGCGATCGAGAGAGAGTGATTGCAAGGGTCACTTGAATTTAGAAAAATCAATATTCATGTCACTGGGTTGTAAGCTGCCCAAGCGAAATATGAGGTGCTGTTCCTCCAATTTGTGTGTAGCCTCACTCTGACAGTGGAGGAGACCCAGTACAGAAAGATCCATATGGGAATGGGAAGAGGAGTTAAAATGTTTGGCAACTGGGAGATTGCTTATCATTGAGTGCTGTTCAGTTAAACAGCCACCCAATCTGTGCTTGGTCTTGCCGGTATATAGGAGTCCACACCTCAAAGAGCGGATACAGTAGATACGGCAGATATAAAAATCTATGAAGGCTAGTGAAGCTGAGATCTGTGATTAAGGTACCGATTACCTGTATCGCAGATACCAACTTCACCAGACTGGAGAGGGTTTTAAATCTGCCTGATGGTTGAAAGGGCATTCAGCACCCTCTCTGCAACGAGGCAGACGTTACGATTGCACAATATCTTGTCATCAAGACATGGGAGCTTATAGACTGGGGATCCTCACAAGATAATTGTGAAGATTGATTGGCAATAATCACAAACTCTTTGTCTTAGTGGAGTTAATTTCGAGACTGCAGTAACAGTAAAGGGCCTGTCCCACTTAGGCGATTTTTTAAGCGACTGCCAGCGATTGTCATAGTCGTAGCAGGTCGCCGATAAACCGGCGAATGGACCCCCCCTATGACAATGTCTATGACAACCCACCACCTAGTCAACATCAAGCTACCAACTACCGGCGACCCATTAGGACGTCAACCTACGACCACACCTACGACAACCTATGACAATCAAAGTCAATCTACATAGAATAGAATGCAATTTATTGTCATTCAAACCTAGGTTTGAACAAAATATCATTTCTACAGTTTACAACACAATCCAAGACCCACACTTAACACAGTTTTACATAAACATCCATCACAGCGAGTCTCCAACATCTCCTCACTGTGGTGGAAGGCAAAGTCTTTATCTCTTCCCTTTGTTCCTTCTCCCGCGGTCCAGCAGTCCAACTGCAGTGTCGAGGCAAACTGGGGCTCCGATGTTAAAGCCCCTGGCGGGCGATGGTAAGTCCTGAGGCCAATTAAGCCATGCCGGGCGATGTTAGGCCGCGGCTCCATGACCTTAAACCCGTGATTCCAGCGAGAGAAGTCGCCGTTGCGGAGCTAGAAAAAGCGGTCTCCCACCAGGGACCTGCGAGCTCCCGATGTTCCCGTCCACCGGGTCTGCAGCCGGTGGACGGGAACATCCACCCCCAACAAGCTACGACAAGCAACGACCCTGTCGGCGACAACTGAAGACAACTGAAAACACTGGTACCTGTCGCCGGTTGACGTGGGTTGAAGTAGGTAGTCGCCAACGCAATTCACCGGTCAGCACCGGCGACAACCTACGTCACCTGGAGACAACCTACGACAGCACCTACGTCAGGAGAAGTCAAGCTGCGCCCATTAGCGTCAACCCACTGTTGCCAAAACTTTTGAACATGTTGAAAATGTAGCTGTGACTAGAAAGACGCTACACTTTTTGGGCGACTGAGGAGACTACTCACGGCCATACAGGTGACACCCCGGCGACCATGTGGTGACAGCCTAGTCGCCTGGAGTCCCCTAAAAAATAGCCTATGTGGGACAGGCCCTTAAGGCATGTAAATCAGAAGCAATAAAACTTTGATTGGTTTAGTTTAGTTTTTTGTCATGTGCACCAATGTACAGTGAAACGGTTTTTTGGTGCATACTATCCAGTTAGCGTAAATACTGTAAATGATTACAATCAAGTCATTCACAGTGTACAGATGCAGGATAAAGGGACCAACATTTAGTGCATGATAAAGTCCAGTAAAGTCCGATTAAAGATATTCCGAGGGTCTCAAAAAGAGGTAGATGGTTGCTCAAGACTGCTCTTTAGTTTGTGATAGGATGGATCAATTGCCTGATTACAGCTGGGAAGAAACTGTCCTTGAATCTGGAGGTGTGCATTGTCACACTTCTGTACCTCTTGCCTGATGGGAGAGGGAAGAAAAGGGAATGTCTGGGGTGAGACTCATCCTTGATTATGCTGCTGGCCTTGCTGAGGCAGCGTGAAGTGTACATGGGGAAATGGTTAATTGTTTCTTCTTGTCTCTCAATGGGAATTCGTACTTGAACAGCTAAAGAATCAAATCAGCTGGCGTGAAAATGTTTTTGTATGTATGGAGCATCAGTAGAATTTACGTCCATTATTTTCTTGCACTGAGAGTCAGTGGGAAGCAAATAGCTCTAACTGTGATAAGTGTATTCTTCTCATGGCTGTGCAATTTTATGCAAGTTGGCTGTTGAAATGCTTTGTTTGCTTGGAGGATTTTTTGTAACTCAAACACATTGGGTGCTGCAACCTTTAAGAAAAGGTCGCAAGTTCCTATCTTCCCCAAGGTTGCACAAGAGGCCGGGCAATTAAGATATTCTTGAGCAAACATCTGCAGCCAGTCAATACAAGATGTTTCTAAAAGTGGATACTTGATGTCCTCGATCAGCTGGATAGTATCCTTGGTGGATTATTAAATTGTACCCCTTAATAATTGGCTCAGCATGTTACAGGGAATAATTATTATCTACAGGAGAACCCATAGTGATGATTAAAATTGAGGGGTGAAGCAGACAGAAAATGAGCTTGATCTTTACTCATAAATTAGGCGGAAAACATTTAACTGTCAACGTTACAGTAAAGTGATTAGAGCTCCCTTTTAATTTTTTAGGCACAGATGACTGGTTAAACTAAATCATTCGAAACGTTTCTGACTGATGGCAGCACTCCATTTGTTGGATTTACAAGAGGTTTGTAATAATATACAATTCTATAACATGGTGCCAGAGGAGGGGACATTTTGCAAACTGCACGCAGGAATATATGTTCCGATCTTTTACATCTGAAATCTGCATCCACAACTACAACAGTTAGTCATAGTCATACATAGCATGGCAACAGGCCCTTCAGCACATTTAGCCAATGCCAACCAGGATTTTCCAATTACATTAGTTCCATGCCCACATTTGGCTCATATCACTAAACCTTTCCTATCCATGTACCTGTCAAAACAATTAGAGGGGTTTTAAGATTTTTTTTTCACGAATGTCTTTTCTTTTGTACTGGCTGCTTTCTTTCAAATTAATATTGATACATAATTTATGTATAATTTATGTGTTTTGCATTGTCTAAGTCTATGTGCCTGTGATGTTGCTGCAAGCAAGATTTGCATTATTTCTGTATCTCAGTTTACTCGTGCTTTTCACAATAAACTCAATGACTTGAAAGACAACACAATGTAATGGAGAACTTAGTGGGTTAGGCAGCATATCTGTCCACTCCACAATTACAAGTCCTCCTTCATCATTTCCCAGTTAATTTCACAATCCTTAATCTGTTTTGGAAGATAAATGGTGGATCACAAAATTCCTTGTGAATCACAAAATGGCGGCACTGTGGCACGGCTGGTAGAACCACTGTCTCACAGCTTCAGAGACCCGGGTTTGATCCTGACCTTGGCTGTATGGTGTCTGCACATTTTCCCTGACACTGCATGTGTTTCCTGTTTCCTCCCACATCCCGAAGGTTGTAGGTTAATTGGCCTCTTTAAAATTGTCCCTATATGCATGGACTGTGTACAACTCGTGTGTGAACAGGTGATCAATGGTGGGTGTGCACTCGGTGGGTCAAAGGGTCTGTTTCCATGCTGTATCTCAGAACTAAACCAACCTCCACGTGCACTGCAATCCTTTTGCATTTGGCAACATAGGATAATTTAAAAGACCTAAATGCACAAGGGCAAAGCAAACTAAGAACAGATGCTGACAGATGCTGTGTGATGACCTACAAGAGCATTATGTTTAACAGTGGTTGGGAAACACAACTGTTAGGTTCTGAATCACAGCAGACAATGAAACTCCATGCATAACAATACAGGAAAAACTTTGTTACTGCATATATAAATATCTCGCAACATATGTTGATAAAACAAACATCATTTGTTCAATTACATATCAAAGTTGCCTGGGAATGAGCATATGCAACAAGATAAGGTTCGGCAGAGAGAGAAAAGACTGGAGATGCTGGAATCTGGAGCAAAAAATAAACTGCTGGAGATATTCAGTGGATCAGGCAGCATCTGTTGTCGGGAGGTGGGAGGAATTACCAATGTTGTAGGTTAATCCAGCATCAGGATTGAGATTGAAGAGGGGAGGTAGCAGGATTAAAGAACAAGGTGGTGGGGGAGAATAGGTAATTGGTGGGCTGAGGAGGGATAAAGATTGATGGGCAGATGTCGCTAGGTGAGGGCAGGGAGGGTGAAGAATCTATTTTCCTTCCATTGAGATACCATCATTAAATCTCTCACTAACAACTGCCTACAGTCACCAATAACTGAATTCCTCATGGAAGCACAGGTAATCTTGTGGGAATAGATGGCTTGTAAAGAGATGAGACTTTAACATAGCAAGAACCCATCGGCAAGACCATGCAATGAACACATTGTGCAAATTGCTGGAATAAATCTACTGACGGTGGCAGGGTATCGAGCCAGAATTAACCCACACCACGGTCAATCCCAAGAGTAATCTCGAGAAATCCATCTCTGAACAATGGCCACATTCTCCACTTACAATTTAAATGACTGTTTCAAAATCAGTTGACTTGAAATGTGAGGCACAATTACAGTCTATCTTAATAAAAAAAACCAATTTACATTGAACAATAAAAGGATCATGCCATATTTTACTTGTTCAGATCATATGAAAATCTATGCAATTTAAACCTGATTGAATAGTATAGTGTTTGAGAAGCTATAGTAATAGGCCATTCAGGTCAATGATCTTTTACTAAAGTTGGTAATCTATGTGCTTCTCCCTCCACAGATGTTGCCTGACCTGCTGAATATTTCCTGCAAGTTTTTATTAATTTCTAAGCATCAGCACTTCTTAGGTTTTAGAATATTGAACTAGTCAGACCAAAAGGAACCTGTCCCAATATTTGAACACTACCCTTCTTTTGAACCGTTCATTTCTTGTACGAAGTATAACTTTATAGTCTATAGCCGAGTATTCCCAGAGTTAAACATATATCTAATAATGTTTCATATTGTTTCCAGATCCAAGCTAGTAAATTTGCTTTGTTCCATGCTGAAAATTTTCAGCATCTTCTGCCAAATTATTGGTATTGACTTCCACCGATTTAAAATGTTTCCGAGACCATCTTGGGACAGACTAAATTCATAAACTCCAGGCAGGGAAGAGTGAATTCGATTTTTAACTTGATGAAGTTCAGACATATTGGATTGATGTTGTGGAGGGAACGTGATGAAAGGTTTTCATCCCATCATTGTGACTGTATTGAACCCAATTCCCCAGAAGTGAATAATTAAAACACATCCCATTGTCCATTCTGTTCTTACAGATTTAACTGAAGCAATAGGATATTAATCTAATTCAGCTTTAAAAAAATATTGCAACATGCCAGTGCTTAAAATGATGATATTAATGTATTTTAAAGGGGATTGTACCCAGTAGAAACAACTTACCAGTAGCAAGCTTTGCAAAAAAATCTAATAATATTCCAAATAAACCGTTTGCAATAGAGCACACAGCGAAAAGAAGGCAGGTTTATTTTATATTATTCTGAATTATTAGTTTGAAGAAGGGTCCCGACCCAAAACACCACCCATTCCTTCTCTCCAGAGATGTTGCCTGTCTCGCTGAGATACTCCAGCACTTTGTGTCTATCTTCGATTTAAACCAACATCTGCACTTCTTTCCGATACAGTTTGTTATTGTCACATTTACTGAGGTACAGTGAGAAGCTTTGTTTTGCATGCTATTCAGATCAGATAACACTATATATAAATACAATCAAGCCAAACTCAAGTCCAATAATTACAGCAAAAGGAAAGATACAGAGTCCAAAATATAGTTCTTAGCATTGTAGTGCATCATTTTTACAGAAAAAGTCCATTGTTGCTAAGGACGGCATAGTGGAACAGGGGTAAAGTTGCATCCTTACAGCACCAGAGACAAAGGTTTGATCCTGACTATGGGTGCTGTCCGTTCAGAGTTTGTACGTTCTCCCTGTGACTGCGTGGGTTTTCTTCGGGTGCTCCGGTTTCCTCCCACACTCCAAAGATGTACAGGTATGTAGGTTAATTGGTTCAGGTAAAATTGTGAATTGGCCTAAGTACGTAGTTTTTGGTTTGGATTGACCGTTGTTTATTACAGCTCAATGTATTTGTATGAGCAATAGGTTGTAGAAAATATTTGGATCTCATGTGGTCTTTTTCGTTCTACTTTGTTGTTTTATTTACACCATTGCGCAACGAGTGGAACCGTACTCATACCACATCTTAAAGTGGCAAAGAGTGCTGTAAAAGGCAGCACAGTGACATAATAGGGCATCACAGGGGTGCAACAGTAAAGTTGTTGCCTTACAGCAATAGAGGCCCAGGTTCAATCCTGATTACAGGTGCTGTGTGTACAGAGTTTGTACGTTCTCTCTGTGACCGTGTGGGTTTTCTCCAGGTGTTCTGGTTTCCTCCCACATTTCAAAGACATGCAGGTTTGTAGTCCCCTAGTGTGTAATAAAACTAAAAATGAAGTATGTGCAGATTGCTACATTATCTAGTACTATTAATTTTCTCAGTGTGTAGGCAAGTAAGAGAATTTTGGGGTAAGTGCTTAAAAAGAAACCAGGAACTGCAGATGTTGGAAACTTGAGCAAAACCACATTATGTTGGTGGAACTCCGTGACTAAGGCAACATCTTTGGAAGTAATGGACAGTTGATGTTTTAGGTTGGGACCTGTTTTTAGGCTGTTAGATGAATAAAGATCATGTCAGAGAAGTAGAACTAGGCTATTCGAGTCTTCGTCATTCAATCGTGGTGATCTATCATTCCCACTCCTGCCTAATTCCCATAACTGTTGCCACCCTTACTAAACAAAAATAAAAATTTGAGTTAATGTAGGTTTAGTGCAAATAGGTAGCTGATGATTATTGCGGATATTGTGGATTAAATGGACTGTTTGGTGTGTGATAGCTATCCATGATTTTGTGAAAGTATAAACAGATACTCTCTCTTGGAAAATGGCGGCGCACCTGAATGCAGCGGCTTTGCTCTCCCCCGTGTGGATGTTGTTGTTTTTGTCTGTTTTGTCCGTTTGTCTGTGGACCTGCAACTCACAATACAACCGGCAGGACCTTCTAAGGATTGGGACGCTGTGTAGCGAACTAGAGTTCGCAAGAAGCTCCCACAACGATTATATCCCGCCAGAAATCACCCGCCCAGCGGAGTCCGAGTGGATTACCTTACCGAACAGACAGTGCGGGAGGCGGCACAGACGGAGGCGGCAGAAGCGCGGTTGTCGAGCCGGCATTCACGCTAGGCTAAAGGAAGCTCCTTACAGACCAGCGCTACCCAGCATCTTTTTGACGAACGCCCGATCGCTCAGCAACAAGATGGACGAGCTGGAACTGATCAATGAAGAAAACACAACTGTGCAAACCTGCTCGATTATGGTGGTAACTGAGACCTGGCTTCACGCTGGGATCCCGGACGAGGCCATCAGTCTGGTAGGTCACACAGCACACTGGGCCGACAGGAGCAGTGACTCCGGTAAGAGCAGAGGAGGGGGGCTATGTATTTACTCCTATGACAAATGGTGTACAAATGTAAACGTTGTCGAGAGACATTGTTCACCAGACATGGAGTTTATTACATTGAAATGTCTACCCTTCTACCTGCCGCTGGAGTTCACAGCTGTCGTTATTCTGGCTGTTTATATTCCACCAAGTGCCAACGTCAAGCTAGCACTGAACACCCTGCTAGCATCAATCAACAAACTACAGACTGCGCACCCTGATGGGATTTTCATTGTGGCTGGAGACTTCAACAAGGCTAATCTAAAAACTGTCCTCCCTAAATTCCACCAGCATGTCACGTGTCCGACGAGAGGTCAAAATACACTGGATCACGTGTACAGCAACATTAGGGATGGATACAAAGACTCCTCTCTCCCGCACCTCGGCCAGTCTGACCATCTATCACTCTTTCTCACCCCGGCATACAGACCTCTCATTATGAGAACCAAGCCCAGTGTGAGAAACATAAAGACTTGGCCCGAGGGCGCTGCCGCCCAACTTCAGGACTGTTTTGAGCGCACCGAGTGGGACCTGTTTGCAAACCAGGACATACAAGAATACACATCCACAGTCATGTTCTATATACAGAACTGTATCAACAACGTCACTGTCGACAGGGAGGTCAGGTGCTATCCAAACAACAAACCATGGATGACCAGGGATGTCAGGAAACTGCTGAGGGAACGCAACTCAGCCTTTAGATCTGGCAGTGATGAATTGTACAGCACTGCCAGATCTAAACTAAAGAGAGCCATTAAAGAGGCAAAGACAGCCTATGGAAGAAGGTTAGAGGGGTATTTTAACGAGAGGGACCCTCGGCGTGTCTGGCAGGGCATTCAGCAACTCGCAAACTACAAGGGCAAGAGGGGGCCGATCATCAGCAGCAGTAACAACTCGCTAGCTGAGGAGCTCAACCACTTTTTCGCCCGTTTTGAGCTGAATGAGGCGGAGCCTGCACCTGCAGCGCACCCAGCACTGACCACCTGGCACTCACTGTGCCACTCACTGTGAGTACGGAGGACGTCAGAAGAACACTCCGCAGGGTCAACCCCAGGAAGACTGCTGGCCCAGATGGCATCCCAGGGAGAGTATTGCGGGACTGTGCAGACCAGTTAGCGGGGGTTTTTAGTGACATCTTTAACCTCTCTCTGTCAACGTGCACTGTCCCTAAATGCTTTAAGACTGCTACCATTGTGCCTGTACCCAAAAAAAATCCATTACCAGCTTGAATGACTATAGACCTGTTGCTCTCACTTCAACGGTGATAAAGTGTTTTGAACGGCTGGTCCTGGCCCACATTAAGTCCTCACACCCATCCACCCTGGATCAGCATCAGTTTGCATATAGAGCTAATAGGTCAATGGAGGATGCCATCAACATAGCTCTACATTCTGCACTGACACATCTGGAGCGTCCTGGCTCATATGTGAGGATGTTATTTGTAGATTTTAGTTCTGCATTTAATACCATCATCCCCAGCAGAATGGTGGACAAACCGTCTGATCTGGGTGTTAATGCAAACACATGCGGATGGATTAAGGATTTTTTAACAGACCGCCCACAGACTGTCAGGATGGGGTCCAATTACTCCCCAGTCCTGACGCTCAGCACAGGAGCGCCACAAGGTTGTGTGCTGAGTCCCATCTTGTATACAATATACACTTATGACTGTATACCAACACACAGTACAAACAGGATCATCAAGTTTGCGGACGACACGACTGTGGTGGGACTGATAAACAACAACGACGAGTCTGCCTACAGGGATGAAGTCCAAAAACTGACCGTCTGGTGTACCAAAAACAACCTGGTACTCATCAAAGACAAAAGAACTGGTCGTTGACTTCAGGAGGAAGAGGAGAGAGGAACCTGCTCCCTTACAGGAGACATGGTGAAGAGAGTCACTGGTTTTAAGTTCCTGGGAATAAACATCTCCCAGGACCTTAAATGGCAAATGAACACCGTCACTCTCGTGAAGAAGTCACATCAGCGACTGTATTTCCGGAGGTCTCTGCAGAGAGCAAACATCTCACAGCCGCTGCTGCTGTCCTTCAACCGATGCGCCGTGGAAAGTATCCTCTCCTATGGAATCGTGGTGTGGTTTGCCAGCTATACTGTGGCTGAGAGGAGGGCGCTGCAGGGAATTATAAAAACTGTACGGAGCATTACAAACGCCCAACTGCCCTCCTTGGATGATATATACAGGGCCCGATGCTTGCGCCGGGCCACAAATATCAAGCAGGACACATCCCACCCTGCCAACCACCTTTTCACTCTGATACCCTCTGGGAGGCGATTCAGGTCTCTGAAATAGTTTCTACCCATGTGCGATAAAAGAGCTTAATTCCAACAGAGAACACTGGGGAAGCAAAATGTAATTCCAAGAAATGCCGCCAAATTCTTTTGAATTCTTTTTAAATACATTTATTATTTTACTAATAAGTGTACATATGTGTCAATGGCTGTCATATTTGTATTTTTTTTAAATTATTTTTTTAACCAGAGGAGATGTAATGGAATTTTGTTGCACAGTATTGTGCAATGACAATAAACATATTAATTTATTCATTCATTCAGATATTGGTTTGTTGGCATTTTTAGAAGCAATAATTCTGCTTTGCATTTTTTGTCAATAATCACAATTAATGATGCTTGCCTCAAAGTTAGTATTTTTCTTTAATTAATTGAGTGTAACCTAGTGATTGTAAAATTATAATGCTGGCATTTAATACAATTCCTTTCTTTGAGTGTAGTAATTATGAAAAATTATAACTAATGACATGAAAAATTATGAAAACTTGAAATCAGGATTATGTTCTGAAATCAAGAAAATAAACCAAATAATTTGTTTTGAAAATTAAATAGCAGTTTTACTGTTTAATTTTTTTAAATAATGCCAATCTAAAAGCACTAAATTCTGGTTTATATTCCTCTATTATGTGCAAAACAAATAGTTTATAATGCGGACATCTTTACAAATCAGTGCAAATTAATCCTACATTGTGGAAACAAGGAAGTGCAGATGCTGGTTTACCAAGGAAAGACACAAATGGCTGGAGTAACTCAGCAGATGAGGCAGCATCCTCGGAGAACTTGGATGGGCAATGTTTCAGTTCGGGTTCCCAGTCTGAAGAAGGGTCCTGACCCAATCGTCACCTGTCCATGATCTCCAGGGATGCTGCCTGACCCACTGAGTTACTCCAGCTTTTAGTATCTTTCCTGGAACCTTCTTTGCTTTTTCTGAGAGCGGCGGTACAGGAAGGAATTATGATGGTTCAGACTTAAAAGGATATTGTTCAGCAACTGAGGTTCAACGTGGAGCAAATATTCTGCCAGGAATTGCCTTTTAGGTGCTAACAACTGATTTGTTATTTGGCCTTGAGCTTTCTTCACTGTGTTGACAGCTTTTCAGGAGCTGATGGCAGGTGTACTTCAACGTTTGATCAATCCGAATGTAAAATCCACACAACGAAGGTCACAAAGTAATGTATCTGTGAAGTACAAACTGGTTTCACCCAATGTTCCTCTGCATTTTGGCAGCTTTGCAGAAAATAATTACATTCCATTACTTAGAGTTTGATTTGAACCCCAGTCCTTGAAGCAAAAGACAAATAATAAGCTCAATTTAATCAATCAATGATGGTTATTTGAATTTACACCAATTTACAACAATTTCCATCCTGACTCAATTTGCAGATTGTATTCATAGATAGTCTTTTCTTTGACTTGATAGCATGCAAACAAAAGCATTTCACTGTACCTCGGTATACATGACAATAATAAACTCAACTAAACTAAAAGATGTAAAACCTATTGTTTTCAAGTTTAGTTTAGGTTTATTCTTGTCATGTGAATCGAGATATAGTGAAAAGATATGTTTTGCATTCTATCCGATCAGATCAGATACTGCTATACATAAATACAATCAAGTCAAATTCATGTACAATAGGTTAAGCAAAGGGGAAAATACAAATTGCAGAATATAGTTTCAAGCATCGAAGCACATGTTTTTCATAAACGATGTCCAATGTCCATTGGGTTAGAGATGGATTGTACAGTACCCTAGTTTATTGAGAGAGTAGTCTGATAACTGCTATATCTGTCATGAGCTGCATGTATACAGGTAAATTAGGAGAAGGTAATGGGATAAATGAAATTGGTTCCCTGGGAGTCAACATGATTGTGATGGCCCAAATAGGTGTTTTTCTTATTTTTATGTTATGATAATAAAGGAAGACTAGATTACTGTTCTGACTGAGCTCACCTAACTTGATCATTGAAACTGACCAGGACAGCACAGTAGCACAGTGGTAGAGTTGCTCCCTTACAGTGCCAGAGACCCGTGTTCGATCCTGACTATGGGTGCTGTCTGTATGCAGTTTGTATATTCTCCCTGTGACCATGTGGGTTTCCTCCAAGTGCTCCTGTTTTCCTTCCACATTACAAAGATGTGCATGTTTGTAAGTTAATTGGCTTCTGCAAATTGTCCCTAATGTGTAGGATAAAACTAGTGTACAGCAATCGCTGGTCGGCGTAGATTCAGTGGCAAAGGGCCTGTTTTCATGCCGTATCTCTAAACTAAACTAAACTAAAAGCTAAACTGTCCCTTCAGAACTGTTTGATTTCAAGCTATCTATTGAAGATTAAAAGACTGCATATCTCTTTATTCAATTTGTTAAGAAAAATAAACTACTTATCATCATAGCTGTACATAGCTATGGGCACGCGCATCGGCCCCAGCTATGCTTGCCTCTTTGTCGGGTACGTCGAACAATCCTTGTTCGAGACGTACCAGGGCCCCATCCCCGACCTCTACCTCTGCTATATCGATGATTGCTTTGGCGCTACCTCCTGCACCCACACACAACTGACTGACTTCATCTGCTTCACCACTAACTTCCTTCCGGCACTCAAATACACCTGGACCATTTCCGACACTTCCCAATCTTTTCTTGACCTCACTATCTCCATCGCAGGTGATAGACTTCTGACCAACATCCACTATAAACCCACTGACTCCCGTGGCTATCTAGGCTACTCTTCTTCCCACCCTGCTTCCTGTAAGGACTCCATCCCCTACTCCCTATTTGTCGGTCTACGCCGCATCTGCTCCCAGGATGAGGTGTTCCACACCAGAGCATCGGAAATGTCCTCATTCTTCAGGGAACAGGGGTTCCCTTCCTCCCCTACTATAGATGAGGCTCTCACCAGGGTCTCTTCCATACCCCATAACGCTGTTCTCTCTCCCCATCCCTCCACCCGTAACAAGGGCAGAGTCGCCCTAGTCCTCACCTTTCACCCCACCAGCCGTCACATACAACAAATAGTCCTCTGTCAGTTTCGCCCCCTCCAACCTGACCCCCACCACTCGCCACATCTTTCCATCTCCCCCCCCCCCCCCCCCCCCGTCTGCTTTCTGCAAAGAACACCACTCCCTCCGTAACTCCCTAATCAATTCTTCCCTTCCCTCTCACACCACCCCCTCCCCAATCACTTTCCCTTGCAACAGCAAGAGGTGCTACACCTGTCGCTTTATCTCCCCCCTCAACTCCGTTCAAGTACCCAAGCAGTCATTCCAGGTGCGACAGAGGTTCACCTGCATCTCCTCCAAACTCATCTATTGCATCCGCTACTCTAGATGTCAGCTGATCTACATCGGTGAGACCAAGCGTAGGCTTGGCAATCGTTTCGCCGAACACCTCCACTCAGTCCGCATTAACCAACCTGATCTCCCGGTGGCTCAGCATTTCAACTCCCCCTCCCATTCCAAATCCTAACTATCTGTCCTGGGCCTCCTCCATGGCCAGAGTGAGTACCACTAGAAATTGGTGGAGCAACACCTCATATTCCGCTTGGGCAGTCTGCACCCTAGCGGCATAAACATTGAATTCACCAATTTCCGGTAGCCTTTGCTGTCTCCTCCCCTTCTCAGCTCTCCCACAGCCCTCGGGCTCCTCCTCTTCCTTTTTCCTTTCTTCTCCCCCCCCCCAGCCACCACCCTACATCAGTCTGAAGAAGAGTATCGGCCCGAAACGTTGCCTATTTCCGTCGCTCCATAGATGCTGCTGCATCCACTGAGTTTCTCCAGCACTTTTGTTACTTATCATTGAAAGTCAGTATCCATCAGTAAATCAATATTCACTGTGTTGCGGTACAAGAGTTGGCACAACCTCATTCTTGTAATAAATCCTAATTTATAATGAACTCTTCACAAGGTATAAGCTTTCTTCACTATGTTATTTAATAGATCTGAAAATGTGAACATCGATCCAAGTATACTCTGACCAAATCCAAAAATTATTCACAAAATGGAATTTCATTTTAGTACGGAGCTGGTTAGTAGTTTCAACATTACATCTGAAAAAGAATCTTGACCCAAAATATTGCGTATCAATTCCTTCCACACAGATGCTGCCTGGCCTGCTGAGTTTCTCCAGCACTTTGCATTTTGCTCAAAATTCAAGCATCTGCAGTTTCTTGTGCCTCCATTCTAACACTCCACTGCAAAATCTCCTCCAAGTATGCCCACTTTGAAGAAGTTCTCCTCTCTCCAAAGGGAGTTCTATGAGACCCACTCTTAGTGCTCCCCCTCCTAGTCTAAAGTAGGGTCCCGACCTGAAACAAAGCCTATCCATTCCCTCCACAGATGCTGCCTGAGCAGATGAGTTACTCCAGCGCCATGTATTTTGCACAATACATTATGTAACATAGTTCAAAGGCTAATTTGGGTTTTACTTCATGAGAAATAGTTAGAAAGATACAACCAATTTGCTGACATTGCAGCAGACAAAGTGTTGTCGAAACTCAGCAGGTCAAGCAACTTCTCTGGAGAACATGGATAGGTGACGTTTTAGATCGGGACATTTCATCAGATTGATTCACAAGGTGCTGAAGTAACTCAACGGAATCAGTTTGAAGGAGTGTCCCATCCAGAAATGTCATCAATTTATGTTCTCCAGAGATGCTGCCTGACCCGCTGAGCTATTCCTGCACTTTGTGTCTTTTTTTGTAAATCAGCATCTGCAGTTCTTTGTTTCTACATTTCTACTTGCTGACATCGAAAATGGGTCCATGGTCATTAATCTGACCATTTTGTCAATGACTGTTCATCATTTTAGTCTTTTCTTGCTCACCAATTTTCTACCATTTTGTCCTCGAGGGTAGATTGCTCAAATGGCTGTTTATGCAAATACTGTACCTTGCACAAGTGCTTGTTATTTTCATACAAGCTTTGTTATTTTCATGGTGCCTGACTAATAGACTGTAGGGCATCACAAAGTAGCTTACCTTCTCTTCTCTCAGCTGCCAGTTCAACAAATTACCAGCATGCGCCTCTGGTTGAGATGAGGAGTGCATAATTGACCATTGAATTTTTGCTCTGTTATTATGGATTGCTGAGTTTTGTTTAATTCTCCCATTCTGCATGGATGAAAACTCTTGTCGATCAAACTATTGACTTTTTTCAGATGCAGTAATAGTTTGAACATACTCCCATTGTTCAGATTCTTTTCCAGTTTTGAATCAATGCAATGTTTAATTTAGTTTAGAGATACAGCATGGAAACAGGCCCTTCGGCCCACATTGTCGACACCGACCATCGATCACCCGTACACACTAGTTCTATGATTTCTCATCCACTCCCTACACACTATGGGCAATTTTACAGAGACCAATTAACCTACAAACCTGCACATCTTTGGGACATGGGAGGAAACCAGAGCACCTGGTGGAAACCCACATGGTCACAGGGGGAACACATAAACTCCAGGCAGACAGCATCTGAGGTCAGGATCAAACTGGAGTCTCTGGTGTTGTGAGCCAGTAGCTCTGCCAGCTGTGTCACTGTACTGCCAAATGTCTTCTGTAAAGTCATTGTCATGAAACTACTTTAACACATATAATACATGTTTGTATGTATACAGTGAAGAGAAGGTTTCCTTATTCTCTTTTCATCTGGAATCCACAGTCCTCTGAATGCTCTCGTGCTCTCAATTCCTTTATGAAGTACCTTCAGGTCTTTTATTATATGTTTAGACAATGACTCCCACGGGACTGTACATTTCTACTTATTATATTAAACAATTTGTATATATTTCATGGGATAGAGATTCACCAAACTAACATCTGTGCCAAACTGATACCTCTGAATCCACAAATATTGAGTCAGAGGTACATATCTATAGTCTAATTGAAACATGGAAGTTAACTTATTTAATCTATTAATGATTTTGATGTGGATTTTATACCTTGTAATAGAGAATATGCTGAAACCATACTATTCTCCGCATAGAGGGATATTGTTGTGATTATATAAACATGAATTGGTTGATTGATACATAGTCCAGAAATGTGCTTGGAGCTGTAATTCACTTGATGGATTTGGGTGTAGGGCTAATGCTCTCCTTATCACAATGAAAAGCACTGCCATGATTAAATATTTCTTGCTATTATAGGGATATTATTCATGATAATCGAACCAGTCATTATTATTTCATGATTTGGGTTGACAAGGAGCGGAATGAAGTATGCGAGTGCCCATTAATTCTTACCTCATCTACTCTGTAATTTGAAAGTTCAATATCTTTTACTTCTTTTTGATTGAAATTTAATTGAAGTTCAGGGATGCTTCGAGCTTCTCCTTTGTTTGAATCAATAAATAAGTTACCATGAGTACAGGGGAAAGATTACATATTATTGCATTAGTGAAGTGTTGTTATATTATTAAATTTGAAATTGCTTTCAATATGCTTTGAACTTACCACTTTCTTCAATGGAATTTGAATTCATACATTTGTTATTTTATTTGCAGAAATATCTGGCTACACCGAAGAGATTCCATACGTTCGCTGGAGGCAACAATGGCTGGAAAATGGAACCTTGCTTTTCCACGTCCACCATCAGAATATCGCTCATCGTTTGCCAGGCCTGATCCCAACCATCTACTCCGAGTCGGACTCGGCTGAGGACGAACTCCGGATCCTTCACATTTCTGTGATGGTCAGCCATTATATTCACTTCCCTTTTTAAATTTTAAATCATTGTCTGTCTATCTTGATGAACTTAAAAAAAAGGGTTTCTATTTTGTTGAAAAGGTGTTTTGTTCCTTGTATTGATTTTACTGGTGGATTGAAATTGGTGAATTGTGATTCTACGGGGAACGTTATTGTAGAGAGGGCATTTGGAGCATTATGGGTCATAAGATCAGCATTAGCCATGGAAGGAAAGGGTTGAACTTATTTGAAAAGTGGTAAAATCTGCTCCTAACATTTGAACCAAATGTCAGTGAAGTGAATTTCAATGCTAAGTGACTGAGTGACATTTGTACTGGAGTAATATTCTGAAATGTTTTTATTGATCATAAACAGTATGGTTGTCAATGTGTTATTGTTTTTCGTATTGAAAGGCCATGTGCCCAAGCCTCTACTGACAGATACAACTACTGCATGAAAATTCAAATGCACAGCTTTCACATGAACACCGTATGATTGAAAATTCAAATTTCCGACTGAACGACTGTATCACTCAAAAGGTTTGATACCTCCTGATGCGAGTCCCTCTTGCAATCTGGCACAGTTAATAATTTTCCTGAGGAGGCCATCATTCAGCAGTTTAGGCATAATGCCAGCTTCCTACCACTGAACATGGGGAGAAGGGTAATGGGGAGAAGGCAGAAGAATGGGGTTAAGAGGGAATGATAGATCAACCAAGATTGGATGGCGGAGTAGATGCGATGAGCCAAATGGTCTAACTCTGCACCTATCACTTATGAACTTATGAACATGTCCTGGATGCCTAAATACAGAACAGGATATTCTCATACTCTGAGCTTACTATTATGGACAGATTACCCTTGGTTTCTGAGGTGAAATGATGAACAGCAGGTCATCAAGTCTCTCAAAAGAATTGATGGTCCAACCTTTTATGTAGGAAAGAATAACAACTTGGATCAACTTGGCTTGTTTTCTCTGGAGCACCGGTGGCTGAGGGGAGACCCGATAGAAATATGTAAAAGTATGAGAGGCATAGATTGGAAAGATAGTTTGAACCTTTTCCCCCGAGGTGGAATTGTCAAAGACTGGAGGGCATAGATTTAAAAAGAAAGGAGCAAAGTTTAAACGAGATGTGTGCGGCAAATCTTTTACACAGAGGTTGGGGGAGTGCAAGGAATATGCTGTTGGGGGTGGTGTAGGTGGCAGATATGAAAGCAGCATTTAAGAGAGTTTTAGATAGATGGATGTGCAAGGAATGAAGTATGGATCATGTACAGGCAGATAAGATTAATTTAGATTGACATCATGTTTGCCATAGTTATTGTGAGCCAAAGGGCCTTTTCCTGTGCAGTACTTTTCTATGTCTTATGTTCTATGATGGTTGATCCGTTGTGGTCGGCGACCAATTCTGTTGAAACACATACCAGGTTATTAAGGTTTTTTGTTATTAAAAATCTGTGCTCCTCAACATTAAATGATAAACAGTAGAGTATTGATCCAATGCATAGTGGTCAAGAACATAAACGTAAGTTTTCATAACAACTGCAGTTATATAAATGAATGGCACAATAGAATTAGCATCATACTCTGAAGAGTTTGGTTTGATACAGTAGGAGGAAATGGAAAGGCCACGCTGAGCGGGTGTTCGAAGTAATGGGCAATATATTAAAACTGATGTGTACCAGGAGACTAGTCAAAGCTGATCTCCTGAGCATGACTCTGGTACAGCTATTATATTCTCAGATGACAAGATTACATGGAAACTAGATTAGCAGTGCAACAAGCTAGGTCTTGATTACAAAATAAAATGACTATCCCGAAGTCTAACTTTGTTGAATGGTCGATTCAATTTTCTGTTACAACGATGGGTGCACATTATAACATAATCAATGAAGTTCCTGAAACTTGGATGTCATCACTGCTGTGTTCCATGTTAATACTTTTTAGGCTTTGTCTCCGGTTCCCTATCACCACATTAGCACAATCCACATCCCTATTTACCAGTTATTAGCCCACATTATTCTTTCCCCGACAACAGATACTGTAGCCCGACTCTTTCAACCTGCCAAGAATTCCTGCTGCATCAATAGAAATGTGTTATTTTGCATGCATTATTTTCACACTAAGACCAAGCTAATTTGAATGTATGTGACAGGTGCTAATTCTGATCCCCTTGTTGCGTTGCCTGCCTTAGAAGGATAAGAGAGTTTTCCTTTGCCTTCGTTCCACTTGAATTTCTTTAAGATCTTCTTCACTGGCTCAGTTTTACTCAAAAATAGAAATAATTGATGGTTGACATTTGCGAAGGATGGCATAAAATCTGCCCGCAGATATCTTCCCACCTTACAATTCTTTTGAACATTCCTGCAAACAGTTTTTTATATAAATCAATTGAAGATCAAAGAAAGGATGTGGAGACTTGTCTAAAGATGTTTTCAAATTCATTCTCATTATTTTTTTGCCTGTGATCAATTATTGGTTTTTCAGTGGTTAACTCGTTCTATATTTACAGTGCACTGTATACTGTGTAAAGGTATTTTTGATTCTCATCTGGCATTAGGATTAGGTTTCATGGTTAAACATTTGGCTTGTGTGTTTGTCCTATAGCATAAGTGTGTGTCGGTAGTTTAGATGACTTTGACTTTGGGCTTGGTTTTCTCGGTTGAGCATTTATGCAGGTGTAATACTGTAACACAAACAGTTTGTGTTTTAATAGTAATTCAGTAGTATTTTGTCTTCAACTGCACTTGGAGATGAAGGTTTCATTACCTCAATGAGAGCAAAATGCTCCATGATTAAGACTGAAGTTAAGTTATAGATCAATTAATCCATGTTGCCCAAAATGAGGCCTGTGATTATGCCAATGGTAGATATGATCAGGAAGCAAAATTCCAACTTACATTCATGAGGTAAAGATTAAAAAAAATTCTGCAAAACCATTTCACCAACCTTTGAACTGTTGGTTCTGGGAAGATAAAGTTGAGCAGGCACTTATTTAATGAGAACCATTATCCTCACAGCAGACTTTACGGAGTCAAGTTCATTAACAATGAACAGATTAATTGCACATTTTTAAGAGATGAATGTGAAAGTATTTTGATATGAGGGTGCAGTATTGGTAAAAGGCTTGTGTCAGATTGCTTATATTAAAAATTAATCAGAATTGATTTGTCCTGGTTTCTGACCTCAGCTTAAAAGAAGTTGAATGGTATATGTCAGGAATAATTTTTAATTCAAATTCACTGAGGACATGTAACTGGTTTTATTAAATTGTGCTGGAATTTAGATTGGAGGTGATTCTCACCTTCACAACCTGCACAATTAATGTGGCCAAGATGATTACATTAAATAAGCTCACACACGATGAAAATCGAATGAGCTCCATGATGGTGGTCAATCAGCTTAGTTATATTACTACCCGTGAAGGTGAAAATTAACCTCAGTATTCGCTGTCACTCCTCATAAATTTAAAGAAAACAATTCTGCCATGCGCGTAATTATTAAAGTCAAATGCAGTTGACAACCTAAATTAAACTGGGACAGCTCAGATTGGGACACACTGTTCTGCATTAATTTTAGAGATACTGCATGGAAACAGGCAGTTTGGCCCATCGAGTCCACCCTGACCATCGATCACCCATTCACATGAGTTCTATGTTGTCCTACTTTCTAATCCACTCTCTCTTCCACTAATGTTATTCCCTTTATCCTGTATCTGTACACTGTGAACAATTGTAATCATGTATAGTCTTTACGCTGACAGGATAGCACACAACAAAAAAAGATTTTCACTGTACCTCAGTACATGTGACACTAAACTAAACTAAACGACACACCGGGCACATTTTTTTACAGAGGTATATTAATCTGCAAACCTACACATCTTTGGGATGTGGGAGGAAACCAGAACACCCGGAAAAACCCCATGCGGTCACAGGGAGAGCTTGCAAACTCCGGAAGGACAGCACTTGGAGTCAGGATCCAACCCAGGTGTCTGGCACTGTAACGCAGCAAATCTACTACTGTACCACTGTGTTGGCTATGCTGCACAACTGTGCTGCCATGTTTGTTGAAGTATTTGGAAAAATGCTGAATCTCTTTAAACTTCTAAGAATGTAGAGGTGTTGGTTTGCCTTCATCATTATGACATCGATGTGGTTGAGGCCTAGAATATGCTGCCTGAGGAGGTGGTGCAAACAGATACAATTACCATTTTAAAGAGGCAATTAGGCAGACACTGAAGTAAATAAGACAAAGGATACATTCCTAATGCAGAGAAATAGGTTTGGTGTGGATGAGCATAAAGGACATTGAGCCAAAAGGCCCTTTTCTAAGATATACATCTGTGATTTTCCATTTCTATAATTGTTTTGTGTTTTCACACAGTACAAGCTGTACAAAATGTGAGAGAATGAGAGTATTAATTATCCAAGGCAAGCTAAGCAGCAAGAATCTTAAATAATTCACCTTGAGACCTATAATAGGCATCATCAAGCAAACAAGACTGAAAATATGTTGAAGAAAGGAGTAGTGCAATGGAATTTACTAATTGCTCCTCAGAAATGTAGTTCTTGACAGAAACTCACTTAACGGCCTGTCCCACTTGGCCGTCACTTATGCGACAGGCTGGTAGTGACTGACGCGTGTCATCACGTCATCATGAGTCCGCACAGCCGTCTGGAGCGCGTGACTTCATTTGAAGATAGAGACAAAATGCAGGAGTAACTCAGCGGGACTGGCAGCATCTCTGGAGAGAAGGAATGGTTGATGTTTCGGGTCTTCAGTCTGAAAAAGGGTCTTGACCCGAAACGTCACCCATTGCTTCTCTCCAGAGATGCTGTCAGTTCCGCTGAGTTACTCCTGCATTTTGTGTCTATCTCCAATCGTCTTGGCCCCGCTCTGGGAGTAGGAGTGGGGGTAGATCCGGGTCCGCAACGGCCATGAGCCCCAGGCCGAGCTCGGCGATCGCTTGCCTGCTTCTGCTGCTGTTGGAGGTGAGACATTGCGCCGTGCCAGGGTGTCCCACTTGGCCATCATTTATGCGACAGGCCAGTGGCGCGCGATGATTTTGTGCAGAACGAAATCCTGGAGCGCTGCGTGATACCGCACACAACTCCACACTCCTCCACGTCACTCCATGCGCCCGTCCCGCGCTACCCACATGCCACCAACGTGCTACCCACAACTACCAGGTCTCGTGAATGGCGCGCAAATGATGGCCAAGTGGGACAGGCCCTTAAGTAACACTGTCCCAAATTGTAATCTCATTGCCGATGTTACGTAACTGCAGGGTTTCCACTACAGGTTGTGTAGTTAAATGTGCACAGCATCTAGGCACTTCTTCACATCTTCATATTCAATAGCAGGCCCTATTTTTCTGGTAAAAATGACTCCCTGTGAAAAGAGCACGTTTTGGCAGATCAAGACAAAAGCGGTTGGTTTAAATCAGATTTATTCTAAATACTAGACTAAATGGGACCCATTGGGGGGGGGGGGGGGGGGTAGTATGGGTGTTGTGGGCTGAAGGGACTGGTTTACAGAGTGCTAGTGTGGACATGGGCTTGCGGCTCAGTCACTCAAGCCTGTTGTGTTGGCAGCTCACTCACTCACGGCTGGTGGGCTGGCAGTTGACATGGCTATTTATTGAAATTCCATTTTAAGCAAATTCAAATGCAGTTTCATACCACTTCAAGCAGGGTGCAAGGCCACCAAATTCAAGTGCAGTTTCAGCGAGTCATGACCTCTCTCTCCCCCATCTTGCAGAATCTGAGCCACGCCCATGGGTTTTATAGTCCCTCCTCCTCCCACCAAAAGGGGCGTGTGTCCTTCGTTGCCTGATTGACAGGAGAGAGAATCTCAACATTTTTTAAACACTAATAATTCTTTTATTTTTCATCGATGGGAAAATTCCTCGGCATCTGATGAGCGGAGGGGGACTCTGAGTAAGATGGTCAAAAATCACAGCTGTATGTGGTAGAGTTATTTTCTAAAATCAATATAAAGCGCAAACAGGAAGTGCTCAAGATTAGACTTTTAATTATATAGAAGGCAAGGCAACTTTAATTAGGCTAGGCAACTTTAATTAGGCAAGGCAACTTTAATTGGGCAAGGCAACTTTAATAAGACAGGCAGTTTTAGCATTTTCAAACAAAAGGCAAGGAAGCTTTAGCATTTTCAAACCAAAGGCAACACAGCTTGAAAATGCAGAAACTGTGTTGCCTTTGGTTTCAACATGGTAAAGCTGTGTTGCCTTTGGTTTGAAAATGCTAAAGGCAACACAGCTTTAGCATTTTAAAACCAAAGGCAACACAGCTTTCGCATTTTCAAACCAAAACAAATTTTGCATTTTCAAACTACGTTTTCAAACCACATTGAGGGCACTGACAGGTCTGTAAAACCACTCACAGTTTAGTAGACATGTGTTCAGTGTTATTCACAGCTCAGACAGAGAGTGGCGACTTCTCACACCCAATCTTGCAGAGAACCAAGGCACCTCCATACTTCCGGGTTTCATAGTCCCTCCGGAAGGGGCGTGGCCTTCAGGAGAGAGAATCTCAACATTTTCTAAACATTAATAAGTCTTTTATTTTTCATCGATGGGAAAAATCCTCTTGTCCTGCACAGTGGAAGGGGGCTCTGAGTAAGATGGCCAAAAATCACTGCTGTAAGTGGCAGCGTTTTTTCTATATATAATCAATATGCAGTGCACCAGGAAGTGGTCAAGATGAGACTTTTAGTAATATAGATAATTCACCAATCATGGTCTTGCAAATTGCCACTGAAAACACAACTGACCACAATGGTGGTCTCACAACGACTGAAGGGCAGAGTCCTGAAAAACGCGCAAAAACACGACCCCTCCCAGAGACACGTGCTCAATATAATTCAATATATTCTCAATATAATTCACCAATCATGGTCAAACACAATAGACAACAGACAAGAGACAATAGGTGCAGGAGTAGGCCATTCGGCCCTTCAAGACAGCATCGCCATTCAATGTGATTATGGCTGATCATCCCCAATCAGTACTCCATTCCTGCCTTTTCCCCATATACCCTGGCTCCGCTATCTTTAAGAGCCCTATCCAGAACCGGGAACAGTAGTACTAAGAGAGGGCTGAATGGCCGGAAGACGACCCCTCGGTGTCTGAAGACTAACACTGGGCTGTCCTCGTCCACATGAGCAGGCTTGAGACGGCCGATGGGGATGAACTCCTCCTGGCCACCCACGTCCAAGGTGAATGTGGTGACCCCGGTACGCAGCACCCGAAGCAGCCCCTCATAAACGCGCTGCAGTGGCGGGCAGTGAACGTCCCTGTGAAGGAAAACATAAGCACAATTCTGCAACGCCTGTGGCACATGCACTGAGGTCAACCCATGCCTGGAAGTAGGGACAGGAGCCAACGGGTGCACCGTTCATGAAGTTCGGCCAGTATCACCGAAGCCGAAACCTCCTGACTGCGGTCGGCAGGCAGGAAATCCCCAAGCACCTGTAAGGCTGAGCCTTAAACGAGCTCAGCCGATAAGACGGCCAGGTCCTCCTTAGGCATAGTACGAATGCCCAGGAGGACCCAGGTCAACTGGTCCATTCAATCCGGACCGGTGAGCCGGGCCTTCAACGCCGACTTAAGGTGCCGATGAAATCTCTCAACCAGCCCATTCGCATCCGGGTGATAAGCTGTCGTTTGGTGCAGACGGGCGCCTTATAGCTGCCTAAGGCATGCCATGCTGGCATCAGCCTGTTGGGCCGCTGCCATCTCACTGTAGTCGATTTCCGGGCGGGACAAAAAGCTTCGGCAACGATGTTAAGTTTCCCTGCCACATGCCGAATGTCAGTTGTGAACTTGGATATGTAGGCAAGGTGCCACTGCTGCCTGGCGGTCCATGGATTGGCGATTTTTCTCAGCGAGAAAGTGAGCGGTTTGTGGTCTGCGAAAGGAGTGAAAGCGAGGGCCCTCAAGGATATAACGGAAGTGTCTGATCGCTAGGAAGAGCGCTAGGAGTTCTGTCTAATGCGCTGTACTTGCATTCCGGAGCTCACAGCTGTTGGCTGAAAAACGGAGGCGGCTGCCAGCGGTCATCAACCTGCTGCAGGACTGGTAAAAACTCACCATACCGATGAACCCTTGACGGTCAACGGCCGAGGGAGCTGTCGAATAGCATCTACCTTTGAGGAAAGCGGCTCAGCGCCCTATGGGGTGACCTGATCCCCCAGGACGAAATGGAGCGCAGGCTGAACTGGCACTTCGTGGGGTTAATCACCAAGCCGTGTTCGTGCAGTCACTAGAACAAAAGGCAAGGGTGCTTAACATGTTCTGCCTGCGAACCGCTGGCCTCCAGAAGGTCGTCCAAGTAAATGAAGACAAACGGCAGGCCCCGCCCGACCTGATCCATAAGCCACTGGAATGCTGGAATGTCGTTCTTTAGGCCGAACGACATTCAAAGTCATTCGAAAAGGCCGATCGGGGTGATGATGGCCGTCTTGGGGATGTCATTGGGGTTGACAGGGATCTGATTATAACCCCAGCCCAGGTCCACTTTCGAGTAGTAAGTGGCGCCCTTGAGGTGCGCCAAAATATCTTGTATATGGGTAACGGTCCACCGTGGTTACACCGTTAAGCCGCTTGTAATCACCACATGCCATCCACCATCCAGGCGCTTTCGGGACCATATGGAGTGGGGAGGCCCACGGACTATCGGACCGCCGGACAATGCCCATGTCTTCCATCAATTGGAATTCATCGCGGGCGATGCGCAGCTTGTCTGGTGGCAGGCGGCGCGCGCGGGCGTGCACCGGTGGGCCTTAGATAGGAATATGATGTACTACACCATGACAGGGCGCAGCCCCACTGAAACGAGGTGTAAGGAGCACGGGGAACTCAGAGAGTAGAGCAGCAAAAGGGCCCTCGACCTCCGCGATGTCATCGGGTCGTGGGTCGGGTGGGGGTAAGCTGTGCAGAGTGTTGGGGCAGAGGTCCGACAACGGGGCCAAACGACTCCCGCACACGTCGATGATAAGAGAGAACGCGCGCAGGAAATTGGCCCCCAAGATCGTCTGGGCAACGTTAGCGACAACAAACTTCCAACTGTACGGGTGGGAGCCGAAAATGAGACTAAGAGTCCGCGTACTGTACGTTCAAATGTCACTCCCGTTAATGGCCCAGAGGACGGGGCCTATCTTACCATCAGGGGTATCGCGGCCGGTCGGAGGAAGGATACTGACGATAGCACCGGAGTCCACGAGAAAATGGCGGCCAGTGTGGTGGTCACAGGCGAAGAGGCGTTCATTCGGCCGATTGAAGTTGCCGCTACAGGAATCGACCAAGGCATTTCCCTGAAACGTGCAGGGATTTCTGCAGCGTCGCGCCTCCACGCCGAAATGGAGGTGATAGTAGCATTAGTGGCGATTACTATGGGTCTCGGGGCATGGCGGCTGTTACTCAAAGGGGGCCGGTTGGGGGGCCTCCTCGCGTGGCCGCCGTGGCGGTAATCGAGCCGGTGCAGCTGGACGGCTGAAGGTGCCGACCTCCTGGTGCCATGTCATTCACAGTTCATTGGCCGTCTCCGCGAGCTGTTGAGGTTCATTAAAATCGATGCCGGCATGGATCAGGCGGACATCATCGGGCATCTGTTTGAGGAAAGCCTGCTCGAAAAGCAGGCAGGGGCGGTGGCCATCCATCAAGGCCAGCATCTGGGCCATCAGGGTGGAGGGTCTTCGATCGCCCATACCGTCCATGTGAAGGATCCTTGCGGCACGGTCACGATGACTGAGCCCGAACGTGTGCAGCAACAGAGACTTGAGACCATCGTGCTTGGCCGTTGCAGGTGGGTCTCACAGATAGGACAGCAAACGGTAGGCAGACTCCTGCGGTAGGACTCCCAACACGTGGAAATATCTTGTCTCATCAGCGACGATGTGGTGCAGATGGAACTGCGCCTCCACGTGCGCGAACCATACCTGGGGCTGATCGGGCTAAAACGGGGGCAGTCTGAGGCTGACCGTGTCCTGCTGGATGCCCGCAGCGCCGGTGGGAAGGTAATTGTCCTGCATGGTCTGTCTAACTCCGACGGATCGGGGTCACCAATTTGGCGGATCAAGACAAAGGCGTTTGGTTTAAATCAGATTTATTCTCAATATAATTCTCCGATCACGGTCTTGACAATTGCCACTGAAAACACAACTGACCACAATGGTGGTCTCACAATGACGGAAGGGCAGAGAAAACTGCGCAAAAACACGACCGCTCCCAGGTGCGCGCGGATTCCGACCGCAGGGTTCGATACTTGTGAGCACCAGCAGGTGCCGCTACATCGTAAAAAGGATATGTAGGAATGATCTACAGATACTGGTTTACACCAAAGGTAGACACAAAATGCTGGAATAACTCAGCGGGTTAGGCAGCATCTCTGGAGAAAAGGAAGAGGCGCATTTTTAAACTCATTAAGACCATGCTGCACGACTGTGCTGCCATGTTTGTTGGAGTATTTGGAAAAATCCTGAATCTCTTAAAACTTCTTAGAATGTAGAAGCTGTATTTTGCCTTTATCATTATGACATCGATGTGGTTGATGCCTGGAATATGCTGACTGAGGAGGTGGTGCAAAAGGATACAATTACCATGTTAAAGAGGCAATTAGGCAGACACTGAAGTAAATAAGACAAAGAAGGATACATTCCTAATGCAGAGAAATAGGTTTGGTGTGGATGGGCAAAAAGGACATTGTGCCAGAGGGCCCTTTTCTCAGATATACATCTGTGATTTCCTATTTCTATTGTTTTTTTGTTTTCACATAGTACAAGCTGTACAAAATGCGAGCGAATGAGAGTATTAATTATCCAAGGCAAACTAAGCAGCAAGAATCATAAAGAATTCACCTTGAGATCAATAATAGGCATCATCAAGCAAACAAGACTGAAAATATGTTTAAGAAAGGAGTAATGCAATGGAATTTACTAATTGCTCCTCAGAAATGTAGTTCTTGACAGAAACTCACAAAGTAACACTGTCCCAAATTGTAATCACATTACTGATGTTACGCAACTGCAGGAATGTTTATGTTTTCACTACAAGCTGCTTAGTTAAATGTGCACAGCATCTAGGCACTTCTTCACATCTACATATTGAACAGCAGGCCCTATTTTTCAGGTAAAAATGAATCTCAGTGAAAAGAACATGTTTTGAGAGATCAAGACAAAGGCGGCTGGTTTAAATCAGATTTATTCTCAACATAATTCATCGATCACGGCCTTGACAATTGCCAGTGAAAACACAACTGACCACAACGGTGGCCTCACAACAACTGAAGGCCAGAGCCCTGAAAACTGTGCGAAAACACGACCTCTCCCAGTCACGTGTGCGCGGATTCCAACCGCAGGGTTCGATACTTGCGAGCAGGTGCTGTTCCAACATAAAAATAATGTGTAGGAATGATCTACAGATGCTGGTTTACACCATAGTTAGACACAAAATACTGGAATAACTCAGCGGGTCAGGCAGCATCTCCGGAGAAAAGGAATAGGTACATTTTTAAGCTCATTAAGATCAATAACCAAAGTATGTAAATTAAATAAGCCCAATTTCGCAAAGATCTGATTGTCCGTCTGTTAACCGTCATGCAGATGAAAGATTTGCAATGTCATTCTGGTGGAAAGACACATTTACGAAGTGCTTGAAGAACTCAGCAGGTCAGGCAGCATCTGTGGAACCAATGGACATGCAGAACCCTTCTTCAGATTGATTCTAGTAGGGGGGAGAAGGCTGGAAAAGTGAGGTGAGGCAGGCAAAGCCTGGCATGTGATAGGTGGATACAGGTGAGGGTGGTTTGATTGCCATATGGGTGGAGTAAGACAAAAACTAGAGGTGACAAGGAGACAAAAGGTCAGATAGGGAGAGATGTGAATGAGCGAATTGTAAAGCCACATTAAGGATCATAGGTGGAAGGGGATAGGGGTGGAGTGGAAAGTGGGTGGGATAAGAGAGAAATGAGGGACTCAGAGAGAGGATCTGAATGTACTAAAGAGGGAGCAGGATGACCAGGGAGGAAGGGTGCATACTGGGGTGGTAAGAGCATAGGAAAGAGAGTGGGATAGAAGGGGGTATTACTAGAAATTGAAATTTCAATGTTCATACTGTTGGGGTATAAACCACCCAAGCGCCATGTGTGTTGCTATTCCTCCATGTATCCTCCATGTATTCAATCTACAGCACTTGGATGAAATCTAACCATTCTACGAGTGTTAAAACTACTGTACATTGAATGCCCCCTTCTAGTTTGTTATTAAATCTAAAAATAAATATTAATATATAAAAAAAGCAAAATTAAAAATGTCAAGAACTTTTAAAGATAGGATTTCTGAGTGATTTCAAAAGTAGGGCAATCTTTCACTCTTTAAGAATACTCCAAATTGTAAATTAGACTATTCTAAATATACTAATATGGAGCAAGTTGACTTCAATTATTCGAATTTTAATCAATATGCTTTCTACAGTACAATTTTTTTTTTAATTATATCTAAGCATGGGAAGATACTTTTATAGAGTCATAGAGTGTTACAGTGTGGAAACAGGTTATTTGGCCCAACTTGCCCACCCCGGCCAACATGTCCCATCTACACTAAACCCTCCTGCCTGCGTTTGGTCCATATCCCACTGAACCTCCTATCCATGTACCTGTCTAAGTGTTTCTTAAATGTTGTGATAGTTGCTGCCTCAACAACCTCCGCTGACAGCTTGTTCCATACATCCACCACCCTTTGTGTGAAAAAGTTATTTCTCGGATCCCTATTAAATCTTTTCCCGTTCACCTTAAACCAATGTCCTCTGGTCCTCGATTCACCTACTCTAGGCAATTTTAGGATGATTTGGAGATGAAAGTTGATCAAAAATATATATTTTTTTTGAATTTAAGATTAAAAAGGTAACTTAATTAGCATAATTGACCAAAATTATTTTCCATTTAAATATATATATGTGACTGCGGTTGAGAAAATTGACACATCATATATTTCAATTTCTTTTAAAATTATTTGTTTGGCACGGACCAATGAACAATGTGGGCAAGACATTCGTTGAGACTGGTAAAGATTAATTTACAAATGGCAATGCCCAATTTTTAATCAGTTCCCAATTGGCAGATGGAAGCGTTTGAGATCCATGCCAGTGTTTGTAAAATGGGAACTGTTAAAATATTTTTTGCAGACACAAGCTGTTCAGGATCTTCCAAGATTTAGTTATTCCTGAAGATGCTCATATGGGAACGAGAAGTTTGACCATCTGGGGGAAAATAAGAAAAACGAAATAGATATTTAATGAGGGACTCAACTTTAATGGTTTATGAATCTCTGATCCTTCAATGCACCACATCAATCTTGCTTTAACAATTTTGTATAAATCCCTGTACTGATTATTTTATTCTGAACATGATTATTTTTGCCATAATAACTGAATGTGAGGCATAAACATCCTGTTACATGGATGGATACATATCTTTTCTTCACAATTTAAATTCACAATATACAAAAGATCTTGGCAACCAGATGACTGAACCCTTCTAACCATCCCTTATGCTACGAACAACACAAAGGCCTGAAACATCTGAGATGTGTAAAGTTCAGATGGAATTGGGTCATTAATTTTTTTTCTTGTTGTTGGGAGCAGGAGATCATAACACTGAAAGAAAATTCATACTGGTATAGCATCTCTCCTTTAGCTTCAGGGAGCAAAGACCTATAGGAGAGAGCAACTAAAGGTTTAGTTGAATCTGTCTTGCGTGAGGTAGGTTATGGACAGGTTAACAATCAGCGGTTGAGAGCCTTTCATTTTATCAGCTGAAATAAGCCTCTGGTAAGAATTGGTTTCTGAAGAGAAAAATAACATTTGGTTTGTTGCTTGCACCTTTCCACTATCTTGTTCGTCCTTGATTATGACCCAGCAAAGGTCACACTAAACTCATGCTCATGTATAGAGTTTCTTATAGAGTCATAGTCATACAGCATGGAAACAAGCCCTTCGGTCCAACTTGCCCATGGTGACCAATATGTCCTACTCTCGTCCCATCTGCCAGCGCTTGGCCCATAACCCTGTAAATCAAAATTTCTCTTAAGTGTTAAGGGCCTGTCCCACTGTACGAGGTGTTCAAGAGCTCTCCCGAGTTTAAAAAAAAATCAAACTCGTGGTAAGCACGTAGAATGTACTTAGCGGGTACCTCGGAGCTCGGGATCTCTTAGTGGCTCGTAACGCTTACGGCAGGTACTTGGGAAATGCGGTAAGCCCGTGAAGACTCGTGAAGATTTTTTAACATGTTGAAAAATGTCCACGAGAGCCCCGAGTACCTACGAGCGGCTATTACCGTAATTCTCCGAGTTCAAATCAGGGGAAACTCGGGAGAACCCTTGAATTAGCTCATACAGTGGGACAGCCCCTTTATGACAGTTTTGCCACAACTTCCTTCTCTGGCAGCTTGTTCCATATACCCACCCCCCTTTGTGTAACAAAGTTACCCCACTGGTTATTGTTAAATCTTTCTCCTTTCACCTTCAAAGGGTAGTTGTTGGGCAATAAACATTATGTTGACCAGAGGATGTGAACATGTGAATAACATTGATATGATTGTCATGTTCAGGCCCACTGATCAACATGTACCATCCTTCAAGTATGTTCATTGCCACACTTCTCAGCAACTTCGGAATTTTTAATGCTGGTTCCTGACACACTGATGACTGTTTCCCTACATTTTGTTAAACCCAAGCTTAACGTCAACATGTATTAAAAAGGAACTGCAGATGCTGGTTTATACTAAAGATAGACACAAAATGCTGTAGTAACTCAATGTCAACACGGTCCCTCAAACCCTCTCAAAGGAGTTTGGTGTTCAGGAACAATGTTGACATTCATCTTAGCTTTGTCATATCACCAATACTGTTACAAATCTGTAAGACAAGGAATAATAGATGCTGGTCCACAAAATAAGACACAAAGTACTGAAGTAACACACCGAATCAGGTAGCATCTCTGGAGAACATGAATAGGTGATGTTTCAGGTCAGACACTTTTTCTGAAGAAGGGTCCCGACCCGATATGCCACCTATTCATGTTCGTCAGAGATGCTGCCTGATCCGCTGAGTTGCTGACTTTATGTCTTTCACTTTTACAATTCTGAGCACTTGAGCTTATTGAGAAACCATTATTAACCCTAACATGCATGCAGCACAGAGGCACAGCTAGTAGAACTGCTGTCTCAAAGCATTAGAGACCAAGGTTCATTCCCAACATCGGGTGCAGTCTATGTGGAGTTTGCACGTTCTCCTTGTGACTGAGTTAGTTTTCTCTGAATGTTCCAGTTTCTTCCTACATCCCAACGATATGTGGGTTTGTAGGTTAATTGCCCTCTGTAAATTCGTCCCAGTTTGGAGGGAGTGTGTGCAAAAGTGGAACTAATGTAAATGAATGATTGATGGATGTCACGGACTCAGTGGTCGAAGGGTGTATTTCCACGCCATATCTTTCAATCAGCCAATCCACTGCGCTTCGATTTAACTGAGTTATTTTGGGCAATATTCAAATAATTTGTTCACAGGAGATTGTCATGAAACTGTCAGATGGGACACGTCATCACACAGTCTGTGGTTATAGTTGTAAATAATGAGTTAACCTGTTATGTTGGCGTACTTCAACTTCATGGTTTATTTCTTTAAGCTACTGCTGATGCCAATTGTAAATCTTTACTTCACAAAAGTTTCATTTATATTCCACTCTGTTTGAAATGGTGCTATCAGAGCTAGTGAGTTGTGAGGCAGCTGGAAAGACAAGCTATTTATTTGATTATTTCATTCTGCCACTCGATACCCAATTCAAATCTTGTAATCTGTCTTACATTTGCTAGCCTTCCAATGATCCATGGCACAGTACCCTTGTGTTTCCCTTGTATTGGCCTCACCACATCCCTATCACAAGATAAAGGTTATAGTTCTCATTATATTACAACACTTCAAATCCAAGTACACGTTATTGTGTGTGTTTGCCAATAAAGGAAGAGATGTGACCTCTTCACCTCTCACTGAAGGAATGTTTCCCTGACAGTTATTCAGCCACTCACATTTTAAGGGCTGATGGATGTTACAGATTACATAGTGTTGGTTTATATAATTACATAGATTTCCACATCTTATATTTCATAGTGTCCGTGCTGTGTTAGGGACAAACCAAACATTGACATATGGTCCACAGCACCAGAAAAGTAATTTAGAGACTAATTCTCAAATGAAACCATGATGAATTTTATTCTACACTGTTTTACTCGTAAAATGTTACCTATGTTTTGTGAGTAGAGAAAACCGATGACATTTATGTTCTGTGAGTCAGTTTTATACTAATTAGGTTGATGGATTACAGAACAAAGAGGACCATTTATCTACTTCTGAATGCTAGATGCATCATTTAGTTTAGTTTAGTTTATTATTATTATTGTCACGTTTATTGAGACAATGAAAAGCTTTGTTTTTGTGGTATCCAATGAAAACAAGACTCCATCTGAATCCAATCAAGCCATCCACAATGCAAAGATAAACGATGAAGGCTCCAGATTTAGTGCAAAGCTATAATGTTTAATTACTTACATATTGTGACATAGAAGGACATTCAGCCCATTGGATCTCTGCTGAGAATTCCTATCACTTCCATTTTCCCTGTGCATCCTGCAATTTACTGCAGCCATAATCATCGAAACATAGAAAATAGGTGCAGGAGTAGGCCATTCAGCCCTTTGAGCCAGCACCACCATTCAACATGATCATATCTAATCATCTAAAATCAGTACCCCATTCCTGCGTTCTCCCCATATCGTTTGATTCCTGGGATGTCGGGACATTCATATGAAGAAAGACGCAGGAAGATTGTTCCCGATGTTGGGGAAGTCCAGAACAAGGGGTCACAGTTTAAGGATAAACGGGAAATCTTTTAGGACTGAGATGAGAAAACCATTTTTTACACAATGGTGAATCTCTGGAATTCTCTGCCACAGAATGTAGTTGAGGCCAGTTCATTGGCTATATTTAAGAGGGAGTTAGATGTGGCCCTTGTGGCTAAAGGGATCAAGGGGTATGGAGAGAAGGCAGGCACAGGATACTGAATTGGATGATCAGCCATGATCATATTGAATGGCGGTGCAGGCTCGAAGGGCCGAATGGCCTACTCCTGCACCTATTTTCTATGTTTCTATGATTCTGTTATCCCTAAGAGCTATATCTAACTTTCTCTTGAAAACATCCAGTGAATTGGCCTCCACAGCCTTTTGTGGCAGAGAATTCCACAGATTCACAACTCTCTGGGTGAAAAAGATTTTCCTCATCTCAGTCTTAAATGGCCGCTCCTTATTCTTAAACTGTGACACTTGGTTCTGACCAAAAGTCACCTTTCATTTTTCATCATAAAATTCATCATGGCCAATAAGTCACGTTTGATTTTTCTACCAATTACCCACACTAGAGGGTAATTTACAGCAGACAATTAACCTAGTAATGCAACTTTGAGACCTGGGTGGAAACCGGAGCACGCAGAGAAAACTCGCGCGGCCACAGGAAGAACATGCCAAATCCATGCATCCAAAGGTTAGGATTGAACCAATATCACTGGAGATCTGAAGCAGCAGCATTAACGGACGTTGCACCACGGTGGAACATTCTCCGTCTACCTGTGAGTTAAAAACTAAAGCCCCTGTCCTTAAACCTCTGGTGACCTTGCCCACCACCCAAATAAAAATCAAGGTCGAGGTGACCTGCAACCTCCTACCACCTCCCACGCATATGTTGAAAACCTTCCTCGACTATGAAGAAAACCGGCTTCGACTAGACCTGCGAATAAAAAATTATCGATTGTTAAAACGGCAACCTATTTTTAGTCAAGGCCGGTTTTAAACATGGTGAAAAATAGCAGCAACCTAGATGAAGCCTCGACCATGCGGAAATCACTTTCGACCATTAGGGAGAGTAACCAAACCCTCTGGTGACCTCATGGAAACTTTGGGTGGCGGGCAAGGTCACCAGGGATTGCTGTTTAGGTCTCCTAAGTGGGACAGGGGCTTAAGACTATTTCTGTCCGAAGGAACTGCAGATGCTGTTTAAACCAAAGATAGCCACTCTAGTTCTGAAGTTGGTCCTCTCTGCTTACATATTGGCCAATTGACCGGCTGTATATTATCTTTACCATTTTGAAAAACTGGTCCGGGGTCACATCACATCACTTCTGCCCCGAAGCTTTGACCCCCACCAGTTTGCGTACAGAGCGAATAGATCCACAGAGGACGCTGTAGCCACAGCTCTCCATGCTGCACTGTCTCACCTGGAGCAGCAGCGGGGGAGCTACGTGCTCTTTGTGGACTACAGCTCTGCTTTTAATACTATCCTTCCCCACAAACTGGTGGACAAACTGGGGGAACTTCCACACTCCACCTGTACGTGGATAAATAGCTTCCTGTCGGGTTTAAGCCAGAGAGTCAGAGTGGCCACACACATCCACGGCCCTCATCAGTACCCCACGGCTGAAGTTGTTCCTCTCCCCCTGCTTACACCATCTACACGCATTGCACCAATTGACCGTAATAATAGACTTCAGAAAAACAAAACGGACATGGTACCACTGACTGTGTATATTATTTCCGCTTCCTGGGAATTTGAGGAGGACCTGACGTGGAGCGTGAACCCATTTCATGCTCAGAGACTGAAAGGAAGAACAACATCACTCAGAGGCTGCTGTGTCCTTTTATCGGTGCTCCATTGAGAGTACAACATGTACACAGCGCGAATGTAATACCTTACCTTGTACACAGTTCCCGCTGCACAATTAGACTTGGGGCATTGGTAACGTGGGTAGCACACGTGGCGCAGCTGGTAGAGCTGCTGACTCGCAGCACCAGAGACCCAGATTCAATCCTGACCTTGGGTGCTATCTGTGTTGAGTTGGCACTTCCTTCCTGTGACTGTGAGGAATATTGTGTATTGTTAGTATTGTGAACCATTTTTTCTCCATATCTGAAGAAGGATGTGCTGGCAATGGAGAGGGTCCATAGAAGGTTTATGAGAATAATCCCAAGAAAGATTGGGTTAACATATGATGAACATTTGAAAGCACTGGGCCTTTACTTGTTGGAGTTTAGAAGGATGGGGGGAGGAGGGGGGGGGCTCATTTCAATGAGGTCCCCCCTCATCTTCTTCAGAGATATCCCTGGTTCAGTTCCAGTGCTGATTTAGCAACAGACAGAAGGAAGAAAGGGAATTTTATTTGGATCTGCCATTAATAATTTATTTAGTCAACATCAACCATTAATTTATGGACTAAACAAAAACCTATCCAAACATCCAATGCAATTAAAAATAAATCAGTTGGAAGGATGGATCATCAAGAGGGATTATTTATTCAACTTCGCTCAGTCAACCTGCTCTAAACATATCGACCCACCTTAAGTCAAAACAAGGATCTATAAACCCTTGAAACCTGTTTAAGTGTATCCATGAACAGTGTTTACCTCTGATTATAATGGTCCCTATATACTTCAAGCACACTCATTTCAGTCAGGATGGATCTCAATTTTTAGTTCTTGTGCAGAAACCTTCCAGTGTGCAGTAGCGGATCACTGCGGGATTAACAGAGGCACATGGCATGATTGTGTGGAATTACTAGCAAAGCCTTAGAACAAAGTGCCTGTAATCAAATCTAGTCTTACCTCAGTGTCACTTATCAGCTTTCACTGGAAACTTCAAAATGACTGGAAATAAAATGAAAATTATTGGGTTTGTTAGTTTTCAATGGTATTCTTTATCTCTGATCTACAAATGAAATTCAAATCCATTTCCAACCATCTTCAAATGTTTGACAAAAGCTTTATTTTCATTGGATTTCAGTGTAATTTACAATCTGATCAAAACAAAAAATCACAAGGCACTTGCAATTTCCAATACTAATTATATTTTATGCTCAAATAATACGACAGTTGAGTCAATGTAAATAGAAGCTACACTCTTAGAGCAGATAACAAACTAACAATACATTATTTGAAGGTATTTATTTATTGTCATCTGTCTAAATTCTATCTTCTGTAAACTTTTCAACAATGCACACTTGCTTATGGCTGTTATGACTTATTTATAATAAGTGTCAGCAAATTAATTGTGGTTAGGGTAGAATGTATTAAGGGAAGAAACCAGTTGTGCATTGACCTTCAGAATCTTTAATATTTAGGCACTTTCATGTAGTCATCACCACAGCTATAATTTCCTTAGTTTGAAGTTTAAGGTTAAATGATCTTGTGATTGAAGTTGATTCATTCCAATTTAAATTAATTTATTACAAATGTGCTTCCAACAGAGCTAAAATTAGTAAGAATCCAGCTTTTAGTGCACAGCCCTGTGGTTTTAATCATGTCTTGTGCGTGGCGATCATCAGTTCTGTTTGGTATTCCGTGAAAATCATTTTTGCTAATGCCCACAACTTAACTAATTCCCATTCATTAATCTCAGCAGTAGTTTACAATCAGACACCTCAGGGGATTCAAGGCAGAAGAAGAAAGGTTGAGAAGATAAGAAAGGCAAATAGAGGCGAGATGATTTTACTTTATGTCATTACCATTTTTTTTCTGGATTTGAAGGCTAACACGTAGAGCAAGGGACAAATTGGGTGTCAATAAAGAGGCATAGGTGTCGTAAAGAATGAGCAAACAATGTCCAGTCAATCGGATGGAGGTGATAATGATATAATCATTCGTTAGTATTGGTACTGGTTTGCTATTGATTTATTATTGTTACATGTACAGAGATACAGTGAAAAACTTTGTTTTGTTTCTTCAGGCAAATCATACTATACATGAGTAGAATCGAACAATGCACAAGTGCAACAAGTACCTGTAGTGTCAAAAGTGAAAGGAAACAGAGTGCAGAATATAACGTTACAACTAATGTTACTGTGTTTCAATCCAGACTACAGGTGCTGTCTGAATGGAGTTTGTACATTCTCCCTGTAAACACATGAGTTTTCTCTGGGTACTTTTGTTTCCTCCTACATTCCAAAGACGTGCAGGTTTATCGGTTAATTGGCTTTTGTAAATTGTTCCTCGTGTGTAGGATGGAACTCGTGCACGGGTGATGGTTGGTCAGTGCAGACTCATTGGGCTGAAGGACCTGTTTTTACACTGTGTATCTAAATTAACCTAAACTAAAAATAGAGAAAGTGCAGATTTTATAAATTCCAAGTGCTTCGAAGTGGTAGATTGAGAATCAGGACTACATCCTCAGCTTATGAGAGGTCGGTTTAATAGTTGATAACAGTGGGGAAGAATCTGATGCTACAGGCTTTCAAGAGAAGTGAGAATACATCCTTGCATGGCACCAGTATTGAGAATTTTCGTGGTGGTTGTTTTATTACCTGTGCTTATGATTGTGGTGTGTTGGTCAGTAAATGGAGATTATGATGCAAAGTGTGTGCTGAGTCCAGGGTCCAGGAAGTCAGCGTGAGTTGTATTGGAATTATGATGTTGACGGCAGAAATATAGTTAATAAACAGTGGTGTTGATGTTGCTGTTTGCCGCATGACATGAAAATAGAACACAATTCAGCTCCACTGCTTGAAGCTTTTACAGGGTAATGGCTTGTGACTGTTGAGACTGGAAGTTCTCATGGAGGTGCTGGTTTCTTTTTGGAAGATCAAGTCATGCAGGGCATGGCATGGGTGGTAGCATTGCTGCCTCACAGCATGAGAGACTCCAGTTCAATCCTGACTTCAAGTGTTGTCTGTGTGGAGTCTGCACATTCTCCTTGTACATGCGTGAGTTTCCTCTTAGTGCTCCACTGTCCTCCAACATTCCAAAGACGTGCAGGTTTGTAAGTTAATTGGTTTCAGTGAAATTACCTTCTAGCATGTAGCGAATTGATGTTAATAAAAAAAATAGACAGGTACATGGATAGGACAGTTTTGGAGGCATATGGGCCAAATGCAGGTATATGGGATTAATGTAGCTGGGACATGCAGGTCGGTATGGGCCTGTTTCCACGCTGTATGACTCTATAACTCTCTATAACTCTATGATCCATTTCTATGACTTCAGGATTAAATGAGAAATATGGCATGCCATACTACAAACACACAAAGAAGAACATTTAAAACAACATGTTTAACAACCTTTTAAAGACATCTGGGCAGGTACATGGATAGGAAAGGTTTAGAGGGATATGGGGCAAAAAATGCCTAACCCATTGGAAAGTCAATGGACCTTCAGGCATCATACGGAAGCCCCTAAAAACAATGTTATAATGTAAGATTCCAACCTATTTCCGCTTTCAGCTAATTTCTGTCATATTGCACAAATTTACAAATTAGTCTAGTTCCAATCATTAAATCACACTTTTAGCTGCTGTGTTTTCAAGCCTATCCTAATATTTGGGATGTGCTGAGATCCCTTACAGTGTTATTCTTTGCATTTGCATGCACCAGAAGCAGCCAGGACCTACCTCGGCATTGCTCAAATCCTACCCATCCCTCTCCTTGATCCCTCTCTGGAAACAGAGAATTTAACCAGCTACATTAAAACACCCAAATACTCGCTTAGACTTAATACTCTTATAATGGTTGACGATGGATATATCTTGAAAAGATAATACTTGGTGTCACTAAGAATTTAAAACTCCTAGAAATATTGGTTGCTACAGGTTAAGCTTTTTATTTTTTGTACAGTTTTGTGATTTCTTACCTGCTGGCAATAGAACTGTAAATGACAACAGTAATGATTTATTCGAAGTCATTGAGAGTTTTGAGACAATATAAATTATTTCACATAATCCTCAAATATCAAAAGATATATTGGGATATACAGTACAAGAAATCAAACTGGAAAAATAACACTGGATAAATATTCCAGCAGGGTTAAATGTATAGTTCAACAAATAACTTTTGGCAGCAGAGGAAGAATAGGTAAACTGAAGACATTTTATAGAAACCCAAGAAAACAATAAATATTAACAATCTGGACACAAATAAAAGGCATGAAGTGCTGGAGTAATTCAGCAGGTCAGGTAACATCCTTGGGAGAACATGGATAGGTGACATTTCAGGTTAGGACCCTTTTTGAGGGGCCCGAAGAAGGGTCTTAGCCGAAAACATCATCTATTCGCCTTCTCCAGCGATGCTGCCTAACCTGCTGAGTTACTCCAGCACTTTTTAATCTTTTTTCAAAGAGAGTCCCAACCTGAAATATCACCTATCCATGTTCTCCCAAGGATACTGCCTAACCTGTTGAATTACTCCAGCAGTTTGTGTCTTTTTTTTGTAAACCAGCCTCTGCAGTTCCTTGTTTCTACATACTAGTATAAAATGGGGAAATTAATTACATTGTTGCTTGTGTGTGTCCATGTTTGAGACTAGATTGGAAGGAATGGATGGCAAGAATAAGGTCCTAAAAGGAGATGTTGGATAGGCATAGGTATAGAGGCATGGATGGAGTGACAATGTTGTTGGTCTTTCCACAGTGTGGACACAATATATTATTAATGGAAGAACTTCACCATCAACTCCCCCCTTGACCTCAAATTTCCTTGGACTATCTCTGACTACTCTCTCCCCTTTCTGGATCTCTCCTTTTCGGAGCTCTCTATCTCCATTTCAGGAGAGAGACTACATTTCATTTACAGCTTTCCTGCCATTCTACCTGTCCAGTATTGAGCTGACAGCTATTGTAGTGAGCAGTCTACAATATATTTCCAATACATTATGTATATTCCAATATATACATATCTTGTTAAAATAAAACATATTTTACCATTGAATTTACATGTAATGTAATTACATTCGAAAAAAGAAAATACGTTTTATTTTGCTTCATGAATTTTCAGATTGTATATAAAAAAGAGAATGCTGAGATTGTTCAAGTGATTCAAGCAAAACAAAGGAAAAATGGGAAACTAATAATAATTATTTCCATATAGAGAGAAAACAAAGCTATCATTTCAGGTCAGCTACCTATTATCAGAACTGTTTCAACAGATCAAATTGAAGACACTTAGTAGCTCTTGCATTTAAGAGAAAGTAGCACTTTGGACTTTAGAGATAGAGCACGGAAATAGGCCCTTCGGCACACTGAGTCCACACAGACCGGCGATCACCCCGTACACTAGCACTATCCGACACACTGGGGCCGCTTTTGCAATTTTACAGAAGCCAATTAACCTTCAAACCTGTGCGTTTTTGAGGTGTGGGAAGAAACCAGAGCACCTGTAGAAACCCAACACAGTGACAGGGAGAACATACAAACTCTGCACAGACTGCAATAATAGTTAGAATTGAACCTGGGCAATAACTTTACCTCTGCGACACCGTTCTTCCCTTTGATATGCTATGATATGCGTAATTTGATATGCTTCTATTTGGTCTCGCCTACCTAGGGGCGGAAATCCGGGTGGTGGGGGGGGGGCCAGGGGGGGGCACGCCCCCCCCCCCCCCCCCTTCCCCCTGTTTTGAGAGGTGGGGTACGATCACCCCCCCCCCCCCCCATATTTTTTGTAATCCGGATTTTTAAAACCCGGTTAAATCTCCGCTTTCCGCGAGACAGTGGGGGTGGGACTGCTGATCGAGGGCGTCGATTGGATGAGAGAGACGTCAGTCAGCAGGCAATGGGGCAGGACATGATGATTCTGTACGATCATTGGAGGAGGGAGGTGCGCGATCAGAGGCGGAAGTAGGGGGGGTGAGACTGAGGATAGAGCGCAGTGATTAGAGGAGGGAGACGTGCCAAAACACTCTCGGCACAGACCTGCACCTCATCCGCAGCCAGGATCGATCCCGGCTCTCCGGCGCTGTCCCGTCCCCACCCGAGTGCCCACGCCCGGAGGTGGCCAGAGACGTCGGGAATCAGACGGGAGCTGTGCCTCCAGGCCCACAGCCAGCACAGAGAAGCAGCACTAAACCCAGCTCAACTCTGCCTGTCCCGCCAGGTTAACCTACAGCCCTGCCTGGGCTTGCGGGAAATATGGCCCAGGTTTACAGCCAGCGCGGAGAAGCAGCACTGGTGTCCCGTCAGTACAGGCAGGGCTGTAGGTTAACCCGGCAAGACAGGCAGTTGAGTTGCATCTAGCGCTGGATTGAGCCTCCGAAGCCTCATGTGTGCGTGTGTGCATGTGTGTGTGAGTGTGCGCATGCGCGCGTGGCCGCCAAGATAGCGATTTCCATGCCTGCGCCTACCCGATCTACCTACCTAAGGGCCTGTTTTCATGCTGTATCTCTAAACTAAACTAAACTAAGCTTACCTTATCAGAGGCATAGATAGAATAGACAGTCAGACTCTTTTTGCATCAGGGTGGAAATAGTTTTAAGGTGAGAAGAGCAAAGTGTAAAGGAAATACGTGTGGTAAGTTTTTTACGTGGATAGTGGTGGGCATCTGAAACACACTGCCAGCAGTGGTGGTGGAAGTTGATATGAGTCTTTTAGATTGGTACATAAGGAGTGCAGGGATATGGGTCGTGTGCTGGTAGAAATGATTAGTTTAATTTGACATCATATCGACATGGCATTGTGGGCTGATGGGTCTGTTCCTGTGTTGTACTGTTCTATGTTCTATGTGCTGGTAGACTGTGCCTGTATAAGAAAGTACATTTAATATTTTAGTTTAGTACAATTAATTAAAAATGTGAAATAGAAGGGATAATGTGCATGGTAGACCTGTTGAAGGCTCATTGATCTGAAATGATAACTCTTTTGAAAATAAATAATATTTATTTTTCCACAAATGTTGGTTCCTCTTCTGAGTATCAAGCATTCCAAAGTCAGGACTCCGAATGGTTTTAAGCATTTTATTGATCTTTGAATCATGAAGATTTCTGTAGTTTTGAAGAAAAGGTGAAAAATGACAGAATATAATTGGGCATTTTTTTAACTGATTATGCAATGGCATTTTAACAGATACAAGGTCCAAGGAGGTGAATTCCATTTTGAGACATTGAGAAAACAAGATATAATTATCAGAGAGGATGTACAGCATAAGGATTTTATAGGGAGTTTCAGGTTAAAAATGAGAAGAAGGTCTGACTGTTTAAAATTTTAAAGACGTGTGCATCATTAGCTGCAAAATAGACACCAATAAACAGCAATGCTGTGAAATGCAGTGGAAAGTTCCATTGAAACACTGGGTCCTTAACACCACCTAGAAAACAAATGTGTACCCAAACAAGCCACATCATCTTCGGTTGGCACAGATCCTCACAGAAATATTACTGTAACAAGTGAGCAGGAGAAAATGATTTCTACCTTTTAATAGTGGTCATTTTTAAAATAATCTAGGAATTGAATTGCTCTTTTGAGTTTTTTGCTGTTTTTATGACTAAGCCAATGAATGCACTCATTCTCTGTGAAACAAAGTATTTCTGGAAACATATGCACTGGTGACAATAGAGAATAGACAATAGGTGCAGGTGTGATCCAATTCGGCCTTTCAAGCCAGCACCACCATTCCCAGTGATCATGGCTGATCATCCACAATCAGTATCCTGTTCTTGCCTTCTCCCCATATCCCCTGACTCTGCTTACTTTAAGAGCTTTATCTAACTCTCTCTTGAAAGTATCCAGAGAATTGGCCTCCACTGCCTTCTGAGACAGAGAATTCCATAGATTCGCAACCCTCTGTATGAAAACGTTTTTCCTCATCTCCATTCTAAATGGCTTACCCCTTATTCTTAAACTGTGGCCCCTGGTTCTGGACTCCCCCAACATCGGGAACATGTTTCCTGCCACTAGCGTGTCTAAACCCTTAATAATCTTATATGTTCCAATAAGATGCCCTCTCATCCAGAGTATACAAGCCCAGCTGCTCCATTCTATCAACGTATGACAGTCCCGCCATCCTGGGAATTAACCTCGTGAACCTACGCTGGTGTATCTAAGATATTGAGTGGGTAGAATGCGCATGAAGCGATAATGTTTATCATTCAATGATTTGCTTGGTGCTTCTGTAGTAGACGTTTCTTCAGAAACATCATGGAGAATCCGCGCAGACATAGAGTCGCTGCTTTACAGCACCTGAGCCCTGGGTTTGATCCTGACCTCGAATGCTGTCTGTGTGGCGTTTCTACGTTCTCCCTGTGACCAGGTGTATTTTCTCTGGATCCTCTAGGCTCCTTCCATATTCTAAAGACATGCAGGTGTGTGGGTTTAAATGGCTTCTGTAAATTGCCTCGAATGTGTAGGTTGGAATGCTGGGATAATATAGAACTATGGGTGACCGTGGGTCGGCGCAGACTAGGTGGGCTGAAGGGCCTGTTTCCACAGGTGTGGCACAGCGGCGCAGTCGTGGACTTGCTCCTGATGCAGGGGCTTGATCGCCCCAATGCGCCGGCTACGGGAGCCAAGGTCGCCCCGTCAACGGAAGGCTCGAGGCTCCCGACCGCGGGAGAACGAGGAAAAGAGATTGAACTTTTTTTGCCTTCCGTCACGGTGAGGAATGCGGAGGAGTCACTGTGGTGGATGTTTATGTTAGAATGTATTTTGTGTGTTTTATTGCTTTTTATTGGTATGTCTGTATGGCAAATCAAATTCCTCATATTTTGCAAAACATACTTGGCTAATAAAGTATGATTAGGATTATTATTATGAATATGATTAAAGTGCCAGAGACTCAGGTTCGATCCTGACCATGGGAGCTAACTGTACAGAGTTTTGTACATCCTCCCTGTGACCACATGGGTTTTCTCCGGGTACTGCGGTTTCCTCCCATGCTCCAAAGACATAATCAATGGGCCGAACGGCTGTATCTTTACAGTCAAAGGTCTAAAGGGGCTGTCCCACTGCGGCGACCAAATTGGCGAGTTTAGAAGAGTTTGCCCTCGACTCATACTCACAGCATGGTCGACACGAGGTCCTCGGAGATCTTTGTAACTCTCCTTAATGCTCGAGAGAAGTCTCCACGTACTCGAGGCCTCAGTTAGGTCGCGGCGTATTTTTCAACATGCTGAAAAATGCCCGCGATTAAAAAAAGGTCGCCATGGAAAAAAATAGATAATTTTTCACTCGTGGGTTTAGTCGAAGTAGGTCGTAGTAGGTCGGCATTTTATTTGTAGGTAATCGAGAGTTGTCGAAGGTAATCAAAGGTAGTCGAAGGTAGTCGAAGGTAGTCGTAGATAGTCTTCAACATAGTCGAACGGAGGTCGAAGGAGATCAAAGGAGGTCTTCTTCACTCTCCACTATTCGGTGTCCAATTTTCCTGAAGCTAGTTGAAATTCATTTTGTTCACTGTTTATTTCTCTATGGATTTGCCCTAATAACAGGACTTTTGAAATTGTCATAGACAACCTGACCAACACTCTATACAGTATCAAAAATGTTTAATTGTCATATGTACCAAAAACAGAACAATAGGATGGCATAGTGGTGCAGTGATAGAGCTTCTGCCTCACAGCGGTAGAAACCCGGGTTCAATCTTGACCTCGGGTGCTGTCTGTGTGAATTTGAATTTGAATTTGATTCAAATTCTGAATGAAATTACGTTGCCTGCAGTCATACACAGTAACAATAAATAACAAAACATACAATAAACACAAATTAACATCCACCACAGTGAGTTCACCAAGCACCTACTCACTGTGATGGAGGCAAAAGTCTTTGTCTCTGTCTCTTCCCTCCTTGTTCTCCCTCTGCGCTGAGGCGATCGATCCAGGCCGAAGATGCCGCTCTCCAGTCCAGTGGACCTCCGTGGTGATGTCGCCGCTGCCGAAAGCTGGAACACTGTCTCCGCTCCGCTCCGAGTCGGCCCGCCACAGCCTCAGCTCCGAGTCCCGCTGCATCAGCCCCGAGTCCCGCTGCAACAGCTCCGAGTCCCGCAGTCCCGCCCGCTGCATCAGCACCGAGTCCCGCAGCCCCAGCCCCGGGCTGCTGCATCAGCCCCGAGTCCCACTGCAACAGCTCCGGGCCGCTGCCTCAACTCCAAGTCCCGCTGCATTAGCCCCGAGTCCCGCAGCCCCAGCCCCGGGCCGCTGCATCAGCTCCGAGTCCCGCAGTCTCAGATTTGGGCCGCTGCCGAAAGCTGGAATGCCGCATCAGCGAGTCGGGCCACCGCTGCCTCGACCCTGAAGACGGCCAGCCTCGCGTTGGTAAGTCCTGGCTGGCTCTGCCTCCGGAGCCTTGAGGTCGGTCGCAGGTTGGAGACCGCCAGCTCCGCCATTAGGCCTCAGCGCAGACGGAGGCAGAGAAAGGGGATACGACAAGAAAAAGTCGCATTCCCCCGAAGGAAGAGACAAAAAAAAACATGTTTCACCCCCCCTCCCCCCATAACACAACCCAACAAACTAAAACTAAGCTAAAACAAGACAAAAAAACCAACAACAAAAAGTAAAGACAGACGGACTGCAGGCGAGCCGCAGCTGTTAACAGCGCCGCCACTTCCGGAATTTTATTTTGTGGAGTGTGCACATTAATTTTGTGACCACGTGGGTTTTCTTTGGGAGCTCAAGTTTTCTCCCACATTCCAAAGATGTGCAGGTGTACGTTGATTGGCTTCTGTTAATTGTCCCTTGTGTGTTGGATGTGAAAGTGGGATAACATAGAACTGGTGTGAATGGTTGATCATTGGTCGGCGTGGATGCAGTGGGCCGAAGGACCTGTTTCCACACTGTATCTCGAGACTAAACTCTCTAAACTAAACTAATGAAATTCTTACTTGCAGCAGCAAAGCAGGCCTGTAAACACAATGCTTATCAATAATATATAATAAACAACAATCCAATCAATTATTAACCCTTAACCAAAGTGATTAATGCCGTGAAGCATCAGCACTAACATTCTATGATATTTAATTGGCAATTAATGCAGAAATATAACAGTTTTATAAAATTCACAAGAACTTGAAAGCCAATTTATATTTTCACAAGACAGAAAACAGAGCATCACATTTTATCCAGTAACCTGTCACTATATGAAATTCACAGGATATCTCTCGCTCAACTAAAATTGCTGAATAATGGAAAAATGTACATATATGTTCGTGAGAGCCATTAAACTCACTATTATTTGGCAGGAGAATTGTAGTTTAGTTTTATAAATAAATCATCTGTGAGACAGCAGTAATCCTTTTATTATCCATCCCCAATTTACTCTGAGAATTGGTTCTAGGTGAATTGTTCCTTTCCTTGTAGTAATGGTGCTATGATTATAATAATAAAAAATGACCCAAAACGCTGGAGTAACTCAGTGGATCAGGCAGTATCTCTGGAGAACATGGATAAGTGACGTTTCAGGTCAGGACTCTAATTCAGGCTGATTGTGCGGGGATTGGTGGGGGTAAAGAAAGCTGGAAGAGAGAAGGGGCAGGACAAAGCCTGGCATGTAATAGGTGAATAGACGCAAAGTGCTGTAGTAATTCAGTGGCTCAGACAACATCTCTGGAAAAAAACTATGGGTGATGTTTCAGGGTCTGGACTCTTCTCAAAGCTTCTTCCCAAAACGTCATCCATTCTTATTCTCCAAAGATGCAGTCTCACCCGTGGATTTATTCCAACACTTTGTGTCTATCTTTGCTATAAACCAGCATCTGCAGTTTTTTGTTTCTAATTAATTGGTGGATACAGGTGAAGGGGAGTTTTATGTTTATAATGTATGGCAGGATTATAATATTAAAGGCATACTTCCTGTGTAAGATATATTAGAACATTTAGGGTCATTTGGAGGTTTCAGTCATTTTGAAGTTTATATCGTGTAAGGCCTGGAGATACAGTCATATTATGCTCGTTGACGATGCAGTTGAATGTATATTGCAGCCTCAGGGCACCAGCATTGCTGGAAATGGTGAAAGAGTTCAGGGGATGGGGCACCTGTAAGATAAATCTAATGTGAATTAAGTTGCTCTTTACATTGCTATAGTTCTCCTCATATTGGAAAATGATAAACATTCTTTCAGAGTTTTGCCTCACAAATGTTTAGTTTAGTTTAGTTTAGTTTATTATTGTCACGTGTACTGAGGTGTAGTGAAAACATAGAAACATAGAAACATAGAAATTAGGTGCAGGAGTAGGCCATTCGGCCCTTCGAGCCTGCACCGCCATTCAATATGATCATGGCTGATCATCCAACTCAGTATCCCGTACCTGCCTTCTCTCCATACCCCCTGATCCCCTTAGCCACAAGGGCCACATCTAACTCCCTCTTAAATATAGCCAATGAACTGGCCTCGACTATCCTCTGTGGCAGAGAGTTCCAGAGATTCACCACTCTCTGCGAGAAAAAAGTTCTTCTCATCTCGGTTTTAAAGGATTTCCCCTTTATCCTTAAGCTGTGACCCCTTGTCCTGGACTTCCCTAACATCGGGAACAATCTTCCTGCATCTAGCCTGTCCAACCCCTTAAGAATTTTGTAAGTTTCTATAAGATCCCCTCTCAATCTTCTAAATTCTAGAGAGTATAAACCAAGTCTATCCAGTCTTTCTTCATAAGACAGTCCTGACATCCCAGGAATCAGTCTGGTGAACCGTCTCTGCACTCCCTCTATGGCAATAATGTCCTTCCTCAGATTTGGAGACCAAAACTGTACGCAATACTCCAGGTGTGGTCTCACCAAGACCCTGTACAACTGCAGTAGAACCTCTCTGCTCCTATACTCAAATCCTTTTGCAATGAAAGCTAACATACCATTCGCTTTCTTTACTGCCTGCTGCACCTGCATGCCTACCTTCAATGACTGGTGTACCATGACACCCAGGTCTCGCTGCATCTCCCCCTTTCCCAATCGGCCACCATTTAGATAATAGTCTGCTTTCCTATTTTTGCCACCAAAATGGATAACCTCACACTTATCCACATTATACTGCATCTGCCAAACATTTGCCCACTCACCCAGCCTATCCAAGTCACCCTGCAGTCTCCTAGCATCCTCCTCACAGCTAACACTGCCCCCCAGCTTAGTGTCATCCACAAACTTGGAGATATTGCCTTCAATTCCCTCATCCAGATCATTAATATATATTGTAAATAGCTGGGGTCCCAGTACTGAGCCTTGGGGTACCCCACTAGTCACTGCCTGCCATTGTGAAAAGGACCCGTTTACTCCTACTCTTTGCGTTGAGTGTTGTTGTTGCATGCTATCCAGTCAGTGGAAAGATGATACATGATTACAATCAAGCTATCCACAGTGTACAGATACAGGATGAAGGGGATAATGTTTTGTGCAAGACAAAGTCCAGTAAAGTCTGATTAAAGATGGTTTGAAGGGTCTCCAACGAGGTAGATGGTAGGTCAGGACCACTCTCTGTTGAAAGGATGGTTCAGTTTCCTGATAACAACTGGGAATAAACTGTCCCTGAATCTGGAGGTATGTGTTTTCACACTTGCCTGATGGGAGAGGGGAGATGACGACGTGATCACACTGATAATGAGAGATCACAGGCCCAAAGAGACGGATAGTTCAACAACAGGCTATTTAGCCCACCATGCCCATCTTGATTATTGCCCCCATCTATACCAATTTACCAGCATTTGGCCGATTGCCTTCTATCCCTTCGTGATCTAGATGCTTATTAAATGTTTTGAGAGTACCTGCCACCACCACCTTCTTGTACAATGTGATCCGGATTAGAACCATCCTCTTAGTGAAAAAATTATTCCACGATCCCTTGTTCTTCACTTTAACCATTGCTCTCTGTCCATTAACACCTCTACCAAAGTTTTCTTATTTCCTTAGGACTCAAAACACACATAGCAGAGTACCAATGCAATATTCATCTACAGGTGCACAACCTTTTATCCGAAAGCCTTGGGACCAGACACTTGTCGGATTTCGGACATTTTCGGATTTCAGAATGGATGATTTTTAGCGTAGATTAGGTAGGTAGCGCGGGCGGCTTGAAAAGTCTGGAGCAGCTGCCTCCTCCCCGGAGACCGGGACAATCATTGCATAAATGTTAGTCAGTTAGTTTGGAGGGATTTTATGTGGTGGTGGTGGTGTAGGGGTGAAGGGGGAAACTTTAATTCTTAGTCCCCTACCTACCTGGTCGGCGACTCCCAACCTCGCGGAGCTGGGGGCTTCGTCCGGCCGCGGGCGGCGCCGGTTGGAGCTCCGACCCCGGCAACTCTACCCCTGGCTGCGCGGCTCCAAATCCAGCGACGCTCCGCGAACGTTGGGTCGGCGGCCACAGCGCGCCGGAGCTTGCCGCACGGCGACCCGGTAAGGCATTGCCCGCTCCGCGCTGGTATCCCAGCGCTGCGACGCGGCCGACTCTCGACATTCGCGGAGCTGGGGCGTCCGGCCGCGGGCCGCGCTGGATTTGGAGCGCCTCGCAGCCAGGGGTAGAGTTGCCGGGGTCGGAGCTACAACCGGCGCCGCCCGCTGCCCCACCGGCCACAGCGCTGCGGAGCTTACTGCACGGCGACCCGGTAAGGCATTGACCGCTCCCCGCCTCTCCGACCAGGTAGGGGACTAAGAATTAAAGTTTACCCCTTCACCCCCCTTCACATAAAAGCCCTCCAAACTAACTGACTAACATTTAAGCAATGATTTACAGATGTTTAAGCGTCTCCCGGTCTCCAGGGAGGAGGCAGCCGCTACAGTAGTACAGACCTGGGTTGACCGTGGGTCGTTTTGGGTCAGATTTGGCGCCAAACGCGAGCTTTGGTGCGCAGACGACATCTGGAAAAAATGGCCGGTTTTCGGAGCTTTTCGGTTTCTGGAACACCGGATAAAAGGTTGTGCACCTGTAATAAGTTTAATGATGTTATCATGAAGTGTGCAAGTGTGTACATTTATTCCCAGACTGTCGTGCAAAATTTCCAATGAATATCAAGCTGGGCATACCAGGCAGAACCTTTTATAAAGCAAACTTTGCATTATTAACCATTGAACTTCTAGATGTTAATATTCATTCTTGAAAGGTCTTTTTCATACCCACGTTTTAACTGCAATTAAGGAAACAAATGATCATTAGACTAAATTTTTGAGAGCAATTTGTGAGAATTCTTTTGAGAATCCTGCAGTTAATTGACCAACTATGGTGATGATTTGCATTTATAAAACTAATTTTAAATGTAAATATGAACGTTTATAAAGTTTCCACAAACATGCATTAGGAATTAAACAGGAAAGGCAGATTATGTAAACATAACGGGTATTCACTTCTTTGCTCATTAGCACTGTATTAAAAATAGTTCAAAATGTCTCATGAAGTGAGGTTTGGATGATTATCTGCATCTGCATGAAACAAATATTGAGTGTGAAATCTATTGATCATGGAGATCATAATATAATTATATCGGTATTCATTTTGACATTCTGTTCAAAGAAAATGACTTCCATTATTGAGCCACATTTCAGAAATGAAATATCTTTACGTCAGATCCCACTGAGAATATAAAAAAAGCCATAAAGTGCTGGAGTAATTTAGCAGGTTAGGCAGCATCTCTGGAGAACATGGATCAGTGACATTTGAGTCGGGATCCTTCCCCGGCTTGGGTAGCCTGCAACCCAACAGCATGAATATTGAATTCTTCAATTTCCTCTCCCTTCCAGCTTTTTCCACCAAACCCCCATCACCCCCCCTCCCCCTGCCCAACTACAATCAGTATGAAGAGCGGGCCCAACTGGATATGCCACCTATCCATGTTCTCCAGATATGCTGCCTGACCTGATGAGTTGCTCCAACTCATGCTATCTGTGTAAACTAATGTCTGTGGTTCCTTGTTCACCCACTGAATATGTGTGGGCTTCTGAGATTAAAAGCCCAGAATGGATTATTGGTGAATCAATGTGAAAGTGTTCCCAAGTTGAACAAATCTAGACATCTTTCATCAATTATACATTATTGCTTTGCTGTAATATTTCTTCAGGCTCCATTCTGTGTATGTCAGGACTGAGGAGATGTCAAATTGATGTGTAGGAATGTAAGAAAATCACTCTAGTAATTATTAATTGCAGGAAGTGGTTGATAGGTCACGTAGAATTGTTGTTAATTGCTTGCATTTAAACAAAATGGCTGCATAGTGTGGGGGGGGGGGGGGGGGGGGGGGGGGGGGGGGGGGGGGGGGGGAGTTTTGCTAAGCTTTGAGGTTTCCTATTGTGGTGATATACATTGCTGTTGCTCCCAGCGTTCCTCAACACATCATGGATGCCCAGATGTCAGCTGCTATTTCGGTTTTAAATCTGTCTCATCTAGTTTGATGGTAGTTGATGGTAGTTGCTACTCAACTGTGTCGCCTAATTCAATTTTCCCATTTTCAATTCCATTACACAACACAATGGAAAATGGGAAAATCGAATTAGGCGACACAGCTGGTAGAACCACTCCTCACAGAACCAAAGGCATGGGTTCGATCATGACCTCGGGTGCTGCTTGTGTGAAGTTTGCACGTTCTCCCTGCGACCATGTGGGTTTCTTCCAGGTGCGCCGGTTTCCCCCCACATCCCAAAGACGTGCAGGTATGAGGGTTTATTGGCAAAAAAAAATGTCCCTATTGTGCATGAGAAAGTGGGATTACATAGAACTACTGTGAATGGGTGATGGATGGTCGAATGGACTCGCTGGGCCAAACGACTGTTTCCATGCTGTATCTCTAAACTAATCTAAACTAAAATGAGGAAAAGTCTCGACCTGAAACATTGCCTATTCCTTCGCCCCAGGGATGCTGCCTCACCCGCTGAGTTTCTCCAGCTTTTTTGTCTACCTTAAACTAAAATGAGAATATCTTTGCTATTTCTCTCTGTTCTGCATAATTATCCCTGTGTTGACTGATAAAATGTTGTGTTGCTTACTGCTTGTCAATGCATGGTGGAAAAAGTTGGAATGGGAAATTTATTCAACGCAGGTCTTGGCTCCGAATTGTTTCTTTGATCCTTCCATAATAATGTCTTGTGCTGTATTATAGTCCTTCCGAGGCCAAGCTGGGTAAATTAATTTTGACACATTTATGCACTAGCTCAAATGGAGGTAGTTTAAGTGAAATGTCAGTTGCCGGCAAGAAAGTTGTTAGTCCATGCGGGAAGTTACTTTCCTTTCTACTTTATACCTGGAATATAAATAAGTTGCTTATTTCACAGAACATTTGTTCATCTATTTTCAAATGACTGCCAGTTCCCAGTTCAATTATGTATAACAGCTCCACATATAACAGCTCTTGTTTATTTTACAAGCAGTATTTTTGAGACTGATTGACTTGCCCATTCTGGGTCAACCCCTATGTTTCATCACAGTGTCCATTCTACTATTGCTTCAACATGGAGGAAGTGTATAGAATGTGTATAGAATAGTAGAGATGAGTATAGAAGTTGGGAGGTCATGTTGCAGCGGTATAAGATGTTTGTGAGGCCGCATGTAAAGTCTTGTGTTCAGTTTTGGTCACCATAGGAAAAATGTTGTCAAGCTGGAAAGGGTGCAGAGAAGATTTATTAGGATGTTGCCAGTACTCGAGGGCCTGAGCTGTCGGGAGAGGTTGAGCAGGGTGGGACTCGATTCCTTGGAGCACTGGAGGATGAGGGGTGATCTTATAGAGGTGTAGAAAATCATGAGAGGAATTGATTGGGCACAGAGTCTCTTGCCCAGAATAGGGGAATTGAGAACCAGAGGACATAGGTTTAAGGTGAGGGGGGGAAGGATTTATTAGTAATCTGAAGGGTAACCTTTTCACACAAAGGGTGGTGGGTATATGGAATAAGCTGCCGGAGGAGGTAGGTGAGGCAGGTACTATTGCAAAGTTTAAGTTTAAGATATTGGCCAAACACAGGCAGGTGGGACCAGTGTGAGTGGGACATGTTGGCCATTGTGCGCAAGTTGGCCTAAAGGGCCTTGCTTCCCCACTGTATGACTCTGACTCCATGAGTGGTTCCAAATGTTCACACAAAACTGAATGAACCTTGTTTAAGATAAGACAGTAGGAACTGCAGATGCTGGAATCTTGAGCAAAACAACACAACATGCTGGAGTAACTCAGTGGTTCAGGTAGTATCACAGGGGAATTTGGAGAGGTGACATTTTGGATTGGCACCCTGCCTCTGCTTGGGTAGATTGCAACCCAATGGTATGAATATTGAATTCTCCAAATTTAGGTCATTAACCAACAACCCCAACATTACCAACAACCCCCCCCCCCCCCTCCCCATTTAGTGACCATGTGTGTTTATCTGGGTGCTCCAGTTTCCTCCCACATTCCAAAAACGTGTTGGTTTGTAGATTAATTGGCTTCTGTAAACTCATGTGTAGGATAGAACTAGGTTACAAGTGTCTGCTGGTCTATTCAGTGAGCCAAAGGACCTGTTTCCTTGTTGTATATCTAAACTTAAAGATTTGGTCTTGAATTCATGTTTGGTACAGGCTTTGTAGACTGAAGGGCCTGTTCCTGTGCTGTACTATATGTTCTTTAAATTATTTTACTTTACAATAAGTTGACAATTGATAGAAACAAGGAACTGCAGATGCTGGTTTGCAAAAGAAAAGACACAAAGTGCTGGAGTAACTCAGCAGGTCAGGCAGCATCTTAGCATCTTCTGCAGTCTGAAGAAGGATCCCAACCCAAAATGTCACCTACCATGTTCTCCAGAAATGCTGCCTGACCGCTGAGTTACTCCAGTACTTTGAATCTGTCTTTGAAGTTGATAACTGACATGTTCATCTTTGATGTTGCCAACGCATAAATTACCACATTTTTGAATTTGCCTTTCACAGTTTGACAACCTTTAATTCGATCTCAGGACTTTGTGTCGCTGACTCATTATCTTGACATCTGTCATGGTTCTTGCAGGCATTCACCAAATGTCAATCCTGTGGACATCAATCCATTTCAGAATTCCACATATACTCCATCAAACATGGAGGAGGTCAGATATCAGAGCATCCGATGATCAGATTGAAGAAGATAGACACAAAGTGCTGGAGAATTTAGCGGGACAGGCAGCATCTCAAGAGAAACGAATAGATGACGTTTCAAGTTGAGACCCTTCTTCAGACTGAGATTCAGGGGAGAGGGAAACTAGAGGTATGAAGTGGTACAGAACAAATCAAAGATGGCGCCGATGACCAAAGAGCTCACAATGGTCCATTGTTGGCTGTGGAGGAGATGATAACAAAGGAATACGAACGGTGAAATTCGCAGGCCGACCAGGGTACGGGAGGGATGGAGAGAGAGAGAATGCAAGGATTACTTGAAATGAGAGAAATCAATATTCATACTGCTGGGTTGTAAGCTGCCCATGAAATATGAAGTGCTGTTCCTCCAATTTGGCTTCACTCTGACAGTGGGGTCTGTATGAGAATGGGAAGGAGAGTTAAGATGTTAGGCAACAAGGAGATCATGTAGGCTAAGACGGACTGGGCGTTGGTGTTTGGTGTATCGCCCAGTCTGAGCTCGGTCTTGCTGATGTATGTTTTTTTTGTTGAATATTCCACCAACTGCAGTTTCTTGTGTCTCCATCTGATTACCTCATCAACATTAACTCAGGGAGAACAATATATGGATGGGTTCCATGAGAGGGTCAGAGTCATACAGCACGGAAACGGGTCCTTCGGCACAACTAGCCCATGCTGACAATGATGCCCCATCTGCACTAGTCCACTTGCCCACATTTGGCCCATATAATAATAATAATACATTTTATTTATGGGCGTCTTTCAAGAGTCTCAAGGACACCTTACAAAAATTTAGCAAGTAGAGGAAAAACATGTAAGCGGAATGAAATAAATAGTAGAGACCTGACTAGTACACTAGTACATATCCCTCAGAAAGTTTCCTATCCATATAGGTGTGATAAGTATCACACCTATATGGATAGTTTAACTGTTTAAATTATTAGCATTTGAGATATTTTTGGTTAGTTTTCTTCTTTTTTGGAGTATTTTTCAAATTTTTAATAATTTAGATCTCTTTGAATAATTGAAAAGTATCTCTATCAGTGGCATTAATTTAATTCAAGAGCTGTTATCAACCAGTGAGTTGTCAAAGAACAGAATGTAGTCCATGCAACCAAACGACTCCACTCAATGGATAGTTCGTTGATACAGAGTGTATTGACCATCCTGGGGGAAATCTGTGAGGACAGAGGGGGTAGACACAAAATGCTGGAGTAACTCAGCGGGTGACGCAGCATCTATGGAGAGCAGGAATTGGAAGTGTTTCGTCATCTACCCCTTCACATCTGAAAGAAATGTCAGGACAGCATAAAATGCTATAACTTGACTGGAGACAAGAAACTGCAGATGCTGGAATATTGAGCAAAATATAAAGCTTGGTTTTATTTAGTTCATTGTCAGGTACAGTGAAAAGCTTTTGTTGCATGCTAACCAGTTAGCGGAAAGACTATACATGATTACAATCGAGGCATCCACAGTGTACAGATGCGTGATAAAGGGAATAATGTTTAATGCAAGATAAAGTCCAGTAAAGTCCAATTAAAGATAGTCTGAGGGTCTCCAATGTGGTAAATAGTAGCCTAGAACTGCTCTCTAGTTGTTGATCGAATGAAACAGTTGCCTGATAACAGCTGGGAAGAAGCTGTCTCTGAATATGAAGGTATGTATTTTCACGTCTTGCCTGACGGGAGAGGGAAGAAGAGGGAGTGACCTGGGTGAGACTCATCCTTGATTATGCTGGTGGCCTTGCCGAGGCAGGATGATGTGTAGAGGGAGTCAATGGTAGGGAGGTTGATTTATGTGGTAGTCTGGGATGCATCCAGAGGAACTCAGCAGGTCAGGTTGCACATGAGGAGGGAATGAACAGATGATGTTTTGGAATAGAATGGAATGGAATGGAATATTTTATTGTCACATGTGACAAGGCACAGTGAAATTCTTTGTTTGAATACTCAATGTATACAAATAGTGGCCATCTATGGCACTGACAACGTTGCAAAGCTCACCGGCTCCTTCTTTGTTCTCCTCCCCCCCTCCCCCACAGCGGTTCCCCCACACGAGGGAGGGGTTCCCCCACACCCCACTGCCATTTTTCTTCCCCCTCCCTCCCTGATTGATGGTCCCCCCACGTCGGGTCCGCCATTGTTCTTCCCATTCCCTCACAGCGGGGTTGAGGTCCTTCTCCAGATTTTCAGGCGATGTTTCGAGTTGGGACCATCTCTTCAGACCCAGGACACTAAAGAAGGGTGCTTTGTTCTTGAGAACATCTGCTTCTTTGCTACCAGCAACTCTTGCGGGAATAACTAAATCAAAGCTTGCATGAGATCTAGAATGAAACAGTTTTAGCAGAACTTGAAATATCTGCGAGCACTTGACGTATTAATGGTACGTTAAGGTATAAATGAAGACTACTTTCATGCATCGCTGTTGAATGTGTGCAGGCTGATAGAATGCTAATTACACTCTTTTGTGTATAGAGCATAATTAGGCAATTTTCCACACTATCAGATGGAGAACATAGATAGTTTATATCTAGTGAAATATCGATGTGAGAATGTGGTGAAAATTGAATTGAGCAATAGTTTCTTAGGACTGATCTTCAGCATAATAATTAGCTTAGGTTAGGCTTAATATTGTTATGTGTACCGAGGTACAGTGCAAAGCTTTGTTTTGCATGCTAACCAATTATACCATACATAGATACAGTCTTTCAATTCAAGTACAATAGATAGAGCAGAGGGGAATATGCAGAGTACAGAAAAGTCTTCTCGGCATTGTAGTCCAATAGTACCATAGACAAAGTCCAATATCCTCAATAGAGGATTAAAAAACAAAACGATTCTGGAACTCTGAAATGAAAACTGAATATTCAGAAACACACAACAGGTCAGGCAGCATCTGTGGTGAGACGGCAGGCTTCAGAGCAAAGACCAATCTGTGCATATTGTTTCCCACCATGCTCCTATCATCTATAGTATTTGTATAAACCTTTGTTATTCAAATGCCAGACAGAAATTGGAGAGAGGAACAGATGACTCTTCAAATAAATATTCAAGTTGGGGGTCACTGCTTTTGTGAATTATACAATTGTAAAAAGAAAATTGATTTTTTCTTATAGAAAAAATTTCAACTAAACGATTTAACAAAATAAAGTTTTCTAAGTTTTGGACTGGCACGAAACCCACTGGGATTCCAATTTAAATACTAGTGCACATAGCGTTGCCAGGCAACATGATAATTATTAGCCCTGAGCAATGTTCACAGAGTGAAAGACACAGGTTTCAATGTGAAAAGGAAGCAATTTTCAGAAGACATCATCAAGTAGTTGACAAGTGAGAACAGTGCTGGAGAAAGCCCAAATAAATTAAGTAAATTACATCTTAGGTTACATAGCCCAAGGCTAAATGAAGGAGAAAATAATGTACTTGTAAGTAAGGAATCTTTGTAAGATCCGCACAATGTGTCCTAGTCTATTGGGAATGTAGAAATAATCAATTTCTATGGAAAAATATTTCTCATCCAGCATGTTAGCAATTAGTAAACTGGCGAGCTATGGCAGAACCTTCAACCTCTCATTAGATTTTAGACTTTAGAAATACAGAGTGGAAACAGACCCTTCAGCCCATCGAGTCTGCACCAACCAGCGACCCCATACATTAGCACATCCTACACATTAGGGACATTTTACAATTTTACAAAAGCCAATTAACCTACAAACCTGCACGTCTTTGGAGTGTGGGAGGAAAACAGAGCACCCGGAGAAAACCCACGTGGTCATAGGGAGAACGTACAAACTCCGTACAGATAGCAGCCATGGTCAGGATCTAACCTCTGGTGCTGTAAGGTTATAACTACCACTGTACCACCCACTATGCCCATGTCCTAAGTGCCAAAGCTTCCACCAGTGACATACCTCATGTCTGTGGCAATGAAATGCTTTGAGAGTTTGGTCATTTAGCATTCAACTTGAATACTACACAATACTAACCACTACCTCAGCAACAATTCTCTTCTATGGACTTTGTTTGCACCATTCACTTGGATTTTGTAGTGGTCTGGTTATCTAGTATTACTGATTATTAATGTAATGTATTATTTGTATGTATTCATGTTAATGGGACCGCTCAGCTGCAGCAAGTAAGAATTTCATTGCTCCATTGCCGGTAGAGATGACAATTAAACACTCTTGACTCTTGACATGAGTAATTTAAAGCAGGAACTGTGAAGCACAAGTAATTCGTCGAGAAGGATTACTTAAAAAGTCAGTTGATTTCCAGCAGCTTCAAGAAAACTAATAATTAAATTAGTTTGCTTGAAGCTCTTTATCTTGCAACTATCTTTTTCATCATCTGAGGCTCTCCAACTTGTGGAAACATCTCGACATTTACCATGAACTCCAAAGATAATCAACTTAATGTCTTCAGCTGCTTGAGACAAGGCAAACATATCACACAATCTGGTATGGTGGCACAGTGGTAGAGTTGCTGCCTTACTGCGTTTCAGACCTGGGTTTGATCCTAACCACAGGTGTTGTCTGAACGGAGTTTGTACATTCGCCCCATGACCTGCATGGGTTTTCTCCGAGAATGCCAGTTTCCACCGACATACAGGTTTGTAGGCTAATTGACTTTGGTAAAATTGTAAAGTGTCCCTATAGTGTGTAGGATAGTGTTAGTGTATGGTGATCACTGGTCAGTGCGGAATCGATGAGCCATGGGGCCGGTTTCCGTGCCATATCTCTAAACTAAACTGAACTTAACAATATCCAGAAATAGTTGATTATTCAGGATTTACCAATGAACTATAACATCATCCTACCTTCAACGCTTAAAGTAGTGCTTCAGAAGTGGCCACTCCTCAGTTGAACTATCACAACATTGCAACAATACTAGCGTCTCCCTAGCAACATAAAATAATGTCCAAGTATCTCCTTTTCATGAGGAGAACAGGATAACCACAACCCAAAGATATATTTATCCAAGACTCATCACCCAACAGTTAGCAAACTGACGGCAAGAAGGGGGGTGGTCAACAGTGTTTTTGTGTGGCATTGACTTATCCTACATGTGTGGAAGGAAAGACACAAAGCTCTGGAGATAACTCAACAGGTCAGGCAGCATCGCTGGAGAAATTGGATAGGTAACGTTTTGGATCGGGAACTTTCATATGAGGATAATACATATGAAGTGTATGAATAAGTTAACTATTGGTCCCCAAATTTAGCTTTTTCTTATCAGTCTGAAGCAGGGACCCAATCCAAATTACCAAACCAAGGTGTTATCAAGCAACTGAACCATCCTACCAACAACTAAAGAGAGTGGCCAAGCTGGCCATCCGCGAGTCACGGCGCCAGACGGTGGAGGGCTCTACCCGAGCCAGCTGCCTGCCCCTTTTCCGGGGTTACGTCCGTGCCCGGGTGGGATTAGAAAGGGAATAAGGGGAAAAGGGTGTCTGTGGGCACCCTGAGGGAGTTCCGGGACCGCTGGGCACCGCAGAGTGTTGAATGTATCCTCAATAAGGATTGTATCATAATTGTATAATAGTTTATTATGGATATATGTTTGTATTGTATTTATGGTGGTGGGTTCTGGCTTGTTTTATTGTAGTGTAAATATTATTTTTTAATAATTGAATACATTTTTTGATTAAAAAAAAAAACAAAAAAAAAAACAACTAAAGAGCAGCCCTGAGCCACTTTCTACCTTATTGGAGACCCTTAGATATTTTTGATCGGACTTTGCTGGACTTCATCTTGCACTAAAAGTTATTCACATTATTCCCTTCATCATGTATCTGTACACTGTGGATGGCTCGATTGGAATCATGTTTTGTCTTTCCACTGAATGATTAACACACAACAAAAGCTTTTCACTGTACCTCGGTACACATGACAATAAACTAAACTCAAACTCAAACTGTATGTTGTTTTCTCTTCACAAATGCTACCTGACCCACTGAATTCCTCCCACTCTTTGTTCTTTGCCTTCTCCTCCATCTGTAAGTTTCTATTTCTTTCCCATTCCAATTCTCAACCTAACAAATGCTAACTCTTTATTAAAATGTACTCACAATAATCCAGATAGAAATTGCTTTGGCAATTAATTGTCTATTATGGAAACTGCATAATGCATTCCTCTAATTGGGTGTAATCCTCCTCACTACTGGGTCTCCTCTACCAAATAGACATAATTTGCAGATCCATACTTTGTTTTGATTCCATGGTCCAAATCTAAGATAAATTATGTTACAATATTCATGCTATAAAATCCTCTATTCTTCTTTGTCTTATGCAGTTAACTTACTGGCACTAAGCAGCCCGTGTCTCCCACTCTTTAGTCTCTCATGTGGTAAGTCACTGTAAGGCCCATATAACCATATAACCATATAACAATTTACAGCACGGAAACAGGCCATCTCGACCCTTCTAGTCCGTGCCGAACACATAATCTCCCCTAGTCCCATATACCTGCGCTCAGACCATAACCCTCCATTCCCTTCCCATCCATATAACTATCCAAGTGGCCCCTAGTGGGAAGAAGAATCATAGAATTTCAGAAAGATACAAAGCAGGCTCTTCAACCGTATAGGTTTCTTCCAGGTGCTCCGGTTTCCTCCCACATCGCAAATATATGTATGTTTGTAGGTTAGTTGGCTTCTGCAAAATTGCCCCATGAGTGAGATAAGATAGAATTAGTGTGAATAGAGCCATAGAGTGATACAGAGTGGAAACAAGCCCTTCAGCCCAATTTGCCCACCTGCCTGCATTTGGCCCATCTCTCTCTAAGCCTGTCCTATCCATGTACCTGTCTATTCTTTTCTTAAACATTGCAATAGTTCGTGCCACAACTACCTTCTCTGGCCGCTCGTTTGATACGCCCTCCACCCTTTGTGTGATAAAGTTACCCTTTGGATTCCTATTAAATCTTCCCTCCTCACCTTAAACCTATGTCCTCTAATTCTTGATTCCCCTACTCGGAGCAAGACTGTGTGTCTACCTGATCTATTCCCTGGGGTGAAAAATGGGTGATCAATAGTCAGTGTGGACTCAGTGGGTTGAAGAGCCCGTTTACATGCTGTATCATTAAAACAAAAATCTAGTGGTGCATAAGTGGTTTAGATTGATGTCCTAAAAATCACAAGTACTGTGGGCCCCTTTCAGCTGAAATGCAGTCGGTGCGAGTTATTCTGAAGGACATAACTTAAAGGTATTGATTTCCCGCTTTAAATATATTCAGCACAAGACATCTTCATATATACACATAATAAGAGCATAATGTGTTGATATATTTTTACACAGCAACAAAACTGACAATCTGTTGCAAATTAACTTGTCAGAAAACAGATGTGTTCACCTATTCATTTTTATCATCTGCCCAAAAACCTGCTAAAAGCACTTAAATAGCTGCTTAAATATTTGCCAATTTTATGCAAGATTTCTGGTATGAAGGCTAGCCAGAGGCCATAATTCATCAATTCATATACTTTTCCCTTCCCTTAACTACTCTTACCAATTTCATCAGTCTGCCTTTACATGTTAGAGAGATGCTGAATGATCAAGCCTTGCTCCATTTCTCAATATCAATCCTGAAGTAACAATAATGGTGTCCCTTGAGATATCAGAGCCATCGTTATCCTGACCAGATCTATAAAAGTACACAAAGCAGCTTCTACTATTATAAATCATAAGACAGCACAGTGGTACATAAGGTAGTACTACTATCCCATAATTCCCGGTGACATGTGTTGGATTGTCATCCCCATTGCTGACACTGTGGAGTTTGCATGTTTTCCCTGGGGCCGTGTGGGTTTCCTCCAGACGCTCTGGTTTATTTGCACATAACAAGACACGAGGATTGGTAGTTTAATTAGCTACCTTAATCTAAATTAATGATGGGTGGGCTAGAGGAGAATTGTTTTGCTCAGATACAGCATGGAAACAGGCCCCTCAGCCCACTGTATCTGTGCCAACCAGCATTTGTTATATCCAACACACTACAGCCAATTTTACAGAAGCCAATTAACATACAAACCTGTAGGTCTTTTGAGTGTGGGACAAAACCAGAGCACCTGGAGAAAGCCCATGCAGTCACTGGGAGAACGTACAAACTCTGTACAGACAGCACCTATAGTCATGATTGAACCTGGGTCTCTGGCGCTGTGAGGCAGCAACTCTGCTGCTGCGCCACTGCGCCGCCCCTAAAATTGGAGGAGCGATAAGGGGCACGTGGGAGTGAGTATTGTAGAAAAACAAGTGGGGGGTTGGAATCAATAGGATTGCTTTGAATGTTGGCATAGACTCAATGGACTGATTGGCCTCCTTCCAAGTTGGGGGAGAAAAATCACATTTTTGTGATCAAATATTGGGGTACAATGGCAAAATGGCAGAGGCCAGGGTTCGATCCTAACTTTGGTTGCTGTCTGTGTGGAGTTTGAACATTCTCCCTGTGACCGCATTGGTTTCCATCGGGTGCTCCGGTTTCCTCCCACATCCCAAAGACGTGAGGGTTTGCAGGAGACTGCGGGACATGGAGCGGGATGGCGGCCCGGAGTTGATGCTGTGGTGGGCCGTCTCGGAGCGGAGACGGCGTTCCGGCTTTCGGCGGCGGCGACATCACCACGGAGGTCCGCTGGACTGGAGAGCGGCATCTTCGGCCTGGATCGATCGCCTCAGCGCAGAGGGAAAACAAGGAGGGAAGAGACGGAGACTAAGACTTTGCCTCCATCACAGTGAGGATGTGCTTGGTGAACTCACTGTGGTGGATGTTTAATTTGTGTATATTGTATGTTTTGTTATTATTGATTCTGTGTCTGACTGCAGGCAACGTAATTTCGTTCAGACCGTAATTGTCCTCTGTAAAAATGTGCCTTAATGTGTAGGGAGTGGATAAGAAAGTGGGATAACATAGATCCAGCCTGAACTGGTAATAGCTAATCAGCAATCAGTGGACCCAGTGGCTGAAGGGGCCGTTTCCATGCTGTATTAAACTGTGGTTAACTAAAAAAAAAACTTTTGAATTTAACTACTCCTGACTCCTGTGTCTTCTCTGCTCTTGGGTCTCCTCCCATCTTGATATTGTTACATAAGCTTTGGGTAATTCTACTGGTAGTGAGAATCGGGCTGAATCTGTCATTGTTTTCCAATCCTTTTCACTATGATCTAATTTCCGCACCTTGCTCCAGGAAAGCTTCACTGTTGATGCTAAATCCACAACACCCATGTTTCGATTAGTCTAGTTTTATTTATTCTAGTTTAGTTTAGTTTATTGTCACATGTACCAAGGTGCAGTGAAAAGCTTTTTTTTCCGATGCGTGCTTTGCAGTCTGTGAAAAGATGAGCTCCTTTGTCAGTGTAATGTGTTGTAAAGTCTGGGTGATCTTGTGCAGCAGTCTGATCTACTGGGAAAAGACCAGATATAGAAATAAAATGAAAGCTCCAGGAAAATGGCACACACAAAAGCTACCGTGATGTAAAGTGCCACCTCCCTCATCACAAGTTGGGTGTTCTGCTCTTTTACCCACGTTTGGTCCAAGTCATTCTAGGTCAGTATAGAGTGGCCCTAGTGAAACTCAAGGTAAACTGAGACAGGTAAATGGTGAGCAAATGTCTATCTGTGGTTAAATGGAGGGAAGATTGATAGAAGGTAATTGGCTGGATTGTATTTGTCTTGCTTTTCATGTATGGGCCATAAATTGGCAATGCTCCATGTTGTTGGGTAGATGCCAGTAATGTAGCTGTACTGAAACAGCTTAATTAACAGTGTGAGTAGTTATTACTTGTTGACTGATTTGATTGAATGCACATCCAAATTTCTATTTTTAAATATTTCAAACAGCTATCCCCTGGATAGATGCGAACAATTTTGAAACAGTTATAAATTTGACAAAATAAAAACACAATTATTTGCTAAATAAAGTTTGATTGGTTTAGGACACTCTAGGTAGACACGACGGGTTGGGCAGCATCTGTGGAGAAAAAGGATAGGTGACGTTTTGTGTCGGGACCCCTCTTCAGACTCATTCTGAGGATTTAAGCTTCTCAGACATAGGACACTCTATGTGTTGACAGATCCATTATAATCCAATGATCTATCCAAAAGTAGAGCACAATGTGTTTGATTAACTCAGAAGATCAGGCAACGTCTTTGGAGGACATGGATAAGTGATGTTTTAGGTTAGGACCTTTTCTCAGACACTGTACAGTTGTTATGCCTTGAGTGCAGTGAACACATGATGTTCATTGGGCCTCCTCCATTGCCAGAGTGAGGCCAGTGCAAATTGGAGGAACAGCACCTCATATTTCACTTAGGTTGTTTGCACCTCAGCGGTATGAACATTGACTTCTCTAATTTTAGATAGCTCTTGCTTTCTACCCCCTTCCCCTCCACTTCCCAGTTCTCCCACAGTCCTACTGTCTCTGCCTACTTCCTTTCTTTATCCCGCCCCCCTCCCCTGACATCAGCCTGAAGAAGGGTCTCGACCTGAAATGTCACCTATTCCTTCTCTCTATAGATGTTGCCCCACCCGCTGAGTTTCTCCAGCAGTTTTTGTCCACATTTTCGATTGTTCCAGCATCTGCAGTTCTTTGTGGTGTCCAATTATGCTTTTAAGGTATATCTTGTTTGAAACTGCGTTTGATAGCAAAATTCGAAATGTGATTTGTAAATATTTTATCCCAGTGGACCAGATCAGAGAAATGGGCATTTCAAGCACCACAAGAGGACTAGGATCAGATTTTGCCTTAGTATTATAGTACAGCTGACATGGATAGCTGTACTATATGTCACAGAAAGCTTATACTTTCAGCACCATATATTTTTAATGTGAGAAGCAGTTTCATGTACGAGCCATTGGTCGTCTCTACAGGACACAATGTGCTGGAGTAATTCTGCAGGTTAGGCAGCATCTCTGGAGAACATGGATAGGTAATGTTTTGTTGTGACCCTACTGTAGTGGAGGAGGAGGAGGAGGAGGAGGGGGGGAGGGGAGGAATAAGGTTGGGACAAAGGGCAAAGATAAAAATAGAATATGAGAGAGGGTTGAAGAGTTTCAAACTATGATGCTAGAAGAAGGAAAGGAGCAGGGGTAACTTTATTACAACCATCTGCCTAACATCCCCTCCCCCCTCCCCGCTTGCCTGATTCCACCTATTAGCTACCACACCTTGTCCTGCCTCTCCCCTCTTCTATCTTTCTTCTCTCTCCCCCCCCCCCCCCCCCCCACCACAATCAATCTGAAGGAGGGTCCCAACCCGAAACGTCATTTATCCATGTTCTCCAGAGATGTTGTCTGACCTGCTGAGTTACTCCAGCACTTTGCATCCCTTAGTCTCTTTAGCAGCTTCTGCAGTTCCTTGTTTCTACATTGCTACCTTGCGGCTTAATGTTGTTTCCAAGAGGCCAGTGAGGCAGGATTTAACACACAGGAAACATTTCCTTCTACATGCACCTTCTGGATTGAAACACACTGAAATATTTATTTAGTTTGTTATTTTTCACAGCCTTAACATGGTGCAAAAACTCCTGCTGATAAGTATTGCCGCATGCCTGTCCTCCATGCTGGCACGGTAGCGTGTTAGATAACTCTAAAGCTTGTAGCAGGCAAGGCAAATGTGCCATTGTTTTAGTGTTGCAGCTTCGAACTTCCTTCACCCATGACATAGTGGTGCATAACTTTAAGCTGCTAAACATAAAGATTTTTGCTCTTTACTTTACTTAGAGGCACAGCGTAGAAACAGGCCCGTCAGCCCACCAAGTACATACCCACCAGCGATCACCCTGTACACCAGCACTATCCTACGCACCAGGGACAATTTACAATTTATAGAAGCCAATTAACATACAAACCTGACCTGAAAAAGGATCTGACTTGGTCTAATGCAAGGTTCCGACCGAGATCGTCACCCATCCTTTTTCTCATTTGGTAGCAGAGTAACTTGCATCTGCAGTTCCTTCCTACATAACCTACAAACCTGCATGTCTGTGGGGGGAAACCGGAACACCCAGAGAAAACCCACGCAGTCACAGGGAGAACGTACAAGCTCCATATAGACAGCACCCATAGTCAGGATCAAACCCGGGTCTCTGGCGCTGTAAGACAGCAACTCTACCACTGTGCCACTGTGCCGTCATAAAACTCATTTAATGTAAATATGATTAGATGGATAATGTAAGATAAAAACATCAAACAGAAACATATTGAAGCATCTTGTCCTCCTACAAATCAAACCGGTGTTATGGAGAGCTTCTACAGAAATTCTGATTAAAAGCATTTTAACGTGTGGGCCTGAACAACAAGTTTCAGCAGTGGGAGCAAACAATGGAACATCATAGCCAAGTTAGATCCAAGCTCATTGTTTCCGCTTCCGCTTGAGGGAGAATCTAGAGCGGAGGAGTTATTGCAAGTAAATCGGAGGTTGTCCATCCGAGATGGAAATCAGGCAATTTTCTTTCCCCCAGTTGGAAACATAAACTTTGAACATTTTTTTTCTGGCATAGGAAGATAGATTCTTTATAAATAAAGGGTGTGAAATGTGAATGAGAGGAGGTGGGAATGTGGAGCTGAAAGTACATTGAGATCAGTAACATAGACTAGTGGGGAGACAAGGGACTGCAGATGCTGGAATCTTGCGTAAAACACAAAGTGATGGAGTAACTCAGCATGTCAGGCAGCATCTGTGGAATGAATGAATAGGCGATGCTATGGCTCAGGACCCTTCTTCAGACTGATTGTTGCAGGGGGAGAAAGCTGGAAAAGAGATGGGGAGTGGTGGTACAAAGCCTGGCAATTGATAGGTGGGTACAAGTGAATGAGTTTTGATTTGCAGACGGTGGACAAACGCCAGAGATGAAAAGGAGACAAAATGGTTTCAGATAAGGAGAGGAGTGAATTGTAAAGCTAAAGGGAGGACTATAGGTGGAAGGAGATCCAGTGTGGGGAGAGTGCAAGATAATGGGAGAAATGTGAGCACACGAAGGGGGATGGGAGTGGGGGAAAATACAAGCAAGATAGTGGGAGTAATGATGTCAATGGGTGGCATAGTGGCATAGCCGGTAGAGCTGCTGCCTCACAGCACCGGAGGCCTGGGTTAAATCCTGACTCGGGGTGCTGTCTCTGTGGAGTTTGTATGTTCTCCATGTGACCATGAGTCAGAGATTAAACTGCATTCAATTCCAACCTGATCAGTGACTTAAAAATTATGGGTGCTCTGGTTTCCTCCCACATCCCAAAGACGTGTGGGTTTGTAGGTTAATTGGCCTCTGTAAAATTGCCCCTAGTGTGCAGAGAGTGGATGCGAAAATGGGATAGCAGAATTACTGTGAACAGGTGATCAATGGTGGGAACGGACTCTGTGGGTCTTTCAATCAATGTACTGGGGGGATGGGAGGGGAGAGTGGGGGGAGGCGTCATGACAGTCAATGGTCAGTTTCTCATTAAAAGAAGACACAAACTGCTGTAAAGACTCAGCAGCTCAGGCAGCATCTCCAGATAACATGCATGGCAGAGGATGGTGAGGTGAATGGTGAGGACCAAGGGAACTCTATTCTTGTTCTGCTAAGCCACTTTGTGCTCTGGGCCAGTGAAGTTGAGAATAAATCACCATGACTGGTCAAGCTTCTTTGCTAAGGCATGCGATTAAACATCGAACCAATTGCTTATTTGCTGTTGAGGATGTAAAGCCCAATAACACAACCACTGGAGATAGACACAAAAAAACTGGAGTAACTCTGTTGGACAGGCGGCATCTTTGGAGAGAAGGAATGGGTGACGTTTCGGGTCGAGACCCTTCTTCAGACCCGACCAGAAACGTCACTCCAGCTTTTTGTTACACCAGCTTTTTGTGCCTATATTCAGATTAAACCAGCATCTGCAGTTCCTTCTTACACTTTAAATACAACCACTGGAACAACTACACAGTGAAACCTAATGATGGAGCTTTCCATTGTGTGTTTATATTAAGCTGCATGTTATTTAATCCATTCACCCATCTTTACTATTTCTGTCCAAACAATTAAAAAAAAAGGCCTTCTGAGACTGCTGGCAATATCTGCAAATAACACATTCAAAATGAGAATTCTCATAAGGATGTTCCCCCTGATCCTCTTTGATCATTAAGCAGAACCACCAAAAGACCGAGATTAAACTGCGCACAATTACAACCTGATCAGTAACGCACAAAACAAAAACGAGATTTAATCAGCTGTAAAAATTCTCTTAATAATAATCCTGGGCATCCACAGGAAGGTTGAAACTAGAGATTGGTTGGCACAGGGGCACAGCTGCAGAGTTTCTGCCTTACAGCACCAGAGACCCAGGTTCAATCCTGACTCTGGGTGCTGTCTGCATGGAGTTTCTATGTTCTCGCTGTGACCGTGTAGGCTTTCTCTGGGTGCTCCGGTTTCCTCCCACACTCCCAAAACCATAGGTTAATTGGATTCAGTAAAATTGTAAATTGTTGCTAGTGTGTAAGATTGTGCCAGTGTATCAGATGATCGCTGGTTGGCAAGGACTCGGTGGGCCAAAGGGCCTGTTTCCATGCTGTATCTTTAAAGTCTGGTCTAACGTTGAGAGGGAGCAATACTGAGGATTAGAGGGAATGGAAACTATCTTGGCTGAATTCGTAAGTGTTTACATTTCTCTTCTTACCTCAGCTGCTGGTGCACATTCATGAGCCACAGCATGAATAATGGTTGCCTACAACTGACACAGCCAACAAGTATGCTGCAGGTCAATTGTTTTGACAGATTTTCTCCAAAGTAGTCAGAGTTCACACCAACATCTTCCCAAGAGCCAGGAACCTCCAGAGCCTCTGTGTCACATTAGCAAACACACAGACCTCTGGGACTTTGCATGAGTGAACATATCCAAACACTGAGAGCTCGGTAGCTACAGATCAGGTACGTGAGGAGCTTGTAGCACTGAGCAAAGGGATTGTTTGAAATGCAATAGGTTAAGTCCGAAGTATGCAAGGAGTTAGTCTCCACAAGTGTCTCCCAGCAGGCAGCCTGTACATTGTCAAGACTTCCAAAACACATAACTGGAACCAATTGTTTAGTCAAATGGTGCAAAAAAACTCCTGCCGTGTATCACTAATGTCACACATATTTATACCTACCTGCCTGGACTGAAAATGTAACAGTATACATAGTGCTTCAGAATAAAATAACGTTGGCACAGTGATGCAGCAGTAGAGTAGCTGCCTTACAGCGCCAGGTATCCGTGTTTGATCCTGACTACAGGTGCTGTCTGTACGGCATTTATATGTGTTGTCTGAATGGAGTTTGTATGTGCTGTTTGTGAGTGCATAGGTTTTCTCCGGGGGCTCCGGTTTCTTCCCACTCTCCAAAGATGTACAGGTTTGTAGGTTTATTGACTTTAGTAAAATTGTAAATTGTCCCTAGTGTGTAGAGTGGCCCTAGTGTATCAATCAATCAATCAATCAATCAATCAATCAAGTGTATGGGGTGATCACTGATCGGCACGGACGCGGCGGGCCAAAGCGCCTGTTTCCATTATCCATCTCTAAAGTATAAATATATTTGTTTACTTTTATCAAGATATAATGAATTTATCTGCATGGGCAGCCCCTCGGACTGTGTCCACTCTGGTTTTGTGGGCTCTGAAGAGACTGATGAGATTGCTGTGGGGGCTGTAAACTCTAACATCGGGCCAGGCAGCATCTCTGAAGAATAGGAATAGGTGACATTTCAGGTTGAGAATAGAAACAGCTCATTCCTCTTCAGCTTGCTCCTCCAGCAGAAAGTATATCCTCTACTGTATTTTTGGCAACTGGAAACATAGTTTAGTTTAGTGCTTTCTACGGCGCATTTGTAGAAGTTGGTGAGTGTTTATGCATGAGATCCCCAACAGTTAAAGACACAGTCCACGTTAATGAAGAAGGTAAAAGGTTCAGGAGGTGGGTTGCATAGTTTAGTTTAGTTCAGTTTATTGTCACGTGTACCGAAGAAAAGTGAAAAGCTTTTGTTGCGAAAGGACAATACATGATTACAATCGAGCCATCCACAGTGTACAGATACATGATAAAGGGAATTATGTGAATAATGTTTAGTGCAAGATAAAGTCAGTAAAGTCCAATTAAAGATAGTCGGAAGATCTCCAACGAGGTAATTAGTAGTTCAGGCATGCTCTCTAGTTGTTGGTAGGATGGTTCAGTTACCTGATAACAGCTGGGAATTTTTTTTCCCTGAATCTGGAGTTGTGCATTTTCACACTTCTGCACCTTTTGCCCGATGGGAGAGGGGAGAAGAAGGAGTGGCCAGGGTGCGACTCATCCTTGATTATGCAGGTGGCCTTTCCGATGCAGCGTGAGGTGTAAATTAAGTCAATGCAGGGAGGTTAGTCTGTGTGATGGTGTGGGCTGTGACCACAGTGAGCTGCAATATCTTGTGGTCTTGGATGGAGCTGTTCCAAAACCAAACAATGATGCATCCAGATAGAATGCTTTCTACGGCGCATTTGTAGAAGTTGGTGAGTGTTTATGCATGAGATCCCCAACAGTTAAAGACACAGTCCACGTTAATGAAAAAGGTAAAAGGTTCAGGAGGTGGGTTGCATATGGTGAGATAATTGGAGAGCACTAGAAAAACGAGTAGAACACAAAGTGCTGGAGTAACTCAATAACTCTGAAAGACATGGACAGGTGAAGTTTCAGATTGGGACCCTTCTGCAGACTGACAGGAAGGTGGGGAATGTTGTCAAGGAGAGATGGAGGGGGGAGGGGACTAAGCTTTCCTGTTCCTTCTCTGGCCTGGTATCAGTGGCTGAGTGACGAAGCGGGGACATCATCTCACCACCTGACACCATCTCTGGCACATGCAGAGGTTTTGATTAGGGGGTAGGATCAGGATGTGTAGGCCCACCAGTGGCCTGCATGCTGGAAAGATGGAAGAGATTGCCCTGGTGCCAGCTCCACGAGGCCACATTTGAGTTCACCCTCCATCTTCGCGTAAAGCAAGTTGTGTTGAAGGATAGGATCATCTTGTTATCAAGGTGGTCAAATAGTGTCCCTCGGGAAATATAGCTTTCAAGAACTAGAAGTTAGCTGAGAACACTTGGTCTCCATCATATCATAAACATTCCCTTTGTTCTCTTCACCCCTCCCTCTCCCTGCAACTTAAAACACACTTACTTTCTATTTTTCCAGTTTAGTTTTCAGACTTTAGACATCAGAGAAACAGCACTGAAACTGGCACTTTGACCCCGCAACCAGCAATTACTCCGTAAACTATCCTACACACTTATGGACAATTTTACCACAGCCAATTCTGTAGGTCTTTGGAGTGTGGGAGGAAACTAGAGCACCAAGAGAAAAGCCATGTGGTCACAGGGAGAATGTTGAAACTCTATACAGACAGCACCTGTAGTCAGGATCGGATCCAGGTCCCTGGCACTTTAAGGCAGCAACTCTACCGCTGTACCACTGTGCCGCCCTTAAAATCAACGCTGTTGTTCCTCAATATGCCCTAACACCCTACTTCACTGTGTCTGTCAATCAAAATGCATCACCTTCCACATAAACTTTCATCTAAAATTGCTCTGCCATTTTACCACAGATTATAGCTTATACCAATAGCTTCCTGTAATCTACAATTATCCTCTTCACTATCAAAATAGCAATTATCCTGTCATCTGTGAATTTACTAATCATACCTCCCATATTCGTGCGTAACATAATGTATATAACAAACAATAAGGGTCAGCACCGATTAATTTTGTACACCATTGATCAAAGGCGTTTAATCACACAAACAGCCATCCACCATTGCCATCTACATCCCATTATGAAGCCAAAGTTGGTTCCAATTTGCAATCTTGTCTTCGATCACACAGGATTTAGGGCCAGTCACCCATGTTGACTGTGTCATGTTGACTAAGTTGATCATATTGCACAGGTGATTACAGTTTGTTAACACTAAGAAATGTAATTATATTTGTATGGCCGTGGTCTCTTTGAACAATCCTTGCCTTTGCAAGTGAAAATTAAACCTGTCCTCAGAAATATTCCGTACAACTGATGTTAAACTCAGAGCCCTTTAGTTGGCCTACTTCACCCCACTGCTCTTATTGAATAAAGCTATGACATTTGCTATTGTTCAGCAATCTGGCACCTCACCTGGAAAGAGTAAAGATTTAAAAATCTCTGTAGCCCCCAGCGAGACCTTGCCTCCTGTATCAGCCTGCAAAGTATATTTGCAGTCTGGATGGTTTTAATCACTTTAAACCTGCCCGTTTTTAATCATGGGAATTAAAATATGTTCATGACTTGGAAGGAATTATTTGTCCACAAGTTTCTAAATCACAAAATTATTAACCAAGAGCATCAGCACTAAACCACCCTCCATGGACTAGTCTTTTCTAACTACGTGTGGAAAAGCTCTTAAATGCATAAAAACAGCCAGAAGTTACAAACCGGCAAGTAATCTGAAAGAATGTTATGATATCTTTAGATAATACTAAATGACCTGTGGACCCATTGGGTCCCCGTTATGAAGCCCGTCAAGTACACGCGTAAATATGAGAAAAAAATGGCAACCGTCCCCCAACTGTGCAGGCGCGGTTGAGGACCCATTGGGTGCCCTTTGTGACGCCAATCAAGTAAACATCGAAGTATTAGTTAAGAAAATAATCTAAATTAAAGTTTATTAATGGAAATACTTTGTCAAGTTGAATGAAGCTTGCTACTGCACACCTCAGGCGAATGGTAAGATCGGCCAAAAATTGTAGCATTATTACCGTTTTGGCTGTATTTCGGGCATATATATATATATATATATATATATATATATATATATATATATATATATTATATATATATATATATATATATATATATATATATATATATATATACATATATACATATATACATACAAGATGAGAGTTTTAGTCATATATACTAGACCAAGTGGGACCCGTTGGGCCCCGATCCCCCAGTGCAATATTCCATTACTCACCCATTGCCCCAACACAACCCATTCCCCAAACACAACATTGCACAACTCACTCATAACTCCCAACTGTGCAGGCATGGCTCATTTCCCCTCATCCCCAGCACTCCTTCCCCCTCTTCATCCTCCCTCTGCTTTCCACTCTCCTTCTCCCCTCCCCAATCCCTTCCTCACCTCTCCCTCCCTCTCCTTTCCCCTACCCTCAGTCACTCCCTCCCTCCCTCCATAACCCCTCACCCCTCCCTACCCACCTCCTCTCACTCTATCTGTTTAAATAACATTAAACAACAATCCTCTTCTCGTCCCCTCTCCAACTCCATCCTTCTTCTTACAACAATGTCACAAATTTCTCATTGCACTGGAAGTCCTGTCTTTTTTAACATTGATTTTTTGTTTGAAAAGACCAATCTTTTAAGTAAATGCAATTTGGGATCCCATTGTGACGCCATAAGCTGCTAACTGTCAGTGCATGCAAGTGAATTTTTTCAGTGGGGTTTTGTAAAGTTTAAAATGTGCCCCCAACACAACCCGTTCCCCCAACGCAATATTCCACCACTCACGCATAGCCCCCAACTGTGCATGCGCGGCTCATTTCCCCTCATCCCCCCAGTATTTCCTCATCCTCCTCTTCACCCTCCCTCTTCTTTCCCCTCTCCCCCTCCCCTCCCACACTCCCTCCATCACCTTTCCCTCACTTTCCTTTCCCGTACCCTCAGTCACTCCCTTCCTCCCTGTATAACCCCTCTCCCCTCCCTACTCTCGTTGACGTGATTGTGAGGTGGAAGTTGCTGTTTATTTCTTTATGTAAATGAGATCCCTTTGTGATGTAATTGTGGTGTGGAACACTGCTGACGGGCAGTTTATGTAAATGAGATTCCATTGTGATGTCGTACCCTGCTAACTGTCAGTGCAAGTTCGAGTGATTTTTCCCAAACTGGATTTTATAAAGTTAAAAATGTGAATATCTAGTAAAATATACCATAAATCTGAATGAAACTTGACACAACACACCACAGGATAATTATGAGTAAGGTGGGCCCATTGTAGTGTTATTATCGTTTTGGCATAATTCAGGAGAAGACAGACAGACAGACAGACAGACAGACAGAGAGACAGACAGACAGACAGACAGACAGACAGACAGACAGACAGACAGACAGACAGACAAACAAGAAGAGAGTTTTAGTAATATACTAGACTAAGTGGGATCCGATGGGTCACATGGGAGGGCTGGTCCCCCAACACAATATTCCACCTCTCCACCAATTACAATATTGGTGGCCAGTGGTGGGGGGGGGGAGGGTTCTGGAGTGCTAGCATTGGTGTTGTGGGTCAATTCAAGTCAAGCACAGTGGGTGCAGGGCCAACAATCCATTTCAATCCATTTCAAGTCAAGTCAATCTATTTCAAGTCAAGTCAAGTCAACCCATTTCAAGGGCAGGTCAAACAACTCATTGCATTGTCACTTAATTTCCAATTATGCATTGCAGTTTCAGGCACAGTCTGGGCAGGCGAAACAACTCATTGCATTGTCATTAAGAGCTAACAAATCATTTATTTCAAGTACATTGCAGACTCACTGTTCAGTTGATTCACAGCTTAAGATCATAGCTGTGGACTCTCCCCCGCGATCTTCCAGAGTCACTGACTCCCGTCCAGGCATCCGGGGTTTTATAGTCCGATAGATAGATTACAAATGTTAAAGGTTACAGAGAGAAAACAGGAGAAATGGGCAGAGAGGGAAAGATAGATCAGCCATGAATGAATTACAGAGAATGTGTGACAGTTTTGCAGAATGTGGCAGTGTGAACTGTGAGGAGAATGCTATGAGAATGCAGGGTGACTTGGACAGATTGGGTAAGTGGCCAGATGCATGGCAGAGGCAGTTTAATGTGGATAAATGTGAGGTTATCCACTTTGATAGCAAAAACAGGAAGGCAGATTATTATATAAATGGTGTCACGTTGGGAAAAGAGGAAGTACAATGGGATCTGGGGGTCCTTGTTCACCAGTCAATGAAAGTAAGCATGCAGGTACAGCAGGCAGTGAATAAAGCGAATGACATTTTGGCCTTCATAACAAGAGAAGTTGAGTATGCGATCAAAGAGTTCTGTAGTTGTACAGGGCCCTAGTGAGACCACACCTGGAGTATAGTGTGCAGTTTGGTCCCCTAATTTGAGGAAGGACATTTTTGCTATTAAGGGAGTATAGCGTAGGTTTACAAGGTTAATTCCTGGGATGGCGGGACTGTCTTATTCTGAGAGAATGGAGCGGCTGGGTTTGTATACTCTGAAATTTAGAAGGATGAGAGGGAATCTTATTGAAACATATGATTATTAAGGGTTTGGAAACGATAGAGGTAGGAAACATATTGCCGATGTTGGGGGAGTCCTGAACCAAGGGCCACAGTTTAAGAATAAGGGGCAAGCCATTTAAAACAAAGATGAGGAAACACTTTTTCACACAGAGAGTTGTGAGTCTGTGGAATTCTTAGTGGGCGGTGGAGGCCGGTTCTCTGGATACTTTCAAGAGAGAGCTAGATAGGGCTCTTAAAGATAGCGGAGTCAGGGGGTATGAGGAGAAGGCAGGAGCGGGGTACTGATTGGGGATGATCAGCCATGATCTCATTGAATGGCGGTGCTGGCTCGAAGGGCCGAATGGCCTACTCCTGCACCTATTGTCTATTGTCTATTGAATGGCCTAATTCGTCTCCTGTGAGATACAAATTTATGAAGTGCTTAAAAGGAACAAATCAGTCAACACACACTGTAGTTTCAGAATAACACCACTTTACTTAATTGTAAGAACAGTGTATTTTACCAACATACAGTTAAAAACAAAAGGCATGTACACAACCAGGCAGAAATGGGGGATCTACTTGACTATACCTAGTTTACTCTTATTCCCTTCTCCAGTGCCTTCAGTCTACTATGCATGTATAAGCTTGGAGCGAGTGGTTAGTTTACCTCCATTAGCCCATTCCTTCTTCTCTGCCCAGTCAACCAACTGAACCTCAGACCGTATTTGTCTCCCATGTCTTAGTTTAGTTTTGTTTAAGGGGCTGTCCCACTTGGCTGACCTAATTGGTGAGTTTAGAAGAGTTTGAAAAAATGACATGTTGAAGACCTCCTTCGACTATGTAGAAGACCTCTTTCGACCTCCTTCGACTATGTTGAAAACCAGCTTTGACTAGCTACGACTAGCTACAACTAACTCAGGGAAATTGGACATCGAATAGTGGAGAGTGAAGGCGACCTCCTTCGATCTCCTTTGACCTCCCTTCGACTATGATGAAGACTATCTACAACTTCCTTCGACTACCTTCGACTACCCTCGATTACCTACGACTAACATACTGACCTACTACGACCTACTACGACCTACTACGACTAAACATACGCGTAAAAAAAGTATAGATTTTTTCCATGGCGACCTTTTTTTACCCACAGGCATTTTTTAACATATTGAAAAAACCGCTGCGACCTAGGTGAGGCCTCAAGTACGCGGAGACCACTCTCGAGCATGAAGGAGAGTTACGAAGACCTCCTACGACCTCGTGTTGACCATGCTGCGAGTATGAGTCAAGGGCAAACTCACCAGAACTCGCAGATTAAGTCGCCCAAGTGGGACAGGCCCTTAAGAGATTCAGCATGGAAACAGGTCCTTCAGCATACTGAGTCCACGCCCACCCTTAATCACCCGTTATAATAAAATCCCTACAGATTACCCAGCTCTGAAACTACAAAGCAAACGTAGTTGTTTTTCCAGTTTCAGTTCCAGCAAAGTCCTGTTATCAGTAAGCAGCCAGACCAAATTTTTTGTTGTACAGCTTTGAGGTCAGAATTAGATTATGCCGCACAGTTGCTGTGTTATTTCCCAAGCAGCTCACTCAACCTCTTTGACCCCCCCCCCCCCAGAACATGGCGACATTTCAAATTTGGTCAAGATCAGTCTCATGTTTTAGTCAAGCATCGCTTCCTGCACATCATGTTCCGAATGAATCATGTTCTGTGTCACAGTATTTCCTGAAGGAAAGCAGAGGGTTGATTTTGCATTTCTGTGTGTTGAAGATGCATTTTGCCCTGGAAATTCTTGTTATCTGACACTAACAGACATAGAGTTTGCCAAGTCAACAAAAATGAGTTAAAAGGATAGACAAAAAGTGCTAGAGTAACTCAGTATTTGTTGGGCAGCATTACTGGAGAAAAGGAAAAGGCGACGTTTTGGGTCAGAACCCTTCTTCAGACTGAAAGATAGAGAAGGCCAGAACAAAACGGGGCCAGCAACAGATTATTTAAGGAAAGGCGTAACTCATAATGGCTAATTGTTAGCTGGGGAAAATGTGCTAATGACAGGGATACAAGGATGTGAACAGTAGAATGAGTAGAATGACTAGAACAAGTAGAACGATGGAGGGTGGAAGAGGGGGGTCTCAGGAATGCAGGAATTACTCGAAATTATAGAAATTAACATTCACTCTGTTGGGTTGTATGCTGCCCAAGTGAAATATGAGGTGCTGTTCCTCCAATTTGCCTGTGGCCTCAATCTGGCAGTGAAAGAGGCCCAGGGCAGGAAGGTCAAAACTGAGTTAATTCAATTCAATTCAATTCAATTCAATTCAACTTTAATGTCATCGCACAAATACAAGTATGAGTACAACGAAATGCAGTTTTGCGTCAGTCCGTAGTAGTTGTGCATAAAGAAATAAAAAAAATAGAAAGAGAGAAGATACAGAATCATCAAAAAATACAGAATAATTAAACAATGGGAACGGAGGGACCGGAGAAATCTATCGGCGGGACTCCGAGTTCAGCAATGTGATTGTATTGTTGTAGAAGCTGTTCCTCATCCTACTAGTACGTGACCTGAGGCTCCTGTACCGCCTCCCTGATGGGAGGAGGGCAAACAGTCCATGGTTGGGGTGTGAGGGGTCTTTGATGATCTTCCCAGCCCATCTCAGACACTGTTTTCGGTGGAGGGCACCCATTGCAGGGAGCGGGGCACCGATGATGTGCTGCGCGGTTTTCACCACCCGTTGTAGTGCCTTCCTGTCCGCAGCAGTGCAGCTGCTGTACCATACCGTGAAGCAGGTGGTACAGCGGTAAAAGTTGGTCAGGATCCGGGGGGACAGGTGGGCTTTCTTGAGTCTCCTCAGGAAGTAAAGGCGCTGCTGTGCCTTTTTGATCAGCTTGGAGGTGTTGAGGGACCAGGACAAATCCTCCGAGATATGTACTCCGAGGAATTTATAGCTGGAGACGCGCTCCACCTCAGTCCCGTTTATATGGATGGGGGTATGGCTGCCTCCTCTGGTCTGTCTAAAAGGTGTATATAAAAGGCTGCTAGAGCAACCCACTGCATGATAGAGTGAAATTCCATAGTGTTGTTGGTTCCTTTCAAAGCCTCCAAGTGTGAGTGTCAAGCCAGGAGCCCTTGGCAAAGATAGAAGCGAGCAACACAAATTATCCAACACAAGATGGTGCACAGTGGCCAGCTGGTCGAACTGCTTCCTCACAGTGGCAGAGAACCGGGTTAGATCCTGACCTCAAGTGTTGTCTGTGTGGAGCTTGCACCTCCTTCTCCCTGTGACTGCATGGGTTTCCTCCAGGTGCTCTGGTTTCGTCCCACATCCCAAATATGGTTAATTGGTGGTTAATTAGCCTCAGTAAATTTTCTTTGTGTGTAGGGAGTGGAAGTAAAAGTGGGATAACATAGAACTAGTGTGAACAGGAGATCAATGGTCTGCATCGACCCAGTGGACCAAAGGGCTTGCTTCATGCAGTATCTTTTAATCAATCAGACGTGGAAAATGGCTGGATTTCTCTATTTTATAGAAAGTTTATTTGTGATGAGTACCTTCAACATTTTCCAGCAACTTCTGACCAAATAGAATTATGGAAGAAGTTTAGTTTAGTTTAATTTAGTTTATTGTCACATGTACCGAGGTAAGGTAAAATGTTTGCTTTGAGAGGTGCTAACCAATCACAAACTGACCTGATCCAATCGGAACATGGACCCGTTGCACAGATACCGTCCGAAAAGAGTCCACGACGATGCGTTCTCCCAGGTGCTCCGCATTTCCTGCTCTCCCATCTAGACGAGCCAGATTTGTACGCTACGTAGGCTTCTGTTCATAGATCCCAGTGTGCAGGATGCAAATAGTGGATAAGACTGGCCAGAAAGCTAGGGAATGGGGCTGAACACCTCCCTGTGATTGTTGGGTCAGCATGGACTCGATGGGCTGCCAGGCCCCAGGTCCACGTTAAGATCTCTAAACTAAACTAATCAAACATACACCCTGAGCACAGGCCAATTGGGTTGCGTCCTCAGCCCCCTATTGTAGCAAGTACACACATGACTGTTCTGTTTAGGTTCCAGCTCCAATTCAATAATTAAGTTTGCTGATGACACTGTGGTGGTGGGCCTGATCTCAGACAATGATGAGAAGGCCTACCGGGAGGAGGTGGCTGATCTAGCACTCTGGTGCCAGGAGAACAGCCTCCTCTTGAACATCAAAAAAACGAAGGAGCTGATCATGGACTTTAGGAGGGCACATCATCCGAGGACGTACACTCCATTGAGTATAAATGGGGATCCTGTGGATAGGGTGAACTGTTTTAAATATCTGGGAGTCCACATCTCTGAGGATATGACATGGTCATCACACGCCTCAGCACTGGTGAGTAAGGCAAGGCAGCACCTTTACCACCTCAGGAAATTGAGGAAATTCAGAGTGTCTCCGAGGATCCTCCAGTGCTTCTACGCAGCGGCTGTGGAAAGCATCTTGTCCGCGAACATTACCATCTGGTTTGGGAATTGCTCTGCCAAGGACAAGAAGGCTCTGCAGAGAGTAGTGCGTTCGGCCGAACGCACTATGGGAACTTCACTCACCCCACTGCAGGAACTATACAACAGGAGGTGCAAGTCCAGAGCAAACAAAATCATGAGAGACCTCTTCCACCCCTGCAACGGACTGTTCCAGCCGCTACGGTCAGGCAAACGCCTCCGTTGCCATGCAGTGAGAACGGAGAGGTTGAGAAGGAGTTTCTTCCCAGAGGCAATTCGGACTGTAAACGCCCATCCCACCAGGGACTAACTCTACAGAACCTCTGGAGGGGCTATTATTTATTATGTAAAAGAATATGTGTGTTATGATTGTGTTTATAAGTTGTTTGGTTGTTTTGTTGTTTGTCTTTTGCACAAAAGTCTGCGAGCATTGCCACTTTCATTTCACTGCACATCTCGTATGTGTATGTGACAAATAAACTTGACTTGACTTGACTTGAATGTACCGAGGTAAGGTAAAATGCTTTTGTTGCGTGGTAACCAATCAAAAAACGACATGATTACAATCGAGCCATTCACAGTGTACAGATACATGATAAAGAGAATAACATGAATAACGTTCTCCAGGTGCTCCGATTTCCTGCATCATTCCATAGACGAGCGGATTTGTACGTTAATAGGTTTCTGTAAGTGATCCCCAGTGTGCAGGATGCAAAACTGTGATAACATAGAACTAGTGATGAACAGGTGATTGTTGGTCAGCATGGACTCGATGGGCTGAAGGGCTTATTTCCACGTTATATCTCTAAACTAAACTAAACTAAACATACACCACTGATACAGGCCAATTTGGTTTATCAAGTTCATACTAATAGCAAGCACCATTTTACCCCAGTTCTGTTTTATTCTCCACGTATTTCCAACAACTTTCCCAAGATTCTGCCACTCACTTACACACTAAAGTGCGATTTACAGTGACCAAGTAACATAGCAACATAACAAATGTTATTGATACTTCAAAGAATTTCATCTCTCATCAGAAGGCTAGACAGATATGACACTATCCACGATGGATAAGCATTGCCTACAAAGATTGCAGCTTTGAAATCGATTGCATATTGCATATATCTGTAAAAATTAATTAAATTGCAAATAGCGAATAGTTCATATGTCTGGAACATGGTGACGTAGCAATAGAGTTGCTGCCTTACAGCGCTTATAGCGCTAGAAACCCGGGTTCGATCCTAACTACGAGTGCTGTTTGTATGGAGTTTGCATGTTCTTCCCGTGACTTGAGATCTCCGAGATCTTCCGTTTCCTCCCACACTCCAAAAATGTACATGTATGTAGGTTAGGTTACACAAAAAAGCTGGAGAAACTCAGCGGGTGCAGCAGCATCTATGGTGCGAAGGAAATAGGCAATGTTTCGGGCCGAATTCCCTTATTTGGCTTGGTGTATGTGTAAATGTCCCTAGTTTGTGTAGGATAGTGTTAATGCCCCTGTCCCACTTGGGAAACCTGAACGGAAACCTCTGGAGACTTTGCGCCCCGCCCAAGGTTTCCGTGCGGTTGCTGGAAGTTGCAAGTGGTTGCCGGAGGTTTCAGGTAGTGGAAGCAGGTAGGGAGACTGACAAAACCTCTGGAAACCTCCGGTAACTGCACGGAAACCTTGGGTGGGGCGCAAAGTCTCCAGAGGTTTCCGTTCAGGTTTCCTAAGTGGGACAAGGGCATTAGTTAGTGTGCGGGGATCGATAGCGGATACGGTGGGCCGAAGGGCCTGCTTCTGTGCTGTATCTCTAAACTAGACTAAATTAAACTAAACTAAACTTTCAGTGCAGGAATGGCTTGCAAAAGTGCAGTAAAACACACATCAGCTCTATGAGTGTAATTAGCATTGTCAAAACACTATCATGACTGACATATTCTGATTTGCACTGCTGGTTATCAAATTACATCTATGGTTATGCAGTCCACCCAGCAAATGAGTGGTGAAATCTGAATATTCCAGATTTGCAGGTCATTACTCATTGCATTTGTGTATCAGAAGCAAACCATATGCTGTCTGGTTAACTAACATGCAACATGCAGCATTTCTTGTTTTGGAATAATTTTCAATAGGAATACAGATGGTGTGAAAATCTTTGACAATATATATATATACCCAATTAACTGTGGCCAGCACAATTTAGCTCAATTTAAAAAAATGAATTCATAGAATAATAGCTTTAAACAGCTTTCGGCCTAACTTGCATTTGCTGACCAAAGATAATTGAATGGATCCCACGTTTTTGGCATTATCGAAACCTTTCCGATCAGCAAGTGTCCATAAGATTTTAAATAAACGAGTAGATATAGATCCTCTGGTGGCTCGATAAATGTGCCTCCTGAATTAAAGATCTAAAAAAAAGTAACCCTCATGATAAAGGAAACAGGCCATTGTAAGCTTTAGGGTGAAAATGAGAAGATTTTGCTACTTGGGTGGGGGAGGGATAGAGAGAGAAGGAATGTTGGGGCTACTTGAAGCGAGATAAATCAATATTCATACCACTGGGCTGTAAGCTGCCCAAGTGAAATATGAGATGCTGTTCCTCCAATTTGCCTTTAGCCTCACTCTGAAAGTGGAAGAGATCGAGGACAGAAAGGACTGTGTAGGAATGGGAAGGAGAATTAAAGTGTCCGACAACCGTGAGATCAGGTTGGTTCAACCGGGCTGAGCAAAGGTGATCCGCGAAACGATCACCCAGCCTGTGTTTGGTCTCGCCGATGTATAAGAGTCCACATCTTTAACAGCGGATAGAGTAGACGAGATTGGAGGAGGTGCAAGTGAACCACTGCCTAACCTGTAAGGACTGTCAGGGTCCCTGGACAGAGTTGAGGGAGCAGGTATAGCGACAGGTGTTGCATCTTCTGCAGTTGCAGGGAAAGGTACCTGGGGAGGGGTTGGTTTGGGTGGGAAGGGATGAGTTAACCAGGGAGTTGCAGAGGGAACGGTCTCTGTGGAAGGCTAAAGGGGTGGAGATGGGACAATGTGGCTAGTGGCGGGATCCTGTTGGAGGTGGTGGAAATTTTGGGGGATTATGTGTTGTATACAATGGCTGATGGGGTGGAAGGTAAGGACTCGGGGGACTTCCTCTGTTGCGACTATGGAGAGAGGGAGCAAATGCAGAGGTGCGGGGTACCGAGGAGACACGAGTGAGGGCCTCACTCCTTTATTAGTATTTATTATAATTATTTATTATTTCCTTGTGCAAAATTTGTCTATGAACATTCCTTTGATGCAGGATTAGAATGTTTTGTAATAAATGTTCTCTGTTATGGCAATGTTGCCATTGTTGGTTTTTCACAGCTTCTCGGTATCTTTTTCATTAATTCACCTTGCCCATTTTGCTCCATTATATACATTCATTTTTTTGTACATCATTTACTCTTTGTTAAACTGTTTGGTTTATTGCCAGCTTCTGATAATGCAATCACTTAATTAACGTTGTGCAACAACTGGCCTTTCAGCTCCTTGAGTCTTTGTTGGCTTCAATCAGAGCATTTCCACTGGTCCCATTATCCCCATTCTTCTCTGAAGCTTTGCAAATTACTTTTCCATAAAATGCCTGCCCATTAGTTTTCTGAAGCCACAATGTGAGTCTATTTCTGTCATCCACTGAGTTCCAGATTATAACCACGGTGGGGCGGCACAGTTGCGCAACGGTAGAGTTGCTGCCTTACAGTGCCAGAGACCCGGGTTTGATCATGACTATGGGAACTGTCTGTACGGAGTTTGTATGTTCTCCACCATGACCTGCATGGGTTTTCTCTGGGTGCACCGGTTTCTTCCCACATTTCAAAGACGTACAGGTTTGTAAGCTAATTGGCTTGGTAAACTTGTAAATTGTCCCTCGTGTGTGTGGGATAGTGTAAGTGTGCGAGGATCGCTGGTCGGCACGGTCTCAGTAGGTCGAAATGCCTCTTTCCACGCTGTATCTCTAAACTAAACTAAAACCCTTGCTATGTGTTTACCCTTGCTAAAGAGCCTTTCCTCTCTTATCTGCTGCACCCATTGCATATTCACATTAGGGTCGTGACTCATGCTCTTCAATCCTCTGACAGTGGGAACAAAGTTGGAACAAACTCCTCCTATCCCCCCAATTTAAACACGATGTTCTACACCAATGACCTTGGTGTCTGAAGGAGAGGGTTCTTCAGCCAAAGTGTTGTCTATTCATGTCTTCCAGAGATGTAGTATTTTTAAATTAGTTTAGTTTAGAGATAGAGATAAAATGCGGAGACAGGACCCTCGGCCCATCAATTCCGCACCGACCAGCGATTCCCATACACTAGCGCAATCATACACGCTAGGCACAATTAACACTCTTTACTGAAGCCGATTGGCTTACAAATCCCTATGTTTGTGGAGTGTGGAAGGAAACTGGAGGACCCAGAGAAAACCCACATGCTCACAAGGATAACGTCCAAGCTCCACACAGACAGCAGCCAAAGTCAAGGTCAAACCTATTTATCTGGTGCTGTAAGGCAGCAACTCACCACTGTGCCACTGTGCCACACAATTTTGAATTGTATATTATATAGTAGATATAGTCATAGAGTCATAATGATACAGAGTGGAAACTTGCCCTTCGGCCCAACTTTCCCACACAGGCCAACATGCCCCAGCTACACTAGCCCCACCTGCCAGCATTTGGTCAATGTCCCTCCAAACCTGTCCTATTCATGTACCTGTCTAACTGTTTCTTAAATTTTGGGATCATCCCTGCTTCAACTACCTCCTCTGGCAGCTTGGTCCATACATCCACCACCCTTTGTGTGAAAAAGTTACCCCTCAGATTCTTATTAAATCTTTTCCCCTTCACCCTAAACTGATGTCCTCAGGTCTTCAATTCACCTATTCTGGACTCTGTGCATCTGTCCAATCAATTCCTCTCATGATCTTACACACCTCTATAAGATCACCCCTCATCCTCCTGCGCTCCAAGGAATAAAGTCCCAGCCTTCTCGACCTCTGCCTATAGCTCAGACCCTTTTGTCCTGGCAACATCCTCGTAAATCTTCTCAACCGCAAGAGATGCAACACTTGTCCCTTTACCTCCCCCCTCGACTCCGTTCAAGGACCCAAGCAATCGTTCCAGGTGCGACAGAGGTTTACCTGCATCTCTTCCAACCTCATCTATTGCGTCCGCTGCTCTAGATGTCAGCAGATCTATATCGGTGAGACCAAGCGGAGGTTGGGCGATCGTTTCGCCGAACACCTCCGCTCGGTCCGCAATAACCAAGCTGACCTCCCGGTGGCTCAGCACTTCAACTCCCCCTCCCACTCCGTCTCCGACCTCTCTGTCCTGGGTCTCCTCCATGGCCACAGCGAGCAGCACCGGAAATTGGAGGAACAGCACCTCATATTCCGTTTGGGGAGTCTGCACCCCGGGGGCATGAACATCGAATTCTCCCAATTTTGTTAGTCCTTGCTGTCTCCTCCCCTTCCTCAGCCCCCCTGCTGTCTCCTCCCATCCCCCAGCCTTCGGGCTCCTCCTCCTTTTCCCTTTCTTGTCCCCACCCACCCCCGCCCCCGATCAGTCTGAAGAAGGGTTTCGGCCCGAAACGTTGCCTATTTGCTTCGCTCCATAGATGCTGCTGCACCCGCTGAGTTTCTCCAGCTTTTTTTGTGTAACCTTAATTCTCTGTACTCTTTGCAGCTTGACAAAATATTTCCTATTAGATTGTACAGTATATTGTTAGATTCTCCCACTTCTGTATCATGGCTTGTATTAGGCACAGGACTACATTCACTTGCACCTCCTCCAACCTCATCTACTGTATCCGCTGTTCCAGGTGTCAACTTCTGTACATCGGCGAGGCTCGGAGATCGTTTCGCTGAACACCTCCGCTCAGTCCACCTTAATCTACCTGATCTCGGTAGAATTTAGGAGATTGAGGGGGGATCTTATAGAAACACAAAATTCTTAAGGGGTTGGACAGGCTAGATGCAGGAAGATTGTTCCCGATGTTGGGGAAGTCCAGGACAAGGGGTCACAGCTTAAGGATAGAGGGGAAATCCTTTAGGACCGAAATGAGAAAAACTTTTTTCACACAGAGAGTGGTGAATCTCTGGAACTCTCTGCCACAGAAGGTGAGGCCAGTTCATTGGCTATTTTTAAGAGGGAGTTAGATGTGGCCCATGTGGCTAAAGGGATCAGGGGGTATGGAGAGAAGGCTGGTATGGGATACTGAGTTGGATGATCAGCCATGATCATATTGAATGGCGGTGCAGGCTTGAAGGGCCGAATGGCCTACTCCTGCACCCATTTTCTATGTTTCTATGTTTCTATCTCCCTGTTGCTCAGCACTTTAACTCCCCCTCCCATTCCCAATCTGACCTTTCTGTCCTGGGCATCCTCCATTGTCAGAGTGATACCCAGCGTAAATTGGAGGAACAGCACCTCATATTTTGCTTGGATAGCTTACACCCCAATGGTATGAACATTGACTTCTCGAACTTCAAATAGCCCTCGCTTTCCCTCTCCCTCCATTCTCTTCTCCCTTCCCAGTTCTCCCACCAGTCTTACTGTCTCCGACTACATTCTACCTCTGTCCCTCCCACTCCCCTGACATCAGTCTGAAGAAGAAACGTCAACCAGAAATGTCACCCATTCTTTCTCCCCAGAGCTGCTGTCTGTCCCGCTGAGTTACTCCAGTATTTTGTGTCCACCCACAAGACTATAGATGTCGTCAGCAAGATTTTGCCCAGCTTTGTTCCTGAAATGCCCAATAAAACTTGTTGTCAGTAGTATTGGTGGTCTCTTCAGCAATAATTATTCAAACCGTATAACTTTAAGTACATTTACAACACCTCCTTCTCCAAATGAGCAGATCTTTGTTTTTCCATTTTTGGTCAACATGTGATGTGTACTCAATAGATTTATCATGGCCACTGCCTCTGATGTGACTAATTACTGGAACAGATTTACATTTGTAAGTATGCATGGTAAGCAAGGTTTAGCACATCATTATCATGCCCCAAAAAGAACTCACTGCTGAAACTTTTATCCCACATTTTGTGCACTGCTTACTAATCCTCTCCCCCAACCATGTTTTTTTGTCTTTCTATAGTTTTTAAGTTTTAATTTAGATTTAGTTATACTGCTGAAAACAGGCCCTTCAGCCCATCGATACTCGATATGGTTCTTGACTCACCATGTAAAGCTTTGAGTCCTTGAAAAGCGCTATACAAATAAAATGTATTATTATTATTATTATTACTACGTCGACCAGCAATTACCTGTACACTAAAACCATCCTACACACTAAGGATAATTTACCGGTCAATTAATCTACAAAACTGCATATCTTTGGAGTGTGGGAGGAAACAAGGAGAAAAGGCAAGACCAAACATAGACTTGACGATCATTTTGCTGAACTCCTTTGCTCAGTCCACCTGGACCTACTTGATTTCCCAGTTGCCAAACACTTTAATTCCCCTTCCCATTCCCACACTGACCTTTCTGTCCTAGGTCTCCACCATTGTCAGAGTGACGGTAAACGCTAATTGGGGGAACAGCATCTCATATTTTGCTTGAGCAATTAAGAACCCAGTGGTATGAAAATTGATTTTTGTAACCCTTGCATTCAGTCTCTCCATCTCTCCCCCACCCACATCGCACCAGGCTCTCATTCTCACCTAGCAAACAGCTAACAATAGCCTGTTATCATTGTTACGTTTTTGCATTTCTTTCATTCATTTGTTCTATATTTCTCTACATCACCATCTATATCCCTCGTTTTCCTTTCCCCTGACTCTCAGTCTGAAGAATGGTCTCGACCCGAAACATCATCCATTCCTTCTCTCCAGCCTGTCCCGCTGAGTTGCACAAGGAGTAAACCCATGTGTTTACAGAGAGAATGTAGAAAACTCTGTACAGACAGTACCCATAGTCAGGATCAGACTGGGGTTTCTGGTGCAGTAAGGCAGCAACTCCATCACTGCACCACTGTGCCGCCCTTGTTGATACAGTCAACACTTTCCATCTTAAATGATTTTATCATTTAAAAATAAATTGGATAGGTATATGGATGGGAAAGGAATGGAGGGTTATGGTCTGAGTGCAGGTAGATGGGACTGGGGGAAAATAAGTGCTCGGCATGGCCTTGTAGGGCCGAGAGGGTCTGTTTCCGTGCTGTAATTGTTATATGGTTATATGGTTATTAGCTATGTGACAATCTAGCATAGTGTTGGAATACACCTAGAATTGGCCAGTGCTCAGTATTGTCTATGGTATTTCTGATTTTAATGATATCTGCAGTCTGAAGAAGGGTCTTGACCCAAAGCATCACCTATCCATGTTCTCCAGAGATGCTGCCTGATCCGTTGAGTTACTCCAGCACTTTGTTTTTGTTTATTGCTTCAACCTTTTCTTTAATGGGCTGCAACCCATTTTTATTGTTTGCACACCTATGATATAATGTTGAGGAGTCACGTTACAATCAGATCGTATATTGTCTAACCATCTGCAACATCTTATCCAGTCACCTGGAATAGTTTTGATGTACCCTTTACCCGAATAGATAACTTGATAAACACCTTTACTTTAGACTTTAGAGATACAGCAAAGAAACAGGCCACCGAGTCCATGCTGATCAACGATCACAGTACAATAGTACTATCCTACACACTAGGGACAATTTACAATTAATCTACAAACCTGCCCAAGTACAGTACAAACCATGTACAAACCTGTACATTTTCAGAGTGTGGGAGGAGACCAGAGCACCCAGAGGAAACCCATGCGGTCACAGGGAGAACGTACAAAGTCCATACAGACAGAACCCTCCGTGGTCAGGATCGAGCCCTGGTCACTGGCGCTGTAAGGCAGCAACTCTACCGCTGCGCCACTGTGCCACCCCACTTTGTGAATACTCTTTGTGAGTATTACTTAGAAGGCAGAGCTGGTTTATTTAATTTATATTCAAGTGAGCTTAGACCCACGTTAGGTCAAATTTAATCATGAATATCCCCTGCCAATTCATATCTTAAGGGTTTATTTTGTGGTCCACTAATCTATTAGAGGTCAGTAGAGGTGTCTTCAACATCTACCAATCAGTGTGACCCTTTCACTAATATCTGCTAATTCCAGTTTGCATTGGTGGTCGCTAAGTGCCTAAGATAACTGTCTAGTTTTCCAGTAAATTGGTTTGGCATTTGTTTCGTACCTTTGAGAGCTTGGTTCCATTTAATGTCTTCATGTGAATCTTTAAATTGATCTTCACATTATTCTGGAAGTTTATTTAAACACATCTGTGATGTATTCATTGCTAAATATATATTTAAAATCCATCCTTAACCCTTTCAGCTAATATATTCCAATGTCTGTTGCTGCCATACAGCACCTGAGACCTGGGTTCAAACCTGACTGACTAAGGCGCTGTCTGTACGGAGTTTGTACATTTTCCCAATGACCTGTGTGGGTTTTCTCCAGGTGTTCCAGTTTCTTCCCACACTACAAAACCGTACAGGTTTGTAGGTTGATTGATTTTTTATTATATTTCCATTTCCTTTTATGTTCTCAGGATTTAGCCAATTTCTACATTATGAGATCGTTATTTTTAATTGTTCGCATGGGGGTGCAATCAATGATGATGTCAATATTCCTACAGCCACTGATGATTAATCTTTTATTTCGCTATTTTGTTATATTACCATGAGTTTCAAGTATAAAATGCACTCCATACTATGCTAATTTTCGTCAATGTTAGTAACATTTTTAGAGCATAGAGACAAAGAACTGCAGATGCTGGTTAATACACAAAAGGGCCCAAAGTGCTGGAGTAACTAAGCAGGTCAGACAAGCAGCTTGAGTTGCGAGGGGTCACTTTTGTGGCATAATGGAGAATTAACGACATAAGTGACCATGAACATGCTTATGACTGAATGGAAGGAGACCGCAAAGTGATCATCACTCAATCTCCATCTGATCTTGCCAGAGACAAGGAAACTGCATAGTGAACATGAACATAGCGCACTACACTGAGAACAATTCACCACAGGAAGGGCAAAAGTAAATTGAATTGAATATATGTTATTAGCCAAGTATGTATACATACAAAGAATTTGGCGGTGCTTTACTCGCAAGGATAAAAACATGATATATATACAGTGGACAATTAAAAATAAACATTATAATTTAAACATATGAGAATAAAATACCAGAGCAAAATACCAGAGCTGTTGAGTAGAGCTACTGCTTGTGGGAAAAAAGCTGTTTTTATGCCTGGCTGTGGCGGCTTTGATAGTTCAGAGTTGCCTCCCAGAGGGAAGTGCTTCAAAGAGTTTGTGGCCAGGGTGAGAGGGGTCAGAGATGATCTTGCCCGCTCGTTCCTGGCCCTCGCAGTGTACAGTTCATCAATGAGGGGAAGGTTGCAGCCAACAACCTTCTTGGCTGATCAAATGATGCGCAGCAGCCACCGGATGTCATGCTTGGTGGCTGAGCCAAACCAGACCATAATGGAGAAGGTGAGGACAGACGTTATGATGGCAGTGCTAAACTGGACCATCATTGCCTGTGGCAGATTGTGTTTTCTCAGCTGCCGAAGGAAGTACATCCTCTGTTGGGCCTTTTTGGTTGTAGAGTCGATGGAGGCCTCCCATTTAAGGTCCCTGGAGATGATAGTTCCCAGGAACTTAAAAGACTCCACAGTTGTGACTGTGGTGTTGTAGATGGTGAGTGGGGACAGGTTAGAGGGAGCTCTCCAAAAGTCTACAATCAATCCACTGTCTTCAAAGCATTGAGCTGCAGGTTGTTGCGATGGCACCAGGACGCCAGCTGTGTCACTTCCTGTCTGTGGGCAGATTCCTCCCTATCCTGGATCAGTCCAATCAGGGTTGTGTTGTCCACAAACTTGAGAAGCTTGACAGAGGAGGCTGTGGAGGTGCAGTCATTGGTGTAGAGAGAGTAAAGGGGGGGGGGGGGGGGGGGGGGGGGGGGGGGGGCAGGGGGGGGGCCTTGCGGGGGCCTTGCTCTCCTATGCTGAGGGTCTGTGGGTCCGAGATGTGCTTTCCCAGCCTCACATGCTGCTTCCTGCCTGTCAGGACACTGGTGATTCGCTGACAGACGGGTTCAGACACAGTCAACTGGGAGAGTTTGGAGTGTAGTAGCTCTGGCACAATGGTGTTGAATGTAGAGCTAAAATCCATAAACAAAATCCTTGCATAGGTCTGGCGGTCTAGGTGCTGTAGGATGAAGTGCAGGCCAAGGTTGACTGCGTCATCCACTGATCTATTGGCCTGGTATGCAAACTGCAGGGAGTCCAGCAGGGGGTTTGTAATATTTTTCGGGTGGGGCAGCACGTCTTTCAAGGGTCTTCATGACAACAGAGGTCAGTGTGACAGGCTTGTAGTCATTAACACCAGTAATCCTTGTCTTTTTGCATACAGGGAGAATAGTGGAGACTTTGAAGCAGACAGGGACAGTGCAGGTTTGTAGGGACTGGTTGAAAATGTTTGTGTAGACCGATGCCAGTTATTCGGCACAGAGCTTGAAGGTAGAGGGGGAAACAAAGATTTCTGGCATTTCTGTCTGTTCCACCTCCTCAATTTCTATTGTTAATAATGGAGAAGTGGACAGACTGATGTTAGGCAGCAAGGGGGTGGGTAGTGGAGGAGGGCCTAGTCTGCCATACCGGAGTTAGGCTGTAAGTGGGTGTGAAATGGTGATTGGGGAGGAGTGGGTGGGGAGGGGGTACCTGGGTTTTGTTTCTGTCTTTCAAACCTGCGGCAGAACATGTTCAGGTCATTGGTCAGCTGACGATTGTCCAAGAAGCTGGGGGGGTTTCCTCTTGTAGCTGGTGAATTCTTGCAAGCCCTTCCACACTGAAGATGAGTCATTAGCTGAGAATTTGCTCCTCAATGAGAAGTTCTCATGAGTACCTTTCATTGGTAAAGGTTTAGATGCTGCATCTATTCATTTCTAGCTATTTCCAAACTACAACTTTTATTTCAGATTGCTTTGAGTATCCATGCTATTTTCCATTTTAAGGCAATATCTTTTTTCGGAAAGGTTCACTCAAGGTTCCTCCTGCTCACTGGTCTCCAAAGTGAAATTGAGGAATCAATTGGCACATGAAACTTTTGTGTCAGTGATCTCACTGCGGTTGGGAAAGGTTGCAAAGAAGCTCATTGATCAGCGAAGCGAGAAGTGCTAGAATTTGATTGCAGCTGCAAGATTCACATGCAGTGAAACCTTCTGCTCTCCAGCAGTTATTCCCATGTTAAGTGCAGAATTGGACAGTGTTCCCTTCTTTGCAAATCTTCAACTACATACAGAAGATTTTGGATGATCCAGTTACAAGAGATTAAAGGGACAGTGAACTGCAGATGCTGTCATGTTACTTTTATTTAGTTTATAGATACAGCATGTCAAGAGGCCCTTTGGCCCACCAAGTCTGCACTGATCAGCCATCACGCCATACTCTAGTTCTATTGTACACACTAGGCACAATTTACAATTAGCCTACAAACCTGCACGTTTTTGGAATGTGGGAGGAAACCCGAGCACCCAGACAAATCCCACGGGGTTACAGGGAGAACGTACAGACTCCATATAGACAGAATCCGTAGTAAAGATTGAACTCTGGTCTCTGGTGCTGTAAGGCAACAACTCTACCACTGCGCCACTGTGCCATCCTTCATCTCTTGTAAAACATAACGTGCTGGAGTTACTCAGTAGGTCAGACAACATGTTTGGAGGGAATAAAAGGTGATGTTTTGAATTGGGTCCCTTCTGAAATGTCGCCTATCCATGTTCTCATGACATGCTGCCCGACACATCGAATTACTTCAGCACTCAGTGTTTTACAAGAGTTTGGATCTGTAAGCACAAATCTTCATGCAAGGTAAAAGTTGTCAACTCATCTGTCTAGCATGTTCTATATGGCCACCATAACCTGATCTTTCTCATCAATCCACAACATAAATTACTCGTCTCACACATGCATTAGATCAACAGAAACAAGAAACCTATTGTAGAATTCAATGCTGCATTTTATTTTATCCTTATCTGGCTACACAGCACACATATTATGCTTCTGCATAATATAATGGGAGCTGCACAGTGGTGCAGCGATAGACCTGTTGCTTCATTATGTCAGAGATACTGGGTTATGGGTGCCCTACGTGCAGAGTTTTTTTACATCCTGTGTGGGTTTTCTCCAGGTGCTCCGGTTTCCTCCCACATTCCAAAGACGTGCAGGTCTGTGCGTCAACTGGCTTCTGTAAATTGCTCCTCTTGTGTAGGATGCGCGTGGGATACCATAAAACTAGTGTATGAGTGATAGATGGTAAATATAAGCCTACTTGACCCAATCTCCCTTTATATGATAGTTCTACCATCCCAGGAATCAGTCTGCTGAAACATTGTTGATCTCCCTCGTTGGTTAGAACATCGTCAGATAAGAAGACCAAAAAGGAACTCAATTCTTAAGTCTCCGACGGATCCCCTCCTCTTGGACTCCCCCTCATGGCCATCTACCTGCTTTAGACCTTTTTATTTTAAAAACTGCTGCCGGTGGGACATCAACCGCTCAAATTTTTCAAGTGCCCTTGCCAGTCTACCACTCTCTCCCCCCCCCCCCCTCCCCCACCCTCCCCCCCCCCCCCCCCCCCCCCCCCCCCCCCCACCCCACCCCACCCAACTTTTCTTTTTCCCCCCCCCCCCCCCCCCCCCCCCTCTCTCCCCCCCCCCCCCCCCCCCCCCCCCCCCCCCCCCCCCCCCCCCCCCCCCATGAACTTACAGCCCTCCAGTCCCTCTGCAACAGCCCACAATGGGTGATCAAATACTGCAACAAGGGAGGTGCCGTGGTAGTCTGGCGCACTGATCTCTACCAGTCTGAGGCCAGGCGCCACCTCTCAGCCACATCCTCCTACTTATCCTCGGACCATGACCCCACAGACGAGCACCAGGCCATTATCTCAAACACCGTCACTGACTTCATCACTTCTGGCTCCCTGCCCTCCCAAGCCTCCAACCTCATCATTCCCCAGACCCTCAATGCCCGATGTTACGTTCTCCCTAAAATCCATTGGCAGACCCATTGTTTCTGCCTATTCTTGTCCCATCGAACTTATTTCCACATACCTCTACTCCATCCTATCCCCCCTGGTCAAATCCTACCTATGTCCAAGGCACCTCACACGCTCTTCTGTTTTTTAGGCCCCCATTCCCTCATCTTCACCATGGATGTCCAGTTGCTCTACACCTCCATCCCCCAAACAGGAAGGTCTTAAAGCCCTCCATTTCTTCCTCGACCGCAGAACCAACCAATCCCCATCTACCGATACTCTCCTCTGCCTAATGGAGCTGGTCCTTACCCTCAACAACTTTTCCTTTGACTGCTCCCATTTCCACTAAATCCAAGGCGTAGCTATGGGCACGTGCATGGACCTCAGCTATGCCTGCCTCTTTGTAGGATACGTTGAACAATCCTTGTTCGAGTCGTACTGCGGCCCTATCCCCAAACTCGACCTCTGCTACATTGACGACTGCATTGGTGCTACCTCATGCACCCATGCAGAACTCACTGACTTCATCCATTTCACCACTAACTTCCATCCGGCACTCAAATCACCTGGACCATTTCCGACATCTCCCTACCGTTTCTTGACCTCACTATCTCCATCGCAGGTAACAGACTACTGACCGACATCTACTACAAAGAATCACATGGCAATTTGGACTACACTTCTTCCCAGCCTGCTTCCTGTAACGACTATCCCCTACTACCAATTCCTCCATCCACGCCGCATCTGCACCCAGGATGAGGTGTTCCAAACCAGGGCATCGGAGATGTCCTAATTCTTTAGGGAATGGGTGTTCCCCTCTTCGACTATAGATGAGGCTCTCACTAGGGTCTCTTCTATATCCCATAGCTCCATTCTCACTCCCCATCCCCCCACTCGTAACAAGGGCAAAGTCCCTCTTGTCCTCACCTTCCACCCTACCAGTCGTCAGATACAACAGATAATCCTCCGACATTTTCGCAACCTCCAATGAGACCCCAACACTGGCCACATCTTCCCATCTCCTCCCCTTTCTGCTTTCTGCAGAGACCGTTCCCTCCGTAACTCCCTGGTCAATTTGTCCCTTCCCACCCAAACCACCCTCTCCCCTGGTACTTTCCCTTGCAACCGCAGGAAATGCTACAGTTGTCTCTTTACCTCCCCCTAAGCAGTTTTTCCAGGTGAGGCAGAGGTTCACCTGCACCTCCTCCAACCTCATCTATTGCATCCGCTGCTCTAGATGTCAACTGCTCTACATCGATGAGACCAAGCGCGGGATTGGCGATCGCTTCGCCCAACACCTCCGTACAGTTCGCATTAACCAACCAGATCTCCCAGTGGCTCAGCACTTCAACTCCCCCTTCCATTCCGAATGCGACCTTTCTGTCCTGGGCCTCCTCCACATTTGAGTCCCACCGCAAAATTGGAGGAGCAGCACCTCATATTTTGCTTGGGTAGTTTACACCCCAGCGGTATGACCATTGACTTCTCCAATTTCAGGTATTCCTTGCTTTCTCCCTCCTTCCTCTTCCCTTCCCAGCTCTCCCACAGCCTACTGTCTCTGCCTCTTACTTTCTTCCCCCCCCCCCCCCACCCCACCCCCACATCAGTCTGAAGAAGGATCTCGTCCCGAAATGTCACCTTTTCCTTTGCTCCATAGATGCTGCCTCACCCGATGAGTTTCTCCAGAATTTTTGTCTACCTTCAATTCTTAAGGTGCAGTCTCACTAAGGGCCAAAGGGATTGTTTTCAAGCTGTATCTCAAAACTAAACCACCCTGAACAGTTCACAGGTCAGTGCAGTGGTCTTGGCTCAGGAATCTTTCTCTCTGGAATTCAGAGTCTCTCCCACCGTAGTAATTATACTCACTCCTCAAGATCAACTTCATCATCTCGTTTTCAACCCCATTCACTAACTTTCCTTGTGGCTGACTCCACCAAGTCCATGATCGCATTGGTAACAATCTCTTACCACCACCTCCAACCTCCTAGTGATCGCCCTTCCATCTACTCAACTCTAACCAATGGTCAGATCATCTAACTCAATTATTCTTGCCCTCCCCCCGTTTCCTCAATCCCTTAATTTACTATTCAGTCCTGAGATTTCATTTAGTTTAGCTTAGTTTGGTTCAGTTTAGTTTATTATTGTCACATGTACTGAGGTACATTGAAAAGCTTTTTGTCAGTGGAAAGCCAACACATAATTACAAACAAGTCGTCCCCAGTGTAAGAGAATCTCTCTTACATTCTAAAGCCTCTTCACATCAGCCAACCAGAAATACCTAGTCTTACCTGATTTCCTTTCCATATTCTAGATAGGTAGGATGTAAAAGAGGATGCCCATTCACTTGTGTGAACAAGTAAGTGACACCAAAGGCTGTGGGTCTTGTTCACTACTGAGTGTCCAGGTATTGGGCTCAACAAAACAGACTGTAACCTACATTCACTGAAGGTATGACTACTAAGGAGACATAAGATACAGCAGATGCTGGAACCTAAGGCAAAACGCAAAGTGCCGGTTGAATTCACTGGATAGGGCAACATCTGGGAAGGGAAAGAAGGTGACATTTCAGGACAGGACCTTTCTTCAGACCGAGTCTGAAGAGCATGAGTACTAGCGGCTTTTTGAATGATACGGCAGCAGTGCATTTCTAATGAACTATGGCAAGATGCCAGGCTTGATGTTCAGTTACCAATCTTTTGGCAAAGGTCAGTTCTGATGGAAGGCCATGGACCTGATATATTAACTGCTTTGTTTTCTGCAGAGGCTGCCTGATCTACTTAGGATTTCCTGCATTTTCTTTCTTTTTGGATTTCCAGCATCTGTGGTTCTTGTTTTCATTTTCATTTATGGTTGAAACAAGCAGCTGCCACACCTTTGGAGCTTCATTCAAACAAACTAAGATCTGCATTGAGAGGCAAATACATTTTATCTGGCTCCCACAGCTCACAGAAGTAGGCAATGGAGAACTGTGGGTAAACAATTTGTTGTTAAATTTTATATGTTAGCTTTGAGAGTTGTAACATTTTGTGATTCCTTCCTTTTTGGGAGATAGAGCAATTTTGGCTGCATATATATAATGCGTTTAATATTCCTGTGTTCATTGATTATTTAATAAATTGCTTGATAGTTTATAACATTAAAGATGTCTCATACAATGCTTTACCGCTGATGGAAAACCATAGGTTTTGTGGAAAGGTAGAGATAGCAGGCAGCAGTTATATGGGGCCCTGGTGAGAACCCATTTGGAAAACTGGATATTGGCCTTGTTTCCCTCCCTAAGTATGGGAGCTTGCACATTATTGATGCAATTAGTGTCTTGCAGTGAATGGATTGGTTCACTATGATTGCAATCTTGGAGCGGTGACGTTATGCCAATGGTAAGAAGGAACTGCAGATGTTGGTTTACATCGAAGAGAGCCACAAATTGCTGGGGTAACACAATAGGTCAGGCGGCATCTCTGGAGAAAAGGAATAGGTGATGTTTCGGGTCGAGACCCATCATCTGACAAAGCTAGTCTAATGAAGGCTCTCCACCCAAAACATCACCTATTCCTTTTCTCCAGGTCCGATGAAGGTTCTTGAACTGAAACATTACCTGTTCCTTTTCTCCAGAGATGCTGCCTGACCTGCTGAGTCACTCCAGCATTTCATGTCTATCTTCATTATTCTGTGGGGCTTGTTACAAGGTAGGACTCCCAGAATTGTTGATTCTGATAAGAAAGGGGTCATGGGATCATGGGGTTTGAAAACAGGACTGAGGTAAAAGATTAGCCATGGTCTTACTGACTGACACAACAAACGCAAGGTTTTAGGAGCCCATCCTGCTTTGAATTTTTTGTGCCCTTATGATAATAACGTGACAGACTTGAGTTTTCTGTCCTGCATGCAATATGCTGTACCTAGAGTAAGACCATGGAGGCTGCATCAAAGGCCTAAATCTTGGAAACTTAACTATGTGTTATTTAAAATATGAAATATGTAAATGTGCAAATTATCCTTAGTTAAAGCCATACAGCCATATAGTCATACAGTACAGAAACAGGACCATTGGCCCAACATTGTCCCTGCCTATCCCTTCAATCTACATTTCAAAGCCTACCCCAGATTATCATCCCAAACACTTGGAGTGCACACATTCCCCTTCCATCCGTGCACTTCCTTACATTGAATGTACAGCACACATTCAGTACACGCCAAACCATCCTGTCATTTTTGCTCCACCAACACCCTTCTTATCTATCTAAACTCCACCAGTAGGTCCTCTGATTCCTTCCTCTCTCCTACTTTGGTCACCTACCTTGTGGCAATGATTGTCAAATTCCTACCACTCACTTGGTGTGTTTTTCATCAATTTCAGTAGCAATTATTATTTTTTACACTTGCCATGAGCATTATCTGAATTATATCACAATTAAGAGTGAAAATGAAAATGTCTGATCACGTTGAATTATCCATCTTAATCTTATTCCATTTTCATACACCATTTCTTCTTTTGTATTGTCCATTTAATTACATTGCCATGTATAGTCTTTCCAGTCCTTTCATGGGGTGAAAAAAGGCAGTTTCTACAGACTGTTTTTAAGACCTTTTCCACACACCTATAAGTCATTTTGAGTAGCTTCTCAGCATTTCCATTTTGGTCAGGCAGCACAAAAACAGGTCCTTCAGTTAACTCGCCCCTGTAATTTGTCAGTTTCTTCTCGTGTTATAGTCATACAGCGTGGAAAAAGGCCCTTCTGCCCAACTTACCCATGCAGACCAACATGCCTCATCTACACTAGTCCCACCTGGCTGCATTTGCCCCATATCCCTCTAAATCTATCCTATCCATGTATCTGTCAAAATGTTTCTTAAACATTGTGACGGTCCCTGCCTCAACTACCCCCTCCGGCTGCTTGTTCCATACATTCACTATTCTATGTGTAAAAAGGTTATCCCTCAGGTTCCCATTAAATCTTTCCCCCCTCACTTGAAACCTATTCTCGATTTAAACTGGTTCTCGATTTTCCTACTTTGGACAAAAGACTGTGCATTTACCCAACCAATTCCTCTATGATTTTGTACACCTCTAATGGATCACCTCTCACCCTCCTGCACTCCTGTTCTAGTTGTCTGCTTTTCTGTGCTTTTATGGAATGTAGGGGTTGCTTTTTAAATTCATCAATTGAAAAATAAATTTCTCTTAGGTATCCCAAAGTTTGGCTGTTCATTATTTTCTGTCAGAATTTTTCTGGAAGTGAAGTTCAAGTGAGCTAAAGATGGCACAGTGGTGCAGCTTGGAGAGAAACCAGAGCACCCAGAGAAAATCCGCACAGTGACAGGGAGAACGTACAAACTCTGTACAGATAGCACCCATAGTCAGGATTAAACCCAGGTCTCTGGCACTGTAAAGGGCTTGTCCCACTGCGGGGACCTAATTCGCGAGTTCTGAAGAGTTTGCCGTTGACTCGTACTCGCAGCATGGTCGACACATGGTCCTAGGAGGACTTAGTAACTCTCCTTCATGCTCGAGAGTTGTCCCCACGTACTCGAGGCCACAGCTAGGTTGCGGTGTTTTTTTGAACATGCTGAAAAATGCCTGCGCATAAAAAAATGTCGCCATGGAAAAAAACAATTTTTTTTACTCGTAGGTTTAGTCGAGGTAGGTCGTAGTAGGTCGTAATGCTATCGTAGGTAGTCAAAGGCAATTGAAGGTAGTCGAAGGTAAAGCTTGTTGAAAAAAAAAATGTAAGTAAACCGACTAGTAATGTTAAATGCCTGTTAAACTTTATTAAAAGTTGTCTGGCTTCTTAAAAGTGTCTCCACTCCTTCTCCCCCCCCTTCTCTCCCCTTCTCTCCCCCTCTCTCTTCCTCCACCCCCACACACACTCTCTAAAGGACTTACCATAACTGTGCCATAACTTTTACCTTCCTGTTCATCGCGGGTGTGAATGGCAGACAGCGCTCTCCTCTTTCCCTGGCCCCCTCCTTTGCAATGTGTTTGTGTGCGTGTGCGTGTGTGTGTGTGTGTGTGTGTGTGTGTATATGTGTGCAGACGGTCGATCCGGCTTGAGGTTTCATCGCTGACGATCGATCCAGCTCGAGGTTTTTCAGGCGAGTGCCCTCGAGCTTGAAGGTCGAAGACAGTCGCTGAAAAGTTGCGTTAGTGGGACAGGCCCCAGCAACTTTACCATTGCACCAGAGCTATTTAATCCCACAAATCAGAGAGAAAGTTGCCCGAAATGATGAGGTTCATTTGGTCTTTCAATCCCACTAATATCCCACATCTGATGTGCAACCTTTTGCACTATACATTAATTCCAGCACAAAGCTTTGTAGCTGGAGAGGAGGTTACTGAACTGCAGTAGCTCTGTATTATTACCCAGTCTGGTTATGTGGGCTGCAATCACAGACATTTTTCTTGCTGGATTAAGAAGCAATATTAATTTGTGGCTAGAACACATGGAATTCTTTGCTCCTGAGGCTTTGATCTGGTGAAAATTAAAGCTACTGGTGAGATTTAATCAGGCCCTTCGGCCCACCGAGTCCGTGCCGAATAGTAATCCCAGTAAACGAACATTGTCCTACACACTAGAGACAATTTACAATCTTTAACAAAGCAAATTAACCTACAAACCTGTACGTCTTTGAAGTGTGGGAGGAAACTGGAGCACCCAAGGAAAACTCACATGGTCACGGAGAGAACGTACAAACTCCGTACATACTATGGGTGCTCATAGTCAGGATTGAACCCGGGTTTCTGGCATTGTATGGCAACAACTCTACCACTGAGCCACCATGCTGCCAATAGATTAGGTGAGCATTGGTTTGACTGGTTGATGATAATTGCTGCCATGGCTTTCTCTGTCAGCTCTGTCCATATATTTATCACCCTCTGCATGAAGAACTTGACTTTTAGGTTTCTTCTTAATCTTTCCAGTCTCACCTTAAACTTTTGTTCTTTAGGATTTCTCTGTGCTGGGAAAATGACTTAGGGTGTCAAAGTGTGTAGTTAATAATCACCCAGTCCCCCAGGCTTTGGCACTTGGAGCTGGTGAAGCTTTTAATTGTGCCAACAATCTAATAGACACCTTCACTTGTCACACCCAGTCTAACAACTAGAACATCTGAGCATCTGGTGTGTTTATACAGGGGCTTTGCAATGGATGCAGGGCATGACCAAGAGACTAATTTCCAGTTTAAAGTTCCAGTTTAGTATTAAGATGCTAAACAAGTTAGGACTCTAGAGAAGCATAGGCTTGGCAGCAATTTGAGACGATGGCATGTGAATAAAATAGAGTGAATGCTGGTTGATAGTTTGTTATGATTAAAGAGAATAAGAAGCACCTTGGATCATAACTTTCAATGAAGAAAGGAAAACCATAGGTGAAATGTCTGCAGGCTACTTGACCTTTGGAAAAGACCTTTGGAGTGAGCGGACTGAGTCCCATTGCCTGGTAGCTGGAACTGTTCTGGATTAAGGTGGAAATCACCACTTAATTCACTTAACATTTATAAAAGAGGAGGCACTGCAAGAAGCCCAGAGTGCCAGTGATCTTCTGGACTAAGTATAGAGACATAGAGTCAAACTGCGTGGAAACAGGCCCTTTAGCCCAATTTGCCCAAGCCAACCAACATGCCCTATCGACATTAGTCCCATCTGCCGGCATTTGTTCCATATGCCTCTGTAAATTTGCTCTTCTCAAGCTCAATTTAGTTCAGTCAATAAAACACTGATTCAAGCACTGAAACAACTAATCTTTATTTTTGGATTGCACAACAAATTCCCCTATACGAAACCTAAACCACCGCGGGTTTGGTCCTTGTATCTGCCTGGCCAAGCCCTTCAGTCTCGTGCAAGCAGAAAAACTCCAAAAGGTCATGTAGTCCCAAGCACTCTTCCAGAGAATCGACAAAGGACCTCGTGGGGGCTGCCTTTTATAAGACCTCGAACCTTGAGGGGCCGAACTACAGAGGGGTCGCCTCTTTACAATCCAATCAAACATATTAATTACATCAGTACATTATAGTTCCCCAGACCAATAACAGAGTCTCCCATACATTGTTGCAGGAGAAGCTTCTCAAAGAAGCTAACTTAACTTGAATAATGCAAAATTTACCCTGGAATTCAAACAAACCTGCCAGGGCTTAGCACTTTGGCCAATCAACTAACAGCAGGGTAACTGTCTAGCAACATTATTTACAATATGTACAATTAGTTTGCAGTAACCAACCAACTTCATGCATTTTACACTTCCTTGGAGGTCCTCTGCAGAAATCCCATTCATTCTGTCAATTGATCTGCAACATTGATCTGGGCCCTATTGGTTACTGGCACCATTCAGAAGCTTGTCTTATTTATGCAGAGCACATCAGACTTGACCAAAATGGCCTAACAATACACGAGTCCTTAAAATAGTAAGATTAAACGAGAACTTACCAGTTTGAAGTTTGATCTGTATTTTATGAGGAGTTACGATGAGGGATTTCGTGAAGAACCCCGCTTCCACGCATGCGTGTCATTCTTCAAAGCAGCGGTGTGAGGTCACAGGAACCTATAATGATCTAACATAGTAAGATTATCAAAGAGATACCAGTTTTTGATATGATCATAAGAGGGTGGGAGCGGAGGGCACGAAATCCCTCATCGTAACTCCTCATAAAATACAGATCAAACTTCAAACTGGTAAGTTCTCGTTTAATCTTACTATTTTACTTCGGAGTCACGTGAGTGACTTCGTGAAGATTTCAAAGCTCTGTGACCTCATGCCGTGGAACGAGTCCATGCTTCACAACTGCCTTGGGTATTGGGAGAGAGCATCATTAGTAATTTTAAAACACAATTATACAAAGAGTTGTGTGGTATAACGAAAAAATATATAACATTTTTTAAAATTTGAGAATCATAACCCTGTAACCTTTTGGGCAAATTATTTTGTTGAACATAAAATGTTTTCTTAATACAATGATGGCTCCAAAAAATAACTGGTTTATTATAAACCCTGTGGAAAACCCTTTTTTAAATGACCCTCCTGCCATTCTGAGGATTTGGTCTGTGGGTACCTGTACATTAGTGTCTATTCCTGCCATTTTTAGGACCTATTTGAGCCACCTTGATATAGTTTGAGTCGTGACCCTTTCATGCAGTTTCTTGTAAGAGATAAACAACTCCATACTCTGACCTCGAATGTTCTGAGTATATTCTATGTATTGTTAGATGTGTCTTGTTATACACAGTCGTTTGCCATATGGGTGTACCATAAATCAAACCCTAGACCCGAGGAACCCGATCTGTTTTCTTTTATTAAATCCTGTATGACAACACGAGTTTCTCGGTGAGATGATGAGGGAGTCCAGGCTCAGTTTGCTTAATGGCTGGACTTGTTGTGCGGTAAATAACACCATGAGCATAACCATCTTCCTGGTCTGTTACTGAGGTGACAAGCTCCTCAGCATGTTGAGAAACAACACCCACGTCCCAGATTTCGGAGTACCTGGTTTTCTTACCAGGGGTGCGTTCCCACCGCGTGCCGCTCTGTTCCTTGTGATAGGTAATTGGAGAGTGCACTTGTGGCACTATTGATGGCACTGTAGCTCCATCGATTATCATAATGGAGGCTTGTTAAAATTCCAATACGGCCAGAATGTTCTTGGCCTTTTGGTCGAGGTTGTTGTCCAAGCAGTATATGCCCCATTTCTTGATGTGTCCAAGGTACTGCTTCCGTGTTGACAGTCTTAGTGCAGATGAGATGAGATTCATCGTCCTGTCTGACAGTGTAGTGGGTCTGTTAGACTCTACAAATCAATAAATCCATAGTGTTATGGCATGGATGACTGCCTCCAGTCACTGGATAAATCAATAATTTTTTGGCAATGTTTATAGGGAACATGGTTCTAACACCATCCCCTGTAAGACTGAAATACCATGATTGAGAAGGTCAGTCGGGTACTCTGAAAATTCCAGATGCCGAGTGTGGTTGAATTATCCCTAGTACCCCAATGATGGGTCCGAACGGGGGAAAAACCTCACCCTATGGCTTATTTACATAACAATGCCAAGCTGGTTTACGAATTTTAGTACATAATAATGGGGCTAATGATTGCCCCTTTTGTAAGCTCTATATTGCCAAAGTTCCTCTATTGAGTCAATGCCTGCCATATAGAAACCCGCAACTGACACCAAGTCTTTATCAATAATAAGAGCATTCATCTTAAAATGAAATATTTAGAACAAATGTGTTTAGGGTTAAAATCAATGATAATCCTGCAACCCTACTCTATTTATTTTTAATAAATATGTTTGATACAATTCTAATGTTCCATGAAAAGTATGCTCAATCCCACCTTTTGTGTACAATTTTTGTAGCACCATGTGGGTTTTAGATTGTTTGGTTTATGTAAGGACAAAATGCCCTTCTGGTGTATGTTGTACTGTGGTTATTGGGATGAGTAAACCCTATCAGATAACCCTGAATACTGCTGAGATTATATGAATCTGTAGTGATTATATACCATACATAACTGTAGTGTTGCAACCTCCCCTACCATCGTAGGTCCCTATTTTAACAGAAGAAACGCCACCCACCTACCTCCATGGTTACCGGTGGTTGTGTTATTTCCTTGGTTTTTTGAAAATAAGGTTCTGGTTTGATATTTCTTGTTCGGGGTTGTGTGGGAGGTTGAGGCTTCCGCATCTTCCAGGGTGGCCGCCCTGGCCATACCCTAAAACGGATCCTGCGGGTTATATTGATTTCTGACACTGCTACTGGTACGAGCCACATTTTTTATGGCCTTGCCTGTGGCTGGTATCATGCTCCAAAATAGGCCCTTGCGCTGGCCTTGATGAGCCCCAGTGTCTTGGCTTAGTCCACACACGGTTCTTTGTTTGCAAATGGTAGCATTTTTGGGGTCCTTGTGCTGGCTGAATGGCCGCCTTCCACGTGTAGTTCAGGTCATATTGCATATTATTAAACAGATCTAGTACGTCTTGATGGTCTTTGGTTACCTACGTTTAGTCCAGGGTGCGGGTGTATGCTATGATGCCTTCCGTCAATCCCTTTAAGGTTCTCTGGATCTTGAGGTCCTGGTTCCTGATGTTCGTCCATATGCTGCCAAATGCATTGGTTTACACTGGGCACCTGTACTGCCTCACCGTTGCCAGGTGGCAGATGTCTGGCCAGTGTTTGTAAATTTTCCTTGTTGGCGTTTGTGGCCAGACATATAGTAATACTATTGCCATCCTGGATCCAAGTCTACCCATGTTTGACTTGGCTAAAGTAATCAGCCACCATGTCCAGCAGAGTCCCTGCTGTGTTAGGATCATGGGACGCTGCATTACCAGGCTCTGGCCCATCAGGGTCCTGCCTACTCTTTTTTATAGAGTTAGAGATCTCTAGGGTCCCACACGGGGTACCCATGTGGGGCTTAACTGCTGCCCACTTGTCTTTTGTTCTGCGGACCCCTCTTGCAAGTCAACCCAGAACTGACCCACAGTGCTCCCCTCTGATGGGGTAGAAGCATTGTGCAGCCCTCAAAGAGGTACTGCTGTGGGTTTATCACGTTGGAGCAAGGCTCCATACACCGCTTCTTCCCGCTCCAGCCCTCTCGGGCGCTGGTTCCCGGCGGTTTTATGCAAAGTCGGACCCTTCTGAGTCCACTACCTTGTTTGATTTGTGTCTAGCCTTACCGCTCGGCCACATGGATCTGGCCGGTGCGGGGCCGACATCGGGCACAACTGATCCCACTACGGATGATCCAAGTGCCGCTGGCTACTGCTGGCTGCCCGCTGTTCCACGGTCCTCCTTCTCCAGTTTTGTCCTTCCTTCCGTGGAGTGGATATGGCCGGTGTGGAGGATAACTGGCACAGCTGCTTCCATCTATTCCTTTAACCCGGCTCCAACGCTCTCAGCACTCCTGGCTGCCCCTTTATCTTAGACCCCTGGGACCGACCCCCATACTGACGGTACTGGTCCCTTGTGGTCGTTGCAGCCGGTCAACCCCACTCTAATGCCCTCAATTCTGGGCACTCCTACTTATATGGTCCTTAGCTAAGGGACATATAAGACATTAAAACTGATGACAACAGCTACTATAGTTTTTATTTAATATATGGTCCCTAGATAAGGGATGTATCAGATATTAAACTGATAAGAACAGATACTACACTTGATCTTAGCCAAAAGGCCCAGAAGTGATTATTGTAACTAAAACCCCGCTGGGACCGACCCTGGTACTCACATACTGGTCCCTTGTAGTAGATTGCAGCCAGTCAACTGTAAAGTCCTTTGCTGCCGAGAAATGAACTTTCTCACCGTGCTGGAGCGAAGTTGGGCACCGGTGTTTTCCCTCTCCGGGAATCGATGTGCCCATGCTGCTCCTGCCGTTGCCAGATGCTCCTGCCGCTGCCGATGCTCCTGCCGCTGCCAGTGCTCCTGCAGCTGCCTGTGCTCCTGCAGCTGCCTGTGCTCCTGCAGCTGCCGGCTGCCACTGCTGCTGCCGGCTGCCGCTGCCGGCTGCCGCTGCTGCTGCTGCTGCCGCTCCTCCGCGGTTCTCCCGCCGGCCTTCTGCAGCTTACATGGACCCGGTCCATGTCTGCACCTAGAAGGTAAGTTGAAGGAAACGCAGGGTCTCTTACCTGCTGTTCCCGACTTTCCTTCTCCCGCTGGTGACCGTCGTTCCCTGTGTCAGGTTCGAGCCGCTTGGACCGACCCCGGTGTTCACGGGCCTGGTCCTACGCGGCAGTTCCGCAGCCGGTAAACCCGGCTGTTCCTATGGATCCCCTGGACCCGGTGCTTACCTTTTGAAGAAGGTTACCGGCCCGAACGTCCCGTTCCTACAGCGCTGGTCCGTGCTGTCTGTCCCGCAGCCTCTGCGCTGGCTGCTAGTGACTGCTCCCAAGCCAGTCTCGTTTGAGACTGGCATAGGGACCCCTTTGCTTTGCTTCCCGCCCGGCCGAGAAGTGAATTTTGCCGGTGCGGGAGCAAAGTCGGGCACAGGTTGTTCCCCTCCAGGGAAACTCGTGCCGTTGCTGCTGCCGGCTGCTCGCCCTCCACGGGTCTCCCCACCAGCTTTCCGCAGCCTCCTAAAAGTAAGTAGCAAAAAGGAACGCAGAGTCTCTTACCTGCTGTTCCCGACTTTCAAATTCTCCCGCTTGGGGAACGCCGTTCCCCCCTGTGTGACTCGTTGCAATGCGTGTAGCGATATGACACGCATGCGTGGAAGCGGGGTTCTTCACGAAGTCACTCACGTGACTCCGAAGTAAAATCCTAAATTTTGGTACTATTACTGCTGTTTTAGCCAGGATTTACACCTCTAAACCTATCCTATCCATGTCCTTGTCTAAATGTTTTGTTAACGCTATGATAGTATCTGCCTCAACTACCTCCTCTTGTGGGTCGTTCCTTCCACCCATCAACCTTTGTTTAGAACAATTACCCCTCATGTTCTTATTAAATCTTTCTCCCCTCACCTTAAACCTATGTACTCTGGTTCTCAATTCTCATACTCTGGGCAAACGGCTCTATGTGTTTACCCGATCTATTCCTCTCATGATTTTGTACACCTCTGTAAGATCATCCTTAATCCTCCTGCGAGGATAGACACAAAACGCTGGAGTAACTCAGCGGGACAGGCAGCATCTCTGGAGAGAAGGGACGTTTTGGGTCGAGACCCTTCTGCAGACTGACGTGCTCCAAGGAATATAGTTCTATCATGTTCAACCTCTCCCTATAGCCCAAGCCCTTGAGTCTTGGCAACATCCTCACAAATCTTCTCTGCACCCTTTCCAGCTTGACAACATCTTTCCTATAACATGGTACCCAAAATTGAACACAATACTCTAAATGTGGCCTCACCAACATCTTCTGTAATTGCTTCATGACCTCTCAACTACTATACACAATGCTCTGACTGATGAAGGCCAATGTGTCAAAAGCCTTTTTAACCACCCTTACCTGCGACGCCTAGGTTTCAGTGCCAGTTAGGTTCGGTGAGAGACTTTCCATTTACTTCCAAATTAATATAGGATTTTATCTGAGGTCTGAGGAGATGATGTGAATTTAGGGTGCAATAAAATATGTCAGAATTTTGATGCACGAATGCAAACGACAGACCAAATGGTACTTTTTAGCCTTTTATTGGTCATATTCTTTGTTTGTGGGTGTACTATAATTTGTCTCAGTACTCTGATTAGAATGACCGTTTCCTTCGCTCCATAGATGCTGCCTCACCCGCTGAGTTTCTCCAGCATTTTTATCTACCTAGTTGAGCTATTCGTTATCCATCAAAGTACAAATTGAGTGCGTGGAGAGAATAAGTGGGATTACTGGAGGATTATTATAATAGATCACCATACAGCATGGAAACATCCCCTTTGGCCCATCGTGGCCATACCTACCATCGATCACCTGCTCATACTAATTATATTTTATTCCACTTTTTCATCTGCTCCCTACACACTAGGGGAAGTTTTGCAAGGGTCAATTAATCTACAAACCGGCCGGTCTTTCAGATGTGGGAGGAAGCTGGAGCACCTGGAGGAAACCCACATGGGTCACAGAGAGAACACGCAAACTCCACACGTTTTAGCTGGTTAGCACCAAACAAGTGTGGAGACCATGATATACAGTTGAACCTTTCCCATTCAGGAGAATATCGGCAGCATATCAGTTACAGTATATGTGTGCAAGGTAACGCGAGATGAGTGATCCGCATTTTCCACCTTCACGTCATGGTCCTTTATTGCCAGGGATGGAGCTAACATTCATTTACTTCATACAACCCTCATACAGGTGGTACAGTGGCACAGTGGTAGATTTGCTGTCTTACAGCGCCAGAATCCCAGGTTCGATCCTGACTAAGGGTGCAATCTGTATGGAGTTGCACATTTTTCCTGTGACTGTGTGAGTTTCATCCAAGTGCTCCGGTTTCCTCCCATACTCCAAATACGTACAGGTGTTTAGGTTAATTAGCTTGGGTGAAATTGTACATTGTCCATAATGTGTAGGATAGTGGTAGTGTATGCGATGATCACTGGTTGCCGCAGACTCCGTGGTATGAACGGCCTGTTTCTGCACTATATCTGTATCTCTGAAGTCTATCCACTCAGTGTAAACTAAAACCCCAGCTCTCGGGCAAGTTAAAGATTTATCACTAGGACTAAATGTATCTGAATAGAGCTGTGAACACATTGTTATGGGGAGATTAATCAAAGCTATTTGACAAAGAGAAAATTATGCACAACAATGGAGTGGGCAGTTTGGAGGGAAAATAAGTAAGTTTTGCATAATGAGATAAAAATGCTGAAAATAATTAACTTGGACAAGATGACAAACAAGTACAAACCTGGTGGTGAGAAGATATTAAATGAGGAATTGTCGGAACTTAAATAAATTGAGTTAAAATCTATGCATCTCAATAAGCATTGATTAAGAAAGAAAATGGAAAGCTAGAATCATAAATTGAAATAGAAAATTAGAGGTTTATAATCCATCCATACTCTGGCAATGGTTGAGCCAATTATGTGAACTTGCGATAAAAAATTTTCAAGAAGGTTTTATGAGCAAAAAAGGAAAAGAGATATTATTGCAGAATTAATTAACACAAACTTCGAACTACAAACTGTCTTGGTTGCACTAGGGACTTTGGGCTTTTGTTGTGTTTTGCACTAATGTTATTTTAAAATGTATTGAAGTTTATTTTGTTTGTGTTTACTATGTTATCCTTTGGGGCAGAACAATGGTGCAGTGAAAATTGCTGCCTTGCAGACAGAGACAGAGACTAGGATTCGATTCTGACCATGTCTGTATGGAGTTTGTACATTCTCCCTGTGAACGCATGGGTTTTCTATGGGTGCTCCAGTTTTCTCTCACATACAAAAGACCTGCATGTTTGCAGATTAATTGGCTTGGGAAAAAATAGAAACATAGAAAAACAGGAGCAGGCCATTCGGCCCTTGGAACCAGCATCACCGTTTAATATGATCATGGCTGATCATCTAAAATCAGTACCCCGTTCCTGCTTATTCCCCATATCCCTTGATTCCTTGAATCTTCTGAAAATTATAACTAAATTATATCTAATGTGCAGGTTAGAACGAGAGTGGGCATAGACTAGGTGGGCCCAAGGGCCTGTTTCTACACTGTATCTCTGAATTAAGCTAAACTATAAACTAAACTATTGTGGACTGTTGATAGACCCCATAATGCTACCCCAAGTAAGAATTTCATTGCTCCATTTCGGTCCATATGACAATTAAGCACTCTTGAGTCTCTTAAAAGTAATTTAAAATTCAGTACTAGGGCTGCCAAATATTTAGAATTAAAGGCATTATTGCATTAAAAAATATTGGGCTGAAATTGTAGGCCAGTGGTGAGCCATTCACACACACTACTGACCTCTGCCTTGTCCATGCTGATCCTGCTGGGATTCAAAGACAAGATTAAATTTTAAAAATACATCCTGTGCTTCATTGAAGATTTCACTGCCATTGAGGAGACAATGGAGAGATGGAAATCCAGAACTTTGTCTAGCCGCACATCACTCAAATTAAATCCTGATTAATGCCTAAAGCGATTACTGTCTCAAAAAAAACTATGAATGTTTTATACCTGTACTTTAAATGCTCAAATGCATTCAAATGAATCCTTAAACTATTAAACATCATGGGCGGCACAGCTGGTAGAGCTGTTGCCTCATTGTGCCAGAGACCCGGGTTTGATCCTGACTGTGCTGCATGTGTAGAGTTTGTATCTTCTTTCTTTGACCATGTGGGTTTCCTCTGGGTGCTCCGGTTATCTCCCACATCAGAAAAAAGGTGCTGGTTTATAGTTTAATTGGCTTCTACATATTGTCCCCAGTGTATGGGCCGAGACAAAAAAGTGGGATAACATAGAACTCGTATGAAATTGTGATGCTGGCCAACATGGACGCAGCAGGCCAAGGGGCCGATTTCCAAACTGTATCTCTAAACTAAATCAATGAAGCAACTAAATAGATTAACAGTTACTAAAATTCAAAATATTTAAATAAACCTAAAAGATTTAAATAAACCTAAAAGAATTACATGTATTCAAAAATATTTATCAGAACTCAATTAATTAAAATGGTTTAAATTATTTGTCTTGCCTAATTGCAATTGTAACTTTGATTTATCAAGTGTTCTAATTGCATGATAGTTTGCGAGATACATCATGAAGAATGATATGTTCCATTATTACCACTCAGGCACTGTCATAATATTCTTTGCTCTCATATCTTTTCTCAGATAAAGATACATATAATTTAGTTATTTTTCTTTTGTTTAGTTTCATTTAGAGAAACACCACAGAAACAGGTCCTTCATCCCACCAAGTCCGCGCCAACCAGGGATCCCCGTACTGTAGTACTATCCTACACACTAACGACAATTTACAATTTTTACCAAAGCCAAATGAACCTACAAACCTGTACGTCCTTGGCTTGTGGTAGGAAACCGGAGCACCACACGGTCACGGGGAGAACATACAAACTCCGTACAGACAGCACCTGTACTCAGGATCGAACTTGCGTCTCTGGCGCTGTAAGGCAGCAACTCTACACCTGCGCCACTGTGCCTTGGTTCTGGCAGCTCATTGTCTTTAAACTGAATTCCTATTGATTGAGGTGAGAAGTCACAAAGAATTACTCAATCAATCAATCAATCAATCAACCTTTATTGTCATCTTGCAAGCAACAGTTGTACAGTGCAAAATGAAAAGACGTTTCCCATGGAATAGCGGAGCATCGCACATGAAATTTAAAACATTTCACACATCATAACACTAAAAACAATCCAGTCCCTGATGGAACAGTATAAATAGTTAAAAACAGGTAAAACACAACGTTAAAATACAATAAACCAATCAAAAAAACGTCCGGGGCAGCTGATTTGAGTGGTCAGTGCCAGTTATTAAAGTGTCCGTGCCAGCCGCAGAATCAAGTGACTGTGAGTACAGAGTGACTGTTTAGCAGCCTCACAGCCTGTGGTAGGAAGCTGTTTAGCAGCCTTGTATTCCGGGCTTTGATGCTTCAATATCTCTTGCCTGATGGCAGGAGATCCAGGTGTATGTGGAGGGGGTGCAGTTTGTCCTTAGCAATTCTCTGAGCTTTTTTCAGACAGCGGCTCTGGAACAGTTCTTGTACCGAGGGTAGGGAGACGCCAATGATGCTCTCTGCTCCCCTCACTACCCTCTTGCCTTCCTGTCTGGCAGTTGCAGGTGCAGGTACCACGTATTTATGCAGTACGTGAGTACGGACTCCACCGTACCCCTGTAGAAAGTCCTGAGGATGTTGGTGGGGACTGAGGCCTGTTTTAGTTTCCTCAGGAAGTGCAGTCGCTGATGGGCCCGTTTGACGGTCCCAGTGGTGTTCCTGGACCAGGTGAGGCTGTCTGTAATTTGCACACCGAGGAACTTTATGCTCTCCACTCTCTCCACTGTAGTGCCACTGATGTTGAGGGGTGTATGCTTTGGCTGCGCCCTCCTGAAGTCGACAACCATCTCCTTCGTTTTGTCGACATTTAATTCTAGATTATTTTTGCCGCACCAGTCCACTAGTTGTTTTACTTCCTCCCTGTACATTGATTCGTCATCTCCGCTGATGAGTCCCACCACTGTTGTGTCATCCGCAAATTTTATGATCTTATTGTCCCTGAATCTGGCAACACAGTCATGTGTGAGCAACGTGAACAACAGCGGGCTGAGCACACAGCCTTGAGGGGATGGATGACGGCAATTAATGGCTAATTAACAGATTTTAAGATTAAATTTCAAATTAAATCAAGAATGTTTAATCGTCATATGTACCAGCAATGGAACAGTGAAACTTGCTGCACCTTAACATGCCAGTTAATAACATAAAATACATATGCAATAATCAGCAATGTAATAAATTGATAATCAGCAATACCAGGTAACCAGCCCATAATAGTTCAAACCAGAAGATCGTGGTACAACCAAAAGCAAAGTCTACAGAAGACCATAGTTCCTGAGGTGGTTAGTGTTGTGCAGTGTTCAAGAGCCTTATGATGCTGGGAAGACACTGTTCTTGAACCCTGGGGGTTATAGTTTTCAGGCTCCCTTCTTCCCAATGGTAACAGCGATATAGGTGTAAGCCCTGGATGATGTGGGTCTTTGAATATATTGGCTGTCTCTTTGAGGCAACACACCTGTAGATGCCTTCAATGTTGGGCAGTTCAGTACCCATGATTGCCTGGGCAATGTCTACCACTCTCTACACCTTCCTTTGTGCTTGGGTGTTTGAGTTTACTTCAGTTTAGAGATACAGGGTGAAAACAGGGCCTTTGGTCCACTGAACGTTCCAGTTAATGACCCCTGCACACCAACACTTTCCTACACACACCAGGGTCTATTTAAAATGTTTACCAAGCCAATTAGCCTACAAACCTCCCCCCCCCCCCCCCCCCCCCCCCCCCCCTACAAGTTTAAACTTTTTGGTAGAAAATAATAGCAACTGCCTGAGGGGAGCGTGGAGAAGAAGCAATGACTGGGGTGGGACAAGTCTTTGCCATTGCACATTGCTCCAAGGTGAAAAACAAGGCAGTCTGCTTTAGTTCTGTAACAAAACAGAGTAAGTAGGTGCCTGACAGAACAGATAAAATTAATATAGGAATGCTGCAAACATGAAGCTCTATATCACATATTTTTATATGAACGCATGGCTCCCTGGGTTATGAATGAGCTGACATTAAAGAAATTAAATTATATGCAAAATCTCCCAAATATTTTTAAAGCATTTTTCAAACTGTTAATAATAACAATAAAATGTTTTGTGATATTCATTAATGACTGGAGACAGTATGTATTCCATTAGTTTAATTATGTTTGGTGTTTGGGTGATTAATCAATAAAATAAAATAATGATAGCATGTCTATGCAGAACAATACAATATAAGTTGCAACTGAAAATGGATGATTCCAGTTTATGAAGAAACAAGTTAATGGACAGTTCTCAGGGATGGGACCCCATATGTAGCCTGGGAACTACCTGCATATGAATTTGGTGCCAAAGTAGATCACTAAGTCTCCCGGTCCTGTTCTACCATTTAATAGGGGAAGTATGGGGTATCGAGGACCAGTGGACATAGGTTCAAGGTAAAAGGGAAAATATCTAATAGGAATCTGAGGGGTAACCTTTTCACATAAAGGGTGGTGGGTGTATGGAACAAGCTGCCAAAGGAGGTAGTTGAGGCTGGATCTATCGCAACGTTTAAGAAACAGTTAGACAGGTACATGGATAGGACAAGTTTGGAGGGATATGGACCAAGCGCAGGCAGGTAGACAAGTGTTACAGGGACATGTTGGCAGGTGTGGGCAAGTTGGCTAAAGGGCCTGTTTCTACACTATATCACTCTATGACTATGACTCTAATGAGTCCACAGTTGAGTTCACTGCTGTTCCTGTTAGGTTGTCCCTGCTGTTCCTGCTAGGTTGCTCTCTCTGATTTCAAACCATTCAATATTTCACAGCCTGCCCTTCTCCCCTCTCTAGATCTTAATATTTCTAAATGCCTCTACTTTCAGTCTGAAGAAAGGTTCTGACCCGAAACGTCATCTCATTTTCTTCAGAGATGCTGCCTGACCCACTGCGTCACTCCAGCATTTTGTTTTTATCTTCGGTATAAACCAGCATCTGCAGACCCTTCCTACACGGCCTGCCCCTACTCCTGCAACGAGAATGGTATGCCCATAAAGTTTGTTCTCACTGATGAGGATGGCTTCAACTTGCAATCAAATCCCCTCATTGCATCTGTAATCTCTTTCTGCTCTGTAATGTGCTTGTGTGTGGTCTTCCCATTGTGATCTCCCATGCATCTTCTCTGTCTTTGTCTCACCCTCACTGGCTATTTGTTTCAGAATTCCAAGACTTATGCTTTAGAGCACATTGCCATAAACTATTCACTTCTTGTCATGCCTTGTGCTCAAATGGAATGAGATCTTCAATGGAAAAAATCTGCACTTTTTCGACACATAGAAACATAGAAAAATAGGTGCAGGAGAAGGCCATTTGGCCCTTCGAGCCAGCACCGCCATTCAATATGATCATGGCTGATCATCCAAAATCAGTACCGTGCCCCAGCTTTTTCCACATATCCCTTGATTCCTTTAACACTAAGAGCTAAATCTAACTCTCTCTTGAAAACATCCAGTGGATTAGCCTCCACTGCTTTCTGTGGCAGAGAATTCCACAGATTCACAACTCTCTGGCCTACTCCTTAATGGCCTAAATGACCTGCTCCTTTTTCCCTGATTCTGGACTCCCCCAACATCAGTAACATTTTTCCTGGAACTAGCCTGTCCAATCCTTTAAGAATTGTATACATTACCACAAGAACCCCTCTCATCTTTCCAAATTCCAGTGAATACAGCCTAGTCAACCCATTCTTTTATCATATGTCAGTCCCACCATCCCGGGAATTAACCTGGTGAGCATACGCTGCACTCCTTCAATAGCAAGAATGGCCCACCTCAAATTAGGAGACAAAAATCGCACACAATACTCCAGGTGCGTTCTCACCAGGGCCCTGTACAACTGCAGTAGGACCTCCTTGCTCCTAAACTCAAATCCTCTCGCAATGATGGACAACAAGCCATTAGCTTTCTTCACTGCCTGCTGTACCTGCATGCTTACTTTCAGTGACAGATGTACAAGCACACCCAGGTCTCATTGCACCTCCCCTTTTCCTAATCTGACACCATTCAGATAATAATCTGCCTTCCCGTTCTTGCCACCAAAGTGGATAACCTCACATTTATCCTCATTATAATGCATCAGCCATGCATCTGCTCACTCACCCAACCTATCAAAGTCACCCTGCAGCCTCATAACAACCTCCTCGCAGCTCACACTGCCACCCAGCTTTGTGTCATCTGCAAACTTGGAGATGTTACATTTAAATCATAGAGTCATACAGCGCGGAAACGGGCCCTTGCCTAACTTGCCCACTCCGACCAACATGTCCCATCTACACTAGTTCCACCTGCCTGCATTTGGCCCCATGTCCTTCTAAAAATGTTCTATCCATATACCTGCCTAAATGTGTCTTAAACATTGTGATGGTACCTGTCTCAATTACTTCCTCTGGCAGCTCATTCCATACACCCACCACCCTTTGTGGAAAAAGGTTACCCCTCAGTTCCTATTAAATCTTTCCCCCCTCATCTTAAAGCTCTATCCTCTGGTCCTCAATTTCACTCGTCTGGGCATTAGACTCTGTGCATTTACTCGATCTATTCCACTTATGATTTTGTACACTTCTTAAACTCACTGAGTTCAAGATTTATTTTTTAATAGTGGATTCCACAGCTGTACATCACATAAATGAGCAGGAACACTATAAGAGATTGTGTAAAGAAATATTTATTGTGATGTTAATGCATTATTAGAATTGTGTGATTCTAATGTTCTCTTTTGCAAATTGTCTTAATAAATTAAATAGACTACGAGCCTCCACATAAGGAAATCACCAGGCAATATTTTGCCCTGCCTGTAGATATTGGCTTGTTTTCCGAGGGCACATTATCAATGGAGCTACGAGATAATACAAAGGGAGTGGTTTTGCAGAGAGTGAAGAAAATTGTGAATGATTGCAGCTGGATCTGGTTTGATTGGCCAGGTGGGCAGAGGAATGGTTGATGGAATTTTTATACAGAGAGCTGTGAGGTGTTGCATTTTGGGACGTCGAACAAGGGCAGGGCCTACACAGTAAATGGTAGGCCCTCTGGGTAGTGTTGTAGAGCAGAGGGATCTAGGAGTACAAGTGCATGTTTCCTTGAAGGTTGAGTCGCAGGTAGATAAGGTGGTCAAAAAGGTTTTTGCCACTTTGGCCTTCATCAGTCAGAGTATAGAAGCTGGGAGGTTATGTTGCAGTTGTATAAGACGTTGGTGAGACCGCATTTAGAGTATTGTGTTCATTTCTGGGCACCATGTTATAGGAAAGATATTGTCAAGCTTGAAAGGGTTCAGAAAAGATTTACGAGGATGTTGCCAGGACCAGAAGGTGTGAGCTATAGGGAGAGGAAAAGTAGGCTGGGTGTCTATTCCCTGGAGTGCAAGAGGATGAGGGCAGATCTTATAGAGGTGTACAAAATCATGAGAGGAATAGATCGGGTAGATGCACAGAGTCTTTGACCCAGAGTTGGGGAATCGAGGACCAGAGGACATAGGTTCAAGGTGAAGAGGAATCCGAGTGGTAATGTTTTTACACAAAGGGTGGTGGGTGTATGGAACAAGCTGCCAGAGGAGGTAGTTGAGGCTGGGACTATCCCATCACTTAAGAAACAGTTGGACAGGTACACGGATAGGACAGGTTTGGAGGGTTATGGACCAAGCTCAAGCAAGTGGGACTAAGGTAGCTGGGACATTGGTGGCCAGTGAGGGCGAGTTGGGCCGATGGGCCTGTTTCCACACTCTATCACTTTATGACGCTATGTCCCCTTTTCTGCAACCTAAATGGCTCTCAAATCACATGTTGATTTATTCAATAAATTGAGAGACAGTTATTGAAATAAACATTTGTTGTAAACCAGCATCTGCAGTTCCTTCTCACACATTTCAAGTGAAATTAGTAAGCTGGCAAAAATCTTCGAAAACACCACAAGAGTGTAGTTGATCACATCACATCACATCCCTTTGATAGATGTAATCTTGTTGGGCAAATTATTTATAGCCGAATATATAAACAGTCTATTCTCCAACAATTACATGTGTGCTTTAAGCACTCATAGAACATAGAACAGTACTGCACAAGAATGTGCCCTTCAGCCCACAAAATGTGTGTCGAACATGATGCCGAGCTGAACTGATCTCACCTGCCTGCAAGTGATCCATATCCTTCCATTCCCTGCATATCCATGTGTATATCTAAAATGTGCCACTGCTGTATTTGCCTCCACCACTGCGCCTGGCAATGTGTTGCAGGCCCCCTGCCACCCTATGTAAAACACTTTCCCAACACGTCCTCTTTAACCTTTCCCACCCCTCATCTTATAGCCCTCTATTCTTGGACATTACCATGCAGGGTGAAATATTCTGACTGTCTACACTCTCTATGCCAAGTTCATTCCAAGGAACTGTAATATTAATCTCACGGTTAATACGTGTACTATTTCCATTCTTTACATCACAGAACATTTTTATCTTACTGTATCTCATCCTACATATGACTTACTGACATTTGACCATCATTGAAGATCATTAATCTACAAGATGACCATAAACCTATCTTGGCCCTAAATTTCTGCTACCTTGTTAAATCACCTCCAGACTGGCAGAGATAAAATTGAGGGACGTAACAGAGGGATAATTAACAGAGGCCTTCCTTCAACATCCAAGAATGCAACAGGTTGAATAGAGACCTGTTAGAAATATATAAAATTATGAAAGGCTTTCATAGGGGTCGTCAGTCAGAAGTTTTTTCCAAGGATGGAATTATCAAATACTGGAGGGCATAGCTTTAAGACAATCGGTGTAGGAGTACGCCATTCGGCCCTTTGAGCCAGCACTGCCATTTAATGTGATCATGGCTGACCATTCCCAATCAGTACCCGTTCCTGCCTTATCCCCATATCCCTGACTTCGCCATCTTTGAGAGCCCTATCTAGCTTTCTCTTGAAAGTACCCAGAGAACTAGCCCTCTGAGGCAGAAAATTCCACAAACTCACAACTCTCTGTGAAAAAAAGTGTTTCCTCATCTCTGTTCTAAACGGCTTACCCCTTATTCTTAAACTGTAGCCCCTGGTTCTGGACTCCCCCAACATCGGGAACATGTTTCCTGCCTCCAGCGTGTCCTTACCCTTAATAATCTTATACATTTCAATAAGATCCCCACTCATTCTTCTAAACTCCAGAGAATACAAGCCCAGCTGCTCCATTCTCTCAGCATATGACAGTCCAGCCATCCCGGGAATTAACCTTGTAAACCTATGCTGCATGCCCTCAATGGCAAGAATGTCCTTCCTCAAATTAAGGGACCAAAACTGCACACAATACTCCAGGTGTGGTCTCATTAGGGCCCTATACAACTGCAGAAGGACCTCTTTGCTCCTATACTCAGCTCCTCTGTTATGGCCAAAATGCCATTCGCTTTCTTCACTGCCTGCTGTATCTGCCTGCTTACTTTAATTGACTGATGAACAATGTCCTCCAGATCCCGTTGCACTTCCCCTTTTCCCAACTTGACACCATTTAGATAGTAATCTGCCTTCCTGTTTTTGCTACCAAAGAGGATCACCTCACATTTATCCACATTAAACTGCATCTGCCATGCATCTGCCCACTCACGCAACCTGTCCAAGTCACCCTGCATTCTCATAGCATCCTCCTCACAGTTCCCACTGCCTCCAGCTTTGTCATCTGCAAATTTGCTAATGTTACTTTGAATCCTTTCATCTAAATCATTGATGTATATTGTAAATAGCTGCTGTGCCAGCACCGAGCCTTGTGGTGCCCCACTAGTCACTGCCTGCCATTCTGATAGGGACCCGTTAATCCCTATTTGTTTCCTGTTTGCTAACCAATTTTCTATCCATGTCAGCACTCTACCCACAATACCATGTGCCCTAATTTTGCCTACTAATCTCCTATATGGAACCTTATCAAATGCTGTCTGAATGTCCAGGTACACCACATCCACTGTAAAATACTTTTATCTCAGCAAATAGATATGCAGGGAATGGAGGGATATGGATTATGCACAGGTAGATAAGAGTTGGTCTAGGCATCATGTTCAGCACAGACATTGTGGACCCAAATGTCTGTTCCTGTGCAGTACTGTTCTATGATCTCTGTTATATTTCTTGAATAAATCAACCATCAAACAGGTGATATGTATTCAAATGCCCCTGTATTTGGCCAAGTATTCATATACAAGGAATTTGCCCACAAGTAACAACATGACACACAGTGACAGTTACGAATAACTCGGAAAACACTAAACATTAATAATAATAAAACATTAATGATAAAACACCATCGATCAAGCATGTGAACCAACAAAATACCAGATCTAAGGGAGGCTACAGATTTTTGGCTGTTCAGCAACTACTCGTGGATAAAAACTGTTTTTATGTCTGGCTGTGGCAGCTTTGACAGTCCAGAGTCGCCTTCCAGAGGGAAGTGATTCAAAGAGTTTGTGGCCAGAGTGAGAGGGGTCAGAGATGATCTTGCCCGCTCGCTTCCTGGCTCTTGCAGTGTACAGTTCATTAATGGAGGGAAGGTTGCAGCCAATAACCTTCTCTGCTGTTCGGACGATTCGCTGCAGCTTCCAGGTGTCGTGCTTGGTGGCTGAGCCAAACCAGACCATGATCGAGAAGGTGAGAACAGACTTTATGATGGCCATGTGGAAAATTGGACCATCATTACCTGTGGCAGATTGTGCTGCCTCAGCTGCCGTAGGAAGTACATCCTCTGTTGTGCCTTTTTGACTGTGGAGTTGATGGTAGCCCCCACTTAAGGTCCTTGGAGATGATGGATCCCAGGAACTTAAAAGACTCCACAGATGAAACTGTGGTGTTGGTGATGGTGAGTGGGTGAGCTCTCCTAAAGTCTACAATCACTTCTTCAGTCTTAAGAGCATTGAGGTCTAGATCGTTGTGACGGCACCAGGACGCCAGTTGTGACACTTCCTGTCTGTAGGCAGATTCCTCCCCAATCTGGATCAGTCCAATCAGGGTTGTGTCATCCGTAAACTTGAGAAGCTTGACAGAGGTCTCTGTGGAGGTCCAGTCATTGGCGTAGAGAGAGTAAAGGAGAGGGGAGAGTATGCAGCCTTGCTGTGCTCCTACGCCGAGGGTCAGCGGGTCCGAGATGTGCTTTCCCAGCATCACATGCTGCTTCCTTTCTGACAGGAAGCTGGTGATCTACCAACAGAGGGGTTCAGACACAGTCAACTGGGAGAGTTTGGAGTGTAGTAGCTGGCACAATGGTGTTGAATGCAAAGCTAAAATCAACAAACAGGATCCTCGCATAGGTCTGCTGGCGGTCTAGGTGCTGTAGGATGAAGTGCAGGCCCAGGTTGACTGCATCACCCACAGATCTATTGGCCCGATATGCAAACCGCAGAGGGTCCAGCAGGGTGTTTGTGATATTTTTCAGCTTGGCCAGCACAAGCCTTTCGAGTGTCTTCATGACTATAGAGGTCAGTGCGACAGGCCTATGTTCTACCGTCTTCCTCATTGGAGACCCTTGGACCATAGTACCTTTAATCGGACTTTATCTCTCAATAGTCTTTATCTCGCACAATGCATTATTCCCTTGATCATGTATCTGTACACTGTGCGCGACTCGATTATAATCATGTATAGTCTTTCTGCTGACTAGATATAGCACACAACAATTGGTGTATGTGACAATAACCTAAATTAAACTAAAGTTGTATGTCCTATGTGATCTGTGGATAATGATGTAAAAAAGGGGTTCCAATTCTAGAGTCACCAGCAATTGTATTGGATTGGGGTAGGTGGAGTATGGGGCAGACCTCACATTACTTCTGCTTATTGCCATATCTATGAGGCATGGGCATTTAATGCCTAAGTTGCATGTGAATCTCTGGATTAGGAGGACGAGTCGGATACTCTGCCCCTCAAATGTGCACGGCCATGTAATAAGCGCATGGCTGATCTGGTTGTTCAACTCCACAATCCCGACCATCTCTGTAATCTGTCAACCATTGCTTTCACCAATCTATCTCCTCCTGCCTTTGAGGACTGCTTCCACCATCCTTTGAGGAATAGCGTTCCACAAACCCACAGTGTTCTGAGAGATTATTATTATTATTATTATTATTATTATTATTATTAATAAACTTTATTTCAGACTCAAGGTCAAGACAAGAGATGACATTGCATAAAATATATTGCATATAAAAACACCATAAAAAATACATAAAAGCTTAGTAAATTACTTATGAGGGCATCATAAATTATATACAAAAAACACAACAAAAAATCCAGACCATAAAGAAAAATCTGTGCCCTAAAACAAGTCAACGATACCAATGCCCCACAACTGGGATTGGTAGTGTGTAGTGCTAAATCATATGTTTGAAAAGACATGTTTGATAATTACATTTTCAGAGTCATTAATCGTGAAAATGAATTTATACTTATGATTTCTTGGGATAGCTTCTAAAGCACTGACTCCTGCAGCCACAAACATATTACTAGCACTACACCATCTAGGTTTCCGTAGCAGTGTTCTCATGGCATTATTATAAGCCACCTTTGATCTCTGTAAACTTGTCTGTTTATAGTTTGACCACAGGTGTGCGGTATAGAGTGGTGTGCAATATGCTCTAAACAGAGACATCGTCACCACATCTGTACATGCACCAAACGTACGTGAGAGAATATTTGCCTGTACATACAGCATACATCATTGCCGTATGCATACGTCGTTGCCATATATCATTAGTTTAGATTTGTTTAGAGATACAATGTGGAAACAGATCCTTTGGACCACAGTCTTCATTAATCATCAATCACCCATACACGTTCTATGTTATCCCACTTTCATATCCAATACATTAAGGGAAATTTACAATTTAGTTTAGTTTAGTTTAGTTCAATTCAGTTTAGAGATACAGACTGGAAATCTGGCCCTTCAGCCCATCGAGTCTATGCTAACCAGTGATCACCCATACAATAGATGTTTAAGAAGGAACTGCAGATGCTGGAAAATCGTCGAACAATATTTGTCCGAGGCGTACCATGGCCCTATCCCCGAACTCTACCTCTGCTACATCGACGACTGCATTGGTGCTACCTCCTGCACCCATGCAGAACTCACGGACTTCATCCATTTCACCACTAACTTCCAACCGGCATTTAAATACACCTGGACCATGTCCAGCATTTCCCTATCATTTCTAGACCTCACTATCCCCATAGACTGCGGACCGACATCTACTATAAACCCACTGACTCCCATGGCTATCGGGGCTACACTTCTTCCCACCCTGCTTTCTGAAAGGACTCCATCCGCTACTCCCAATTCCTCTGTCTACGCCGCATCTGCACTTAGGATGAGGTGTTCCAAACTGGGGCATCGGAGATGTCCTCATTCTTCAGGGAACGGGGGTTCCCCTCTTCTACTATAGATGAGGCTCTCACCAAGGTCTCTTCTATACCCCGTGACTGCTCTCATTCCCCATCCCCCCACTCCTAACAAGGGCAGAGTCCCCCTTGTCCTCACCTTCCACCCTATCAGCCGTCGCATACAACAAATAATCCTCTGACATTTTCGCCACCTCCAACGGGATCCCATCACTGGCCACATCTTCCATCTTCTTCCCTTGTCTGCTTTCTGCAGAGATCGCTCCCTCCGTAATTCCCTGGTCAATTTGTCCCTTCCCACCCAAACCACCCCCTCCCCTGGCACTTTCCCTTGAAACAGCAGGAAATGCTACACTTGTCGCTTTACCTCCCCCCTTGTCTCCATTCAAGGACCCAAGCAGTCTTTCCAGGTGTGGCAGAGGTTCACCTGCACCCCCTCCAACCTCATCTATTGCATCTGCTGCTCTTGGTATCAGCTGCTCTACATCAATGAGGCCAAGCATAGGCTTGGCGATCGCTTCGCCCAACACCTCCGCTCGGTTTGCAATAACCAACCTGATCTCCCGGCGGCTCAGCACTTCAACTCCCCCTCCCATTCCGAATGTGACCTTTCTGTCCTGGGCTTCCTCCATGGCCAGAGTGAGGTCCACTGTAAATTGAAGGAGCAGCGCCTCATATTTTGCTTGGGCAGCGGTATGAACATTTCAGGTAGTCCCTGCTTTCTCCTCTGCTTCCCAACTCTCCCTCAACACACTGTCTCCACCTCTTTCTTTCTTCTTCCCGCCCCACCCACCCTCCCATCAGTCTGAAGAAGGGTCTCGACCTGGTACGTCGCCCATTTTCTACGCTCCATAGATGCTGCCTCACCCGCTGAGTTTCTCCAGCATTTTTGTCTACCCATACACTAGTTCTATCCTACACAATGGGGGCATTTTACAAAAAACAATTAACCTACAAACCTACACATATTTGGAATATGGGAGGAATCCGGAGCACCTGGAGCAAAGGTTCAAAGGTTCAACGGTCAGTTTATTGTCACATGTATCAGTTAAGATACAGTGAAACTCGAATTACCATACAGCCATACTAAAAAAAAGTAACAAGGCACACAACTACATAAAAAGTTAACATAGACATCCACCATAGCGGATTCCCCACATTTCTCACTGTGATGGAAGGCAGTATAGTCTAAGCTTCCTCTTTATTCTCTTGCGGTTGGGGTGGTCGAACTATCCACAGTCAGGGCGATCAAAGCTCCCGCAGCCGGCGATCGATGCTCCCGCGTCAGGACGGTCAAAACTCTTGTGGCTTGGAGCTCCCCAAGTTGGTCACTATCCAGGGACCGCGAGCTCCACGATGTTAAGTCCGCAGGCTCCCGCGGTTGGTGCTCCCAAAGACGGCTCCAGCAAAGGCAGCCAACTGCAACGTACAAACTCCGCAAAGACAGCACCCATAGTCAGGATTGAACCTGGGTCTCTGGCATTGTGAGGCAGCAGCTCTACCAACCATGCCATTGTGCCTCCTTCGAGAAAAGAGAGTGAAAAAAAAAAAATCTCTGTCTTAAATAAGGGAACCCTTATTTTTAAATAGCGATCCCAGATTTTAGATTCTCCCACAAGGAGATATATCTTCCCCATATCCAGCCTGTCATGTTTCAATCAAGACACCTCTCACTTTAAGGTCCAAAGGAATAAAGATGGATTGACTCTTCCCTGCTACCTTAGCCATGAGAGCAATGCAATATATTTTTGAATTGCTGCCATCCTTATGGTGAAGGTGCCTCCATAATGCATAGTCATGCAGTCATAGAGTCATATAGCAGGAAAACAGGCCCTTTGGCCCAACTTGTCCACGCCAACCAACTTGCCCTATCTATATCAGTCCCACCTGCTTGTGTTTGGCTTATATCCTTCCACACCTTCCTTATCCATGTAATGGCCACAGAATAAGGAGCTACAATTTCGACCCAACAATAATAAAATAATAATATACTGCTAGGTTGGATGCCGAGTTTAACATATGAGAGACTTGAGTGGATCACTGTGATATTTGCTGATAACACCAAACTAAGGGTTTGAAAATGTATAATGAGAATTGTATATAAAGAACGTAATTAGGTTTTAAGATAAGCTGCTAGATAGGTGATAAGGTAATATACTTTGGAAGGGTGAATTAGGAAAGGCAATGAAACTTGAAGGGTAAAATGAGACAAACAGCAGAAATTGTTGCAGTAGTTGAGGTCACTGTAGACAAACGTAATGCATGCGTTGTTACTAACATAAGGTAAATGAAAAATAAAGGAGATTTTGTTCAACTAACAATGTAAGATATATTTAGACCACCGTTATAATGTCTGCAATATCAAATAGATGCTGAAAATCTGAAAGAAAAACAGAATATGCTGGGGAAACTTAGCAGGTTGGGTAGAATTTGTGAAGTCAACCCAACACTATTTCCCAGCTAATTTCCTTCAGTTCCTCCATCACCCCAGATCCTCTGGCCACAAGTACATCAGGAAGATTGTTTGTGTCCTTCTTAGTGAAGACAGATCTGTTCAACTCATCTGCCATTTCCTTGTTCCCCATAATAAATTCACCCTTTTATGTCATCAAAGGTCAAACTTTGGTCTTAACTATTTTTTTCCCACTTCACAAACTTAAAGAAGTTATCCTCCTTTATATTCTTGTCTACCTAACCTTCGTACCTCATATTTTCTCCTTGTGTTGCCTTTTAGTTATCTTCTGTTGCTCTTTAAACGTTACCCAATCCTCTGGCTTCCCGCTGATCTTTGCTATGTTGAACTTCTCCTTTATTTTTATACTGTCCCTGACTTCCCTTGTCATCCACGGTCACCCCTTACTCCCCTTGGAATCTTTCTTCCTCTTTGGAATGAACTGATCCTGCACCTTCTGTATTATTCCCAGAAATACCTGCCTGGTAAAAGGGTGAATTTATTATGGGGAACAAGGAAATGGCAGATGAGTTGAACAGATCTGTCTTCACTAAGAAGGACACAAACAATCTTCCTGATGTACTTGTGGCCAGAGGATCAGGGGTGATGGAGGAACTGAAGGAAATTAGCTGGGAAATAGTTTTGGGTAGACTGATGGGATTGAAGGCTGATAAATCCCCAGGGCCTGATGGTCTGCATCCCAGGGTACTTAAGGAAGTGGCTCTAGAAATCATGGACGCATTGATGATCATTTTCCAATGTTCTATAGATTCAGGATCAGTTCCTATGGATGGGAGGGTAGCTAATTTTATCCCACTTTTTAAGAAAGGCGGGAGAGAGAAAACATGGAATTACTGTCATCCCTGCTAAGGTATCTTTCCAGTAAACGTTGGCCAGCTCCTTCCTCATGGCTCCATAGTCCCCTTTGTTCAACTGTAATACTGACATCTCCGATTTACCCTTTTCCCTTTCAAATTGTAGATTAAAACTTATCATATTTATGATCACTACCTCCTAATGTATCCTAAACCTCAAGTTCCCTTATCAAATCTGGTTCATAACACAACATTAAAACTAGAATTGCTTTCTCCCTGGTAGGCTCTAATACAAGCTGCTCTAAGAATCCATCACAGAGGCACTCCACAAACTCCCTTTCTTGGGGTCCAGTACCAATCTGATTTTCCCAGTCTACCTGCATGTTGAAATCTCCCATTACAACTGTAGCATTACCTTTACGGCATGCCAATTTTAACTCTTGATTCAACTTGCACCCTAAATCCAGCCTGCAGATAAGTCCCATTAGGGTATTATTACCCTAACAATTCCTTAGTTATATCCATGTTTCAATGGATTCTTATTAAATCTTGACCCCCGCACCTTAAACCTAAGCCTTCTGGTTCTTGATTCCCGTACTCTGGATAAAAGACTCATGGTAAAAGACCATGTACTCACCCTATCTATTCCACTCATGATTTTATGCAACTCTAGAAGAGTTCTGAAACAGAGAAAGCAAAAACAAGTTACCAGAAATTGTTGGATTACAATATTGATTCCAGAAGGATGCACTGTCCTCTGAGAGCAGATGAGGTGCTTTTCCTCATTGAAACAGAACGGGAATCCATATATGGATTGTCAGAATGGGAATAAGGGTGAGAATTAAAGTGACAGGTAATAGAAATCTTATATTGTCTTTTGGCAGCTGCTATGTGATCAACTGGCAGCTAAGTCAAGAATTTCCCAAATCGCCCATCTTTTGCAACAGTTCAACTGTCAAAAATCATGAGTATTTTATTGTCATATGCCTTGAATTACCATCAGGTTAGTTTTAGTATAAATGCAGGGATGCAAGTCTGAAGAATCAAGAGTGTTTTATTGTTAAATGTCCCAAAATGGAACAATGAGATTGTTATTTTCAGCAGCGCAATGGATATGTAAACATAGTACTCTAGAAAAACCCATGATAAACAACTAAATAAAGTTCATCAAAGCCTAAGTAGTTCCGAGCCTATTTGGAGGCTGTAGTATTGAAGGGTCCCAACCAAAAACGTTACTGATCCAGTCTGAAGAAGGTTTCAAACCCAAAATGTCACCTGTCCATTCCCTCTATAGATGCTGCTTGATTTACTGAGTTACTCCATCATTTTGTGTTTAATATTTTGTAAACTAGCATCTGCAGTTGCTTGTTTCTGCATCAATCCACTGGATTGATTCCTGGGATTGGTTACAAGAGTATAACTCATCCCTCCACCGCCTATAAAATAGAAGCTCTTCACACTGCCTTGACAAGGCCACCAGCATAAACAAGGGTGAGTCTCACTCTCTCTTTTCCCCTCTCACATCAGGCAAGAGGTACAGAAGTGTGAAAATACACACGTCCAGGTTCAGGGACAGTTTCTTCCCAGGTGTTATCAGGCAACTGAACCATCCAACAAGAGAGCAGTTCTGAACCACTCTTCCCCACTGGAGACCCTTGGACTATATTTAATTGGACTTTATCTTGCCAGATACATTATTCCCTTTATCATGTATCTGTACACTGTGGATAGCTAGATTGTAATCATGCAGAGTCTTTCCGTTGACTGGTTAGCACGCATCAAAAATCTTTTTACTGAACCTCGGTAAATGTGACAATAACCTAAACTAAACTAAACTAAAGGAGAAAGAGAGGCATTTAAAATGGAACCAGAAATGAAAACACAATTAAGATTCATTTGCACAATAGTTGCTCAATGGTTTGAAGGAGTCTCACAGGGAGTTTTTTTATGGTGCACTTACTGTAACAATGTGGCAATGGTATTGTGATTGAAAAGTTTCAAGCATTTGGCAACCTAACAATGAAGGCTCTAGGTTAGCTTTTGCACTTTGCAGTGGGTTACATTTATTTTGCTGAATGCATTATAGTTTCGGAAGTGTTATCATTTTTTCACCAGCTGTCATAAATCTAATGATTCTCCATCTATTCTGACACTGCCCCAAGCCAGGAAACGAGTAATATCTTCTACCATATGGAAGATGCAGGTGATGAAAGTGAGAAACTACCAGGCATCTTCCTGCCATTTATCAGCTGTGACACCTTGCTGGATCCAATCTCACACTAAGAAAGAGAAAAAAATGTGCTTTTTGAAATATACCTGGCTATTTGGTCAGTACACAGACAGATATTTTGCTTTACATATTACTTTTCTTTTCAGGATAGGCAAGAGGGAGAACTCAGATAATTATAGATCAGAGTCTAATGTAGAAACGAGGAACTGCAGATGCACAAAAGGACACAAAGTGCTGGAGTAACTCAGCAGGTCAGGCAACATGGGCGGCACAGTGGCGCAGCAGTAGAGTTGCTGCACTTACAGCGGCAGAGACCCAGGTTTGATCCTGACTTACTTACTCAGACTTAGATCCCCCCACACTGTTGAGTGCATTGGGCAGCAAGCTTTTGCCATTCTGTTCGGTTATGTGCGACGTCTTCCACCCTCGATAGGCTTGCGTCCCGGGCTTCCAAATCCTTCTGGAATGTTCGCCTCCATGTGAGTTTTGGTCGGCCTCTTTTCCTTCTTCAGTCAGGTTGCCATGTCATTGCTATCTTAGATGCACGTTCTGGTGACATTCTGAGTACATGTCCTGCAAATTTCATCCTGCATCCCTCTAGGCTGAGAGGCTTTGTTGCAGTTTCCCGGTAGATCTCCTCGTTTGTGATGTGTTCTCTGTAGCTAATCTTCAGGATCTTCCTCAAGCAGCATTGTTGGAATGCATCCAATTTATTTTTCATCTTCACATTGATTTTCCATGTCTCACTGGCATAGAGGGTTATTGGGAGGACTACGGACTGGAAGAGCTTGACTTTTAGCATCTTGGATGTCGCACCACTAGACCATATTGGCTGCATTCGTCTGAAGACGGATGCAGCTTTACCAATTCGGGAGTTGATGTCGACCTCTACATCTCCATCTACTGTGAACAAGCTGCCAAGATAAGTAAATCTTGTGGCATTTTCCACAGGTTCCCCATTAATTATCAGTTGGTCTATTGGCTGCTGGTCTCCAGTTTGCATGGTTATAGTCTTCTGGCAGCTGATCTTTAATCCACCTTTGATGCATTCTCCTCCAGAATGGTTGTCATCTCTTGAAGGGCGTGTCTCGACTCTGCTAGTAGTGCAATGTCATTGGCAAAATCTAGGTCTGTGAGGTGTCTTCCTGTTCTCCACAGTATTCCAAAGTCAGGTTTGTTCATTGCCTTCCGCATGACATAGTCGATCATGACAATAAACAGTAAGGGGGATAGAAGGCAACCTTGTCTTACCCCTGTGACAATGTCAAAGAATTCTGCATTTCCTGAATCAACCTTGACGCAGCAACTGGATCTGTCGTAAAGATTCAAGATTCAAGATTCAAGATTCAATTTAATTGTCATTTGGACCCCTTGAGGTCCAAACGAAATGCCGTTTCTGCAGCCATACATTACAAACAAATAGACCCAAGACACAACATAATTTACATAAACATCCATCACATCGCTGTGATGGAAGGCCAAAAAAACTTATCTCTCCACTGCACTCTCCCCCCCCCCCCCCGATGTCAGAGTCAAAGTCAAAGCCCCCGGCTGGCGATGGCGATTGTCCCGCGGCCATTAAAGCCACGCCGGGTGGTGCGAGGTCGCACACCGGGTCTTGGTGTTAGAGCCCCCGGCATGCGCTCGCAGAGTCCCGCGGCCATTCCAAGCCGCGCGGGGCGGTGATGTCAGGCCCCGCTCCAGGAGCTCTTCGACCCCGCAACTCGGGCGGGAGAAGTCGCCGTTGCGAGAGCCCTGAAAAGCGGTCTCCCTCCAGGGACCCGCGGGCTCCCGGTGCCGCCGTCCACCAGACCCGCAGTTGCAGCCTCCGAATCTCCGGAGGTCAGGCCGCAGCAGCAGCAGCGCTCCTCCACCGCTCCACCCGCTCCGGACTCGGCCAGCTCCGCGACGGTGACGGTGAGTCGTCGGCACCAGAGTCCCCGGTCTTCTCCTGTTGGAGGCCGCTCCTCGTTGCAGCCCCAACGATAACGGAGACCCGACAAGAAAAGGTCGGGTCTCCTGAAAGGTTCTTGAAGATGTTTATGAAAGCCTCTGGGATACCGTACACTTTATGAATTTGCCACAGGGTGTCTCTATGTGCACTATCTAATGCCTTTTTGAAAACAAAAAAGTTTATTAGTAGTGGCTTCTGAAATTCCAGGCATTGAAATGCCTGGATCCTGACTACAGGGAGTTTATTTGTTCTCTCTTTGACCACGTGGGTTTTCTCCAGGTGCTTTGGTTTCCTCCCACATTCCAAAGCCGTGCAGATTTGTAGGTTAAGTGGCTTTGTAAATTGTCCCTAGTGAGTAAGATGGAATTAGCGTATGGGTGATCACTGGTCAGCATGGACAGTGGGCCGAATGGCCTGTTTGCATGCTATATTGCGAAACTAAACCAGACTAGGCTGCAGGTGCGCAGGGTTTTCTGGTTTCCTCCCACATTCCAAAGATGTACAGGTTTGTAGGCTGATTGACTTATGTAAAATTGTAAATTATCCCTAGTATGTAGGATAGTGCTAGTGATCATTGGTTGCAACAGATTCAATGTCGCCAAAGGCCTGATTCTACGCTGTATCTCTAAAGTAAAGGAATCGAGAGGTCACACTCTTGCAAAGGAAGCAAATGCCATCAAAGATCATGAAGTTTACTTTGAAGGTGACCCACTCATGCTAGCTAATGGACCTGGTGGGCCGAAGGGACTTTATCCACACTATATTTCTAATGTCTAAAGCTAAAGTAATGCTGTGTCTTTTTCAGAGTCTAACGTCTATTTTTGGAAACTTGCGGGTACAGAGCAGTTAAACCTCTTGAAAGGTTTCAACTCAGGAGGGAGGAGGGAGGAAGGAGGGAGAAGGAGAAGGGAATAGGCGAAGGAGAAGAATAAGAGATTTAATGGCTAGTTTATACCTTACAAAAGTATTGAATTGTTTGATGTGATTATTATATACCAGGTTCAATTCCAACCCTGGGTGCTATCTGTGTGGAGTTTGCCTGTTCTACCTCTGACTGCGTTGGTGCTCCAATATCTTCCCATATCCTAATCACGCTCGGGTTTGTAGGTTTATTGACCATAATGTGTAGGAAGTTTATGAGACGCTGGGATAGCATAGAACTAGTGTGATTGGGTGATTGATGATCAGTTTGGACTCATAGGGACCAAGGGACTGTTTCCATGCTGTCATCTCAACTAAATTAGACTCCAAAGGTTAAACTGCAGAACCTAGGTTTATTTTCCCAGGAATTTAGAAGGTTGTAAGGTTTCTTAGATTATAAGAGGAAGTGTTTGAGTAGCCACAGAGAAACTATTTCTGCTGGCTGAGGAATCAAGTAGTACCAGGGGTAATCAAAATTCAAGTCAGTTTTCTCATGAAAAGAAGTGAAGAACTAAAATGATGCACAAATTGCAAAAGTAATTTAAAACTGTTTTACAAACTACAATTGCTGCTTGTTCAAGTGTTAATTTTAAACCTGAGAATGATGAATGTTTTATTAAGCAAAAGTATAAAGAAAAATGGGAGAAAGCTTTATGGTTAAGTTGGATCATCCATGCTGTAATTAGATGATAGTAGAGGATTATGAGGCCAAATAGCTTTCTCATGTTCCTAAAATTCTATGTGTCAGACATCTTGTGTCAGACATTTTTATTAATTTACGAGTGATTGGAAAAGAACAAATATTAGCCTAAGCACTGGATTCATTGTGTTTTTAGGTGTTTTTAGGTGAAAATCTTGAAAATAAATTGTCATTAGGAATAAACTGTACCACTAATCAGTTCCAGGTGCACATACATCCATCAGGAAATACCATTGACAATTTAGTTTAGAAATACAGCATGGAAACAGGCCCTTGAGCCTACTGTCCGCGCTGTCCATCAATCACCCATTCACACTAGTTCTATCTTATCCCACTTTCTCATCCACTCCCTATACATAAGGAGCAATGTACAGAAGGCCAATTAGCCGACAAATCCACTTGTCTTAGGGGTGTGGGAGGAAACTGGAGCACCCGGAGGAAACCCACGCAGTCACAGCGAGAATGTGCAAACTCCACGCAGAGAGTACCTGAGGTCGAATCTGGGTCTCTAGTCTCGTGAGGCAGCGGTTCTAACACCTACGCCTCAGTGCTGCCTCTGATACTATTTATTTGTGCTATTTCAACAAGGCATCAAATGTACTGAGGATGCTTGATTATTTTTGCACTTACACGACTTGATTGAGATCTATGACAAAGCAAGAGAGAGGTTGTTGGAGGTTGTAGACGCAAGGAACTGCAGATGCTGGTTTACAAAAAAAGCCAGTGGATTACTCAGATGCTGCTTGACTCGTTGAATTGGCTTAGCACTCCGTGTCTGTAAATAAGCTCTTTCTAAGCTTCTCCCCAGTCTAGTTCCGTCAATAAAACATTGATTCAAGCACTGAATAACTAAACTTTGTTTTTGGATAGAACAACAAATTCCCCTATACGATACCTAAACCACCGCGGGTTAGATCCTTGTGTCTGCCTAGCCAAGCCCTTCAGCCTCGTGCAAGCAGAGACACTCCTAAAGGTCATGCAGTCTCAAGCAATCTTCCAGAAGATCGACAAAGGACCTAGTGGGGACTGCCTTTTATAGGTCCCCGAACCTTGAGGGGCCGAACTACAGAGGGGTGGTCTATTTACAATCCAGTCAAACATATTAATTACAACAATATATTATTGACAGTTACACAGACCAGTAACAGAATCTCCCTTACATTGTTGCAGGAGAAGCTTCTAGAAGAAACTAACTTAACTTGAATAATGCAACATTTACCCTGGAATCCAAACAAACCTGCCAGGGGCTCAACACTTTAACCAATCAACAAACAGCAGCGTAACTGTCTAGCAAAATTATTTACAATATGTACACTTAGTTTGCATTAATCCAATCAACTTCATGCATTTTATACTTCCTTGGAGGTCCTCTGCAGAAATCCCATTCATTCTATCAATTGAATATGCAACACTGATCTGGGCCCTAGACCTACTGGCACCATTCAGAAGCTTGTCTTATTTCTACAGAGCACATCAGACTTGACAAAAATGGTCTAAAATACATGAGTCCTCACTAAATGTTGGTGCTATGGCTGCTTTTGTTTAGCCAGGATTAACATGGCTTCTTTGGTTGAAAAGTCAGCATGTTTTGTGTTGCATACATGAAGTGTACCACACGACAGATATCAGCATCAACTCTTACTATCAGAGTGACTGAGACAACATTAATATGAAAATTGCTGAGGCAAAAAGGCTTGGTGTATTTTCAGATTGGCATTTAATATATACTGATGGGCAAACAAACATTGTTTAACACAGGAAAGTCTGATGCTTGCTATGAAAAAAGGAAGAGTGGCAATATAAACAAAATTATGCTATTTCATGAGGCAGGAATGGAGGTATTTAGGGTCGTGTGAATAAAAATGTTAAAGATGGCAAGGAATTTGTCAAAGCTATTTTTAATAAAAATAAATTAAAAATAGTCTGAAACCTACTAAATGTTCCAAAAATATTTTGCCAGGCTTCAGAGCATTAGACTTTAAGAATGATGCCAAGGCCTTAAAGTGTGAAGGAGATTCACTGAAGAGACCTGATTGGTGAAACAGATGTTTGTCCCTTGTTAGAGAGGAGATTAGGAAGAGAACTGACAGAGGCTTAACATCACAAAGGTAACTTTTTTACAAAGTAACGAAGAACTGTTTCCAGTAACAGAATTGTTGCTAATCATAGATTTTAAATAATTGGCAAAGGAACAAGAAAGGAGATGAGAATTTTATTTTTTCTGCAGTGAGTTGTCATGACTTGACGCACACTGTCTAAAAGGATTGTGGAAGCAACTTCAATTATAACTTTCAGCATGGAAGATTTGTGAATACAGTAAACCCTAGCTATTATGCACCTCATTTAAACACATTAAGCGGACATGAATTTCACTGCCAGGCTGGGTTGTTGACACTAACCCCAGCATGCACCGCCTCCCTAGCCGCTCCCAGGCCAGACCTACTGCCTGTACCGCTGCATTCAGCTTCCTTGGACGAATCCTGGCCAAACCTGCCACCGCCGCTGCCGACTTACCAGCACTTCGACCGTGGGTAGGCAACGTTCATTGACTGCGCCGATCCTCACCGCTCCCCGGGGCATCAGCAGGCCGAGGCCATTGAGCCACCTGGATTCCAGGCCCAGTTCCAGTTAAAGTCTGAAGAAGGGTCTTGACTTGAAACATCACCTTTTTTCCAGAGATGCTGCCTGACCCATTACTCCAGCACTCTGTGTCCCTTTGGATATTAATCAGAATCGGCATATCTTTGTTTCTACTACGTATTCAATGATACTCTATTACTCGATTAACCTTTACCCAGTTTTAGTGGACAATTGGCAACCCTTTGTTGGAGCATAAGAAAGACACAATGTGCTGGAGCAACTCAGTGCAGCATCTCTGGAGAATGTGGATAGGTGATATTTCGAGTAGGGACCCTTCTTCAGACTGAAGTCTCACGTCCCAACCTGAAATATCACCTAGCCATGTTCTCCATGGATGCTGCCTGCCTGACCCGCTCAGTTACTCTAGCATTTTGTATCTTTCCTTGGTAAACTAGCATCTGAAGTTCCTTCATTCTACAAAATAACCCATCAAGCCTGCCCTGTCATACAATATCACCTTGGCAGGCTGATCTACTCCAGCCATCAGTTCATCCTCTGTGCCAGTTCCTCGTGGTCCTCAATTAACCATTTAGTTTACCTCCACTTTAAATACTTCTAGTGATCTGGGTTTCAGGAGAGAGAATTCCAGATATTCAAAATTCTCAGTTAGACGAGTTGGAACCTGGTTGTGAGCAGGATTTTAGAACTTGGGACAAATAATTATATTCATAATTGTAGCACGGTGGCGCAGCGATAGAATTGCTGCCTTGCAGTGTCAGAGACCCTGGTTCAATCCTGACTACCGTGCTATCTTTACGGATTTTGTACATTCTCCCTGTGCGCGCCTGGGTTTTCTCCGGATGCTCCGGTTTCCTCCTACATCTCAATGGCATGTTAGGATAATTGGTTTCTGAAAATTGTCGCTGGTGCGTAGGATAGAACCAGTGGACGGGCGATCGATGGTCGGCACAAACTCAGTGGGTCAATGGTCCTGTCTCCACGCTGGATCTCTGAAGTAAACTCAATTCTAATTGGCAAGATATTCTTTAAGTATCTAATCTGAGGAAAAACTGCACACGTATTTATTAATGATTTAGATGGTAGAATGCAGAGTTTAGTATTGGGTATGCAGATGACATTAAGTAGGCGGAGAGTGGGTTGGAGTGTAGTTTATGGTTCAAAAGTATCAGGGAATACTCAGTAGAGAGACTCATGAAAGATGATGTTTAATGGTTTAAGTGTGAAGTCAGCTTGAGGAAGAAGGCCAATCAAAATAATTTCTAAATGATGATAAAATACAATCAGAAAATGAACAAAACCATTTGTAAATGTGCCCACATTTTTAAAAGGTAATACATAGCTACAAATGTTAATCTGTAAAGCAAACGTGCTTTGTTTATTATCTAAAGGAAACTATAGACTTTACAGATACAAGGTGGAAGCAGACTCTTCTGCCCACCGAGTCCGTGCCGACCAGAGATCACCCCGTACACTACCACTATCTTACACACTTGGGACAATTTAAATTTTTTACCAAAGTCAGTGAACCTACAAACCTGCACGTCTTTGGAATGTGGAAGGAAACCAGAGCACCTGGAGAAAACCCACACGATCACAGGCAAAACATACAAACTCCATACAGACAGGACCATAATCAGGATCGAACCCTGGTCGATGGCGCTGTAAGACAGCAACTCTACCCCTGCACCACTGTGCCATCCTGTGACTTAAAATTAAAAGCACTGGCTCTGCCGATGTTCTATTTGCATCATAGAACCTATAGAACATAGAACAATAGAACAGGCATTCGGTCCATAATGTCTGCGCTGAACATGTTGACAAGATAAACTAATCTCCTCTGCCTGCATGTGATCCATATCCTGCCATTCACTGCATATCCAAGTGTCTATCTAAAAGCCTCTTAAACTCCATTGAAATATCTGCCCCTGGCAGCACATTCCAAGAACCCATTATCCTATGTGAAAAATGTACCCCACATATCTCTATTAAACTTTGTTCCTTTCACCTTAAAACTATGCTTGACAGTTCTACCCTAGGAAAAAGTTTCTGACTGTCTACCCTGGCTATGCCTCTCACAATTTTATATACGTCTATTCAAATAAATAATATAGTAAACAAACAAAAGGAAAATAAGTTCAATAAATTAAAAAAAACACTATTGTGAAAAATAAAACAAATCCCCAAATCTCCAGTACCATACATAATGTATGTAGTTTGGTTGCAGTTCATAGTGTTCAATAACCTGATGGTTGTCGGAAAGAAGTTTTACCTGGACTTAGCGTTACAGTTCTCAGATTCCTATACCCTTTTCACATTTACAGGCATGAAATGAAAGTGTGGCAAGGTTGGTGTGGGCCCTTGATGATGTTGGTTGCCTTTCTTAGACAGCACCTCTTACACATCCCTTCAATGGGGAGGTGGTCAGTACCCATAATGGACCGGGGAGTGTTCACCTATTTTTAGTAATCTCCTTTGTTTCTGGATGTTCAGTCTTGTTCAGTCCACATCTGCAGGATTATACTTGATGTTGAACACCTGTACTCATGAAGAATATCTCAGGTTGGATGGAGACCAGGATCAGCAGAATGATCCTGGACTTTAGAGATACAGCATGGAAACAGACCCTACGAGCCACCCATTGCATGCTGACCAGCAATAGCTCCGTACACTAGCACTATCCTACACACTAGGGACAATTTACAGAAGCCAATTAACCTACAAACTTGCACATCTTTGAAATGTGGGAGGAAACCGAAGTACCTAGAGAAAACCCATAAGGTCACAGGGTATGGTCACATGGTACAAATCTCCATGGGCGATGGTCATATGGTACAATATTGTCATATGGTACAAACTCCGTTCAGACAGCATCCGCAGTCATGATCGAACCCGGGTCCCTGGCGCTGTCCCAGGCAGCAACTCTACTGCTGCGTCACTGTGCCAACCCGTTAACCTAGACAGATTTAATAAATTTGGCCTCAGTTCCTAGATTGGAGTAAGGTCAGGAATAATCTGATCCACACAGGTAATATGCCAAAATGCAGCTAACAGAGTCAATACAGTGAAATGTTTCCCAATCAAATAAATCAAATTGACAGAATCGTAAAATTTAAGCCACATTGTTGGGCCTTGGGATGCATTTTATAACCCAATGAATCTAATTCATGTATAAAATCCAATGAACAATAGAACATCTGGAGAATTCATGAGCAAGGCTGATATATTTATTGGTGTGAAAGTGCTGTTGGTTTAATATGGGTGGATTTTATTATGTGTAAATCAGTCAAGATATGTGAATAGCTGGGTGAGCATAAAGACTCTGATTCCATGTTCTTACCATGGGGAATGACTAGGGATTGAGCTATATAGGTGGTCAAAAACATGAACATGATGCAATAGATATTTTTTATCTTTATGTTACATATCCTGCACAGAGTCTCTTGCCTAGAATAGGGGCATCAACAACCAGAGGACAAAGGTTTAAGATCTAGGGCGAAAGATTTAGAAATCTAAGGGGAACGTTTTCATACAAGGGATGGCAGGTGTATGGAAATAGCTGCCTGAGGATGTAATTGAGACAGGGACAATTGAAACATTTAAGAAACAATTACAAGAGACAAGAGGCATTTATTGTCACGTGCACCAATTAGTAGAGTGAAATTTGTGGTCACCATACAGCCATACGAATATATTTAAAAAAAACACAGAACATGATAGTCTTTAATATAAACATCCCCACACAGCGGAATCAACGTTTCCCACTGTGAGGGAAGGCACCAACGTTCAGTCATCCTCCTCTGTTGTTCACCCGTGGTCGGGGCTTCCCTAGCTTCCCCCGCTGTCGCCGCTATGGGCAGCCCGATGTTCAGGCCGTATCCCCGGGATGATGGAACTCCAATGTCGGAATGGGAGAACACCCTCAACGGCTTCGACCGTTGCCACTTCCTACCGGAGACCTCAGCTCCCAAAGTCCACAGGCCGAGCTGGGCAGAGATTCACGCTGGCGGCCCTCGGCAAAGGGATCCCAGGACTCTGCGATGTTGGTCAACGCTGCCCGCGGCTGGGAGCCCTGCAAACTACAGCTTCTCAACGTTGAAGCAGCAGGCCCAACACTCCGGAGCCTCAAACGGCGATCCCAGGTAAGGCATGGCCCGCTCTGCGATGTATCCAGCTGCTGAAGCTCTGGTCAGTCTCCGGCAGGAACGGCCGCAACAATCCAGATGGCACGCCGCAAGAGGGGGTGAACACGCAACTCGGGGAATAGGCGCATCCTCACCAGGAAGTGACTGGGAAATGGCTTTCCCCTTACCCTACCCCCTCCCCCACATAGAAATACCAAAAAAAACCCTCCAAAACATACATTTAAACAAACCAAAAAAATTAGTTTGATAGGGATATGGATAGGACAGGTTTAGAAGGATATGGGTCAAACGCAGGCAGATGAGATTAGTATAGATGGGACATGTTGGTCCAGAGGGCCTGTTTCCACGCTGTATGATTCTACGACTATTGATGACTCTTTGGAATTACACTGCAGGTTTGATAGCTTCTTTGAACACACACTGCTTTACAAGCTTACCTGTAGAGCACAGAGCAAAAAGATCAGCTTTTACTATCAATAACATTTATTTCCATCACTAGGGACCATTGAGCTGGGAAGGTGATTTTTTTTTTTTGCAATCTTCTGAATGTATAATTGTTACGATTTTAAATTTATTGATCCAACTCTGTAGTATCGCCCAACCTTTAGGGAGCCGTGAGTGTTATTGTAGAGGTCCAGGAATCGAGGAAAGGGAGAAATAGAATGATCAATAATCCAGCGTAATTTGGGGACTGATCATTTTGATGGTGTTCAGGGTTGGCTCCATTGTAGCGATAATTGAGTTCTCACTATGTGGCTGAAAGAACTATAATGAGGATGGGAAGTATAACAGGAAAAGTATTGTAATTGGGAGGCTTATAATGATTGTGGAGTACATAATAGAGATGATATTGTTACGACGAAGCTCATAATCAGATCAGCTGAAACATGTGGAAATCGTGCGCTGCCAATCTTTGTTCCGCGATTCATATGACTTGGTGCCAGGCTGTTTCCAAAAGATCGTTCAAACTTGTAGCACGAAGGAATGAGCCTTAACGATACAAGCAAAAGCCGGTTTAAACCAAAGATAGAGACAAAGTGCTGGAGTAACTCAGTGGGTCATGTAACATCTCTGGAGAAAAATTATGGGAGATGATTCGGGTCGGGACCCTTCTTCAAGCTGAATGTAGAGGGGGGGAGGTGAAGATCTGGAGGTGATACAAGGCTAGGACTCTGCACTGCAAAATCTCTTCAGACCTACTATAAAGGTGTTTTTTTTCCTCTCTCCGATAGGAGTTTAGTTCTTCGCCTCCCACCCCTCACCCCCGCCCCTTACATTCAGGCTGAAGAAGTGTCCCGACCCGAAATGTCTCCCACCTTTTTTCTCCAGGGATGCTGCCTGACCCGTTGAATTACTCCAGCACTTTGTCTCTATCTTTGTATAAACCAGCTTCTGCAGTTCCTTGTTTCATATTTTAGCTGTGGGAAGTTGTGCTGCCTCTGAAATACATTCACTTGACATCAAATGCAACTGATTTTTGGATGGAGTACGACCACAACACGTGGCATATCAATCAGAGGTGATTTCCCAGGCAAATGTATTTCTGGGGAAACCATTTTGTATACTAATCGACTGAAATATCAGTACAGTCCATAGAGTGGGTATTAGATAGACACAAGTTGCTGGAGTAACTCAGTGGGTCAGGCACCTGTGGAGAGAAATGATGGGTGATGTTTAGGTTAGGACCCTTCTTCAGACAGAAAGTAGGGGTGGGAGGGAAAGGTGAGGCAGGGGTTGTTGGGGGTGGGGGCGTTGGTGGGTTGTGGGCGGGCACTGCTGAGCTACTCCAGCACCTATACATCTATCGTCCGTATAAACCAGCACCTGAAGTTCCTTTGTGCACATTGAAGCTGATGCTGACAATATCATAAAACATCGGAGCAGAATTAGGCCATTCAGCCCTTCAAGTCTGATCCACCATTCGATCATGGTTGATCTAATTTTCGCTCTCAACCCCATCCATTCTTCTGCCTTCTCTCTATAACATTTGACACCCGTACTAGTCAAGAAGCTGTCAATCTCCCCTTTAAAAAATACCCATTGACATGGCTTCCATTGTTTTCTGTGGCAATGAATTCCACAGATTCACCACCCTCTGGCTAAATACATTTCTCCTCATTTATGTATTTTTGATGTACATTTGTTGATGTTTTATTCTGAGGCTGTGCCCTCTGGTCCTGGAAACTCCCATTACTGGAAACATCCTCTCCACATCCACTATCCAGGCATCTCTTATTATGATTTTCCATGTAAGAGACGGACTTTTCAAGAATCCAAGAACTTCTGTAGGTGGAGGAGAGAGAGCATATTGAATGGATGCATCATTGCCTGGGTCAGTAGCTCCAACCCCAGGAATGAAGGATATTGCAAAAAGCAGTGAGCACTGCCCAGCCCGTCATGGATACTGACCTCCCCACCATCGAAGGGTTCTCTAGGAGGCGCTACCTCACAAAGACCCACAACACCCTGGCCACACTCTGATTTCACACCAACCATCGGGATGAGGGTATAGGAGTCTGAAAGCCTTGACCACCAGGTTCAAGAATAGCATCTTTACAGCTAACATCAAGCTCTTGAACACTAAATAGTAATTATGGATATTCTTTGACTGCACTAAGGACTTTGGAGATTTTACACTAATATTGGGGTTATTACAGTAATTAATTGATTAGTTTTTTAAATTACATGTTATCTATGAGTATGGTGTATACAGGCCTCTAATGTTGCTACAGAAAATAATTTCATTGTTTCATGGTTGGTACAAATAACAATTAAACACTCTTGACAAGGAGTAATTTTATGCATTGATATATTTAACAATGGAAAGCGTGCTTGGTACAAACTAAATGTGCCAAAGTTATATACATCTTACATTCAAATCATTGTAGAAATCTGCAAGTGGGTTACAATGATATTTTAGACACTTGGACAGGTATATGGATAGGTAAGGTTTTGAGGGATATGCAGGCAAATAGGACAAGCTTAGATGAGTGAGTTGGGCTGAAGAGCCTCTTTCTGTGTTGTAGACTCTGTAACACTATGTCTCATGAATGCCATTATTGAAAGCTGATCTCTGAAGATCACACCATGAAACTTTACAGGGAATCGTGTTCCACAGGGCGCCGTGTACTCCATTGTTGGTTGGAAACTGCCTCGAGCCATTTTAGTTGAAGTGTGCAGTTCAATTTAATTTACCGAGGTACAGTGAAAAGCTATTTGATGCGTGCTAAACAGTCAGCAGAAAAACAATACATGTTTACAATCGATCTATTTACAGTGCATAGGTACATGATAAGGGAATAGCGTTTAGTGCAAAATAAAGCCAGCAAAGTCCAGTCAAGGATAGTCCAAGGGACATCAAAGAAGTAGATAGTAGTTCAGTATGAAGGTAGATACAAAATGCTGGAATAACTCAGCGGGATAGGCAGCATCTCTGGAGAGAAGGAATGGGTTATCTGAACTCTCGTCGGAGAGAGGAGGAGAACTTCTTCAAAGCAGACATACTTTTAGGAGATTTCGCAGTGAAACGGACAAAATGTGTAGGAAAGAACTGCGGATGCTGGTTTAAATCGAAGGCAGATACAAAATGCTGGAGTAACTCAGCGGGATAGGCAGCATCTCTGGAGAGAAGGAATTGTTCAGCACAACTCTCTGGTTGTGCAGTGAAAGCATTATCTCAGAACTGTGTGCTCAACCTGACCTAGGGACTTCTTGACCCTGTCACAGTGTGCCAGGTAGCTAAACTGCTCCATTCCTCAGCACTCAGTCTCCTCTCCCGAGATGGCTGCTCAAAACTGCCACCTCTCCTGTCTCGCCCACCAGCCAAGTGGGGGCTTTCTCCGAGGAACCATTACTTGTGTAGGATGAAGCTCTGTTTTCAGCCTAATTGCAGTCAGAATTAAAAACCTGCACAGTTGCGAGGAGTACGGCTTTTTAATGTTGTGGAGCACATCTCATCTGCCTGACAAATTGACGGGTTTACATTGGCCTTCAGCTCCAGGGTAAAGTGCGATTCATATTAGATTTGAATTGGCTCTGTAAATTATGGAACAATGAGTGATAAAATCGACAATATTCTGTATGCTGCTGTGAGTATCTTGTAGGTCATGAAAGGTGAATGCGATTATTGCAAATCCACTGTACATTGTTGCACTGTATCTTGGATTGACAGATGATTGGTCACCTTATTTAGAAATGACACGTTCTCAATAACAGAGATATTATGATAAATCGAGAGAAATGGAAGGAATGCCAGGGGTGGCATGGTGGCACAGCGGTAGAGTTGCTGCCCTACAGCGCCAGAGACCCGTGATCGATCATGACTACAGGTGCTGTCTGTACGGAGTTTGTGCATTCTCCCTGTCACCACTTGGGTTTTCTCTGGGTGCTCCGGTTTCCTCCCACACTCCAAAGACGAGCAGGTTAATTGTCTTTGGTAAAAATTATAAATTGTCCCTACTGTGTAGGACAGTGCTGGTGAATGTAGTGACCGCTGGTCAGCATGGACTCGGCGGGCCCTGGCGCTAGCTTCCGAGCAGTTTCTCTTAAGTTTAAAGTTTAAATTCAAAAGCCAAGTGCATTGCATGGATTTTGTTATTTACACGGCAAGATTTTACTGTGATTCATTGTACTGTTCACCACAGGAAAAGAAAAATCAGCGGTCGGGGCTAAAGAAAGCATTGCAGTTTCTAATTCGGTTTATGTTTTGTCTATCCCTGTTCATTTGTCACAGAAGTCTGATTCAAATGTTAGACTGTCTAAGGTCAGTTTTAATAGTTTGTTGACAAAGCATCTGAGCATCATATTGGGGGTTGGTTGCTATGACATTGTACTGAGTCCGTTTGTTGCCCATCTCAGCTGCTTCCGTTAGCTTGCCTGATCCGACAAGGTCATTGGGTTTCTTGTAGTCCCATTGTATAGCTTGTAAAGTTTATTTAATCCCCCTCCCCCCCTCCCATCCATCTCCTTCCACCTACATCCCTCCCTCTGGCATCACAATTTACACCTCTTCTCTCCTTATCACAAAGGCGTTTGTCTATTTTTCATCTTTGATGGGTGGCCTTCGTCCAGCTATCTCCCAATCAACCCAACTCCCTTGTCTCCACTTATCACTTGCCAAGCTTTGTCCTGCCCTCATCACTCTTCCATCCTTATTCCCCCCCCCCCCCCCCCCCCCCCCCGACGACAATCAATCAGAAGGGTCCAAACCCAAAATGTCATCAGTCCACATTCTCCAGAGATGCTGCCTGACCTGCTGAGTTGCTCCAGCATTTGGTGTTTTTGTCTCAAGATTGCAGCATCATGAGAAGCAACCTATACCCAGCCACTGACACCCTCCTCCGCCTAGCGGAGTTGGTCCTCACCCTCGACAACTTTACGTTTGACTCCTCCCATTCCCTCCAAACACAAGACGTAACTATGGGCACACGCATGGGCCCCAGCTACGCCTGCCTCTTTGTCGGGTACATTGAACAATCCTTGTTCAATACGTACCAGGGCCCCATCCCCGACCTCTACCTCCGTTACATTGACGATTGCTTTGGGGCCATCTCCTGCACCCACACACAACTGACTGACTTCATCCACTTCACCACCAACTTCCATCCGGCACTCCAATACACCTGGACCATTTCCGACACTTCCCTACCATTCCTTGACCTCACCATCTCCATCGCAGGGGACAGACTTCTGACCGACATACACTACAAACCAACTGTCTCACATGGCTATCTGGAATACATGTCTTCCCACCCTGCCCCCTGTAAAGACTCAATCCCCTACTCCCAATTCCTCCGCCTACGCCGCATCTGCTCCCAGGATGAGACGTTCCACACCAGGGCATCGGAAATGTCCCCGTTCTTCAGGGAACGGGGATTCCCCTCCGCCACCATAGATGAGGCTCGCACCAGGGTCTCATCCATACCCCGCAACACTGCTCTCTCTCCCCATCCCCGCACTCGCAACAAGGGCAGAGTCCCCCTAGTCCTCACCTTTCACCCCACCAGCCGGCAAATACAACAAATAATCCATCGCCATTTCCGCCACCTCCAAATTGACCCCACCACTCGCCACATCTTCGCATCTCCCCCTATGTCTGCCTTTTGCAAAGACCGCTCCCTCCGCAACTCCCTTGTCAGTTCTTCCCTTCCCTCCCGTACCACCCCCTCCCCAGGCACTTTCCGTTGCAACCGCAAGAAATGCAAAACCTGTCCCTTCATCTCCCCCCACAACTCCATTCAAGGACCCAAGCAGTCGTTCCAGGTGTGACAAAGGTTCACCTGTATCTCCTCCAACCTCATCTACTGCATCCGCTGCTCTAGATGCCAGCTGATTTACATCGGCGAGACTAAGCGGAGGTTGGGCGATCGTTTCGCCGAACACCTCCGCTCAGTCCGTAATAACCTACCTGAACTCCCGGTGGCTCAGCACTTCAACTCCCCCTCCCATTCCCAATCCGACCTCTCTGTCCTGGGTCTCCTCCATTGCCAGAGTGAGCTACACCGGAAATTGGAGGAACAGCACCTCATATTCCGCCTGGGTTGCTTGCATCTGGATGGCATGAACGTTGAATTCTTCCAGTTTTGCTAGCCCTTGCTGCCTCTTCCCCTTCCTTAACCCTCGGGCTGTCTCCTCCCATCCCCCCGCCCTCGGGCTCCTCCTCCTCCCTTTTTCCTTCCTACTCCCCCCCACCCCCCATCAGTCTGAAGAAGGGTTTCGGCCCGAAACGTCGCCTATTTCCTTCGCTCCATAGATGCTGTTGCACCCGCTGAGTTTCTCCAGCATTTTTGTGTACCTTGCAGCATCTGCAGTTCTGTCTGCCCAAAGTTTGTTCTTTGATCAGTCTTGCCCTGCAGTACTCTCTGGGCCCATTCCTACTTCGGTTTCCATTGCTATCAATTCCTGCCCATCATTTGCTCCTGGAACCCACTGCACTTGTAGACTCCAATCAATCTTGCTCCATCCATGGCCCAGTCATCCTCACTGTCCTCTGGTCCAGAGTGGTTCATGCATTCTTAGCAACACATTTAGAGGGAAGCACTGTTCATTATTATCCTTCCTCATCATTTCCTCCTTGTCAACCCCTTCTTCACCCTTTTTGTTTAGACATTATTTCCTGTGTGCTTGTATGTTTGACACATGGCAGCAGTGCAGTGGCAGGACAAGAAACATGCATATTGCATCATGCCTGGCATCGACTGTACGTGTTGTGCAGTTTGAAAACTCACCTTTGGCCATTCATTGTTGATTGATTGATTGATTGATTGAGACGTTATTGTCACATGCGTTTGTTACAGTGAAATTCTTTATTTTGCGTACGTATGCGATGATTCACCACGTTTAGGGTGCCGACAATGTTACAAAATAAAGTTCAATATAATCCCGATGATCCCTCTTCCATCTCGCTACATTATGTGCACAGAACTACCTGGGTTAATGTCACAAATAGCAATAGATATTCTCATTCATCAATGTGTGCAAATGGAACATTATATAAAAACATTACTTTCAGTTATTTAATTTAGTTTGGTTTAGCGATACAGCATAGAAACAGGCTGTTCAGCCCACTAAGTCCATGCTGCCCATCATAAGACCAGAACCATAATGAGCAAAATCAGATCATCATGTTGGCTCCACCATTCGTTCATGGATGATCTTTTTTCCCCTCACAACCCTATCCTCCTGCCTTTTCCCCCATAACCTTTGACACCCTCACGAATAAAGAACCTATCAATCTATGCTTTAAAAATGCATAATTAATCAATCACACTAGTTCACACTAGTTCTATATTATCCCACTTTCTTGTCCGCTCCATACAATTATTTTACAAACGCAGATGTCGTTAGGATGTGGGAGCAAACCAGGTCACCCAAGGGAAGCCCCACGCGGTCACAGGGGGAACACGCAAACATCACACAGTCAGCAGCCAAGGTCAGGATCAAGTATGGTCCACTGGCGCAGTGAGGCAGCAGCTCTACCAACTGCACCACTGTTCCACCCTAAAAAAGCATCATGCAGTTTCTAGGATTATATGATTTATTATGTGCTAGGTTTTCTCACAAACTATGTTGCATTATGCAGACAAATCACTTTTGAATACTGTGACAAAGCCACTCAATTGCTACATTCCTTTCCCAGACCTCTGGATATTTTTACATCTAATCCCATTACAGCATGACTATTAACTGCAGTAAAAATGACTACCTTATTTGGGACTGCTGGATGCATTTATGATGTTGACTCAACAAATTTTGAAATTATAAAACTAAATCAGAAACAACGTGAATCTCACCTATTTATAGTTATTATGGAGGAACAGTTTAAAATAACAATTTCAAACTATTGCCACATGAGAGGTGACACAGTGGCACAGCTGATAGAGCAGCTGCCTCACTCACATCCCCAGAGACCCAGGTTCGATCCTGACCTCGGGTTTGTAGGTTAATTGCCCTCTGTAAATTGCCCCTAGTGTGTATGGATTGGATGAAAAAGTAGGATAACATAAACTTACTGTGAACGAGTGATTGATAGTCGGCATGGACTCCGTGGGCCGAATGGGACTGTTTCCATGCTGTGTCTCGACACTAAATTAAATATTATGAGTATTTCACCACATGCTACCATAATCTCTTCATAAGATGGCCTTTCAGAAATTTCCAATTGCTTAGTTTTCACCTGAACAAAAATCCCGTATGATCCCATAAGGGATATTCAGGAAACTTTAAGATGCTTGACTTACATCACTGAAATATCTAAAGAACATTTGATTCTCCAATGATATCCTTTCTTTGAGCTTATTTTAAAGTGCTTTCTTTGTAGCAACTTCTAAGTGGTCGAAACAAGGAACTGCAGATGCTGGTTTGCCAAGGAAAGATCAAAGTGATGGAGTGACTCAGTGGGTCAGGCAGCCTCTCTGAAGAACGTGGATAGGTGATGTTATGGGTCGGGTCCCTGCTTCAGACTTCTAAGTGGTGTTTGGCGATGTATATTTTGTGTGGCTTCATTAGTTGCTATTCTATAGACCACATCATGAGTCATGGTTAATCTGCTGCACCACAGGTAGCGCTGCAGACTCACAGCTCCAGAGACCTGGGTTCGATCCCAACCTGAGGTGCTGCCGAAGAGGGATGTGTATACTCTCCCCGGGACCGTGTGGGTTTCCCACATCCCAATTATAAGCTATAACTTAATTTGTAACTGTGAATTATCCATTAACGTCGATATATGGCATTAAGTTAAAAAGTGTCAAAGGGCATGAGAAAGGGACTTTGCAAGAGGCAAATAAGAAGGATGAAATATGATAAATGGTATCAACACATGGGGTCTAGCATTGATGTGTTGAGCTGAATGTCACCTTCTTTTATAATGGAATGTAAGAAAGCCCCTTCAGGTAATTTCATCGTCTTAAGTCAAAATTGGAAAGGCAATTACTGCATTTCCACAGAACAGGCCTGTGTGCCATGAATAATTTATAGTCATCAAAGGAATAATTAGAATCATGTCAGAGTTAATAATATTTCAAGGTGTATCTCTTCTACTCCCTCCCATAACTTTAGACTCTTTAGACTTTAGAGATACAACATGGAAACAAGCTCTTCAGCCCACCGAGTCCGCACAGACCAGCAATCACCCCATGCAGTAGTTCTACACACTAGGGACAATTTAGAATTTACAGAAGCCAATTAACCTACAAACCTGGATGCCTTTGGAGTGTGGGAGGTAACTGGAGCACCCAGAGAAGACCCACATGGTCACAGGGAGAATGTACAAACTTCATACAGATAGCACCCGTAGTCAGGATCGAACCTGACGCTGTAAGGCAGTCACTCTACCGCTGCACTGCTGTGCTGGCCTTCAATAACGGCAACAGGTAAGATTCGGGATCAGAAGCAAGAATGTGTAAAATAAATTGTGCAGTGCAAATTACCCATATCACTGCAATCTGCGAGAGTACTATTCGGATTTTCTACAAATTCTTCTGTACTTCTCTCTCTCTCTCTGTAGGTGTAGAAATCCCTCTCCTTCAAGCATCCATCCATTCCACCCATAAATGGAGCGATGTTATTAGAAAGAGGATTTAGAGTCACTGAGAAGGTGGAAAAGAAGATTTAGAGATACGGTGTCAGAACTGAGAGGTTATATTGATCAGGCAAGACATAATCAACCTGCCTCTCTCCTCAGAGAGTCTGAGGCACAGTCTAATACTTGTCTTTGAGATTGCCAATTGAATTTGATGGAGTGGTCAGGAAGATGATGTCTCTGCTTGCGGCTGATCCCAAAGTAGGATAAATATATTTATTGTATGGCATTTGCTGCTCAAAATGTAGTCTCCTCTACACTGGAGAAAGAATTGGATATCGCTTCACAGAACACAGCCTCCCTGTCCCCTTCGGAAGCTCTGAGTGTCCAGGCTACATTTTAATTCTTTATCCCACTCTGACCTCTGTCTTCAACCTCCAACATTGTTCCACCAATGTCCAATATAGGCTTGTGAACAGCACCTCATCGTTTGTCTGACTTTACTGGACTTTATCTTGCAGTAAATATTATTCCCTTGATCCTGTATCTGTACACTATGGATAGCTTGATTCTTACTATGTATAGTCTTTCTGCTGACTGGATAGCTTTTCACTCAACCTTGGTACACATGACAATAAATTAAAACGAATTAAACGAAATTAAACGGAACTAAACTAAACTAAACTGTATCCGTCAGGCTTTGTACTGCACCCACCCCCCCAGCCCCCCCCCCCCCCCCCCCCCCCCCCCCCCCCCCCCCCCCCCCCCCCCCCCCCCCCCCCCCCCCCCCCCCCCCCCCCCTTCTCTTCCAGCTTTCTTCCCCACAACCACAATCAGTCAGGAGAAGGTCTCAACATGAAACTTCACCTATTTATGTTCTCCATAGATGCTGCTTGACCCACTGAGGTACTATTTTTGTTTTACTGATGGTGCCTGATCTGCATAGAGCTGGAATTACTCTCAATGCGCAAAGCATTTGGAAGAGGTATACATTTAGATTTATTCCTTAAAAGTTACATTTTACCCTTCAATCACATCCTGATATTTTTTTTATTGGCAGAATGGAGTTCCTTTTACAAGAGCCATTTTTGAAGCTGCATTAAGAAGAGTTGAATTCACAATGCTGGCAGATGGTGGGATTTTTAAGTGCAGTTCTTCCAAGCTTTCACACCCAAGGCAGCATAGTGACATTGCCACACAAATATATTAGCTGACGTTGTCAAATCCTACCATCATGCAGAGGAACAGCAAATGATATACTGTACAGTTGACAAGAATATTTCAGCACCAAATAATAGCTCTCATATTACATAAGGGCATCTGTTAATAACAAAAATCTGTTACAATAGATAATGGCTAAAATGAAACAAGGTCCTTAGGTTTCAGATGGCTATCTCAACCTCTTGTGTGTTTTTAATTTGTGTAAAACATTAAAAGCTATGACTTTAAACATAGAGGTGGCATAGTGATGCAACAGTGGAGTTGCTGCTTTACAGCTCCAGAGACCCGGGTTTGATCCTGACTATGGGTGCTGTCTGTCCAGAGTTTGTACGTTCCTCCAGGTGCTCCGGTTTGCTTCCACATTCCAAAGACGTACATGGTTGCAGGTTAATTGGCTTTAGTTAAATAATAAATTGTTCCTAGTGTGCAGGATAGTGCTAGTGCATGGGTAATCGCTGGTACAGTCCGTACCCTTAGTCAGGATTGAACCCTGGTCTGGTGCTGTAAGACAGGAACTCCATCGCTGCGCCACCATGCCCCCCTCTGTTTCAACATTCTTTTCTACATTTTTTGCGGGTAGGGAACGGCTGCGTTGGGGGAGCAGGCGGGTCTGCCCTTGGTCTAGTTTTCTCTTAAAATGGTACTGCCGCATAGCGGTGGATTAAATGTACTGAGCGGTGGATTAAATGTTCCATGAGTTTTCCATGTAATTTTTAATTTTAGTTGAGTAATTACTTAAATTGATGATGGCTTATCAACAAGGACATTGACTGTCCTAGTTGCATAATTTTTACAACCTCCATTTCTCTGCTGCATCAGAAATAATCTTAGTCTCCAGCAACTATAGATTCACACTCCTGATAGTATTCTGATAAATCAATCTTGTACTCTCCCTGTGGTTTTAAACTCCTGCTACGAATCTATTTTCTTTTGTCATTAGCTCATCATCTGCGAATCAGTCTCTTTGAGCTGACATCCGCTTCAAATGGCTAAGCATCACTAAATGTGTCAATGTGTCTGAATTCCTTGCGTTAGCTGCTCTTCATTTCCTGCAATGTGTCCTTCATAAATGAACGATTGTAGTAGCGTTGTCATCAGTACTTTGTGAGTCAGTAATGTTGTCTTCACAATTATATTAATATGTCCCTGTCTCCCGGATTTTAAGTCTTTCATCCTTACAATGACTCTTCATGCAACATTCCTCCTTCACAACTACCACAGTCTAGAATTTGCCTCCCATCAATATTCTTCCAAGGATGTTATTTTCATCATTATTTAAAGACAAGTTATCATCATTGGTAAATGCAAACCATTCCATTTAACATTGGGGAGTCAAGTCATTGGGCATTTTTAAAGCGGAGATTGACAGGTTCTTGATTAGTAAGTGTGTCAAAGGTTATGGGGACTAGGCAGGAGAATAGGGTTGAGACTGAGGCAAAATAAATCAGCTATGATCGAATGGCGGAGCTGATTCGGTGGGTTGATGGCCTATTTCTGCTCCTATGTCTTATGGTCTTACATATTTCACATGAAGTTAAGGTGCAACAAAATAATTTTTATTCCTCTGAATACAGTTGTAGTGACATTTCTGAATAGCACCATTAAGATTGAGCATTTCAACACTAGTGTCTGTAATTCATGAAATATATGGGACCATAAAGAATGAAGATAGTTATGGAGAGGAATGAAATAGCTTTGTGCATTTTGTAGAGTCTCAATATCAATATAATGTTTTCATTATTATGTCTACTACCTTTATCTAAACTGATTCAGTTCTCTACCAGAAGTAATTTTCAAACACCTTTGCAATATCTGGAAATTGAAGAAGCAACATGCCAAGATTCTAAGTTATTAATTTCACAAAGAATTTAGTAATATTTATTCCTTTTCAGGAGAGAGTGACAATGTCCTGTACAAATCCAGTTTCTAAGGACATGTGGTATCTGGGAACATCCTGTAGAAATATTACATTTTGTCGTCTTTGGGTACAGAGTGTAGTCACAGAGAAGGTACAACATTATGCATCTTAGAGTTAAAGAGTCATAAAGTTGTACAGCATGGAAACAGGCCTATGGCCCAACTTGCCCCATCTATTCTAATCCCACCTGCCTTGAACAAATGCAGAGCGTATATCAGATAGAAGACTCTAATACTTGGACTCTATCTTGGAAATGCACAGAGGGATAGATAGCTTTTATTAATGCTGTAGTGAGACCAGGCAGGTTGAGCGAAATAGTTTTTTATAACCAAAAACACAAACAAAAACCTGTAACACCGCGTACTTAGTCTAGCTAACGAATACAGCTCCTGTCGATGCGAGGAGCGTTAATTACTTACTAAAAGCTCGCGAACAAATCCCCGCGGTCACGTGACAGTGCCGAACAATGACGAGGGTTCTGACTTCCCAGCCCCACCACTAGGTGCCGGTGCAACATCATATTTTTAGTAATGATTTGAATAACCCAAAGGACCTTGCAGTTATTGAGGTGTTTTGGTTTTAGTGATTATTGCTATTGTGGGAAATGTTACATTTACCATCAGAAAAAAGAAAATATCATTACACATGGCTACATCTTCCATTCCTCCATCACTTGCTTCTCAACAGAACTTCTCTTAAGATTCTCTCATGATTCTGCCTTTCTTCCAAAACTATCAAGCTGTGATCACTAGTGGGAAACCTTTACATCTGGCCTAAGAAAAATTGCAGATCCAGATCCTATTCTCTGTAGTGGTCTTTCCCCTCAAATGAAGGGAAATATCAACCAATCATTCCTCCTTGGAGAATGAGACAGACCATGTCCGCTTGCAGAAAGACCTGTTCAACATTCAGATTTGTGACATTTGCAACACAGAAGAATCTTTAGATCCAAGTCCTTAGCTCCTTGAAAGTGGCAACACAAGTAATTCATTGGTTGGGATATTGAGTATAAGGGTCAGGGGGTCATGATGTAGCTTGAGAGCTTTGTAAACTCTCTGACTACTTTTAATTCGGCTTTACTGGACTCTATCTTACACTAAATGTTATTCCCTTTATCATGTACCCGCTAAGTTACCCCAACCTTTTGTGTCTGATCCGCAGTGTTATAAGACTGTTGTTAGGCCGCATTTGAGGTATAGCATGGAGTTCTGGTAGCCACAATACAGGAAGGATGTGAAGGTTTTGGAAAGGAGATACCTGGATTTAGGGAGAATTAGCTGCAGGGATAGATTGGGCAAATTTGGATTGTTTTCTATGGAACGGCAGAGGTTGAGGGGTAACCTGATAGAAGTATATAAAATTCTGAGAAGCATAGATAGGATTGACAGTCATAACCTTATTCCCAGGATGGAAATGTCACCTACTAGCGGGCACAGCTTTAAGGTGGGAGAGACAAAGGTGAAAGGAGAAGTGTGGGGCAGGTGTTTTATACAGTGGGGTGATGGGTGTTTGCGATGAGCTGCCGGGGAGTGGTGGTTGATGCAGATATGATTGTGGCATTCAAGAGACTATTGGATAGGCATTTTGATAGGTATGGAATGGAGGGATATGGATTATGTGCTGGCAGATAAGATTGGTCTTGCATCTTGTTCAACAAGGATATTATTGGCCAATAGGTCTGTACCTGTTGCACTGCTCTACATTCTATGTTTGCCTCTACTTCCTTAGAAGGCTTAGGAAGTTGGGCATGTCCACAACAAGTCTCACCATTTTCTACAGATGTGTCATAGAAAACATTTTATGTGGATGAATCACAGCATGATTTTGGAACAGCTCCATCAAGAATGCACGGAATTGCAAAAAATTGTGGATGCAGCCCAGACCATCAGAAAAAACCAACTACCCTTCCACTGAGACCATCTACACTCGGCAAGGCCCCAGCATAATCAAGGACGAGTCTCACCTCAGCCACTCCTTCTTTTCCCCTCTCGCATCAAGCAAGAGGTGCAGAAGTGTGAACGCACATACCTCCAGATTTAGAAACAGTTTCTTCCCAGCTGTTATCAGGCAACTGAATCATTCTACCAACAACTAGAGAGCAGTCCTGAGCTTCCATCTATCTCATTGAAGACCCTTGGACTATTTATAATCAGACTTTACTGGACTTTGTCTTGCACTAAACATTATTCCGTTTATCATGTATCTGTACACTGTGGACACCTCGATTGTAATCATGTATAGTCTTTCCACTGACTGGTTGGCATGCAAAAAAAGCTGCTCATTGTACCTTGGTACATGTGACAATAAACTAAACAAAACTAAAAACTAAAGTTTTGAGAAAGGAAACCTACCCTTCACACTTCCAGTTGTTATCAAACTATTATTTTCACTGAAACCTCCTCTATCACCATCCCAGCAGATCACTGTTGACATGACTGAAGCAGCTATAGATATACTATGGATACGAGAGCTGATCAGAGGCTGCATATTCTGCATTGAGTGACTCACTAAGGCTCTTGCTACATCTGTATGGCATATGCCAACATTGTGATGAAAGACCTACATGAATGTAGCTCCAACTATGTTAATGAAGCTCAACATGATCCAGTACAAAACAGCCTGCTTGATTAGCACTGCCTGCCTCACAGGTACCCTGTGGATGCCGAATATACTTCCTACTGCAACATTCTTGCTAAGACTTTTTTCACACTATTACTCTAACCTGTGACATTTACCACTAAGAAGTACAGGGGAAGCAGGCAAATGGAAAAGCATATAAAAACTTTACCAACATCCTTGCCAGTCTTTCGTTTGCACTTTAGTTTTAGTTTTAGTTTTGGAGATACAGCACGGAAACAGGCTCTTCGTTTGGCCCACCGAATCCACGCCGACCAATAATCACCCCGTACACTAGTAAACCTAGTTAACCAACATCCTGCATGTCTTTGGAATGTGGGAGGAAACTGGGGCACCCGGTGAAAACTCACACGGTCACAGGGAGAACGTACAAACTCCGTACAATTTTGACAGCATCTAGTCAGTATCAAACCTGGCCTCTGGCGCCGTATGGCAGCAACTCTACCACTGCGCCACTGCGCCGCCATCTGATAGATTTTTGGATGGTAATTCATTTTCCTGTTAATGGTCAACTCCACGTCTGGCCACACCTCAAGAAAGTCCTTTAAAATCCCAAGGATAGGATGTTGTGGTGAGTGGGCAAATGCATGGCAGATGCAGTATAATGTGGATAATGTGAGGTTATCCACTTTGGTGGCAAAAACAGGAAAGTAGACTATTATCTGAATGGTGGCCGATTAGGAAAAGGGGAAATGCAACGAGACCTGGGTGTCATGGCACACCAGTCATTAAAAGTAGGCATGCAAGTGCAGCAGGCAGTGGAGAAAGTGAATGGTATGTTAGCATTCATAGCAAAAGGATTTGAGTATAGGAACAGGGAGGTTCTACTGTAGTTGTACAGGGTCTTGGTGAGACCACACCTGGAGTATTGCGTACAGTTTTGGTCTCCTAATCTGAGGAAAGACATTCTTGCCATAGAGGGAGTACAGAGAAGGTTCACCAGACTGATTCCTGGGATGTCAGGACTTTCAGGACTTTAGACTCATATGAAGAATTTAGAAGATTGACTGGATAGACTCGGGCTAAATGTACCCGATGTCCAGAACAAGGGGTACAGAATAGGACCGAGAACGAGATGAGGAAAACATTTTTCACACAGAGAGTGGTGAATCTCTGGAATTCTCTGCCACAGAAGGTAGTCTAGGCCAGTTCATTGGCTATAGTTAAGAGGGAGTTAGATGTGGCCCTTGTGGCTAAAGGGATCAGGGGGTATGGAGAGGAGGCAGGTACAGGATACTGAGTTGGATGATCAGCCATGATCATATTGAATGGCGGTGCAGGCTCGAAGGGCCGAATGGCCTACTCCTGCACCTATTTCCTATGTTTCTATGTTTCTATGTTGTGGTCATGCCAGGATTTGGGGTTACTGAATGGCCATGTAGGCACAAGGGGCTGCATGACCTTCTTCTCCTTTTATTTCTTATGTTCCTATGTTCTTCCTAGATTGTCAAGGTTCAGTGCAGCAAAGTGCAGCAAAAGGCTTTCCTGAGCACTGGCATAGGGAAATTCTGTGGTGGAAGTCTATACTGGCCTGTTGGCCTCCATAAGGATCTCCCATCTTATCACAGGTTTAGCCCAGCCAATGTTCTTCTGAACAGAAGTGCTGATGTGCTTTGCTTGAGTTGCCTGGTTTGCGGCTTATCTTTTAGATCATCTTGGTGGATGACGGAGAAAATCGTCTCCAGCAACACTGTTAGACCATAAGACACAGGAATAGGATTAAGCCATTCGGCCCATTGAATCTCCTCCATCATTCAATTGTGGCTGATCTATTTTTCCTTCTAAATCCCATTCTTCTGCCTTCTCAGCAGGACAGACAGCGAATGTGGAGCAGGTGTTAACTTTGTCTCCCAACTGCTGCCAAACCTACTGGGAGTTTAAGCATATCTCAATTTTTTTTTTAATTTCAAATTCTCTGCAGATTTTGTTTTCCCCTTTTCATGGCTCAAATTCTGGCATGACCACACCATCCTATCCTTGGGATTTGAGGGGACTTTCTTGAGGTGTGGCCAGATTGCGAAGTTGACCATTAACAGGAAAATGAACTACTTCCCACCAAGTGTCTGCAGCTAGTTTTGCACTCCAGAGCTGCTTTAGTTTCAATGCGGCAGTGGAAAAATGCCTACCCTATGCTTCCTTGTGTAAAAGACATAAAATCCTGCTGTAAATCAGCAAAAATGCCAAATCTTTAATGAAAGAGAGCTGTAAATTTGTCAGAGTGGAATTATCTAATGCACAATCTAACCACATATTAAAGTCTGAGATTGTTCTTAACTTCAGAAAACGAACTATTCTCCTTCTTGCTATCCTAAATCTCGATATTGAATATTTTATTTATGTCCCCTTTGTTTAAGATCACCCACATCAGTCACTGGATACTTTCACAGTTTCATCCCATCTCTTCATAATGTAAAATTAATATCTCAAACCATCCCCTAATCTCTCTTCTGATAAATACTCGTTTTCTCCATTTTTTGTTGTAATTGCACATGCACAAGTTATTTATCCCAAAACCATAAATAACGTATTCTATGTTTGATCCTTTGGCGGCATGATGGTGTGGCGGTAGAATTGCTGTTTTACAGCGCTTGCAGCACCCGAGACCCGGGTTTGATCCCGCTACGGGTGCTGTCTGTACGGAGTTTGTATGTTCTCCCTATGACCGCGTGGGTTTTCTCCAAAATCTGCGGTTTCCTCCCACACTCCAAAGACGTACAGGTTTGTAGGTTAATTGGCTTGGTATAATTGTAAATTGGTCCTAGTATATGTAGGAAAGTCTTAATGTGCGAGGATCAGTGGTCAGTGTGGACTCAGTGGGCCGAAGGGCCTGTTTCAGCACTGTATCTCTAAACTAAAATGTAAACTTAAAGCTGATCTGCCAGGGATAGATTCAGACTAAAGGAACAAAGTTGACAAGCAGCATAGTCTAGTTTTGTGTAGAGATGTAGCATGGAAACAGGCCCTTCGGTCCACTGTGACAGCGTAGACCAGTGATCACCCTTACGCTAGTTATATCCTACTCACTAGGGATAACATACAGAATCCATTTTAAACTACAAATGTTCACGTCTTTGGAATGTGGGAAGAAACCAGAGCGCCCAGTGAAAACCCACGCGGTCACGGGGAGAACGTACAAACTCCGTACAGAGAGCACACGTAATCAGGATCAAACCCGGGTCTCTGTCACTGTAAGGCAGCAACTCTACTGTGTCTCACGCAGGCTATGTCTCTGTGCTGAACTTAATGCCTTTGAGAACACAAAGAAAGTCTCTGGATGCACAGCCTGTCTATCTAAAGTCAAAAGTTCTTGGGTAGAATCAGAAATTGTTTTGATCCATGTGGATAGAGAGGGGAATGAAAGTTTAAGGAGAGATAATCAAATACTTGAATAAAAGGAATGGAAGTGCAGACGGATATTGGGAATTTTATTCCGGCAGTCTGTCAACATAAATTGTTGGGTGTTCCCTTGGGTGAATGAAGACATGACATGCAATTCACATTTGAGTGGATTAGAATTGGCCTGTGGAAAGCATGGGTTCAAGAAGCCATACAGGCTTGATTTATGGATGTTGTTTTATTCCATGGTGACAAGGTGGTGCGTGAATCTTGCACAACGTAAGCACATCACATTCACCAAAGCCACATTTCTGACTTCTGCTGTAGGATTGAATTGAATTATAATTGTTATTTTATTTTCAGTACGTTAAGAACACCGTACTGAAGGTATAATTTTAGTTTGGGCCATTTCTTCATGCTGATGCAACACAAAATTGGTGGCCTTTTTTTTTTCTGGGGTGTTCTTTTGGGATTTACTGTCAATCAAATGCAAGGAGCGAGAAGAGAAATGTTTTAAAGCAATAAAAAAAAATTCCATTGGGCCATTATCTAACAACCATCATGTAACTCAAGCTGTCGAGCCTAATAGCACCCACAATTCACATAAAAAGGGCTTCATGTCATAAAGCTGCAAGCTTTTCAATAGACAAGAAAAAAGAGAAGTGCCTGGAAGACATCTGAAGACATATTCTGCTTAACATTCCAGCATTGCAGTCTCTTGTGGCTTCATATAAAGACTGCGGTGATTTCCAAAGGCATTTCTCAGGCAGTTCTAATCTTCAAATAGGTTGCTAGAACTGAAATGTCCATAAGACATTGGAGCAGAATTAGGCCATTCAGCCCAGTGAAGGGCACTGTCTCACTTTCACAACCTAATTCACAACCTTTTTTACTCGTGGATATTTTTCGTCACGCTAGAAAAAACACCCTCTTAGGAGGCATTAGGAGAGGAAACAGGGGACATCGTGTGTCTCTATATGCCGACGACCTTCTTCTTTATGTGAGTGACCCTACAGCCAGTGGCCCTGTAATTGTGTCCTTGTTGGATCAGTTTGGGACTTTTTCCGGCTATAAACTAAACCTCCAAAAAAGCAAATGCTTTCCCATCAACCTAGCCCACAGATCCAACAGGAAACCCTGCCCTTTCCCATATCTCAAGAAGGTTTTGCATATTTAGGAATACACATCACCCGCTTTTTCACATCCCTGTTTGCAGCTAACTACATGCCTCAAGTTAGCCAAATGAAGGCTGACTTTGAGAGATGGCGCAGTCTGCCACTCACTATGGCTGGGAGAGTGCAGTCAGTGAAGATGACTGTACTTCCCAGATTTCTTTACTTGTTCCAATGTTTGCCGGTTTTCCTACCCAAGTCATTTTTTAACTCAGTTAACCAATCTATAACCTCATTTATATGGGGTAACAAGGTTCCAAGGGTCAATAAGTGCACTCTCCAAAGAGGTCGTGAAGTAGGTGGACTGGGCCTTCCTAGCTTTATTAATTATTACTGGGCATCCAATATCCAAAAGATATTATTCTGGCTCCACCGACCAGATACAGACTGGTGTCTGCTTGAATCACAATCCTGTTACTCCTCGTCTCTCCCAGCTTTAGTATATTCCTCCCTGCCATTGAAACCCTCTAGATTTACATCCAACCCTGTCGTACTATCCACCATCAAAATGTTTAACCAATTTTGTTGCCATTATAAGCTTACATCAGCTTCAGTTCTGGGTCCCATTCATAGTAACCATTTATTCCCCCCCCCCCTCCACACTTGACTCAACCTTTCGGCAGTGGGGTTTGAATGGTCTTATGTGCATTAAGGATTTATACACTAACAACATATTTGATAATTTCGACAATCTACACAAAAAACATGGCCTCTCACATAATCATTTCTTTAAATATCTTCAGGTCCGCCACTTTGTCATGAAAAAATGTCCTTCTTTTCCTGATCTCCATCCTGTCACAGTGTTGGATACACTCACTCTTACCTTTACAAATAAAGGACTGATCTCTGCAGTATATTCTCAATTGATGTATTTAGGAGATCAAAACCTGAACAAAGTTAAAGCTAGGTGGGAGGATGACCTTGGTATGGATCTGTCTGAGGAATGCTGGACAGAAGCGCTGAAAAAAGTCCACTCCTCGTCATCATGTGCTAGATTGGGGCTCATACAATTTAAAGTTTTACACAGGGTTCATTTAAGCAAAGCCAGGCTTGCTAACATATATCCAGGGACGGACGCTGGCTGTGACAGGTGCTCGTTCTCTCCAGCCAATCTAGCTCATGCATTCTGGTCTTGCCCCAAACTTGTTAACTACTGGCCAGTCGTTTTTAAAACCATCAGTGAAGTCCTTGGGATGACAGTGAGACCTTTCCCACTTGTAGCTGTATTTGGTGTAACAGATAAAACCTTGGGTTTAAATACAACCCAATCTGATATCATTACATTTACATCACTTTTGGCCCATAGGAGAATCTTGCTGGTCTGGAAATCTACCACTCCTCCATCTGCCGCTGCTTGGCTGGAAGACGTCATGTTTTTTTAAGGCTAGAAAAAAGATTAAATTCACATTGAGGGGGTCTGTGAAAAAAATGTATTTGAAATGGGAAGCCTTTTTTATCATACTTTGATGGTCGAAAGGAACTACCTATTGACTGAGGGCACTTGACAGTAAGTGGGGATCCGCCTTTATTCTGTTTTGTTACTTTATTATTGTTAAAAAGTGCATTTGATTTTGTGATATATTTGGATTGTGAAAAAATAAGCTGCCAAGGGGTGTTTAGGGAGGGTAGGTTAGGGTTATTTTGTTTATATTATTATTATTATTATTATTATTTATAAAAAACAAAATGGAGGGACATGTAATGCCATACGTCAGATATACTGTGATTTTTTTTTTTTCCCTCCTATAAAAAAAAACTTTTAAAAAAAAGAAGAAAAAACGCTCCCGACCTACTTGATGCCACGAGTACTTACGACTAGCATCACGGCCTGCTATGACCTACCTACGACCTCCTATGACCTCGTGACGACCATGCTTGAGTATGAGTCAAGGGCAAACTCGGCAGAGGTTTTGAATTAGGTCGTGAAAGTGGGACAGGTCCTTGAGTCTACTCCACCATTCATTATGGCTGATCTAATTTTCCCCTTCAACCCCATTCTGCCTTCTCTTCATTACCTTTAGGAGCCTTACTAATCAAGAACTTGTCAATCCCTGCTTTAAACATACCCGATGACTTGGACTGCACAGCCATATATGCCAATGGATCCCATTGATTCTCCACCCTCAGGCTAAAGATATTCCTAAAGACATTGTGCTTGTTCAGAAAATCTGACGTAAAAACTGGAAACACTCAGCTGATCAGAGTTCATTTGTCAGTTTGACAACTCTTTATCCAAACTAGTAAATGGTCTTTAAATCTAAGACATTAATTGAGTTTTATGGAACGAGCTGCCTGAGGAGGTAGTTGATGCAGGTGCTATAACAACTTTCAAAAGGCATTTGAACAGATACTTTACATAGATAGGAAAGGTTTAGAAGGACATGAGGCAAATGCAGGCAGTTGTCACTAACATAGGCCATCCTGGTTGGCATGGGCAGTTAGATCAAAGGGCTTGTTTCCATGCTTTAGTTTAGAGATACACTGTGGAAACAGGCCTTCGGCCCACTGAGTCCACCCCAATCAGTAATCATCCCCTATACTAGGAATATCCTACACACTAGGGACATTTTACAATTTTACTAAAGCCAATTTTATTATGGCACTGTGGAGCAGGAGTAGAGTTGCTGCCTTATGGCGCCAGAGACCCGGGTTTGATCCTGACGCCAGGTGCTGCCTGTATGGAGTTTGTACGCTCTCACCGTGACCGTGGGGTTTTTCTCCGAGTGCTCCGGTTTCCTCCCACACTCCAAAGATGTAGAAGTTTGTAGGTTAGTTTGTAGTTTGTTTCCCCACTCTACCTCTAAACTAAACAATTAACCTGCAAACCCAAGATGTCCTCCAGCTAATATCTAATGGACGTTAATACATTGAATTGCTTTTAGAAGATATTTTTTCATACTTTATTGCCTTTAATGATTCACACTTCACCAATTTTAATGTAGGCACAGTTTTTCAATTCCATTGTCTTTAAAACAGTTTGAATCAATTCCTATATTTATTCCGATGTATTGGCAATATGGATTCACAATCTGATACATCGTTATATTAAACTAAACACTGTGCAAAGTGAGAGGACACAAAGTGCTGGAGTAACGCAGCAGGTTTGGTAGCTTTTCTGAAGAACATAGATAAATGACGGTAGACACAAAATGCTGGAGTAACTCAGCGGGTGAGGCAGCATCTCTGGAGAAAAGGAATGGGTGACATTTCGGGTCGAGACCCTTCTTCAGACGTTTTGGGTTGGGACCCTTCTTTGGACTGAATGTGTTGGTGGAGGGGAGAGGGAGGAAACTGGAAGGGAGGAGGGGCAGGGCGAAGCCTGGTGAGTGATAGGTGGATACAGGTGAAGAGGGAAGGCTTTACAGGCAGATGGTTGGGGAAAGGCCAGAGATGAAAAGACAAATGGTGCGAGATAAAGGATAGAAGTACGAATTGTGAATTCAGAGGAAGGAATATAGATGGAAGGGGAGGGGAATGAGACAAATGGCTGTGTGTCCAGGTGGAGCACAGGAAAGGGGTGGAGGGAGAAAATAAGGGGCGGAGGATTACCTTTGTCTAGCCATCTGCCTATAATCCACCCCTCCTCACATTTCAGAAGCCTGATAACAGAGGGGAAGAAGCTGCTCCTGAGTTTGGTGAACATGTTTTCTAGCTTCTATAACTTCTGCACAATGGGAACAGGGAGAAGTACAAAGACCAGGGTGGGAAAGTGTCACAAAAATTGAATGCTTTGCCACACTAAGTGCAACCCATGTTAGAGATGTACAACCATGCCTCCCTTCCCCCCCTCCCCCCCCCCCCCCCCCCAAAAAAGTACATCCGTAAATTCAAGACAATAAGAAGGAGTAAAATTATTTTAATTGACACCCAGTAATATGGAGTGTGGAGCCAGATGCTTTGTGCTCCAGTTACAGTACTCTTTCAATTGTGATTAAGATGAACACTGGGAATTGGTGAGCAGCTGGCAGGTTTAAAAGAAAGCCACCTTCATTAAATAAATAACATTTAAAAAGTGCAGGGTGTTGGAAGAGGTGGCTGAAAGTTTCATTGCTTCTGAGGTGATCATTGCTTGGATGTCACTGGCATCATTTTGGGGTTAAAATGTCCTGCACACCCTCTCCAGCCATCTGGGTTTTATCCTGACCTCATGTGCGGTTTGTGTGGAGTTTGTACGTTGTCACATATACCTAGATACGGTGGAATTATTTTGAATGTAGAAACAAGAAACTGCAGTTGCTGGTTTACAAATAAAGGATATCAAAGAACGCCACCTCCTAGCCCACAACTCAACGTATGAACGTTGAATTCTCAATTTTTAGGTCTCGACCAATTCCCTTCCCCCCACGCCTCTTTTCCCACCCAAAACCTCCCCCCCCCCCTTTCTTTTCCTCCTTCTCTCTCCCCACCTTGATTTGCAACTATTTCTCCTCCCCTCCTTTCTTCCTCTAGCTTAAAATTCACTACCCCCCCCCCTTTCTTTTCTGTCTCTTCTCTCCAAACCCCAACCCCCACCCCCCCCCCCCCCCCCCCCCCATTTGCAACTATTTCTCAGCTCCCCTCTTCCTTTCTTCCTCTAGCTTAATAATTCACAACTCTCCTACCCTGAGAAATTCCTCACACTTTTTTCTGTTCTCTGTTTTGCATCTGTGGTCTTCATAAATGTCCAAACATATGTCTACCAACCTCCAGTACACACCCCCACCACCCCCCCCCCCCCCCCCAAGTTTTTAAATAGAATTGCTATACATCCATTACTTGCCCCTGGCTTTGTTCAGCTCTCCTCTCTTTTTTTTCCCCCCATACCAAAATGTCTGAAGAAGAGTTCCAACCCCAAATATGTAACATATCCATGTTCTTCAGAGATGCTGCATGAACTACTGAGAAATTCCAGCACTTTGTCTCTTTTTCAGTGAAATTCTTTGTTTTGCACATAATTCAGTAAATTCATAAACATAAACACAGTCATAAATAAGTACAAAAGTGCAATGTTTGTAATGTAAGAATGTCACTGAGCAGTACACGAAGAGTCACCACAATTCTGGCACTAAATGGTTTAAAGTTTTTAAATGTATAGAATTGCACAGTGGTGCAACGGTAGTGCTGCTGCCTTACAATGCCAGAGGCCCTGTTCAATCCTGACTATGGTGCTGTCTGTACTGAGCTTGTACGTTTTCCCTGTGACCGCATGTTTTACCTCCAGGTGCTCCGGTTTCCCCCCACATCTCAAAGATGTGCAGGTTTGTAAATGAATTGGCTTCTGTAAATTGTCCCTAGTGTGTAGGATGGAACTAGTGGATGCGTGATTGCTGGCCGGTGGGCCGAAGGGCACGTCTCTACACTGTATCTCTAAACTAAACTAAAATGAAACTAATCTTGGACTTAAAGACCTGGGTCAGCATTGGGTCAGTGTGGTTCAATTTTACAAAATGTATTTATCCTTTCACCAGCATGAATGTTTAAATGCAAATAGGTTGACTCTTCTAGTTGAATATTCAACTTAAGGCAGAAAACAAGTTCCTGAAACATTGATGTGAACACGTTATCATGCCCTTTGATGCACTAATTCTCAGCATTGATTGGTATATTGGAAATTTTGGATCATCAAAATGATTCTGCAAACCTGACATTCCCAGCGGGGAGCTAATCTCAAAAGGTCATAGACAGGCTCACAACAATGTGGATCCAGTTCTGCATCGCCCAGGTCTCTGAAGTATCGCACCTCACATAGATCACTCAATGGTAAAGTTATTTAATCTATCTGCAATTAGTGGCTGGAGGATAAACACAAACACAGGCTCACGCAGTTGAATGCACTTTTATCTTCATTGAAACATCCATGTATTTCTGCAAATTGTATACATCTTTCAGAGATTTTATAATGGTGATTCTCTGATAAATCCCCCTGGTATTGGTATTAGTTTACTATTGCCACATGTATCGAGATACAGTGAAAAATTTGTTTTTGCATGCTAGCCAATCAAAACATACCATTCAAGAGCACAATCAAGTCATACACAACATACATACATACACAAGTACAACAGGTAGTGCAAAGAGAAAAATACCAGAGTGCAGAATATAATGTTCCAGTTACAGTGAAAGTGCAAGTAGATAAAAGTGCAAGGTAGGTTGGTTGCATTGTACATTGAGGTAGGTTGGGAGATCGGGGTTACACCCTTTGCTTATGAGCAGTCTATTCAATAATCTGTTGACAGCAAGGAAGAAGCTGTTTCTGAATCTGGTGGAATGTGCTTTCAAGCTTTTGTAGCTTCTGCCTTACGGGAGACCCTGCACAACCTTTGTTCAGCCCTAGCTCAGTACCAACTACTATGGACTTTGCACTTGTCAGAAAACTCATGGTCTACTGGGCAACAGTGAACCCAGCCACTTCTGAGACATGGATTGCCATCTGTAGACACTGCAGCAGCCTGGGAAGAGATCACCAATGCTGTTTTCTGATATACAGTAAACCCTCGCAGTTATAGACCAAAGGAGGGGGGAGGGGGGAGATGGTGCCTATTATTGCCCATTGTCCACTGTAACTGAGTGAGTGTACCTGACTGAGTATCTAGGTACAGTTGGGTTGCATATAGTCTGGCACAATTATACAGCAGACCTCACCTAGGCACTGCACAAAGAGTCGCCACAAAGTTACAAAATGTTCATCGAACAGACTTAACCTCGCAGCAGCAAACCAGACCTGCTGCCACACGTGCACTCCTCATTGATTCCTTGGAATCCCTGGTCCTTGACTGATCAAAATGGAGAAGGTGCGTTCAGGATGGCACTGAGAACTTTGAGTCATTTCAAAGGAAGCAGATAGAAGCCCAGAGTAAATATTAGAAAGAGTGTACCACCTGCCTGTCCCATCAGACATCTCTTAACCCACTTCTGACAGAGTTTTGCTGGTCCCACATTTTCCTCAATGGCCATCTCTGAACTAAAAGTAATGGAGTGGAAGCGTTGGTCTTAATCCTGAGGGATAACCCAAGAGAAGAGAAGGGAGTTCACGGGAAAATCATAATGATAATTGTAGCACCCTTTATCACTTGGAACATCTATGTTTAACAGCAAAAGTGTAGCAGTCCCAGACCTACTGAGGCTTTGATTCCTTAAGGCTGGCAACTATGGGAATTGTTGTAGAACTTTGAAATACCTCGAGGGGTACAGGTATGTAGAACTATAAAGGTGGTGACACTGGTAGACAGGGAAATCATAAGAAATCATAAGATTTTAAGACATTGGAGCAGAATTAGGCCATTCAGCCTATCGAGTCTACTCCGCCATTCGATCATGGCGGATCTTCCAACCGAACACAATTCTGAATCAGATTATAAATCTGAGACAGAAGAATGGTCCCAACACAAAAGGTCGTCTGTCCATTCCCTCCCCAGATGCTGACTGATCCACAGAGTTCTTCCAGAACTTTGTGTTTGGCCCAAGACGACAGCACCTGCAGTTTCCTGTATCCCTCAGAATTCCCATTATGTTTTCAGGATAAAACATTATTATTTTAAACAGTTGCATCACTCATGAAATGAATATCTGATAAACAAAATGAAATATTTAAACAAATTGGGCTTTAGACTTTAGAGGTACAGTGTGGAAACAGGCCCTTCGAACCACCATGTCTGCACCGACCAGCGAGCTCCCCGAACACTCGCACTATCCTACATACTAGGGACAATTTATAATTTTACTGAAGCCAATTAACCAACAAACCTGCACATGTCTGGAGTGTGGGAGGAAACAAGAGCACCCGGAGAAAACTCATGTGGTCACAGTGAAAACATCCAAACTCCGTATAGACAGCACCCGTGGTCAGGATCGAACCCGGGTCTCTGGTGCTGCAGAGCAGCAGCTCAACCACTGCACCACCGTGTCGCACTGTGATAAACAAAATTAAATATTTAAATAAATTTCAGAGTCCGAATTGTAAACCTGATGTAGATTATTAGTGCCAATCTACCTGTATGTTCCAGGCACCTTCACAAGCAGGCTGTCTAAGTGTTAAAATCGTCTGATAACTAATTCTGTCCATATATATTCTCTCATCATCAGGTGCAAGGACTTTAGTTTAGGTGTGAAGACTCTTTCATGAAAATGAATTAACTACTACACATGGCTTGGTATTGTCAGATGTAATGGGGCTGCTTTTAAAAGGGTATTTGACACAAAATATAGTTCACCTTTTTAGAGGTTTGTGCCCGTTTTGTAATCCAACCATCACAATACACTATCAATAATAAGCATCCATTAACACAGAACTGCAAATTAAATTATCTAATATTTTCTTGCCAAACTTAATAGACCAGTTAAAATGGATACAAGAAAATAGTTATATGAATCCAATGGCTTGGCAAAGTCATTATTCATTTAATTATTTGTGTATTATGCAACTAATTTGAGGAACATTAGAAATCTTTTATAAATTCCTCACTGGTCGTCTTTAAATGGAATAGCAAATTAGCTGAAAATGTGTGCCAAATTATTTGGAGTTTTTATACAGTGGAAAACATAAACTATGCATAAAATTAAAACCACCCACAAACTCATTACATGAATGTTCTTTATGGCTAAGAGCCAGATAAATCGTACCGCAAATGGGCTAGAAATTTAATAGTCGTCAAAAAGAACCACTAAAATTCAATGTCTGGTGAACCTGCGTCATTAGTTTCCTAATCAATGCACAATTTGTTGCCCACACCCTCTGAACAGGTACTTGGGCAATAAGAAGACACCTTTCAAGATGCTTTTCATCTTAGTGTACATTCATATTTTTAGGTTTAGGTTTATTATTGTCGCGTATACTGAAAAGCTTTGTTTCGAATGCTATCCAATTAAATCAGATAATTAGTTCATAAATTCAAAACTTTTAGGAACAGAATTAGGCTATTCAGCCCATCAAGTCTATTCCGCCATTCAATCATGGCTGATCTTTCTTTCCTTCTCAATGTCATTTTCCTGCCTTCACCCCATAATCCCTGATACTGTACATAAATGCCATCAAGTCAAACTCAAGTACAAGTGCAATCGAGAGATCAAATAGTTATCAGCATTGTAGTGCACCAGCTCCATTATAAAGTCTAATGTCCGCAATGGGGTAGAGGTCAATATGACAGTATTCCAGGTTATGGATTGTCAGAAGCCTGATAACAGAGGGGAAAAAGCTGTTCCTGAGGCTGGTGGTACATACTTTCAAGCTTCTGGATCTTCTGCCCGATGGGAGCAGGGAGAAGAAGGAATGACTGGGGAGGGATAAGTCTTTGATTATGAAGGCTGCTCTTTTGAGGTAGCATGAAGTGTAGATAGTCAATGATCGGAAGTTTGGTGTGTGTGTGATGGGTGGGGCTACATCTACGACTCTATGCAATTTGTTGCAGTCTTGGGCAGAGCTATTCCCAAACAATGCTGTGATGCAACCTGATAGTGCATCTGTAGTGAAGCTGTCTATGGTGCATCTGTAGAAATTTGTAAGGATCATTAGAGACATTGCAAATTTCCTCAGTGCCCTTAGAAAGTAGAGGCATTGGTGTGGAACTTGAAGCTGGATGCCAGGAATGTGCTGCAGGTGTGGTGGTGGAGCCCGATACGATAGTGGTAATTAAGAATCTTTTAGATAAGCACATGGAAATGCAGGGAATGGAGAGATATGGATCCTGTTCGGCAGGCACATTTTGGGCCAAAGGGCTCATTCCTGCTGTACTCTTCTCTGTTCTCCATGTTGCCCACAACCTTGAACCTACTTTGAGCTATTAAATCACAGAAGGCGGCTCCGATGCACTTGCTGCAAAAAAAACACGCTCCCCTCTCTTGCAGGAGAAGATTTTTTACAATTGCTGGCTGCAATTTTGCGGGAGCCAGACTATTCCTGTTGTTTGGCAGGCAGTGTGCTACTGATCATGTGCTTGGGTCCCACAGGACAATTCAGATAGGTCAAAGATCTCTAAGGAATCATGAGTTTTAACAAAGTATGAATATTAATTTCTCTCATTTCAAGTAACCCCTGCATTCTCTCCGCCCATCCCCCACTGTAGTCATCCTGCTAGTTCCACTGTTCGCATCCATATATCCCTTCATTATCATCTCTTCCACAGCCAACAATGGACTAATGTGAGCTCCACCTTTCCTTGGTCATCGCTGCCGGCTCCGATTTGTTCCGAACCTTTTCATACCTCTCGTCTCCCTCTCCACTGACTCTCAGTCTGAAGAAGGGTCTCGACCCGAACGTCACCCATTCCTTTTCTCCAGGATGCTGCCTTCTCCGCTTTATTACTATAGCATTTTGTATCCCATAATTTCATCAAGGCTTATTAAAAGATCTTGTGTATTGTAGTCGGTCTGTTTTTTATGATGAAAGGAGTGTCGCTGATCATTGTAGAAACAAAGAACTTCAGATGCTGGTTTATACCAGAGAGACACACAATATTGGAATAACTCAGTGAGTCAGGCAGCATCTCTGGGAAAAAAGGATGGGTGACATTTTGTGATGGGACCCTTCTTCAGACGCCTGGCACAGTCCCTGTCACGCACCCCTCTCTCCAAAGATGCTGCCTGATCCGCTGAGTTATTCCAGCACTTTGTGTCTTTGTTTGCTGATCATTGTCTTTGCTTCGTTGGTGCATTGTGAGAGAATTTTATTCTTATTGATCTGTGACAGAATGTATATTTAAACCAGTGAGAAGGTCAGACTTGCTGACCTGTGAGCTTATCATTCAGCTTCTTAGTCGCACCTGAGCCTGTGGAATGTGATGGCTTCCTTCAACTCTGTGCATGGAAGAATGTCAACAACAAGCATGAAAGTTTAATGTGGAGAGGCTTGAGCTGGGACAATTGTCAGCAGTGTGAATGGAATATTTTACCAGTATTGATACAATCCTTTCATCTCCACAGCAGTCATCCAATTATCTGAGTAATTTAGAAAACAGATTTATTTGAAATATATATATTTATGATTCAAAAATGTTTTTCAGTTACCACAGCAGGATAGCCCTTAACATTGTTAACAGCAGTGTTTGCAGTGATGAGGGACTGAGAGATCTTTCAATCCTTAATAATAAGTATAATTTGTCTTTGGCTATTCAAACCATGTAAGAATTGTTAATTGAAGCTTCTGTAAATTCTTTCAGTGTGGAAGATGTAAAGGCTGTTGGATTATTTCATTTTTATTTTTTTCTTATTTTACTCTCAGATTTTTTACTTTAGACTTCAGAGTTTTAGAGATACAGTGCAGCCCTTCGGCCCTCCGAGTCCACACCGACCAGCGATCATCTCGTACACTAATACTATCCTACACACGAGGGCCAATTTTACAACTTTCCAAACCCAATTAACCTACAAACCTGTACGTCTAAGGGAAATTTGTAAATTGTCTCTAGTGTGTAGGATAGTGTTAGTGGGCATGGACTTGGTAGGCCGAAAGGCCTGTTTCCCCACTGCATGTTTACAGTCTAAAGTCTAAAGACTGGTTCATTTCTAAGCCTAATAACAATTTTTATAAAGCATGAAAGATTTGCTAGTCAAAATATTGCAAAGTATTTGCCATTTTATCTTTCATTTCAGGTCACTGTGTCAGTTTTAAATTTTGGGAGTATGGTGCGACTGTATCTTTTCCTGGAACTAAATGTGTTGGTTTATAATTGCAATGCGAGTGGTGTGAGATACCTATTGATGGAAAAGCCCCCTGAGTCTGTTAAATAAACTTATCTCAGCCAAACTTATCTCAGTCAAGTGATATGGATGCACTTGGGCTTAGGAAGTGACAGGAAAAATCAACAAGGGCTTGACACCATCACTATCAGAAAAGTGTGCAAGTGGTGACATGGTGTGACAAAGGGATAACTCGGCTGATGGCTCTGTCATCTGCTGATGCTCATAGTATAGTCTTGCATATAGCCTGAAATGTAAGCCGCTTTTGCCTAAGGTATAGTGTTTTAGTGCCTTTGGGCAATAGATACCTAGAACATAGAACAATACAGCATAGGAACAGGCCATTCCGTGTACAATGTCTGTGCCAAACATGTTACTGAGTTAGATTAATCACCTCTGCCAGCGTGTGATCCATATCCCTCCATTCCCTGCAGATTCATGCGCCTATGTAAAAGCTTCTTGACCGCCACTATCGTAGATGTGTCATTGCTGGATGACAAGTTTTAAGAAAATGTAGCCCCAACATAATTCAGGTCGATAGACTAAATAGCAAAGTATTATAAGTACAATCTAGATGAGCAAATATGACGGATTAATACCACCAATAATTTTGTAGATAATTATCATTAATTACAAATTTAAATTCTGTGAATAATTGTATTGAATAAATACAAATCATAAGTGCTAATTAATTGGATAAATAATTTAGATGAATCCCAATTAATTGTACACATCCTACATTGAATTGAGTTCCAGTTAAATTATGTATAATTATATAGGTAAACACTATGAATGCACATTATAGATAATTGTGTGCACAAGATTTACTATGGCTAAACATTGGGTAATTACATCAATCAAAGCAGATATGAATGTGCCAGTTTTTATTCATTGACAGCATTTTCACTTGGAGTCAAAAGGTTCATAAGCCATTGCAGCAGAATTTGATTATTTGGCCAGTTGGGTCTTCTCCGTTAAAGAAACAAATCCAGCTCTAGAGACTAGTTCACCTAAAATAGGACATGGTGTTGGATCATGGCACTGCCGGAGGTATATTTTAGACCAGACATCAAAAATTGAACCCTCTCGATACTCTCAGGTGGATGTTAAAGGAGCATTTTTTTTCAGCCTTTCACCCAGAGCACCTCATCAGAGCTGGTCGTGCATCTCATTGCTATTTGTACTGTTTGAAAATTGACCAATGGATTTTCTACATTATAAGTTTAGTTTAATTTAGTTTTGTTTGGTTTAGTTTAGTTTAGTTTAGTTTAGTTTAATTTAGGTTTAGTTTAATTTAGGTTCATTTAGGTTTGTTTAATTTAGTTTATTATTGTCACATGAACCGAGGTTCAATGAAAAGCGTTTTTGTTGCATGCTACCCAGACAGCAGAAAGACGACACACGATTACAATCAAGCCATCCACAGTGCACAGATACAGTATAAAAGGTATAACGTTTAGTGCAAGATAAAGTCCAGTGAAATCCAATCAACGATAGTTCGGACTATCAATGTAATTACCCAATGCTTCGTTCAATGTAATTACCCAATGTTTAGCCATAGTAAATCTTGTGCACACAATTATCTATAATGCTCATTCATAGTGTTTACCTATATAATTACGTGTAAAGCAACTTTGTTACATCCAAACTCATGTAAGGTTTTATATGACTGCACAACTATTGAAGCTAATTTTACAAGTAAAGAATAAAATACCACAAAAAGTTCTTTGGATTATTGCCATAAACAATGATAGAGGTGCCCATTTTGGATATTTTCATAATTAATCATATAAATATTATGCACAATAGCCTCATTAATTCTATCATCTCTTTTCTTCATATTCCCCTTGTGGGATACCACCCGCTGGGTGAGATGATCAGGAACATACATATTAAAATCTCAGTATAAGTGGTTTTGCTACCTTGCTTGTATTAGTTAATGAGATAAAAAGTACATTGGGGTGGCATTGTAGTGCAGCTGCAGAGTTGCTGCCTTTCAGCACCAGAGGCCCATGTTCTATACTGACTATGGGAGCTGTCTGTACAAAGTTTGTAGATTCTTCCCGTGACCGCATTGGTTTTGCCCGGGTGCTCCGGCATCCTCCCATACTCCTAAGACATACAGGTTTGTAGGTTAATTGGCTTCGGTATAGGTTGTAAATTGTCTCGTGTGTGTCGGACAGTGCTAGTATTCGGGGTTTGCTGGTGAGCATGGTTTTGGTGGGCCAAAGGCAGAGCTGCCAAGTAGTACGGATTTTCCGTATTTTATACAGAAATGCGATAAGAATACTAATGTACAATTTTGTGTTGTTAACTATGGATTTTAAATACGAAGTTCAGTTCAATCTGAAGAAAGTTCTCGACCAGAAACATCCCCATTCATTCTCTCCAGAATCGCTGCCTGTCCCGCTCCAGGTTTAAACAGAGCGCTGTCAGTTTAACGCGTGGGAATTTAAACGAAGAGCTGTCGGCTGGAGCGCTATGGGTTCTAAATATGGCACTACCGGCTGGAGCGCCATGGGTTTTACACACAGCGCTATGGCCACAGCACTATGGGTCACAGACTGTTCAGGAAAATTCTCGTATAACAATGAGTCTTTAGAATTCTCTTTGAGGCAGTGGTAGAATTCTGGATAAGCCTAGTGGTGAAATTCTGGATAAGGTTACCAGTGGGATTGCAGTTACATTGGGATTGGCCTTGATTTTACAGAACGGTGGGTGGGCTCAAGGGGCAGAGAGGGAGGGGAGGGAGAGCTTTCCTAAAGTCTACTTTCAATTCCACTGTCTTAAGGTCAAGGTTGTTGCAAATACACCAGGACACCAGCTTTGTCACTTCCTGTCTGTAGGCAGATTCCTCCGTATCCTGGATCAGTCCAATCAGGAATGTGTCATCCGCAAACAAGAGAAGCTTGACAGAGGAGTTTAAGAGGGAACTGCAGATGCTGGAGAATCGAAGGTTACACAAAAAAGCTGGAGAAACTCAGCGGGTGCAGCAGCATCTATGGAGCGAAGGAAATAGGCAACGTTTCGGGCCGAAACCCTTCTTCAGACTGATCGGGGGCGGGGGTGGGTGGGGAGGAGTTGACAGAGGAGTCTGTGGATGTCCAGTTGTTGTTATCGAGAGAGTAGAGGAGCGGAGAGAGTACGCAGCCTTGCGTCCCTTGACTCTATGACTTAATGTCATTCCACTAGCTACTTTCTAAGTTTAATCAGTTCATTGGCAATATTGTTTGTGTTTCTGAGGATACTGCTATTAAGTGCTCCATGAGCTCAGTACTAGTGTTTGAGGTCAATATTATTGCATCTTTAGTGATGTACGTTCACCATCTCAGTTCTACTTTCTCACCCACTACCACTGCTTCGATTTCAATACCAATATCTGCTTTGATAAACCTTTTTTTTGTTATATACCTTGCCTTCTTTTGTAACCTTCACTAATTCTACAATCATTTTTGAAAACCGTCTACTGTTCCCTCTTGTTTGCCTCATCTGAGCCTAGGTATGTTATCATTCCAGTTCTGTAGTACCTTTTCTAAACCTCTCTTCTTCCACAACTCTCTTATCACCTCTCTTTTCTCTCAACATTCAAATAGTAGGTCCAATTTCAGATCACACCCCCAGATCCTCTCTAATTCAGGATTGATCCAATATTATTTGCTAAGGAACTTGAGATTTTATTTTATGTCAACTCTAAATGAATGCTAATATTTTTTGGCAGTCAGTTCAAAAGAAGTTGCATTCCATCATTGTCAAGGATACCAGCTTCACAAAGCATTATCTGAATGCCTTCCCCTTCACACTTCATTTTGCATAATTTTACTTACCAAGCAAAAGCTGCTTTTCTGCATTTGATAATTCACGCTGCATGATATCTGATGTGCTACTGATCTGTGTTGATGTCAGCTAGAATATCAATGGACAAAGGATGGCAAAAAATACAGAGAGCTATGGAATATAGAACATAGATCATAGAATAGTTCAGCACAGAAACAGGCCCTTCAGCCCACAATGTCGGTGTCAAACATGATGCCAGGGTAAACTATCCCATCTGCCTACACATGATCCATATCCCTTCATTCCATGCATATACATGTGCCTATTTCAAAGCCTCATAAATGATATGGTATCTGTTTCCGCCATCACCCCTGACAATACACTCTAGTCACCCACTACTCTCTGTGTAAAAAACTTGCCACGCACTTCTCCTTGAAACTGTGGACCTTCTCACCCTAAAGCTATGCCCTTTAGTCCTTGACATTTCTGCCTTGGGAGAAAGGTTCTGACTGTCTACCCTATCTTGACCTCACATAATGTTAGATACTTCAATCAGACCTGCCCTCAACCTCTCCAGTGATCCAGGTTCAATCCCGACCCAGGGTATTGTCTGTGTGGAATTTCTGTAGTCTCCATGATCGTGTGCATTTCTTCCGGACGCTCTTTTTCACAGTGAAGATGGTGGGTATATAGAACAAGCTGCTAGAAGGGGTACTTGAGACAAGTACCCCTTATTTGGACAGCTATATGGACAGGAAATGTTTAAAGGGATATTAGCCAAATGTGGGCTTGTGGGACTAGTATCGATGAGACACCTTGGTGTGCCTGGGCAAGTTGTGCCAAAGGGCCTGTTTCCATGCTGTATGACTTTATGATTATGAGTGGTGTTTTGCACCAAAAGCTTTGGACTTTACCTCAGTCAAAGGATAGATTAGTCACTTGGTGAGATACTAGAGAAGGCATAGAGCTGCAAATCCTTTTGCAGGGAAGGATGAAAAAGAATGGGGAATTCAAAAGAGGTTGACACATCAAAGTAAATTATCTGATACACTGCAAACTCTAGAATCAATCTCCCCAGTTTGGTATTTTATTGAATTGTAGGTTTATGTTAATTTATATTATCTGAGCACAGCAAAAATCACTAGAAACTTGAAAAACTAGCATTATAAAAAACAGAGAATTCTAGAAACGTTGCATATCAGGCGAAATCTTGGGAGAGAGAAACAGTGTTAACTTTTCAAATCAACAACGTTGCATTAGAAATAACAGTGCACTTCAGAGAAACCAGGCTGTAACCTAGGAATCTATGTTCTGTGCTGCAAGGCACTGTTGTATGTTGGCATGGCAACCATTAAAAGTGTTTTATTTATCACAGCATTCTTTTCACTCTTCGGAATAATAAGTGACATTGGAACAGTATTCCTAGCTTATTAAATCAACGGTATAATGTAACGATACTTAATGTATACTTAACAAGTCATTCTTGCAACTGGATCCACCCATAAATTGATTGGGGATCAAAATGCGTTCCAGTAACATAAAGATTGATTGATGTTATTGAATTTAAGAAATCTGTACTAACGGCCACTGAATGGGTATTTTTTTTCTTACTGCACAACTTGGCAATCCACCCACTACTGCACTGGACAGTTGGAAAATAGTTAAAGTACAACTACATACAAGGAGTATTTAATTAAACATCCTTTATCATTAGCTTTAGCTCACTTTCTCAACAAGTTATTTTTCCATTGGGCTAACACAATCAATACAATTCCCTTAATTTTCATTGAATTAATAGTTTCATTCTAGATGCTTTTAATCGCAGTTCTATCATTGATCATTTTAATTATACCTTCGGTTTTGTACAATTTCAACCTAATTTGATTTCTTCATTCTAAAGAAACCTGAATTGAAGAAGCTATTTAGTCAGATGTTTTTCCCACAGAAAGCAAAGGGTTGGCTTTACATCCATTATCTGGTCTAGTTGGCAATAATGTTACTGGGTGTAATCCAAAGACCGTTGAGCAGTTGCTGCCTTGCACTGCCAGAGAAATGAGTTCGATCCTGACCTTGGGTTCTGTCTGTGTGGAGTTTTTACATTCTCCCTATGTGACCGTGTGGGTTCTCTCCGGGTGCTCCTCTTTCCTCCCACATCCCAGACATGGTTAATTAGCCTCTGCAAAATTGTCCCCAATGTGCAGGGAGTAGTTGAAAGTGAGATAGTATTAAACTAGTGTGAATGGGTAATCGATGGTCAGTGCGGACACAGTGAAGGCCTGTTTCCAAACTGCATCCCTAAACTAAAGTAATCCTAAACCAATAATCTGCGGATGAGTTCAGATTCCACTCGGGCAATGTAAATTCCATTAATTAAATGAAACTAGGTTAAATTAACACATATTGAATTATTGTTTTAAAACATTTTATAGTTCATTTTGTGAGTGCCACAGTGGCCCAGCGGTAGAGATGCTGCCTTATAGAGCCAGAGAACCATGTTCGATCCTGACTACGGGTGCTGTCTGTACAGAGTTTGCACCTTCTCCATGTGACAGTGTCCGTTTCCACCGGTTGCTCCGGTTTCCTCCAACACTACATAGATATGCAGGTTTGTAGGGTGATTGGCTTCTGTAAATTTTCCGTTGTCTACGATAAAACTAGTGTATGGGTAATTGATGGTCAGCACGGACTCAGTGGGCCGAAGGGTTTGTTTTCATACTGTATCTCTAAACTAAACTAAACCCAATTAAGAGTCTGAAGAAGGGTCTCGACCCGAAATGTCACCCATCCTTTTCCTCCAGAGATGCTGCCCGACCCGTTGAGTTACTCCAGCATTCTGTGTAAACCCAATAAAGGTTCATCTTCAAACATGGGCATGGAATCTTGCAGCAACCATCCACCACCATCTCTCAGTTGGTGAATCTGTACGCTTCTACGCTGAACATTACTTGAACACAGAATGTACTCTGTGTGGGTTACTTTATTACATTTAGACATAAATGTGAGGTTCTCCACTTTGGTGGCAAAAACAGGAAAGTAGACTATTATCTGAATGGTGGCCGATTAGGAAAAGGGGAGATGCAATGAGACCTGGGTGTCATGGTACACCAGTCATTGAAAGTAGGCACGCAGGTGCAGCAGGCAGTGAAGAAAGTGAATGGTATGTTAGCATTCATAGCAAAAGGATTTGAGTATAGGAGCAGGGAGGTTCTACTGCAATTGTACAGGGTCTTAGTGAGACCACACCTGGAGTATTGCGTACAGTTTTGGTCTCCTAATCTGAGGAAAGACATTCTTGCCATGAAGGGAATACAGAGAAGGTTCACCAGACTGATTTCTGGGATGTCAGGACTTTCATATGAAGAAAGACTGGATAGACTTGGCTTGTACGCGCTAGAATTTAGAAGATTGAGGGGGGATCTTATAGAAACTTACAAAATTCTTAAGGGGTTGGACAGGCTAGATGCAGGAAGATTGTTTCCGATGTTGGGGAAGCCCAGAACAAGGGGTCACAGTATAAGGATAAGGGGGAAATCTTTTAGGACCGAGATGAGGAAAACATTTTTCACACAGAGAGTGGTGAATCTCTGGAATTCTCTGCCACAAAAGGTAGTTGAGGCCAGTTCATTGGCTATATTTAAGAGGGAGTTAGATGTGGCCCTTGTGGCTAAAGGGATCAGGGGGTATGGAGAGAAGGCAGGTACAGGATATTGAGTTGGATGATCAGCCATGATCATATTGAATGACGGTGCAGGCTCGAAGGGCCGAATGGCCTACTCCTGCACCTATTTTCTATGTTTCTATAATGCCTAGCAGTACCATCTCTAACCAAGCTGGGCAAGCCCCAATATACATAAATGTCATAGAGTGGAACAAAAGGAGGTGAACTTATTTGCTCTTATTAATGAACAAGTCACAGCTATCAGTTAATGGTGATAGCAGCATTGGGGATCCTGCAGAGAAGGACACTTACCTTCACCCAAATGCCATTCTAAATGGGATAGCTTTAGAATAAGTAGTAGAAATAAGGAACAGCAGATGCTGGTTCACACAAAAGGACACCAAGTGCACGAGTAACTCAGTGGGTCAGGCAGCATCTCTTGAGAACATGGAGAGGTGATGTTTCAGGTCAAATCCCTTCTTCAGACTGATTGAAGTGGGGAGGTTTGGGAAAAAAGCTGGGAGAGAGGAGAAGTAGGACACGGAACAAGTTAGGTAATGTTCAGTTGGCCATTGTGAGCAATAGAATCTTTTAGAGACATAGTCTTACAATGTGGAAACAGGCCCTTCCGCCCAACTTGCCTGCACCAGCCAGCAGGTTTCATCTACACGTCCCACCTGCCCTCGTTTGTCCCTTATCCCTCTAAACCTGTACCTGTCTAAATGTTTCTTAAATGTGGCAATAGTACCTGCCTCAGCTTCCTCCTCCGGCAGTTCGTCCCATACACCCACCACCTTGATTTGATTAATTAATTGATTAAGAGATAAGATTGATTAGTTAAGATATGTTCAGTCCATACTAAAGCAAGGTGAAGGGAATCTGGTCATTTAAAAACTGATCACATTACTGTTAAGAACAAACAATGGGAGATATTTTTGCAATGTTATTAACGTAATTAGTAATCATTACTAATCATCACAATTCATGACTAGTCATGATTTGTGAGGATTAGTAATGGATTAGCCTGAAATCCAATTTCATAGGACTCACTTGATTCCCGGCGCCAGAAGTCAAACATGGACAAAAGAGCTGAATTGCAAACTTAATGTGAATGAGATGGTTCTCAATATCAGAGTCACGTGTGACCAAATATGAAACTTTAAAAGTAAAGTTAATGCATTAAACCCCTCATACAACAGCAGCATTCCGAGTGTAAAATTATTTTTAATCAATGTGAATTTGTTCTGATGAAGGGTCTTCTGCCTGAAATATTATCTCTGTTCCTCTCACAAAGATCCCCCTTGAGTGTTTCCAGTATTTTCTTTGTTGTAGAGTTGCTGCCATACACCGCCAAAGATCCGGGTACGGAGTTTGTGCATTGTTCCTGTCACTGTGTAGATTTTTTCCGGGTGCTCTACTTTCCTCCCACATTCCAAAGAAGTGCAGGTTTGTATGTTCATTGGCTTCTGTAAAAATTGTCCCTTGTGTGTAGGCTAGTGCTAGTTCACGGGATGATCAGTGACAAGTGTCAGTGTGGACTCAGTGGGCTGAAGGGCGTGTCTCACGCTCTATGTCTAAAAACTAAATATCATTCTATTGATGGCACAGTAACACAGCTAATAGAGGCACTGCCTCATATTCCTGGAGACCTGGGTTCAACACTAACCTTAGGTGTAGTCTGTGCAGAGATTGCACGTCCTCTTTGTTACCATATGGGTTTCATCCAGGTGCTTTGTTTTCCTTCTACATCCCAAAGACACATGGCTCAGAAGGTTAATTGGCCACTGTAACATCTCTCTAGTTTATGTGGGAGGTCGAATCTTGGGAGAGTTACAAATTACTGCAGCCAATTAACCTACAAAGCTGCACATCTTTGGGGTAGGAGGAAACTGGAGCACCCGGAGGAAACTCACAGTCACAGGGTGAACATACAAACTTCATACAGGCAGTACCCGTAGTCAGGATCGAACTCTGGAGCTGTAAGGCAGCAGCTCTACCGCTGCGCAGCTCTGTCACCCTCACATAATACCTTTGTCCCATTGTCATATATTTTACATTTACCATGAAAAGATAGGATTCTAAAACTATAACACCAACAAGGCGTTCAATAGATGTCAATCAAAAGACCTCATGGTGAAAATAAGAAGATTATAAAAGTGACACTTTACCTGTCACCTGGTTTGTGACGGGCACATCCAGACAGAGATGAGATCTGACCTTTGACATGGTTGGCAACATCTAATCTGCTGGGTCAGAATATGTCATTGAACACCGGAGGGTGAAAGTGATTTGCTGTCAGATTTCCGAGAGGAACAAGCTTCTGGGAACAATTTAACCTTCTTAATACCAAAGAGAGGGATTAAAGAGTGACAGAACCGGAAAATAAAGAACAGGAAATAACTGTTCGTATTCAAGATTTGTAAAATTTGCTAAAAATATTGACACCGACTGAACTTCAGGCTTATATTTTATACTGTTATGTGTAATTAAAATCCTATTTACATTTTTCATGAATATGCAAAAATATTTTCAAAATGCATTACTGTTAATGAGATGCTGATCATTGCATTTTATTATATTTTTTGCATCAAGATGCAAGAATTCCCCAAAAAGAGCTGTTGAATGTAGACTCAAGACTAGTAAGGGTGTTTCCAGCAGCCCAGACTGTTGCTGAGAATAAACAGCAGAAATGTGTCTGCCTCTGCTATTGGCGTGGTAGCACGGTGGTGCAGCAGTAAAATTGCTGCCTTATAGCGCCTGAGACCCGGGTACGATCCTGACTATGGGTGCTGTCTGTACAGAGTTTGTAGGTTCTCACTGTAACTGCATGGGTTTTCTCTGGGTGCTCTGGTTTCCTCCCACACTCGAAAGACGTACATGTTTGTTGGTTAATCGGCTTCGGTAAAATTGTAAATTGACCCTAGTGTGTAGGATAGTACCAGTGTATGGGGTGATTGCTGGTCAGCGTGGACTCAGTGGGCTGAAGGGCCTGTTTCCACACTGTATCTCTCAACTCTAAAGTCTAAGGAGTGTAACTGGCTGCTGATAAAGAGCAGTCACTCAGTGGGTCAGGCAGCTTCTCAGAAGGACATGAATAAGGCAACTTTTCTTTGGGCTGATTGCAGTAGGGGAGAGATAGATGGAAAAGTGAGGTTGCGTAGGACCAAGCTAGGCAAGTAATAGGTGGATCCAGGTGAGGGGAAGGCTTGTTTGGCAGATGGGTGGACAAATGCAGGAGACAGAAAAGGACACAAAAAAGATATAAAATAAAAAGAGAAGAGGAGTGAAATGTGAAGCCAGAGGAAACAACATTGGAGGAAGCGGACAGGGGGAATGAAAAGAGGGCGGGATAATGGGAGAAATGGCTCTACACCCGGATGGGGAACAGGAAGAGATTGGGAAATTAAGGGGGGAGGGAAGTGTTCCCTAAAGTGTTCCCTAAAACTGGGGAATTTAATGTTCATACCATTGGCTAACAACCATTCCCCATCTCTTCCCTGTGCCCTACCTGGATGAGCACCCATTTCTCCCATTGAGCCGCCCTATTTCCCAGTTCCCATATCCCTTTCCATCTGAATCCCTTTCTCTAACTTCACATTTCACCCCTCTCCTCTCCTTTTCATCTGTGGCCTTTGTCCTGCCATTTGCCAATGTCTCCACAGCACTTCCTTTCTAGCTTTCTCCCCCCTGCTGCAATTAGTTGGAAGTCAGAACGTTCCCAACCTGAAACATCACCTATCCACGTCCTGTAGAGATGCTGCTTGACCTGCTGAGTTACTCCAGCATGAGTAGGAATGAACTGCAGATGCTGGTTTACACTGAAAATAGACACAAAATGCTGGAGTAATTCAGCAGGGCAGGCATCATCTCTGGAGAAAAGGAATAGGTGAGGTCCCGGGTTGAGACCCATCTTCAGAGTCAGGGAAGAGGGAAGCTAGAGGTATGAAAAGGTACAGAAACGGTACTCCACCATTTTGGTGTTTTGGTCAAGATTTTACCATCTGCAGTTCCTTGTTTCTTCAGAGTTCCTGACGTGGGTTTCAGAATCTTCTTGAGGGAAGAAGTGAAATTTGGCTAGAGAGAATGAGAAAGTGTCAAGATTTCACACTTGTGCACAGTCTCCATTAAACATAATCACAGACCCAAAACTAAGCTCACAAGGTCAAAAGGAATAGTAGTAGAATTAGGCCATACGGCCCATTCAATCATGGCTGATCCTCTCTCTCCTAACCCCATTCTCCTGCCTTCTCCCCATAACCTCTGTCGCCCATACTAATCAAGAAATAAAGATCCAAGTGAGTTGCAAGATTAATCAGGACTTCTCCAACACTGACACTTTGTTGGTGGTTTTCGAGATCATTAACTAATGTTATTGCCTATTTCAAAATACATCTTCCATTCCCCACAGTCCAGTGTGTAATTGAGTGATATTGCAACTTGCTTGAACAGCAGAGGACAATACTAAATTTAGAAATTTTGATTAAAATTCTCCCATGTCTCATCACATTCAGTTTATCACTGCAATGATTGGGTTCTTATTAACCTGACCATGTGGGACAACTTTATTCCCCAAAACTGCAGCCCCATAATTGTCTACCTCCCATAAAAGTCATGATATTTTTGCAGTTCCTTTGGGAAATAATTAGAAAAGGTATTAACTCATACCTTACTAAGAAAATGGAAGTTCTATCAGACTAGAACCAAAAACAGAATATGCTTGAATTGTACAGTAGGTCAGGAAGCTACTGGGAAAAGAACATGAACCTGTTTTAATTTTTATGGGTAACAGTAGTATTTTTTGTCTAACAGTTAGATTATAACATGAAAAAGAAGACATTGTAATGCAAATGGAAAGCAAAAGATTGTAAGGTGCAGGGGTAGGGCTCATGGACCCTTGTCTGCTACACCATTAAGAAGTTGTTAACAATTAGTTAACAATTGAACTAATTGTTAACTAATTTCCAGTTTCACTTTCCTTCCTCATCGAAAAAAACAGCACAGAAATGGGTCATTTGGCCAACTATGTCTGTGCCGAACATGATGGCAAGTTAAATTAATTTCCTCTGCCTGCTTGTGATCCAAGTCCCTCTATTCCCTGAATATCCATGTGCATAACTAAAAGCCTCTTAAATGCCATGTATCTGCCTCCTCCACCACCATAGGGAAGACATTCAAACTATTTTTCACCTTCCATCACAGTGAGGAATGTGGAGGAGTCACTGTGGTGGATGTTTATGCTAAATTGTATTTTGTGTGTTCCGTTGCTTTTTATTTGTATGACTGACTTGGCAAATAAAATTCCTCGTATGTTTCAAAACAAACTTGGCTAATAAAGTATCAATGTAATTGATTGTGATTGTGATCCCTGGCACGTTCCAGGCACTCATCTCTCGCTGAGTAAAAATTGTGCCTCAACTTAAAGCTATTCCCTACAATCTTTGACTTTTCCACCTATGTAAGGGGTTCTGATTGTCTCCCCTGTCTATGCCTCTCATAATTTTATATACTTCTGTCAGGTCTTCCCTCTGCTTTGGACGTTCCGGAAAAAACAATCGCAGTTTGCCCAACCTCTCCTTATAACTAATAACCTCTAATCCAGGCAGGGTCTGAAGAAGGGTTCCTACGCAAAACATCACTCATCCTTTTTCTCCAGAGATGCTGGCTGGCCTGCTGAGTTACTCCAGCACTTTATGTCTATCTTCAGCATTCTATTAAACCTCTTCTGCACACTCTCCAAACCCTGCACATCCTTACACTAAGGGGGATGACCAGAAATATGCACAACACTCCAAATGTAGCCAAACCAAAATCCTGTAAAGCTGTAATGATTTCTTGACTCATATATTCAAATACCTGACCAATGAAGGCAATAATCCTTCTGAAAGTGTAGAGTCCCGACCTAAAATGTTGCCCATCCTTTTTCTCCAGAGATGCTGCCTGACCAGCTGGGTTACTCCAGCACATTGTTTCAATCCTTCTTTACCATTCTATCTACTTGTGCTGGCACTTTCAGGGAGCTATGAATTTGGATGCCAAGACCCTTCTACATATCAATGCTGTTCAGAGTCTTGCCATTGACTGGAGTTAATTGTCTCCTAACTCCTAAATGATTCCCCCACAGCCCAAAATACTATCTCAACCTTAATTATACTTAAACTCAGCATCCTTAGCTCTTCAGTTTCAAAAATGATATTTTAATCCCTGGATGAAGAATTTCCTGTTCATTTCACTCTTAAGGGGCTGTCCAACTGTACGAGCTAATTCAAGAGCTTTCCCGAGTTTAAAAAAAAAAATCAAACTTGTGGTAAGCATGTAGAATGTACGTTGCAAGCACGTCGGAGCTCGGGGACGTCTATTAGCGCCTCGTAATGCTAACGGCAGGTACTCGGGAAACGCGGTAAGCTCATGAAGACGCGTGAAGATTTTTCAACATGTTGAAAAATGTCCACGAGAGCCCCGAGTACCTATTAGAAACATAGAAAATAGGTGCAGGAGCAGGCCATTCGGCCCTTCGAGCCTGCACCGCCATTCAATATGATCATGGCTGATCATCCAACTCAGTATCCCATCCCTGCCTTCTCTCCATACCCCCCTTAGCGGCTATTACCGTAATTCTCCAAGTTTGAATCAAGGGAAACTCAGGAGAACTCTTGAATTTGCTCACACAATGGTACAGCCCCATTACGCAGAGGATGTTTTACCTAGTTTAGTTTAGTTTAGTTTTATTTAGTTTAGTTTAATTTAGTTTATTATAGGCACAGGCAGGTACAGTAAAAACCTTTTTGTTGCGTGCAATCCAGTCAGCGTAAAGACTATACATGATCGCAATCAAACCGTCCACACTGAACAGACACAGGATAGAGGGTATAGTGTTTAGAACAAGATAAATTCTAGTAAAGTTCGATTTAAGATAGTTTAAAGGTCTCCACTGAGGTAGTTAGGAGGGTAGGTGTTGGTGGGAGAACGGTTCAGTCGCCTGAAAACAGCTGAGCGGAATCTGCCCCGGACCACTGTCCTTAGAAAGTCGAGCATGTCCCCTATTCAACATGCGGCCACCAAACGGGCTATTTCACAGCAACTACCTTGTCCATTCCCTCATAATCAGATATGTTTTGATCTAAACATTCAGAAGAATGACAAAAGGAGGTGCAGATGCAGTCCGGTTCATTGGCTGATACAGTGATGTCGATGGTCTCACTTTGTACACAATAAGGGAAATTACTAATATTATAATGAATATGCAATTTAAATGTTGTTGCTGAACTTGTGAACCTCAAGAGTCAAGAGTGTTTTATTGTCATGTGTCCTGAAAGGGAACAATGAAATACTGATATGCAGCAGCACATAGATATGTAAACATAGTACTCTGTAAAACCTATAATGGACAACAAAAGTTGTCCAAATATAATGTGTGTGTGTGTGTGTGTGTGTGTGTGTGTGTGTGTGTGTGTGTGTGTGTGTGTGTGTGTGTGTGTGTGTGTGTGTGTGTGTGTGTGTGTGTGTGTGTGTGTGTGTGTGTGTGTGTGTGTGTGTGTGTGTGTGTGTGTGTGTGTGTGTGTGTGTGTGTGTGTGTAAAACAAGGCAGACAAATAAATAGATAATAATAGTACAAAAATAATGCCCCAAGTCTATATATTTCACACCTAAATTGGAGGTTGTAGTATTTCATGTCCTGAGGGTTGTAGGGAAGAAGCTACTCCTGAACATGGACATTACAGTTTTATATATACCTTCCCCTTTGTCTTTGTGCAGCATTATGTCTGTAAAACAAAGTTTTTAATAGGATAGGGTAAATGATAAGGTATTGCCTCCTTCAGAAATGCTGATACCCAGGAATAGATGGCACTCACACATCAGCGGATATCTGGACAGGATCATTGATTGAACTCAGATAGAGACGCCGTTCTTTTCTGGTTGAAAGGATAAGAAGTGTTCCTTCGAGAATCGACGTGTTTAGGAATTGAATCTGTGAATCTGATCTTAACAGACAACTTTACAACCAGCTTGTTGTTTGAGTACTCCAAAATCTGCTTTATAGTTTGGTTTAGTTTGGTTTAGTTTAGTTTATTATTGTCACTTTATATCGAGATACAGAGAAAAGCTTTTTTGTTGTATGCTATCAAGTCAGCAAAATGACTATAGATGATTACAATCAAGCCATCCACAGACACAGGATAAAAGGTATAACTTTTAGTGCAAAATAAAAACTATTAAAGTCTGATTCAAGATAGCCTGAGGGCCTCCAATGAGGTAGATGGTAGCTCAGGACTGTAATCTAGCTGGTCGTAGAATGGTTCAGGTGATAACAGATGTGAAGAAACTATCCCTAATTCTGGAAGTACTCATTTTCAAACCAGTGCCTCACGACTAGGCCAATTTCACAGAACTGGACAAATAGACTCAGGAATAGTTGTTTTCCGAAAATTATAACTACTCTTAATTCAAATTCACACATGCACTGACTTCACAGCCCAACACCCGGACCTTCCATCTGTATATATGTATATAGCGCCGCAGAATTGTGCACCTATCCCCCCCCCCCCCCCCCCCCCCCCCCCCCCTCCCTTCTCCCTTTTTTTTTTCTGTTTTTCTGTTTCTTGTTTTTTGTACTAAATTATATGTATGCACTGAGTACGAGCAGCTTTTAATTTCATTGTACATGTATAGTGACAATAAATGGCATATCATATCATATCATATCATCATATCATATCATATCAACTGGAACCTGTTATGTTTCTTGGCACAACAAAATCACTGATGAATCTGTCCTCTCCCTGACCAACATGCCCAGCATTCCTGCGATCCCTGAGGATAAATGTCCCTGCTGGCTGGGACATGTACACGGGTTGGAGAATGGAAACATCCCCAAGGAGGTCGCCAATGCACGAAGGCCAAAAGGAAGATGAATGTTTTGCTACAAGGATACGATTAAAAGAGACATGACAAATTTAAACATTGGGACTAACAACTGGGAAGTGGAGAAAGCACCTCCAGGCGGGTATGTGTTTCACCACCCTGGAGGCCAGGCCCCAATGCCACAAAATGGTCAACGGCAACAGGAACACACTCCCCAATCCAACGGCCAGAACCAACTTTACTTGTGGAAGCTGTGGGAAGGTCCACCTGTCAAGGACAGACCAAGTCAGCCGCAGCAGGAAATGCAACCACAGATGAAACATTCCCCTCTCCAAACAGGGCACCAACAAAGATGTACCATCATCTCTCCCTGATGGAGACATTGTGGACTGGGCCAATTTCACAGCCACTCGAACATGTGAAACTGTGAGACTCTTTTTGTTGGGCTAGAATTTTGTTCATTCAGAATGATATACCAGGTTGAATTCATTATTGCAGGTAACAATGTTTCGCTGGAAAATAATGGTCTCAATATCCCTCTTGGTAATGTTTTGCAGGATGATGTTGCAAATTTTCACAACAAATAGGTTGTTTCAACCATAGAATTTATTCATCAACTGATCCAACTCTTTGACCTTAAACATTCTCTAGGCATTATGTACTATTTCAGCAGAATACAAATTATGCCTCCCTACATTTTAGTTTTCTGTATCTGGGGGTTAGTCGGTCCTCCATCGCCCGTCTCCAGATGGTACAGAATGCAGCTGTTCATCTCTTGACTGGCACACAAAAGCATGATCATGTTTCACACCTTTTGGCCTCTCTCCACTGGCTGCCTGTTCAGTATAGGATTTGTTTTAAAATTCTTTTATTTACTTTTAAATCGCTAAGTGGTCTTGCCCCATCCTACCCATCTGAGCTTCTTCACCCTTATTCACCCTCCCGCTCTCTCAGGTCAGATGATCAGCTGCTCCTGATTGAGCCAAAGACTAAGTAGCAATGTTACAACATTTTGAGATTTAAAAAATCAAGTCTGCAATTTATCCCATCAGATAAAGCATAACAATAAGTTTAATTTGACACCTAATTCACTTTCATATCTCAAGTAATAAAAAGGTTATGGCCATTTTCATACTCGGAAATTAGCATCTTGTTCCCTATTGATTTTCTATGGACATAACAAAAAAGCTGTGATCGTGGACAGTCAAAAGTCCATAACCTTCTTAAAAATTAAGAGAACTGAATGAAATTTTCAGTTATCATAGATTGAAGCATTCTGAAACAAATATAAAATAATCTTACTTGGATGACCTGAAATTAAAGCATATAATTAGTTAGTTAGTATATAATTAGTTAGCATATCATTTGTAGCTAATTTCAAACTTCAATTACTAGATCTAAACATCTATCCATTTCTTAATAAATGATTAACATTTTTAAATAGCCCATGTGTCCAAATAATATTCACAAATAATTCACAATAAAACATAATTTTAAAATCAATTTATAGGCCAAAATGGAAGGAATTTAGTGTTCATTTGCTGTAAATTAAAGTCAATTTAAATCGGCTTTCTAGTGGGTTCCTGTGAACGCGCTGGTTTAGAACGTTCACATTGCGCTGGATTTGTGCCCTCAAGTGCCCAGAAAAATACTGCGGGATATAAAGAGCCCAAAATGAACTACTCGCTATAGAAAACTTTATTAACAGGGTTATATACAAGCCCCATTTAATGTAAAAATAAGGTACATACCTTTAATTGTTTGCTTTATAAAACCCTGGGGCTGCGAGAGGTTGCGGAGTGAGAGAGTGATTTTTAAACTACTATAAATATTATACAAGGCCATAAAAACTAATAATACCTTTTGCGACGGGGTCTTTCAGCGATTTTCCGTTAATGATTTACTAGGCTGAACATTTTCGATTTGAACAGCCTAGTAAAAATCGCGTTTTAAACCCGCCCCCTCTAAACAGCGCCAAAATCACACACACGGGGTAGGGCAGATGCTCAGCCACGATTCAGGTAGGTTTTGTAACATACCTAGACTAAGCGGAAGCTCAGAGGGGACCGTGCCTTTGCTGTGTCGGCTCCGAGATTGTGGAATGAATTGCCTCTGCACGTTAAACAGGCCCCTTATCTAGCTGTTTTTAAGTCACTCCTGAAGACATATCTATTCTCCGTGGCCTTTGTAGACCAGTGAGGTGTTGAATTGTTTATTTACTTTATTTGCTTGGTTTTGCTGCGTGGTTCGTACTCGTGTTTTATGTATTTTAATTTATTGTTTGGATTTTTGTATGTAATTTATGCGCCTCGTGTTAGCTGTATGTTCTGTTGTTCTGCCTGTTTTATGATGTCTTGCTTGATTTCGTTTTTCTGTACAGCACTTTGGTCAGCTTTGGTTGTTTTTTAAGGTGCTTAACAAATAAAGTTATTATTATTATTATTATTATTATTATTATTATTATTATTATTATTATTATTATTATTATTTGCTTTATTTAGATTAGTTTAGTTTAGTTTAGTTTAGTTTAGTGATACAGCACGGAAGTGGGAACTTTGGCCCACTGAGTCCATGCCGATCATCAATTATCCATACACTAGTTTTATATTATCCCACTATTGCATCCTACAGACTATGGGCAATTTACAGAAGCCAATAAACTAGTAAGATTAAACGAGAACTTACCAGTTTGAAGTTTGATCTGTATTTTATGAGGAGTTACGATGAGGGATTACGTGAAGAACCTGCTCAGCACGCATGTGCGGCATACTTCAAAGCAGCGGTGTGGAATCACAGATAGACACAGTTATTGAAGTCAACATAGTAAAGAAAAGGAGACATCAGTTTAACATTTTGACCCATATTAATGAGGGTGGGAGCGGAGGGCACGTAATCCCTCATCGTAACTCCTCATAAAATACGGATCAAACTTCAAACTGGTAAGTTCTCGTTTAATCTTACTATTTTACTTCGGAGTCACGTGAGTGACTACGTGAAGACTTCAAAGCTCTGTGATTTCAAACCGTGTAACAGGTATTATTTCACGCACTGCCGAAGTCCTTGAGGGAGGAAGTGTGTTATCGTAATCAACCAATGAATCTGTTTGTAGAAAAACACAATGGTATTTTTTAACAATAACAACCAAGAAATTAAATTGCTCCCTTGGGCTTAAATTAAATATTTGCAGTCTGTAAAATCTTTCCTGCAAATAAAACAGGTTCTGCCAACAGCTTATTATAAAATTTTTGAACGGTCTTTCCCCCCGACCATCCTGCTGTAGCCAGGATGTGGTCTATAGGCATGTCCATTCTTTTAGCCGTCGATGTGGATGCTGCCCTGGTGGAATGAAATTTGTGCATGTTAGTTTTTATCCCAGCAGCTTTTAGCACCTGCTTGAGCCATCTCAAAATGGTTTGGCTCGTCACCCGACCATAAGGTTTTTTATGACTGACCCACAAGGCTTTTCATCTCCCTCGAATATTTTGGTTGTGTCTATGTAGGATAGTAGGGTCATGGCACATAACCGTGGTTCTGGCGGGTAAGCCCGGAATTCCACGACTGGATTAGGTGTTCCAGGTCTGCTCTGTTTGATCAGTCCCTGGATAACAACAGAGATCTGGTCTGGAGCTGTGAGCATGGTGTCCAGTCGCAATAGGTGTAGTGACTGGACCCTCTGTGCAGATACAAGTGCCATCAACCTGAGTGTTTTGAGCATAGATTGTTCCAGGTTGAGGGATCTGGATGGTGGCCATCCCCTGAGGTATGTCAGGACCACACTGACATCCCATGTATGGGCGTACCTTGGTCTAGGGGGTTAGAGTTGTAAATACCCTTGATTAGTTTGACCACCAGCGGGTAGGTCCCCATGGCCTGTTGTCCTGGAGCTGGTTTTAAATAGACAGGCAGGGCACTTCTAGCTGTGTTGATGGCTCTGTAGCTGAGTCCTTCATCGTGGTGAAGGTTTGCCAGGAATTCCAGTACGTTGGTAACTGTAGCGGTTGAGTAGGTGGTCCCTGTATCCAAGCAGTACTTCTCCCATTTTTTGATGCTGGACAAGTGCTGTGTTTTAGTGGATGTTCGGAGGGATGCTGACATGGTGTCGACGGTTTGTTCTGATAATCCCAGTCCCAGAGTGGTTTGTGCAGAATCTGCAACCCAGGAGTTTGATTTTTTTTCTTTTTTTTTTTCTTACCCCATGTCACGAGTGGCTTGTGCCCAACACTGGATGTTAATAACTCTGGGTCACTGGGGAATACCATCGGAGTTTCAACAACCATGTCATGGAGTATTGGGAACCATGGCTGCGTAGGCCAGTCGGGTACTATCAAAATACCTGAAGCAGAGTCCATTTGTATTTTGCGTAGTCCCCGACTGATGAGGCAGAAGGGAGGAAATGCATAGAAGAAGAATATCCCCAATCCAGCGCAAACGCATCTACCGCTGCTGCCTCAGGGTCTGGTAACCGTACATGCAAGTGATGCATATTTGTGCATATGCTTTAAACCATAAAAGTCACCCATCTCTAGATAATTAATGCCCAGTGTAAGTGGTAATGATGACTCTGGGTTAGTCCATCTATTACCTGTGCTTGATATAGAGTTAGTTGCTCCCCAGCCTTGAGCACTGGCATCTGTTTGGATAACTAACATAGGGTTAGTGATGATAATAGGGCTGTAAGCTATGCCAAACGTTTTTTGCCCACCACTGTAGTTCTGATATAGCTTCAGTGGGTAACTTCATGACACGATCATAATGACCTGTATGTCGTTTTTGGTGCCAAGGTCCGAATTATGTAGCCGGAAAATGCTGCTACCATTTTCCCCAATTACTCTGTTACTTGTCGAGTAGTTGGTAGTTTGTTGACCATTAGATTGTTGCATGATTGTGCCAATTCAACTATTTTGTCTCTTGGCAATGTTACAGTCACATAGACTGAATTAATTGTGAAGCCCAAGTAGTCCATGATAGTGGATGGCTTCAACTTAGATTTATCTGGATGTAAGACAATCCCAGGGTTTCGAATAATTGTTTTGTAGCTGAACAGCTAACATAGTCAATTCCATGGTCTTGCGTACCATTTAAGATGTCATCAAGATATGCCATGACAATATGTTTTTGTCTCCTGAATATTGCCAGAGCTGGTTTTAGTGTCTTGGTGAACAATCTTGGGCTGATGTGAACCCATTGGGTAACGCTTTAAACTGCTATAGCTGCCCCATCCAGGTAAATTTCAGGTATCTGCGATGATCCTTGTGAATGGTACTAAATAGTAAACATCTTTAAGATCAATCCTTGCCATGAAGTATCCTTTGGAATTTAGTTGTTTGGCAGTAACAACTGTGTCCATTTTGAAATGTATATACTTAACAAACATATTTAGTGAAGTTAAGTCAATGATGATGTGACATCCACCATCTTTTTTGGGTTTAGTGAATATATTTGATACGAATTGCAAGGGTTCAGGTTTTCCCATGATACCCTTTGTAATTAGTCTCACCAGTTCAGCTTGTCCCTCTCGTTTCTTTAACAGAGAGGGGAAAATACCCTCTGGGGTGAATGTTGACCTGGTGGCAATTTTTCAAGTATGAATTGTATTTGTATCCACTAATGCCATTGAATATATACTGATCACTCATGATAGACTCCCGTGTGTTAGTATTACTCTATATGCTGGTAGGAACCAGACCCACCTACCTCCATGGTTATGGGTATTCTTCTGTTTCCTGCCGGTCCAACGAGTGGTGCACGTCGTCTGACGTGGCGGTGACGTTGGGGGGTGGCACATTTTCCATGGGATCCGCTCTGGGCCCTGGTCTAAAGAAGACTTTCGGTGATAGAATGCGGACCCGGAGCTTTCATCAGTCCCATATGGTAGACGTCGACTGATGGATCCGATGGGGTGCTGCTGCTTATTGTTTTTAGTTTTGCTCGTCCTGGGGCCTGCCCTCATGAGACCGAAAGCTTGTTAAGGCCTCTCCATATCCTTCATATGCTTTGTGAGGTCTTTGCCAGAGAGCAGTGGGTCTGGCTCAGTGGCTGGGGTTTTGCACAATCCCGGAAATTTAGGATTTTATGGCAGGTTTTATGATTTGTTTACGAAGGTTGTGGTCCTCTCCATATTGGTCCACGGAACGAGCAGACGATGTGATGGCTGACGTCAGGAGCCTGAGGATCCGCTGCAGTTTTAGCTCCTGGTTCCGAATGTTTGACCCAACGTGTCCCCGCTTTTGGCTGTTTACAGCCGGCACTTTAAGGGACTCACAGTTCTCTGGAGTTGTATACCTCATTGACCACCTCTCCTGTAGGGCCTTGAACGGCCTCCTGCACGTGGGGTTTCAATGTAGCGGTCCACCACACCTAGCAGCTCTTCCTGTTCCTGCACCCCTTGCATACTCCCGAGATCTTCAGCCATCGTCCCCTCTACTTGACCAGCCCAGTCCTGGTCACCAAAGCTACCCTCGGGTAAGGAGGAAGCAATGGGCAGTGCAGAAGACACTGTGGAGGGAGTGCCTGAACTCCCCCTGCGAGAGCGCCCCTCACACGCGCGTCTCACTGGAGCTCCTGCTCCAGGAGCCGCTCCATGCGGCTCACGCGGCTGTATCTTCCCCGGGCGGGTGGAGAGACGTACCCTTCCGACAAGTCTTCCATGGCTTTACTTCCAGCCCGCTGCTCAGGTGCTAGCGGGCTGGGCTCAGCGCGGTGTCGGGGAATAGCGGAGCGCCCGGTAAGCGGTACTACAGCCTTGTTGCTGCTCCCCCCCAGGTGGAACGCTCCTCCGTGGAGTCGAGCGGGAGACAGGTCTGTTCCGGCGGCTGTCTTTCCCCCCGTGCGGGTGGAGGGACGTCCCCGTCCGACAAGTCGGAAGCCACCGGCCGGACGCCGCTTCCGTGGTTTTACTTCCAGCGCAGTGTCGAGGAATAGCGGAGCGCCGGGTAAGCGGTCTTACCGCCTTGTTGCTGCCCCCCCCCCAGATGGAACGCTCCTCCGTGGAGACGAGCGGGGGACAGGTTTGTTCTAGAGCCTTTCTTCTCTGCCTGACAGCAGAAGGCTCCCTGTGAAAGAAAAACCCAACCTCAGAGCTTACCTGACGGTCCGTTCTTTCACCCCATAGCGGGTGCGCCTGACTCCCGATGCGCCGCTGTTGCTCTGCTGAACGTAATCCCGCGCATGCGTGCTGAGCGGGTTCTTCACGTAGTCACTCACGTGACTCCGAAGTAGAATTATAAACCTTCATGTCTTTGGAATGGGTGAAGAAACCGGGGCACCCGGGGAAAACCCATATGGCCACAGGGGGAATGTGCAGACTCTGCACAGACCGTCCCCCCCCTTCGATGCTTCGATCAGGTGCATTCTTGTCCCTGAGTGAGGAGCGGCCAAGTTCAAAGCCTACATTAGGTTCTAAACTATGCCATCACATTACAGCCTATTTAGGAAGTTGCACATCATCATAGAATTATAGTCATACAGCGTGGAAACAGGCCCAACCTTCCCTACCAACCAAAGTGCCCCATCTACATAGTCCAAACTGCCTACATTTGGCCCATATACGTCTAAGCCTGGCCTATCCATGTACCTTTCCAAATGTTTCCTAAACATTGTGGTAGTACCTGCCTCACCTACCTCCTCCAGCAACTCGTTCCATATACCTTTCACCCTTTGTGTAAAAATGGTGTAAATCAGGTTCTGATTAAATCTTGCCCCCCTCACCTTCAATCTATGTCCTCTGTTTCTCAATTCCCTTACTTTGGGCAAAATACCATGCATTTTCCACATCTCATGATCCTATACACCTCTATAAGATCACCCCTCATCCCGCTTTGCTCCAGCCAATAATGTACTAGCCTGCTCAACCTCTCTCCATAGCTCAGGGTATCGAATCCTGGCAACATCCTCCTAAATCTTTTTTGCACCCTTTCCAGCTGAACAACAAATGGAAGTGAGATGTAAAGCACCATCTGCTCCCGCAGGTTTTACAAATAATCCTATTGTACCATAAAGAAAAAGAGCAAGGCACTTACTTCAGTGAACTGGCCAATATTTATCCTTCATTGAACATTAATAAAACTGATTATCTTGTCATTATCACATTGTTGTTCGTGGGAGTCTGCAGTCAGTAAATTGGCTGTTGAGCTTCTTGCATTACAATTGTGATTATATTGCAAAAGTACTTCCATTAGCTGGCAGAGTGAGTTGGAACATCATTAAAAGGACATGAAAATATTGCACGAATGCAACATTGTTTTGTTTTTTCTCAAAATTGTCTTGGTCTTGAATGGGATGTGTTCGGTTAGTTTTGTTTAGTTTAGAGATGCAGCACGGAAACAGGCCCTTTGGCCCTCCGAGTCCGCACCAACCAGCGATCCTCGCACATTAACATAAGCCTACATATTCTAGGGACAATTTACACTTATACCAAGCCAATTAACCCACAAACCTGTGCGTCTTTGGAGAGTGGGAGGAAACCGAAGATCTCAGAGAAAACCCATGCAGTCACGGGGAGAACGTACAAATTCCGTAAAGACTGCACCCATAGTCAGGATTGAACCCACATCTCTGATGCTGCAATGCTGTCAGGCAGCAACCCTACCACTGTGCTGGTCGAACGGTTCCAACGTAATCAATGTCCTTAAACAATTTCCCTGAGCAAATTTGATCAAATTAATTACACGTCTATGTTTGATCATTTTTTGACAAATGTTGGACGACACATACAAACATCTATCAATCCTTTTGAGGGTGGCAGGGTGGCGTAACATTAGAGTTGCTGCCTTTCAGCGCCAGAGTCCCAGATTCAACCTTGACCTCGATTGCTGACCGTGTGGAGTTTGCATGTTCTTATTGATTACCTCCAAGTGCTCCAGTTTCCATGCATGTCCTAAAGATATGTGGGTTTGTAGGTTAATTGGCCTCTGTAAATTATTGTGTAAGGAGTGAATAAGTGGGATTACATAGAACTAGGATGAACAGGTGATTGATTGGCGGCATGGACTCAGTGGGTCAAAGTCCCTGTTTTCATGCTGTATCTCTAAACAAAACTGAACTTGCATAATAACACTCTTCCTGCTGCTTTAACCTTATGTGAAATGTTTAAAATCACTTTGTGTGTTCAGCTAATTTAAGTAAATCTGAAACCTTAAGCATCTCAGAATGCTCCCAATCTTATTCCCTAAAAGTTTCTAATATTTTACATCATGGTGAAAGAATATCAGGGATTAGGTAATACTATGTTAGGTAGTTCTACAAAACCTATATTTGCAATCACCGCCAAGTTATCAAACACAAATGATGAGAAGGGGAAAAATTGAAAAGATTTTGGACATGCATTTACATGAAAATGTTTGTTTAGAAGACTATTTCAAAAGGTTTAGGGAGCTAAATAAGATTTAATTCTGCATCCATTTTCTGCCTGGTACTGCAATCTGCTCAAATTGAATGCTGGTAAGAGAGCTGATGACTCAATAACACTGTGGTTGATAATGATATTAACCTTCTGTTGTTTGAGCAGGTGGATTGATCACAGCATAATGACACTGATGGAATTAGTGTCCAACTGTGGGAATGAGAATAGAGCCCATAAATACTCTCACAAGAGCAGTGTAGCAGATTGAAATGTCATTTGCCCACAATGTTAGTGGAGGGTTGTTTGTTTGGCAGCATGGAATTAAGGTGAACCAACTGGCTAACTCTGCCACTATAGTTTAGATTAGTTTAGGGATACAGCATGGAAACAGGCCCTGTGGCCCACTGAGTCCACGCCGGCCAACATTCACACATACACTAGTTCCATCCTAAACAGTAGAGACAACTCTGCCAGTTTGACAGAAGCATTACATTACATTTAACATTACATTAAGTGGCTTTCACTACAACCGAGGTTGAGTGATGCCATCTGCATTTTGCAGTTTTGCTCAAGGGTAAGCTGGGCGGATGAGCAGTCCTCTCCCAGCAAGAAAGAAAGAACACAATATACAACAGAAATTAAATATAAAACATAAAACATCCACCACAGTGGGACCAGCACTTCCCAGTGTGATGGAAGGCACAAAAGATCAGCCAGTCTTCCTTGTTCTGTGGACCCGTGGTCAGGGGCCCTGAACCCTCTGCAGTCACCGCTATGGACTGCCTGATGTACACGCCCTCTCGCTGGGATGAAGGAAACTCCGACGTCAGGATGGATCGGAACACCCCGCAGCTCGTAATTCCAGAATCAGCCGCTTCCTACTAGCGACCGCGGCTTCACGATGCCAGGTCCACAGGCCCAGTGGCCGGGGAACCTCTTCAGATGATCCTTGGCGAAGGTCGCAGGCAGCTCCACGATGGTAAAGTCTGTGCTCCACAGAGCGAGCTGCATGTAGTTAGAGCAGGCCCCCGCGGTCGGAGCTCCAACACTGGAGCTCAGCGATGTTGAAGTCCATGCTGTGCCTGCTGCTGAAGCTCTAGGCTCTGGGCCAGTCTCCGGTCTGAAAGGTCACACCAATCCAGTTGATAGGCCGTGAGGGGGGCGAAAATGCGACACGGAGAGAATTAGCATCTCCGCCGAGGTAGGTGACTGGAAACAGCTTCCCTCATTCCCCCGACAGCACCCCCGACATAAGACACACCAAGGGACACTAATACATACATTAGGACACACTAAAAAAAAAAAACGTGACAAGATGGCGCCATCTTGGAAGGATTCTAATGAAGCATGGAGGAAAATTAATTGTATGATATAGAGCAGCAGCTATATCAGCCAGTACATTGTAAATGTGTTTTCTTAAACTGTTTCCTTAGGCAACAAAGGTCAATATCAATGCGTGCTATTTACTCTAGACTTCAGACTTTAGACATGCAATGTAACAACAGGCCCTTCGGCCAAATGAGTGCTCTCCGACCAGTGATCACCCCTAACACCGGCACTATGCTACACACAAGGGATAATTTCCAATTTTACCAAAACCAATTAAGCTAAAAATCTCCATGTCTTTGGAATTTGGGACAAAACCAGAGCACACAGAGAAAACCCATAGGATCACAGGGAGAAAATACAAACTCCACACAGACAGCACACGTAGTTAGGATCAAACCTGGGTCTCTGGAGCTGTAAGACAGCAGCACTACCGCTGTGCCATCATACCACCCTTCTGCAGAAGCATGGACGAATTTTCATTGTTTGATATAGAGCAGCGTTATATCAGTTGGTACATTGCAAATTGCCTGGTTTCTTGTGCAACAGAGGTCAATATAAACATTGCTGCTGTACATTCTCAAATTGTGGAACATTTCTGGATGAAATTCTTAGTATAGTGAAGCAGGGCAACATAGTGGTCCAGCTGGTAGCACTGCTACCTCACAACACCGGGGTCCCAGGTTCGATCCTGATCACAGATGTTGTCTGTGAGGAGTTTGCACATTCTCTCTGTGAACGCGCAGGTTTCCTCCAGATGCTCTGGTTTCCCTGAACACCCCAAAGTCGTTCTGGTTTATGGGTGAATTGACCTCTTTAAATTGCTCCTAGCATGTAGAGAGTGAATGTGGTAACATACCTGTAGAACTGATGTGAACGGGTGATCAATGGTAGATGTGGACTGTGGGCTGAAGGGTCTGTTTCCATATTATATCTCTAAACTAAACTAAACTAAGCAGAAAGACTGAGAGGGTCAGAAATTTACCTTGTGCTCAAGTACTTTAGTTTAGATTAGGGATACAACATTGAAACAGGCCCTGTGGTGTTTCTGGTCATCAATGTAGGCCAACAAAATTTCTCCAGCAAAGTGCATTAGTTTATAAAAAATTTGGAAATTCAACATGTGTTACTTCATCCCAGTTTAATTTAATCAATGGAATTGACATTGGCCGCATTGGAATCTGAACACATTGTCATATATTTGGCTCAGTTTTGCTTTAGTTTAGAGATACAGCATGGAAACAGACTATGTTTAGCAATGTTACACAATTTTAAGATTTTAAAAATCAAGTCTGCAATTTATCCCATCAGATAAAGCATAACAATAAGTTTAATTTGACACCAAATTCACTTTTATATCTCAAGTATTAAAAAAGTTATGGCAATTTTCATACTCGGAAATTAGCATCTTGTTCCCTATTGATTTTCAATGGACATTACAAAAAGCTGTGATCTTGGATAGTCAAACGCTCATTTCTTAAGGAAAGATTAACATTTTTAAATAGCCTAAGTGTCCAAAGATTATTCACAAATAATTCACAATATAACATGATTTTTATATCTAATTTACATTAATTTATAGGCCAAATGGAAGGAATTTAGTGTTCAATTGCTGTAAATAAATACCCATTTAAATCGGCTTTCTAGTGGGTTCATGTGAACGCGCTGGTTTAGAACGTTGACATCGCGCTGGATTAGTGCCCTCAAATGCCGAGAAAAATACTGCGGGATATAAAAAGTCCAAAATGAACTACTCGCTATAGATAACTTGATATATAGGGTTATATATATATACCCCATTTAATGTAAAAATAAGGTACATACCTTTAATTGTTTGCTTTATAAAACCCTGGGGCTGCGAGAGGTTGCGGAATGAGAGAGTAATTTTAAAACTATTATAACTATATTATCGAGGCCTATAAAACTAATAATACCTTTTGCGACCGGGTCTTGCAGCGATTTTTCGTTAATGATTTACTAGGCTGAACATGTGCGATTAGTACAGCCTAGTAAAAATCGCGTTTTAAACCCGCCCCCTCCAAACAGCGCCAAAATCGCGGACCTGGCTGTGGGCAGATTCCCAATGACGATTCAGGTAGGTTTTGTAACATACCTACTATGTTGACCATCGACCACCTGATCACCCTAGTTCTATGTTATTCCACTTTCTCATCCACTCCTCACACATTTGAGTCAATTTACAGAGGCTGATTAACCTTCAAACCTGCACGCCTTTGTGATGTGGGAGGAAACCGGAGCACCTGGGGAAATCATGTGGTCAAAGAGGAAACGTGCATACCCCATGTAGACAGTGCCGAAAGTCAGGATTGAACCTGGGTCTCTGGCACTGTGAGGCAGCAGGCCCACTATTTGCATCAGTGTGCCACCCGCCTGAAAGTGCTTCACACCTGCACCACTTCCTACCAATTGCACAAACAAGGAACCGCAGATGCTTCTTCAGTATTGAACCTGGATCACTGGAGCTTCGAGACAGCAAACTCTAGGAGCTGCATCACTGTGCATGGTGGAGAAAAAGGAAACACGGATGCTGGTTTAAACAAAAGGACACAAAGTGCTGGAGTAACTCAGGTCAGACAGTATCTCTGGAGAACATGGATAGTTGATGTTTTGGGTCGAAAACCTTCCTCAGACGACAATCCATCCGTTTGTTTGCTTGCATTGATAGAAGTATAACCTGCCATTGATACTTCAATACCCTCCAGCAACAAGTATTATCTGAGCAGCAGAGATAAACAAATGACATTGGATTGTCTATCCATTGTTCAATAGTTCAATAATGCTTTTATTGCCACGTGTGCGCATTGCTAACACAGTGAAATTCAATTTCTTACAAACAGTCCAGTAGATTATTGTCATTACCCCGACCCCCCATTTGCAAGTGTACAGAAATAATCTACTGAGCCCACCTGCAAGAGGCGCCATGTTTTGGTGCCATTTTTAAAGTCCACGTTCTAGTTCCTATGAGCGTTCCAGGCGAGTCCCAGCCTGTTGTATGCTTCCAGCCATCGCCTTTCTTGGACATGACCTTTAGATTCTGCCCAATAGTCAATGTTCACTTTGATTGTTGTCAATGGAACTAAATATAGGGCACTGTTAAAAAAATTATCAGACCTGGCATGACCTTTAGACCACTGTCTGGCTGAATGTCTGAGGTAGTAAAATCTCTCAGCTTGTGTCGAAATGAACTCCAGATGCTGGTATGTAGCAAATATAGACACTGGTGTAACTCAGCGAGTCAGAAAGCATCTCTGGAGAAAAGGGATGGGTGACACTTTGTGTCAGAACATAAGGGTCCCGACCCGCGGCACCACCCAATCCTTGTCTCCAGAGATGCTGCCTGACCCATTGAGTTACTCCAGCATTTTGTGTCTATCTTCTATATCTCCAGTCTGAAGAAGGGACATACATCCGAATTGTCACCCAGTTCTTCTCTCCAGCGATGCTGCCTATCTCACTGAGTTACTCCAACATTTTGTGTCTATCTTCAATATCTCTAAGCTTGTTGGCAAAGAACATCTGCAGCCAAAATGCAGCAGCTTCTTTTTAATCAATGTGGGAAAGCATCAGGGGAAATTATAAACCGCTAAAGGGCAAAAGCATTTCAACTTTGCACAACTTTATTCATCCTAACTGAAGGTGTCCATGATTTATAAACACAATAATGTTCAGTCCTGTGGAAGTCTGCACTTATATTGAATTGATAACTAAATGATTCGCCACAGCCAGAGGGAATGCCAATGTTAATAACTATATCAGCTATAATGGTATCATTGTTCTTGTTCCAAACAATTTATCGGCTGAAAATCTATTTGTTTCAATGACTGTGATGGGATCTAAATATTTTTGACCGCTTGTTGCGACAATCTTATAAAATTAAGCATTCTAAGGTTGACTTTTATAAATATAAATGTGATAAATATTGAGATGTTACTTGTTAAATGTTAAAAATGGTGCTTGTTAGTCTAAGAAGATGATCCATTCATACTCCCGTTGTGTTAAAGCACACAATGAGAGTAGGTGTACGTTTTCTTTGAAGATAGACACAAAATGTTTAGCGGGTTAGGCAGCATCTCTGGAGAAATGGAATAGGTGATGTTTTGGGTCGAGATCCTTCTTCTCAAACTAGAACATCACCTATTACGTTTCTCCAGATATGCTACCTGACCCGCTGAGATGCTCCAAAGTTTGTGTCTATCTTCAGTATAAACCAGCATCTGCAGTTCCTTCCTACACATGTATGTTGCCTTTACTCTTAGAACCTTTATGAAAACCCATTCAATGCTAAAGAGCAAACAGCTTGAGAAACTCAGCGGGTCAGGAACTGTCTGTGGAAATAAAGGGATGGTGGACATTTCTGATTGTGAACCTGCATCAGGACTGAGTGTGTAGAGGGAAGGTCGCCACTATAAAGAGATGAGTTGGAGGGGTGAGGCAGGGGCTGGAAGGTGATGCACGGAACCAGGTGAGAAGGGGGGTGATGGGCAGAGACAGGAGAAGCCAATGTGAGAGGTTTGGTGCACTTGGAAACCAGTGACATGTGACTACAGGTACAGACAGATAGGGAGAGAAGATAAGAGGTAGATGGAGAGAGAATATGGTGGAGGGAGGCTGGAAGGTGATAAGTGGAAACAAAAGAGGCTGCAAATGCTGAAATCTGAATTGAACTAAAGGTACTAAATGAAACTAGATAAGTGAGAAAACACTGAGTGCTGGAGTAACTTAGTGGGCCAGGCAGCACCAGGAGAATGTGCATTGGTGACATTTTGGGTTGGGACCCTTCTTCAGACAGGGCAGCACGATGGGGCAGCGGTAAATGTTGCTGCGTTTCAGCACTTGCAGTGCTGGCGACCCGGATTTGATCCTGACTACGGGTGCTGTCTGTATGGAGTTTGTACGTTCTCCCCGTGACCCCATAGGTTTTCTCCGAGATCTTCAGTATCCTCCCACACTTCAAAGATGTACAGGTAATTTGTTTGGTGTTTGTGTAAATTGGCCCTAGTGTGTGTAGGATAGTGTTAATGTGCGGGAATCGCTGGTTAGCGCGGACTCAGTGGGCCGAAGGGCCTGTTTCTGCACTGTATCTCTAAAACTAAAACTTAAACCTAAAATCTATGATAGATGACAATGGATGGTGACATGGATAGGTGCCGTCTCAACTCTAAACGTCACCTATCCACAGATGCTGCCTGACCCATTGAATTACTCCAGCACTTTGTGTCTTCTTTAGTAAACTAGCATCTGCAGTTCCTTGTTTGCAGATAAGTGAGGAATGACAGGATCAACAGTCTCTTATGTACCCCTCTGATGCCCATTAATTATTGGGCAGCAAGATGCTCCATTTAAAACGATGATCTTGCATTTTTTCTAAATAGTCCAACACAAATTTAATTGTCAATGTGTGTCTTAAGGATCATTTAAATCTTTGTATTTCAAAGGTTCAAAGGTCAGTTTGTTGCCACATGTACCAATTAAGGTACAGTGAAACTCGAATATTTTCTTTAGTTTCAACAAATTAGGGATTTAACTTGAGAAGAGACCAGTTTAAATCAGATGTGAATTGAGACACGATTATTTACTAATCTCACATTAAATGATCCAGTACATTGCCACCAGAGTTGGAAATAGAGAACCTATTCAACAAATGAAAGTAATGGGATACAAACATAGAAACATAAAAAAATAGGTGCAGGAGTAGGCCATTCAGCCCTTCGAGCCAGCACCGTTCAATATGATCATGGCTGGTCATCTAAAATCAGATCCCCATTCCTGCTTTTTCCCCATATACCTTGATTCCTTTAACCCTAAGAGCTAAATTTAACTCTCTCTTGAAAACAGAGAACTAAAAGATGGGAGGCCAAACATCAAGGATGATATTGCAATTGATTGGTAAAGAAGTGGTAAAAGGATTCTTAAAAAATTACAACAGTTAGACTGTCAACATGGTTTTATAAAGGGAAAAATATGTTTAACAGATATATTAGTCATAAAATTATCGTTACACAACATGTGAAGAGACCCTTCGGGCCAACTTATCCATGCCAACCAAGATGACACGTCTGTTAGTACCATTTGCTTGCATTTGGCCCATATCTCCATATATTTCTGGTCTATATAGACTGGTGGTTATGACAATTAAATCAGCAGTGGATGTAGATAAATGGGAATCAGAGAATGCATTGCCTTTGCCTGTTCATAATCAAAATTAGTATAGCTCGATGGAGTACATGGCCTTCTAACTGTAAATGGCCTGAAAGATTTTTGACACCCAGTTTTGCCAGTACTTCAGACTTCAGGATTGGCACATGGACATGCAAGGAGTGGAGGGATATTGGTTATGTGCAGGCAGATAAGAGTTAATCTTGGCATCACATTCAGCATAGACATTGTTAGCTGAAGGGCCAGTTCAAGTACCATACTGTTCTGTGTTCTATGTTCTGTTTTAACCTTTGAATGAATCGACTGTCTAACAGATAGCACATATGTAAATGACCCAATTCACAAACATTAGAAAAATAATCTTCTTTTGTAATTTTTAATCATTAAAACTTCAAAGCTCTTATAAACTCTGCAGGTCTGGACATTGAAAATAATGCCAAAACACGGTGCCTCTTGCATGCAGGATCATTCGACTACTTCTATACAATTTTCTAATTGAAGATGTGTTTAGGTTTGGTAATACTCCAGGGGACCGTTTGTAAGAAAATAATTTCACTGTGCATTTGCACTTTGCACATGTGACAATAAAAACATAATTGAACCATTGAACATGTACACATGTGTGGAAATACGGACCTCCAGATAATCTTGGAACCAAATGTTAGCAAGTTGCACAAAACTGTTGGCTTTTTTATCACCCTAATGAATGATAAAGGGTGAGATTAAAGTTTGAACCACAGGGAACAAAGTGTTTGTAAGGAATAGGCACTTAAGTGAAGTTGAGGCATATCAGAGCAGCCAGATAGAGCAGGCTTGGAGGGTTGGATGTCCTAGTCTTGTTCCATTTTCTAATAGTCAAAATCAACTGAAGGAAATCTTATCATTAACACTTTCTCAGTCTCCACTATAACCAAGTAGCAACATGTCATGGCTCCATTATAGTTCAGTTGTACAATGTAATTGGTTTAGTCAATAGAAATAGAATAATTCCCCTCTAGCATTTAGTTGCATTGCATTAGGGGATTAGGATTGCAATTTTATGTTGAACAACTTGTTAATAAAGAGCAAAAGCATCTTTGTCACTTATTGCTACAATTTTCTGATAGCCATGATATACTTCATTAATACTTTTTTATAAAGAAGGCTTTGAGATTTGCAGCAGGTTGGGTACTTTGATTCATAGAGTGGTGTGAGAAAAGAGGAATTAAAGTTAAAAGGATTGGATTGTTGAGATAAATTCTGGAATCAATCTTACTTATAGAATAAATTGGAAAAATGAATTACTTTCAAAACACACGGGGGGTATATTTCAAAAACATTATTACATTGTTTGCAATTTTGTCCTAGTGGGTTGCAAAGTAGCATTAAAATATAAAGTGATTTAACTGGAATTATTTAATCATAGTATATAGCACCGAGTTGATGAGGAGTGGATGTGAAAATCTATTAATTAATCAAGTTAAAATTGTCCTCTATTGAAGATACTTAGGTCATTAGTAGATCAAATGGTTATTTATTTCTAAGCAAGTAGCAGCTGTTGTATCCTCCACTATTCCTAGAGTCATACGGTATAGTAAAAGGTCCTTCAGCCCAACTTGTCCATGCCGACCCAAGAGCCCCATCTAAGCTAATCCAATTTGCCCATGATTTGCCTGTGTTTTATATGAAATATGAACTAATTAAAAATGTTAAAACCAGGTGTGGCAAATTGGCCTGTTCTTTATGCCCTGCCCCACTTAGGAAACCTGAACGGAAATCTCTGGAGACTTTGAGCCCCACCCAAGGTTTCCGTGCAGTTCCCGGAGGTTTTTGCCAGTCTCCCTACCTGCTTCCACTACCTGCAACCTCCGGCAACCACCTGCAACCTCCGGGATATTCCACATGGATAGAATAAAGTATAAAATCTGATTCATTCTGATCTGATTGAATAACATGCTAAAACAAAGCTTTTCATTGTGCGTCGGTATACATGGCAATAATAAAACTATCACCAAAGCCTAAAGTTCACTGCAAAACTTTGGGTAAGGCAGGTTCTCTCTGAGGATTGGACATGTATGATTTTCGCCGATAGATTGCAATTGAAGTAGCAAGCATGTGGCTGCACCGGAGCAAACTTTAACAATTGTGAATTGTGAAACAAAAAGAAATAATTTTGGAAAAAAACCATGACCTCCAAGTTTCAGGAACAGTGTCTTCCCAACAACCATTAGGCTATTGACACCACAAACACCAACTAACATACATATATCCATATAACCATATAACAATGACAGCATGGAAACAGGCCATCTCGGCCCTACAAGTCCATGCCGAACAATTATTTTCCCTTAGTCCCACCTGCCTGCACTCATACCATAACCCTCCATTCCCTTCTCATCCATATGCCTATCTAATTTATTTTTAAATGATACCATCGAACCTGCCTCCACCACTTCCACTGGAAGCTCATTCCACACCGCTACCACTCTCTGAGTAAAGAAGTTCCCCCTCATGTTACCCCTAAACTTCTGTCCCTTAATTCTGAAGTCATGTCCTCTTGTTTGAATCTTCCCTATTCTCAAAGAGAAAAGCTTGTCCACATCAACTCTGTCTATCCCTCTCATCATTTTAAAGACCTCTATCAGGTCCCCCCTTAACGTTCTGTGCTCCAGAGAATAAAGACCTAACTTAATCAACCTTTCTCTGCTACTTAGTTTTTGAAACCCAGGCAACATTCTAGTAAATCTCCTCTGTACTCTCTCTATTTTGTTGACATCCTTCCTATAATTGGGCGACCAAAATTGAACACCATACTCCAGATTTGGTCTCACCAATGCCTTGTACAATTTTAACATTACATCCCAGCTTCTATACTCAATGCTCTGATTTATAAAGGCTAGCATACCAAAAGCTTTCTTTACCACCCTATCTATATGAGATTCCACCTTCAAGGAACTATGCAAGGTTATTCCCAGATCCCTCTGTTCTACTGTATTCTTCAATTCTCTACCATTTACCATGTACATCCTATTTTGATTTGTCCTGCCGAGGTGTAGCACCTCACATTTATCAGCATTAAACTCCATCTGCCATCTTTCAGCCCATTCTTCCAAATGGCCTAAATCACTCTGTAGACTTTAGAAATCCTCTTCATTATCCACAACACCCCCTATCTTGGTATCATCTGCATACTTACTAATCCAATTTACCACACCTTCATCCAGATCATTGATGTACATGACAAACAACAAAGGACCCAACACAGATCCCTGATGCACCCCACTCCAACCCAACAAACAGCCATCCACCATTACCCTCTGGTGTCTCCCATTCAGCCACTGTTGAATCCATCTTGCTACTCCTGCATTTATACCCAACCAAGAAGTTGAACCTTCTTAACCAACCTTCCATGAGGACCCTTGTCAAAGGCCTTACTAATGTCCATATACACAACATCCACTGCTTTACCCTCATCAATTTCCCTAGTAACCTCTTCAAAAAATTCAAGAAGATTAGTCAAACATGACCTTCCAGGCACAAATCCATGCTGACTGTTCCTAATCAGACCCTGTTTATCCAGATGCTTATATATATTATCTCTAAGTATCTTTTCCATTAATTTGCCCACCACTGAAGTCAAACTAACAGGTCTATAATTGCTAGGTTTACTCTTAGATCCCTTTTTAAACAATGGAACAACATGCACAGTACGCCAATCCTCGGGGACTATTCCCGTTTCTAATGACATTTGAAATATTTCTGTCATAGCCCCGGCTATTTCTACACTAACTTCCCTCAATGTCCTAGGGAATATCCTGTCAGGACCTGGAGACTTATCCACTTTTATATTTTTCAAAAGTGTCAGTACTTCTTTTACTTTGAAACTCATAGTATCCATAGCTACTCTACTAGTTTCCCTTACCTCACATAATTCAATATCCTTCTCCTTGGTGAATACCGAAGAAAAGAAATTGTTCAATATCTCCCCCATCTCTTTTGGCTCTGCAGATAGCTGTCCACTCTGACTCTCTAATGGACCAATTTTATCCCTCGTTATCCTTTTGCTATTAATATAGCTGTAGAAACCCTTTGGATTTACTTTCACCTTACCTGCCAAAGCAATCTCATATCTTCTTTTAGCTTTTCTAATTTCTTTCTTAAGATTCTTTTTACATTCCTTATACTCCTCAAGCACCTCATTTACTTCATGCTGCCTATAATTATTGTAGATCTCCCTCTTTTTCCAAACAAGATGTCCAATTTCCCTTGAAAACTAGGGCTCTTTCCAATCTTTACTGTTTCCTTTCAACCGAAAAGGAACATAAAGATTCTGTTCTCTTAAAATTTCACCTCCATTTCTCTTATACATCCTTCCCATAAAACAAAATGTCCCAGTTCACTCCTTTTAAATCATTTCGCATCTCATCAAAGTTAGCCTTTCTCCAATCAAAAATCTCAACCCTAGATCCAGTTCTGACCCTCTCCATAATTATATTGAAACTAATGGTATTGTGATCACTGGACCCGAAGTGCTCCCCAATGCATACTTCTGCCACCTGTCCCATCTCATTTCCTAACAGGAGGTCCAGCACTGCCCCTCCTCTAGTAGGTACCTCTATGTATTGCTGCAAAAAACTATCCTGCACACATTTTACAAACTCCAAACCATCCAGCCCATTTACAGAATGTGTTTCCCAGTCTATGTGAGGAAGGTTGAAATCTCCCACAATCACTACCTTGTGCTTACTACTAATATCTGCTATCTCCTTACATATTTGCTCTTCCAATTCTCGATCCCCATTTGGCGGTCTATAATACAACCCTATAAGTGTTGCTACATCTTTCCCACTTCTCAGTTCCACCCAAATAGCCTCCCTTGATTAGCCCTCCAATCTATCCTGCCAAAGCACTGCTGTAATATCTTCCCTGACAAGCAATGCAACACCTCCACCCCTTGCCCCTCCAATTCTATCACACCTGAAGCAACAAAATCCTGGAATATTTAGTTGCCAATCACAGCCCTCCTGCAACCATGTTTCACTGATCGCCACAACATACAGTAAGTCTGAAGAAGAATTCCAACCCGAAATATCACCCATCATTTTTCTTTAGAGATGCTGCTTGACCCATTGAGTTCGTGGGCACTTTGTGTCTATCTTTGGTTAACGGCGAATAAATTTTGAACTACAAAGTGTCTAGGTTGCATTAGGGATTGTTTTGTTTCGCACTGATATTGTTTTTTTTATTTCCTGAACTTTTTTTTGTTTTATTATGTTATTGATTGAGTACTGTGTTTACACACATATTATGCTGCTGCAAGTAAGAATTTTGCTGGTCCGTTTTGGTACATATGACAATTAAACACTTGACTCTTCTAGAACGGCACAGTGGTGCAGCAGCACCAGATAGCTTGGTTCGATCCTGACCATGGGTGCTGTCTGTATGGAGTATTACGTTCTCCCTGTGAACGCATGGGTTTTCTCCGGCTACTCTATCTTCCTCCCACTTCCTAAAGATGTGCAAGTTTATCGGTTAATTGGCTTCTGTAAATTGTCCTTAGTGTATAGGATAGAACTAGTGTACGTTGATTATTGGTCAGCATGGGCTCGGTCGGCCAAAGGGCCTTTTTCCAATCTGTATCTCAAAACTAAACTAGGCTCTTGACAAGCTGCAGATACCTGTTGACTGGACTGATAGCGCAAACCTGGAGATATCCCGAAAGAAATTCCCCTTTCTTAGCATCCAGCTAATGTGGAATCATACTCAGTTAGTTGAGCAAGTATCCTGGTAGCTGTTATTATCATTCTGTAACACTCCACTAAGCCATCCATCTTTGACCCATTGTTGCAAGTAAAAAGGGTAAACTGGTTAACCATATGCTTCTGAGGTTCCAGTGTGAAACTGTTATACACAAGGGGCAACATATATTTAATGAGGGCTATGCCCTTACCTGCAGTATAAGGCAGCAGGGCTCAGTTATTGAAACTAATTCTGAACTCTGAGCATACTCTTTTTGTAGGTACTTTTCAGATAAAAATTGCAAAACAATAATTGGTATTAGAGTGGAAAATAGTTTGGTCTATTGATTCTCATATATTTAACTGAATTTAGTTTAGTTTGCAGTGTAGAAATGAGGCATTTGGCCCACCCAGTCTACACTGACCAGCAATCATCCATACACCAGCTCTATCCTACACTCAAGGGGCAATTTATAGAAGCCAATTAACCTACAAACCCACATGCCTTTGGAATGTGTGAGAAAACTGAAGCACCTGGGAAAAGCTCACATGATTACAGAGAAAATGTACAAACTCCTTACAGCCAACACCCATAGTCAGGCTTGAACAGGTGCTGTCTGTGTGGAGTTTACAGGTTCTCTGGTGTGAATGGATGTCTGATGGTCAGCGTGGACTCGATGGGTGGAAAGAACTGTTTCCAGGTTGTGTCTTTCGATTCAATTCAATTCAGTTCAATTCAGAATGGGAGCAACTCAGCATCTGTGGAAGGAAATTGCTTGTTCATTCTTTCCACAGTTGGTGCCTGCCCCACTGGGTTCCTTTATTTAAGGTTTAAGCATCTGCAGCTCCTTGTGTTTCTTGCAAAGTGATTTTTAGTGTGTATTCCTTCTATTTCAAACTTAGTTACGAACTTAGAACAGGAATGAATTGCAGCAATTCCGAAGCAATACTGAACTGGACTATATGTAAGAAAAGAATGGGGTGGCACATCGGAGCCACAAACAAAGCAGGTACCTATGACCTAGGTTAATGGGATGGCATTGTGGTAGAGTTACTGCCTTACAGCTCCAGAGACCCGGGTTCAATCCTGACTACGGGATCTGTTTGTACAGAGTTTGAACGTTCTTGCTATGACCGCGAGGGTTTTCTCCAGGTGCTCCGGTTTCCTCCCACACTCCAAAGACGTGCAGGGTTGTAGGTTAATTGGCTTTGATGAGTTGTAACAACAAATTGGCTTTACAATTACGATAGTATTAGTGTACAATGGGACACTGCAGAAACCAACAGCAATGAATGATATGTGTGTTGGCACTTCCCGTTTAGAAAAAAAAGTCCTGACTAAACATATTACTGACCATCATTATTGTGATCCTGCATGAGATCAACTTTTGGTATGTGAAAGGGGAGCATCAATAAAAGGCAATTGCTTTAATGCACTTCTGCCATTTTGAAACTTAGAAGCCAAAGTGGGTTGAATCTGGGTGGTTTTCTTTCCTGCATCTACTTAGTTTCTATTGATTTTAGCCGAAATAATTAATGAGAAGCATCTTTAAGGAGCTGTCTCCACTAATGGTGTTTTTTTTGCTGTTGGGTGTTTGAAGATGGAGTGGTTTCTAATCAAGTGTGAAAGGTATCAGATTCGTAGACAGTTTTCCTTGTTCTTGAATCCACTTTTTTTCCACCACCTTATTAATCACTTGTTAAAGTTTTGCAGCATCACATTTCTGCTCTTGGCAAATCAAGGTGGTGTGGAAAACACATCAATTTGAACTCCCAGTTTACCTCATTATTCTATTCTTGCTCCCAGTTAATTTACTGTTATACAAAACCTAAGGGGATCAAGTCACGACGACCAATAAGATTTTCCATCATTTACAGTATTCCAAGACCATATCAGTTGAAATCAATTATCCTGCACAATCAATATCAAGAGGAATAAAAAATCTCACAGGTCCCTGATGCTGGGTTGAGAAGTCTTTTGATGCAGAAATGGGGTTAATGTATTCATAGCATATAGCCATCGCTGGCATGGCCAGGAATATATAGTGCATACCATATGCTCCTGGAACTGATTGCCCATCTCATAAGCCAAATAAGAGCCCATTACAATGGGTTGAAATCGAGGGGCCACATGGTGAAACAAGGAACTGCAGATGCCGGTTAATACATAAAAGGAAACAAAGTGCAGGATTAACTCAGCAGGATAGGCATGATCTCTGGAGAACGTGGATAGGGGACACTCCAGGTCAAGACCCTTCTTCATGCTGATTGTAGGGGTGGAGAAGAAAGCTAGAAGAGGAGAGAGGGAGGACAAAGCATGGACACAGGCGAGGTGGGGGGATTTGATAGGCAGATGATTAGAACCGGCCGGAACTGAAACCAGAAATTTCCTAGGACCTTACCTGTGTCTAGAGAGGGTACAAGCAACTTCATTAAGGCCACAACAATCTCCTCTCCTGCCTCTCTCAATAACGTGGGTAGATCCCATCAGGGAACTGTGGACTTAATCACCTTAAGTCTCTTCCAGAAGCCTGTGATCCTTGGATTGTGCATTGAAATGGGGAATCTTACTAGTAATCCTAATTTCATCAGAAGAACAAAGAGGAGTAGAATAGTATTTAGAGCAAGGCATCTGATGAGGTGAGAGAAAGGAAACTCAAGGTACAGTATGGTGAAAGTTGATTTTAATGAAAAAAAGGGAATAAATTAGTTGCACAGGAAAATAAATGCTTCAGATGGAATAATTTCTTGCATTTCCTCCCTAACCTTGCCAGGTGGGAAAGGAGAGTGGAAGTAGAAACAGGGAACCACAGATGTTGGTTTACACCTGTGCAGCAGGCAGTAAAGAAAGCAAATGGTATGTTGGCTTTCATAGCAAGAGGATTTGAGTATAGGAGCAGGGAGGTCTACTGCAGTTGGGGTCAGAGACAGCATCCCTGGAGAAAAATCTGGAGGGATTGCGTGACTGATTGGGATGTCAACTGTCTTATCAAGAAAGACTGGATAGACTTCTCTCTAGTTTAGAAGAATAGAGGGGATCTTATAGAAACTCAAAATTCTTAAGGGGTTTGTGGAAGATTGTTCTCGAGAGTAGACAGTTAAGGATAAGGGGGAAGAAAGTTTTTTTTCACACAGAAAATCAAAACTCTCTGCCACAGAGGGTGATAAGTTTTGGCTATATTTAAGAGGGATTAAATGGGGAATCAATTTTTTGTTTGCAGCCATGATTATTGAATGGCGGTGCCAAAGGGCCTTCCTACTCCTGCCAGTTATGTTTTTCTCTATGCAAAAGTGCTGGAGTTTTATCATCCCTGGAGAAAAATTGGATTCGTGATGTTTCAAATCAGGATCCGTCTTCAGTTTGAAGAATAATATACTCAATCACTTTGTGTTCTCGAGAGTAGAAGTAAGCTGGAAGAAAGTTTGTGAAACAAAATGATAATTTTGGATAAATGGGGAATCAATTTTTTGTTTGCATTTTTGCTGCCAAAGTACTTCCAGCCAGTTAGTTTTTCTCTATGCAAAAGTGGTTTTAGATCTTAACTTTAATAAGGTGTAATTAAATATTAAAATTCCATCAAACAAATTTTCCAGATTTGCTTAATGGAACAAGAAGGTCTTGAGCATGATTATTTTCCACACACATAATATAGTTGTGTTTCATAACTTTCACTTGAAACTTTCAATGAACATTCCCCATGCTGAATCTTCTAAAGCTCTATATCCAAAGCTCTATATCAACAAGAGAAACTGTACTTTGAAGCATGCTGGTTGTTAGTTCAGAGCTATGGGATCTTGGGGAACAATGCTGCTTGATGGAGTTGTTCATTTACCATGAAATAGCATGAATTCAAGGCATAATCCAATAAATACATCAAACAAAACATTTTCAGTTATTTGAGGCAAAAAAGAACATTATCTGAGTTTTTTGTTTAAGAAAGAACTGCAGATGCTGGAAAAATTGAAGGTAGACAAAACTGCTGGAGGAACTCAGCGGGTGAGGCAGCATCTATGGAGAGAAGAAATAGGCGACCTTTCGGATCGAGACCCTTCTTAAGACTGGATTTTGTTTTCATTACAACACCTTCACCCAGAATACAATGTTGATCATTGTTAATCAGGCCCGGGTTTGACTCTAACCTCAGGTGCTGTCTCCGTGGAGTTTGCATGTTCTCCCTCTGACCACATTGATTTCCTCCGGGTGCTCTGGTTTCCTCCCACATCCAAAAGCCATGTGGTTTTGTAGGTTATTTGGCCTCTGTTAAAAATTGCCACCAATGTGTAGGGAGTGGATGCGAAAGTGGGATAACATATGACTAGTGTGAACGAGTAATCAAAGGTCAGTGTGGGCTCAGTGGCCCATAGAGCCCGTTTCCATGCCGCATCTTTCAATCAATCAATCAATCAATCAATCAGAAATAATTCAGAAATAAGCTGCATATGCATCAATATTATTTCATCAATAATTTTAACAGCCAATTTACCTGTATACACTATTTGGGCAAACTTTACATTATACCTGTAAATATGCCCGTACGTTCAGAAAACCTGGTGAGTGTAACTTAATATATTCCTACAATTTGCTTACCAGTCCATTACTAGGCTAAAATCTTAAAAGGAAGGTTTGCTGAAACCATAGAGACTAGTTTTCATAACAATTCACCCATCCTTTCTGTAAATATATATTGCAGCGCAAGAAATAAATGAGAATGAATTATCAAAACACCTAGAAAAAGCTTTGAACTTTGTCATCATTATTTTATACCCTTCAATGAACTCATGTGTTTGAGGATTGCATTCAATGTAATATAGTCAAGTCAATCAAGATAGTTTATTGTCATGTGTCCCAGATAAGACAATGAAATTCTTGCTTGCTGCAGACAACAGAATATATACTTGTTTCCACAAACAATAGCATTAAAAGAAGAAACAAAGAACTGCAGATGCTGGTTTATACCAAAGATAGACTCAAAACGCTGGAGTACGCAGCGGGTTATGCAGCATCACTGGTAGAAATGGATAGAACACATCATCTATCTATTTTCTCCAGAGATGCTGCCTGACCCACTGAGTTACTCCAGCACTTTATATCATCCTTAGTATTAAAAAGGGCTTAGTTTAAAGCAGACATAATTTTTTTCTCATGATCAAATTGCTTTTATCAATTTTAGCTGAACACCACAATGCATTATTTTAGCCGAACACCACATTGCATTTAACACAGAACATAGATGAGCGCAGTGCAGAAACAGCCACAATATCTGTGCAGAATATGATGGCAGATCAATTCTTATCTACCTGCATACCATCTGCATCCCTTCACTCCTATATATCCATGTGCCTATCCAAAAAATCTTTTAAATGCCATGATCATCTCTGCTTCCACCACCACTACTGGCAGCGCATTCGAGGCACTCGCCATCCTTTGTGTAAAAGATTTGCCCCACATACTGTATATCCTTTAAACTTCTTACCTCTCACCATTAGAGCTGTGGACTCTAATAATTGACAATTCCATCCTGGGTAAAGGATTCTGACTGTCCACACCCTACATTTAGTTCACTGATATAATTTTCCTTTTTATTGTTGCATGTGCAAATGCACAGTGAAATTATTTTAGTTTAGAGATACAACGTGGAAACAGGTCCTACGGGCCACCGAGTCCTCACTGACCTGCGATCCCCATACACTAGCATTGTCCTACACACTAAGGACAAATTTCAATTTTTACCTACAAACCTGTACGTCTTCGGACTGTGGGAGGAAACCAGAGCACCCAGGGAAAACCCACATGGTCACGGGGAGAACGTACAAATTCCTTACAGACTGCGCCCATAGTCAGGATCGAACCTGGGTCTCTGGTGCTGCACCATCACTGAACATCCCTGTAATCCGCAAAATTATCCAATTCAAATACTCAACAGTCATATCACCAAATCAAAGCAATATTGTTCTACCTTTCACTAATGGTTTTCTGGTTACAGGGCAGATTAATTGGGAGTGATGGAGCAGGATTCCCAAAAGGTTAATTTGCAAGTTGAATCGATAGTAAGGAAGGCAAATGCAATGTTAGCATTAATTGCAAGAGGACTAGAATATTAAAGCAAGGATACTGAGATGGATCATCAGCCATGATCATATTGAATGGCGGTGCAGGCTCGAAGGGCCAAAGGGCCTACTGCTGCACCTATTTTCTATGTTTCTATGTTTCTATGTTTCTATGTAATGCATAGGCTTTATAAGGCACTGGTCAGATCGCATTTGGAGTATTGTGAGCTGTTTTGGGCCCCATATCTGAGAATGGATATGCCACCATTGTAGAGGTTCCAGAGAAGGTTTGCCAAAATGATTCCAGGGATGATTGGGTGAACATATGATGATCGTTTGACAGCTCTGGGCCTCTACTCACTGGAGTTTAGAAAATAACAGGGCACCTCATTGGAACTTACAGAATAGTGAAAAGCCTGGATAGATGGATGTGGAGAGTATGTTTCCCCTAGTGGGAGAGTCCAGGACCAGAGGGAATAGCCTCAGAATAAAAGGATGTACCTTTGGAAAGGAGAAGATGAGAAATTTATTTTGTCAAAGAGTCATTAATCTGTGGAACACATTGTTACAGACAGCTGTGGAGGCCAAGTCATTTGGTGTTTTTAAAGTGAGGTATGATAGGTTCTTGATTAGTAAGAGTGTCAAAGGTTATGGGGAGAAAGGGGAGAATAGTTGAGAGGAAAAGATAGATCAGCCATGATTGAATGGCAGAGAGGACTCGATGGACCGAATGGCCTAATTCTGTTCCTGCCTTATGACCTTATGAACATAATGTTCTGTTTCTAAGCATGAGTAGGTAACCCTGGCTTTGAATGTAAGTGTCTCTTTACCCCCATTAAATTAGAACATGGACTGTGTACAGCACAGGAATAGAGTCCTTGGCCTACAATGTCCATGCTGACCATGATGTCAAGTTAAACTAACCTCATCTGTCTGCATGTCATCCATATTCCTTCATTCCCTGCATACTCTACTGGTCAGTGACCTCCAAAGAGAATAACACCCACCCTCCACAACCCTCTCTTCTATGATTAAGTTCTTTCAGTTTAGAAGGATATGGGAAGACCTCATTCGAACTTGCCGAATAGTGAAAGGCCTGGATAGAACGGATTGTGGAGAAAATATTTTCACTAGTGGTAGTGTTTAAGACCAGAGGGCCCAGCCTCAGAATAAAAGGATGTACCTTTAGAAAGGAGATGAAGTGGAATTTCTTCAGCCAGAAGGTGGTGAATCTGTGGAATTCATTGCGACAGACGGCTGTGGAGGACGTCAATGGATATTTTAAAGGCAGAAAATTACAGACACTTGATTAGTATGGGTGTCAGGGAAGAAGGCAGGTGAATGGGGATGAGAGGGAAAGATAGATCAATCATGGGTGAATGGCGGAATAGACTTGATGGCCCTAATTCTGCTCCTATAACAAAATTAAACTAAAATAAATAAATAAGCCTATGATCACGTTACCAGGGATCCCATGCATCTTCATTTTCCTGTCTGTCTTTCCACTTTCCTACCCTCAATGATCACCTTTATTACCACCTCAAAAACTGACTACAGGTGCTGTCTGTATGGAGATTGTATGTTCTCCCTGAGAACGCATGAGTTTTTTCCAGGTGCTCCGGTTTCCTCCCACACTGCAAAGACTTACAGATTTAGAGGTTAATTGGATTCGGTAAAAATATAAATTGTCCCTATTGTGTTATTGTACGGGATAATTGCTAGTCGGCAAGGACACAGTGGGCTGAATGTCCTGTTTCCATGCTGTATCTCTGAAATCTAAAGTTAAAGTATGCAAAATTATGAGAGACATAGATAGAGTCGACTGTCAGAAGCTTTTTCCGAGGGACGACATGTCCAATATAGAGGGCATAACCACAAGGTCAGGGGAAAGCTCTGGTTTGAGATTGTCCAAAGGAAACATACTGTGAAGAGGATGTTGGCAATATTTAACTTGTGGCGTCACATCTAAACATGTTCACAGAGTTAGAGCCATGTTTGGCTGCACCATGATGAGTGTGTTGGGAGCATGTTGAGGGGCTGAGAGCACAGCCTTGCACGGGACCTGTGTCGAGAATTATTGTGGAGGATGTTTTTGTCACCTATCCTCACTGATTGTGGCCCATGGGGCAAGACGTCAAGCATCCAATTGCAGAGGGGGAGGCTGAGTCTTAGGTCCAGGTGTTTTCGATGAGTTTGATTGGAATGATGGTGTGAAAAAATCCAGGTACTTTCTCACAGGGGGTGGGGGGCATATCAGAAAACCTTTTTATTCTTGTTCCCCAAATCTTTCTGCACTATATTTAATATGTCATTTGCCTTCCTAACGGTTTGCTTCATGTTAACATTCATTGATCTATGAATAAGGGCAGCCAGGTTCCTCTGAACGCCCACAATTTTTAACCTCTCAACATTTAAAAAATGATTTTTCCTTCCTTGCTAAGTGGATGACGTTAAATTTGTTTTTCCACATTACATTCTTCCAAATTGCCATTTAGTCTTTGCAAGGACCATTAGTATACAATTATAAATTATAATTACTTCCTAACAAGTCTTGAGTGCAAGTTTTAACTCCAGGATTGTATCTAATGCGAACCATGAGCTAAACTAGACATGTTTCAGAAGAATTCTGCTTCAACACCATTGTGTAAATATCACCATTCATTTGTCCTAGTTCCACCACATTGATGCTACAGCCAAGGAAGCATGTCTGGTGGCACAGTGTCACAACTGGTGGAGCTGCTGACTAACAGCGCCAGAGACCCAGGTTCAATCCTGACCTCGGCTGCTGTGTGTGTGGAGTTTGCACATTCTCCCTGTGACAGCATGAGTTTCCCACCGGGGCTCAGGTTTCCCCCAATATCCCAAAGGAATCTGGGTTTGTCGGTTAATTGGCCTCAGTAGAATTGTCCTATGTATATAGGAAGTGAATGTGAAAGTGGGATAACATAGAACAAAGATGATCGGGTAATCGGCAGTCAGTATAGACTTTGTGGGCCAAAGGGCCTGGTTCCATGCTATATCTTTCAATCAAAAGAACCTCAAGTTCCTCACAAAACAAAGGGAATTCAGCATATCTTGATCACTTCTTTAATACCTAAATATACCACCACAAAAATATTCCCTTTCTTCCACGGACCTTCTCTTTCTTGAGATTGATTGACAGTAATTGCTAAAACAACTTATGTCTATGAATAGTTTAGAGCATTTGGAACAAACTGTTACCATCTGTACTGTTCAGGAAGAACCGGTTTTATTTTCAAAATAAAGACATCTACAATAAGTAGACCTTGAGTCAAAATGTTTTCACTGCATAACGTGCACTTTCAAAAGGTAGACACAAAATGCTGGAGGAACTCAGCGGGTGAGGCAGCATCTATGGAGAGAAGGAATGGGTGACATTTAGGGTCGAGACCCTTCTTCAGATTGATGTCGAGGGAGGGCCCGGCCAAAAATAGAAAGTAAGCGAACACAGTGGGACTAGTAGACGGACACAGTGGGACTAGTAGGTGGTCACAGTGGGACTAGTAGGTGGTCACAGTGGGACTAGTAGGCGGACACAGTGGGACTAGTAAGCGGACACAGTGGGACTAGTAGGGCAACTGGGAAGGGGGAGGGGAGAAACAGAGAAAACAAGGGCTATCTGAAATTAGAGAAGTCAACGTTCATACGGCTGGGGTGTAAACTACCCAAGCGAAATATGAGGTGCTGTTCCTCCAATTTGCACTGGGCCTCACTCTGACAATGGAGGAGGCCCAAGACAGAAAGGTCAGATTGGGAATGGGAGGGGGAGTTGACATGATGAGCAACCGGGAGATCAGGTAGGTTACATAGAAACATAGAAAATAGGTGCAGGAGTAGGCCATTTGGCCCTTCGAGCCTGCACCATCATTCAATATGATCATGGCTGATCATCCAACTTAGTATCCTCTACCTGCCTTCTCTCCATACCCCCTGATCCCTTTAGCCACATCTAACTCCCTCTTAAATATAGCAGACCGAACCTGACCGGACCGAGCAGGAGTGTTCAGCGGAACGATCGCCAAGCCTGTGCTTGGTCTCGGCGATGTAGAGAAGTTCCAAAACACTGGATAAGATTCAAATCAAGACATCACTGCTTCCGCTACAGAATAGGATTGAGATTTACATAGTATCTCAAATAATATCATAGTTATATAGTATAAAGTGACGCAGTGGCACAGCGGCAGAGTTGTTGCCTCACCGCGCCAGAGACCCAGGTTCGATCCTGACGACGAGTGCTGCTTGTACAGAGTTTGTACATTCTCCCTGTGACTGCGTGGGTTTTCTCCAGGTGCAAGTTTACTCCGCCACTCCAAAGACATACAGGTTTGTCGGATAATTAGCTTTGGTCAAAAAATAATTGTAAATTGTCCCTAGTGTGTTGAATGTTGGTAGTGTACGGGGTGATTTGTGGTCAGAGTGGACTCAGTGGGCCAAATGACATGTTTCTGTGCTACATCTCTAAAGTCAAAAATAAAGGAAAGAAAAATGATGAGAGGTTTGATGGTTAGCATTGCTATGAGGTGAGAAGGGGGAAGTTTAATGGAGATATGTGGGACAAGTTTATTGCACAGAGAATGGTGGGGGCCTGGAGCACTTTGCCAAGGGTGATGGTGGAGGCTATTGCAATATTGTTTTTTTAAGAATACATGTTAGTGCAAGGAATAGAAGGATATGGATCATATATATAGGCAAATGAGATCAGTTTAACTTGGCAACATGTTTGGCACAAGCATTATGGGCTGAAGGGTCCTTTAGCGTGCCGTTTAGTTTTGTTTATTAATTTAGAGATACAACATGGAAGCAGGCCCTTCGGTGACCGAGTCAGCGCTGACCAGTGATCTTTGCACACTAACACTAGCCTACACACACTAGGAACAATTTACAACTTTACCAAGCCAATTATTCTACAAGCCTGAACGTCTTTGGAGTGTGGGATAAAACGGGAGTACCCGGAGAAAACCCACGCAGGTCAAAGGGATGAACGGATAAACTCCAAACAGACAGCATCAGTTAGGATGAAACCCAAATCTCTGGCGCTGTAAAGAATCAACTCCACCGCTGTGCCACTGTGCCGCCCTTACTATGTTGATATCAGAACTCAACAAGGCTGACTTTTGTAAACCAGGTTACATAGCTGCAGTTTGAAATATGAAGTTATCATTTGGTGCGTAAACTACTGTTACCATCTCATTGCCTTAGAATCTCTTCATTCATTTGAAAAATTGTGTCAATTTATAAATTCTATAGAATTCCTTACAGCAGCTTCAGTAATGCTTTGCTAATTCCCGTTTTGGTCTCTTGACTATTTTACTTACGTACTGGGAGAGACTGAAAGGATTCTTTCCATTAGATCTTCTTAAAATTCTGTGTGCAGTTTGCTTTAATTCATCCACTTTTATTTATTTTTTTTATCAGTCCGTTTAGCATGATACTTATTTTAATCTGCTTCTATTGATTCTTGGTTTATTTTACAGAATTCACAAGAAAGCTCAAAAATATTTTATCCTTATCTGACGTTTTGACTGCTATTCCCCAGATGATTTACTCCCTTGTGCTTTGAACATCTCTTTTATTAGAGTATTTGACAAACACATGATACAGGTCGCTTGGAACTCATCACTTTTATGCATCAAACGGATCTTGATAAAGGTTGCCTTTGTGACTAGAGAAGTAATGCAAACATCATATATCTGAAAGCTGTTCATGACATTTGAGGAAGGGATAGATGAGAATTCTTCTGTTCCCCATTTTATAAGCAATACTGGAGCACATGAAATATCACCCATTCCTTCTCTCCAGAGATGTTGCCTGCTCCGCTGAGTTACTCCAGCATTTTGTGTCTAAGCAAGATGACATATCTGTCCTGGATAATAAGAAGAAGAATTTCGACCTGATCCATGTGGAGAGCAACTCATGTGAAGATAGACAGGACCATCACCCCCCCTTTCTCACCAGATTCCATCTATCACCTTCCAGCTCCTGCCTCAACCTTCCAACATCTTTTTATAGTGGCGACCTGCTCTCCACACACTGTCACGATGCAGGGTCATGATCAGAAATGCCCACCATCCCTTTACCTCCACAGACATTACCTGACCCACTGAGTTTCTCCAGCAGTTTGCTCTTTAGCATTGAATGGGTTTTCATAAGGGTTCTAAGAGTAAAGAAAACGTACATGCATAGGAAGGAATTGCAGATGCTGGATAACACCAAAGCTAGACACAAAATGCTGGAGTATCTCAGTGGGTCATGCAGCATCTCTGGAGAAAAAGGAATTGGTGACATTACGGGTCGGTTCTGAAGAAGGGCTCCAGGTTAGGCAGCATCTCTGGAGAAAATGGTTAGGTGACATTTCTGGTCGGGTCCCTTCTTCAGACTGATTGTAGGGGGGAGGGGGTGGAAATTGGAAGCAAGAAAATAACCAGGACAAATCAGGTTACTACGTAGGCTGTTTGCTGGCCAGATATCTTTACCCCTTTGCCCCCCTTCCTCCACAGAAACTTGGTTAATCTATTCTACAGTTTGTTACGATGTATCTCTTTTGTGATCGCACCATGCACAGTCAACATCTGTATCAATTATTTAGTTGATAATATGCAAGGCATGGTTTCAGATGACACTAAAGTAGTTGGTATCGTCGACAGTGAACAAGTTAATACTCAAGATTCAAGAGAGTTTATTATCATGTGTCCCTGATAGGACAATGAAATTCTTGCGTTGCTTCAGCACAACAGAACATAGTAGGCATGACTACAGAACAGATCAGTGTGTCTATATACCATTATATAAATATATACACACATGAATTAATAAACTGGTAAAGTGCAAATAACAGATAATGGGCTATTAATGTTCAGAGTTTTATCCGAGCCAAGTTTAATAGCCTGATGGCTGTGGGGAAGTAGCTATTCCTGAACCTAGTCGTTGCAGTCTTCAGGCTCCTGTACCTTCTCCCTGAAGGTAGCGGGGGGATTAGTGTGTGGCCAGGATGGTTTGGGTCCTTGATGATACTGCCAGCCTTTTTGAGGCAGCGACTGCGATAGATCCCCTCGATGGAAGGGAGGTCAGAGCCGATGATGGACAGGGCAGTGTTTACTACTTTTTGTAGCCTTTTCCTCTCCAGGGCACTCAAGTTGCCGAACCAAGCCACGATGCAATCGGTCAGCACGCTCTCTACTGTGCAATAGTGACAATAATAAACTAACCTAAACTAAGATCTGGCTTGGAAGATGGAACTGTTTCAGATTTCTGTACCAAATAGTTATGTTTACACATAGTATTTAAAAACTTCCATGTTTTGAAAAGTAAAAGAAAAACCGAATTCCAAAGAAAATAACACTACAGGTGCTGTCTGTACAGAGTTTGTATGTTCTCCCCATGATTGCATGGGTTTTCCCCTGTGCCCCGGTTACCTCCCACACTCCAAAGACGTGCAGGTTTGTAGGATAATTGGCTTCAGTAAACATTGTAAATTGTCCCTATTGTGCACGATCGTGCTAGTGTACGGGGATCGATGGTCGGCTTGGACTCGGTGGGCTGAAGGGCCTGTTTCCACGCTGCATCTCTAAACTAAACTAAATTAAAAAACAATAATGTCAATTAACAAACCAGTGCTAGTGCATAGTGCGTATACAATAACAAGTGGTTTGCATCTATTCTCTTTTATTCGTAGCTGCTCATTGATTGATTCCCTGCAACAGTATCTTATTGGCTTCATGGAAGGCCACAATGCAAAGCCAAAATGTTGCCATGGTAACTATCCAGCTCAGAGGTTTAGAATCCTGAGACATGATATTTAAATGCTGTTATTAAGCCTAAAGGTTAATTGATTGCTGTTCTCTCTCCCACCAAGTAATTATTCCCAGAAAAGTGTGAACTTCTATCACTGATGTGACAAAGAACTTGTTCGAATAACAAGCTAGTTAAGGAACAAAACTATTTTTATCAGGGTTGCAATATTGAAACAGATTCATCTTTGCTGATAGAGAGATATGAGAGACAGATGTGTACCAAAATGCCGTCACTCTAATGAAGTCCACTTTATGTACTGCCGCTATTTGATAAAACATGATATCTGTGTTATTCTTCTTTGGGATGGATCAGTCTTGCTTCTGTAACCAGACAAACTGAAAAGTGCATTAAGCAGAATACTGGTCCAAATGGGATCACCAACATTCAGATGGGGACTTGATGGTCAGTATGGATATGTTGAGCTGAAGGGCCTGTTTCTGTGATCATGACAGACCTATGTAAAGTGGATTAGTCTCAGAGCTCCTTGGGTACACCATTTAGGAAGGAAAGTGGGACTTGGTCACAGGTTCAGTAGGCCCAATCTACAGATTCACACTACCACCGGTGTGCACGTTGAGTGAAGTGGCAGAGCCGAGACTTATTTTAGTTTAGTTTAGTTTAGTTTATTTTAATTTAGAGATACAACATGGAAATAGGCCCTTCAGCCCACGTAGTCCATGCTGACCAACCATAACCTGTACTCTAGTTCTATCCTGCACACTAGGGATAATTTGCAGAACCCAAGTAACCTACATCGTTGCACGTCTTTGGAAAGTGGGAGGAAACTCACATAGTCACAAGGAGAACGTAAAGAATTCTACTGACAACAGCCATAGTCAGGATCGAACCCGAGTCTATGGTGCTGTAAGGCAGCAACTCTACTGCTGCACCACTGTGCCTCCTTCTGAGATCCGCAACATTTTGTTGGGAAATTGCATTGTGCACCATGTGTCTGATCAGATCGGATTCAATATTAACATCCAATTGGTTTCAATGCGATTGCAGGCTTGCATACGAATATGGAACAGGAAGATAGGTTTACTGTTTATGTTTAAGAAGGAACTGATGCTGGAAAATCGAAGGTAGGCAAAAATGCTGGAGAAACGCAGTGGGTGAGGCAGCATCTATGGAGCGAAGGAAATAGGCAATGTATTGGATTCTGAAGAAGGGTTTCGACCCCAAAACATCACTTTATTGTTTAAATATTTGTTCACGTTTAGAGGTGTTTGGGTTGATTTTAAAATATGTGTAATTTTCAGTGTTTAGTCCAATCTTAAACTGGAAAGGATGCAGAGAAGATTTCCGAAAATGTTGCTAGGACATGAGGGCCTGATCTATAGGGAGAAGTTGAGCAGGCTAGGACTTTATCCCTTGTAGTGCAAGAGATTTATAGTGATCTTATAGTGGCATCTAAGATCAATAGAGGAACAGATAGGGTAAATGTATGAGTTTTTTTACCCAGAGCAGAGGATCCAAAAAACAGATGAGGGGGGAAAGATTTAAAAAGAACCTGAGGGGAAACTTTTTTCAAGAAAGAGTGGTGGGTGTATGGAAGGAGCTGTTAGAGAAGGTAGTTGTGGCAAGTATTATCACAACGTATAATTTTAAAAAAATGGATGAGCACGTAGATAGAATAGGTTTAGAGGGACATGTTGTGATCAGGTGTTTAGGGGCAAATGCAGGCAAGTGGGACTAATGTAGATGGGACATATTGGTCAGCATGGGCTAGGTGGGCCGAAGGGCCTGGTTCCATGTGGCTGTATGACTCTGTGGCTCTTATTACGTTTTAAATGTCTCTAAATAAATATTAAATAGAGAACAGGTGCTTCGGGCCACAATGTCCGTGCCGAACATGATACTAATTTAAACTGATCTCTCTGCCCCATATGGTCCATACACTACATGCAGGAAGAGGAGATTAGATTTCAGAGATATTTAATAACTGGGACATCTTTCACAGATTTGACAGCTAACAAAGCTGGAATCTGTTTTCTGTCATGATCCTGGAGTCATATCATGCAGGAACAGGTCCTTCAGCCCACCACATCCACTTTGTCTCAGTTTTCCTCACATCCCCACCACCTCTTTGTGCCTTCCCTTCCTCTCCCTAATCTCTTCCACCCATCTACACAAGGAACAATTTACAGTGGCCAATTGACCCATGGGGATGTGGCAGGTGTGTAGAGCACCTCGGGTGAGGAAACCTCTGTGGTCACTAGGGAAACATGCAAGCTACACAGAGAGAGCACAGGGTCAAGATTGAACCTTTGCTGCTGGAGATGTGACGCTTCATCAATAACCACTATGTTCTGCCAGCTGGGGTGGGGTAAGTCCAACTTTACAACCTTTTGCCTGAACTGTGGAAGGGAACCATTCTTGGTGGGGGAATAGTTAATCACAAAATCCAACCCTTATTAGACATTGACTGGTCCAATGCCTCTTTGTCATCACATGTACCAAGGTTCAGTGAAAATCTTCTTTTGCATACGGATCAGTAGGATTATTGCCATACATGAGCACAATCCCTGATTAAGTACAGAATGCATAGAAACAACCCACTAAGTCCATATGCAATAGTTGCCAGGTTTTGGCGCCATTTTCAAAGTGCCAACTGCAGCTGGCCATAAAGGCCCATGATCCGCATCGTTCAGCGAACTTTCGTCCCTCTCCTCGCCCGGCCACCTTCAGCCTTTCCTGCCCCCCTGGGGCACCTCCTGTAGCCGACCTTTAGGATATGGAAGGTAAGACCCCTGGTCCTTTTTAACGGCCCTTTGTCCAGCGGCTGCCACCATCACCGATTGATTCCACCCTCCTCTCCGGCTCCCGGTCCTTGGGGGCAAGCAGAAGACATGACTCGTTCCAGGCTCACACTCCACGCAGTGTTCCTGGTTGCTGCCAGGGTAAGGCCTGTAGTCCATCAGGAGTTCTTCTGTGGCATGCATCCTGTCGGATATGAATAGAGTTTCACAAGACCAGTTTTTGTATCTTGCATAGCATTTGTTCATGCACAGGAGATGCTCCCTCTTAGTCCCTTTATTGGATGCCGATTAAGTATGCAAGAGGAATAAGGAACTGGATTAAATCAAACGTGCAAGTAAAACATATATTGTTTAAGCAAATTGAAACTTTGCCACAGAATGTCAGGAATGCAAGGTTAAACAAAACATTTATCTGACAATTTTAACTAATTGGGAAAATTCAGCTTATTTCTATTAAAACTAAGTATGTCTCACTGAATTGATTTTCGACGTAATAATACTAATGTAGTAATTTCTATACAAGGGAAAAGCTGTCAAGCGAAGAACATCTAATTGGGGCATTGGAACTAAAATCCGTTCTAAATTAATGTTCTACAATGTCAATGTTCAAATGCAAAAATTGGGCTAGATTTACTGTTTTTGAACAATGCTGCATGCGACATAGTTTATCTGACAATTAATTTAGATTTTTTATTGAAGGCTTGGGCATTGAGATAACTTTTATTAAATAAAAATTGCAACTAACAAAGGCACGTGTTCTAATTCAATTAATCAATTTTACACTACAGTTTTACATTTGGTGCAGATGGTAGAGCTGCTGTCTCAGAACATCAGAGACTCGGGTTCAATCCTGACATAGGATACTGTGTGTGGAATTTGCGCATTATTTTGGTTTCCTCTGGGTGCTTTGGATTCTTCCCACTTGCCAAAGAGAGATTTTTTAAAGGTTAATTGGCTCTTTAAATTACCCCAACAGTGTTGGGCAGGGGTCGGCAACCTTGGTCTGCATTGGGGCCAGGACGCATGTCTGTGAGCGGATGGCGGGCCACATCTATCATGTGTACACATAGGATCCTGCCCTGGATGCCAGGCATCAAACCATGTGTTCACAGAAGGTAGATACAAATTCAGGAGAAACTCAGCAGGTGAGGCAGCCTCATGCAATCCTTGCATGTCTCACCTGCTGAGTAGGTTGCTGACCCTTGGTGTACTTGGGTCCAATAATGCCTCATTCCCAAGCTCCGAGTGACTCTGGCATTCCTATTATGGATTCCTATTACCAGACCCGGTCCAGTCATTCTATACATTGCATTGAATCTGATGGACAAAATCAGCTCTCTTTGTGCAGTAAATTGATATCAATAGTTAGTAAATTCATTTTAGATCAGTTCCTCATAGACGGTTTATTTTTTCCCATAAATGCCCATTGAACTTGGCTCTCAAAGTTAAATGGAAAGCATTATAATCAATGTGCCAATCTAAAATCTCAACAAAGGTAACTATGCCATTTATTGTGTAGTCCAAGGAATGGTGCTGTGCCCATTGCTTCAAATTTTCAGTCTTATCAAGGTCCAATTCTCAAATATCATGAATTATTTTTTAATGTTGTTAATTTTTTTATTTAACTTATTTACTTTCCCATTGTCCTCTCCCACCCCTCAGCTGCCTATTGAGAAACACCACTTTCATATTTTTGCTGTTTTATTTCTTGATAATTTTTTATGATGCACAAACAGAAATCCTTAAAGGGAAACATAGATGAGCAGAAGCACCATTATCCTGGCGACAAACTGACTGATAACAGCATATGTGGTACTCGTGAAAAAATCCCATATGATCAACAATTTAGATTTCTAAAAGGTTGCTCATGTGAGTTATTTACATAAAATGAACAAACAATCTAATGGCAAAAGATCAAAATAAGATAACTATATGGACTGAGGATTCAGACGTTATGGATATTGAATAAGGTAGCTTAAAGTTAATGCTGCAGTTAGCACGGTATTATAGTTAATATTGTACTGTACAACTGCAATAAATCCAGATTTACACTATTTTAATTTCTATCCTTGAATCCAATATTGTCCCTGCAGGCTCAGTTGTTTGCCCGGAATTAAATCACAGTTTCCTGCATCACCCCAGAAAGAGGATAGCATTTGTTATAAGTAAGGATAAAAACAGGAACATATGGAAACTCTCAGATGGTCAGGCAGCCTCTAGGGAGAGGAAAACAGAGTTAACATTTCGGGTCAAGCGCCTCCAGTATTTTCTGCTTTAATTTCAGATTCCCAAACATCTGAGGTTTAAAGGGATATTGGGCAAATGCGGGCAGGTGGGAATTAGCATAAACGGGGCATCTTTGCGGCATGAACAAGTTGGGCCGAAGGGTTGGTTTCCATGCTGTATTACTCTATGATTTTATCTGCAATTGTCTCCGCGTTGAAGTACAGCCGTGGCTCGTCGGGAGCTTCTGCCACCTCCCACAGCAGGCCAGGATCTTCTTATAGATGCACATGTTCAATGTAAGCACATCCTCTTGTATGCTTTGTTAAACAGGTCACCATGACTTTGAGGGCACTCTTTGAGTAGGATAAATGCAAGCATTGCCTGCACACTGCAATGTGACTCCTTATGTTTGGGTGATCCTAGTTCTGGAGCATTGTCACTGTAGATTGAACAGCATCCTGTTGCTTCAGAGGATTATCTTCACTGCAACTATCTTTTCTGTAACAATGTGGCAAGAAATAATGAGAGAAGTGTTGGAATAATGAGGCATCCACATGTAACATGTTGGCAGCACAGTGACACAGCTGGTAGAGCTGCTGCCTCACAGCACCACAGACCCAGGTCCATTTCTGACCTTGGATGCTGTCTGTATGGAGTTTGAACATTCTCCCTGTGGTGGTGTGTGTTTCCACTGGGTCATCCAGTTTCATCCCACATCCCAAAGACATGTGGCTTGGTGGGTTACTTGTTCTCAGTGAAATTGCCCCTAGAGTGTAGGGAGTGGATGAGGAAGAGGGATAAGATGGAACTAGTTTGAACGGGTGATGCATGGTTAGTGTGGACTCAGTGGACCGAAGGGTCTGTTTCCATGTTCTATCTTTAAACGGCAGCTTTCACTGAGACAGGGCGGCACTGTGGTGCAGTGGTAGAGCTGCTGCCTCACAGCGCCAGAGACCCAGGTCCAATCCTGATTACAGGTGCTGTCAGTACAGAGTTTGTCCATTCTCCCTAGAACCATGTGGGTTTTCACCGGCTGCTCTGGTTTCCTCCCACATTCTAAAGACATGCAGGTTTGTCGGTTAATTAGCTTCAGTAAAAATTGTAAATTGCCCCAAGTGTGTGGGATGATCACTGGTTGGCACGGACTCGGTGGGGCAAAAGTGCCTGATTCCGGGGCTGTATCTCTAAAGTCTACAGTCTAAAGTATACAGGGTCTGTAATAGACATATTGGTGAGCTTCATGGCTTACATGCCATCACGGAACAAGGCTAAGATGGGCTTATTTCCAAGGGCTGCTGAAACTGAGGTGAGTGCTCCACAGAACCTCTTGATTTATGGAGTTTAACGTTTTACTGAGGTCAAAGAAAGCCATCTGCAGTGGCCGGTGTGGTTTTCTGTATCTCCCCTGCAGTTACCATGCAGTGAAGATCAAAGAGAATATGTTACTTACCATTTATCAGTCCAGATTTTTAGAAAAATCTGTGGCAAGTGGGGGTGGAGGGGGGGGGGGAGGGGGTGAGGGTGGGGGGGGGAGGGGGGGCGTGGGTGGGGGGGAAGTGGCAGTGTGTGTGGGGGCAAGGGGGGGGGGTGTGTGGGGGGTGGGAGGGTTGAAGGGGAAAGGGGGGGTGTGGGGGGGCAATGGGGGGTGGGGGGGGTGGGGGGGGTGAGGGGCTCCTATCAGCGGTCGCTGGCCGCGGCACCACACAGCACCTCCCGACTCCACACAGCGGGTTTCCCAACTCCATTCAACCTACAAAACTATACGTCCTGGGAGTGTGGGACGAAACCAGAGCACCTGGAGAAAACCTACACGGTCATGGGGAGAATGTACAATCTTCCTACAGGCAGCACCCATAGTCAGGATTGAACCTGTGTCTCTGGCGACGTGAGGCAGAAACTCTACTGCTACACCACTGACACACTTAGTTACTACAGCGTTGGAAGCGTCCATTGGGAAGTTGGTGACATCAATACTGGTATGGACACATTATGTGGACATCACACCATGATAATATCGAGATGGGCTGGTAGAGCAATCAGTATTCTGAATGCAAATTGAGTCTTCCTTAGTACTTAAAACATTCTTCAGTACGGGCAATGAATTGTCAGATTAAATAATTACAATGTGATTTTTTAAATTCTGAATGTATAACACTGACTAACCACCTCTTGCTTTTCAAAAAAAGTGTCTCAGAAATAATTATTAAAGAATAGACAAAGGAATGGGAAAAAGAATGCTATTAGTAAAAAAAAATCCAAGGATTGACTATTGGTATTTATGTCTTTCTTCTCTCTTGATGCTTTAGAAAAATATGCTTTCTGTTAACAGGTTGTTATGAATTATTGACCTTCATCCTTTTAATTTTGTATCAGTCAACATTTTTCAAAGTGGGAACAAAGACAGCAATTGATCCAGTAAATTATTCACATTGACAGTCTATGGAACTTCAAGAATAAGAGCCACAAAGCCTTGATCTCAGTCTCACACCAGCATGTGTAATCTCTGCCTGCCATTTATGTTGTGGAGAAAGAATCTAGTTATGTCAGATCTTTATTTATAAAACACTTCATAATTAACCCATTAAAGACCCATATTTTTTAGTTTTTAGTTTTTTAGTTTTGAGAGATACAGAGTGGTACCAAACAATTCGGCCCACAGAGTCTGCGCCGACTTACATTAGTTTTATCCTATACACTAGGGACAATTTACAGAAGCCAATTAAGAATCAAACCTGCATGTCTTTTGAATTTGGGAGGAAACCAGAGAACCCAAAGAAAACCCACATGGTCACAGGCAGAACGTGCAAACTCCATTCTGGCACCCGTAGTCAGGATCAAACCTGGGTATCTGGTTCTGTAAGGTAGCAATTCTACCGCTGCGCCATGGTGCCTCCCTTTTGGACACCCAAGCCCAGTGAAGTTTCTATTTAAAAATATTATATTGCATCTGTTTCTCCTGAGTAGACAATCCAGCCAATTCCATTCCTTTGACAGATAATTGGTAGGTAAAGTTTGTGCTGTATAAATCCAAGACAAATATCATCTCCAAACAGAAAAAGACTAACCAATTCTTTTGAAGATTTAGAAGGATGTGGGCCAAACACTGGCAGGTGGGACTACAATAGATGGGGCATCATGGTCGATATGGACGTTGGGCTGACGGGCCTGTTTCCTTGCTGTATGACTCTATGACTCTATTTCTTCTTGAGTTTGAAAAATAACCCAGACCCGAAATGTTGCCTATCCATTCTCTCTCCTTCACCATGAATGGAACTGGAGCACACAGACAAAACCCACTCGGCCACGGGGAGAACATACAGACTCCGTACAGCAAGCACCCACAGTCAGGATTGAACCTGGGTCTTTGGCGCTGTAAGGCAGCAACTCTACCGCTGCACCTTTGTGTGGCCCCATATATTGTGGGCCAAAGAGCCTGTTCTTAAGCTGTACTTTTCTTTGTTCTATGTTTAGAAGTCGGAATTCTAATCCAGTTGCTCAACCACCACATAAGAGAGGGGAACACAACAACAAAATCATTCGGATGCCAGTGTGCTGGGATTTTGATAGTCCAATACTGTAGTTTCTCTGTAGCTGCCAATACAGTAGAAAGTTTTTATATAGAATTGTGTAGGTAGATGGAATATTAAAGCTCCAGAGGAACAAGAAACTAGTGTTCAAAGTTAAAAAGTTCATAAATGTATTGATCAAATAGAGAAAGATGAGAAAAACATTTCTGCAGAGGGAATTAACCGACGTGGATTAGATCCTGAATCAGTAACTGAACTCAAATAATTGATCGATTGATTGAAAGACACAGCAGGAAGACAGGCCCTTTGGCCCAATGAGTCCATACTAACCATCGATCCCCCAAATGCACCATGTTTGGATAACTTATTAGTTATTTATATGTTTGGACATATTTATCAATGGAAGCCCACCAAAGATATATGTGGGGACAACCGACAACCAGTTAAAGCATTTATGAAAGAATCTTTGAATAGGATATATCTATGCCGCAGAAGGACAGCACAGAAGTGCAGTGGTAGAGCTGCTGCCTTGGAGCGCCAGGGACCCAGGTTTGATCCTAACTATGAGTGTTGTCTGTACGGAGTGTGCACTTTCTCTCTGTGACTGCATGCGTTTTCTCCGTGTGCTCCGGTTTCCTCCAACACTCCCGAGACATACAGCTTCGTAGGTTATTTTGGCTTCTGTAAATGCATAGGATAGAACTAGTGTATGGGGTGACTCAATGGACGAAGGGCCCGTTTCAACGCTATGTCTCCAAACTAAACTAAAACAAACAAGTGTATGGGCAATCGCTGGTTGGTGCAGACTGGGTGGGCCAAAGGGCCTGTTTCTTCACTGTATCTACAATCTAAACCAAACTAGTGTAAGGATGATAGTTGGTCGGCGCAGACCCAATGGGCCAAAGGGCTTGTTTCAATGCTGTATCTCTAAACTAAACTAGTGTTCAGGGTGATCGCTAGTTGACTGACTATATGGATGATGGGCCTGCTCCACACAGTATCTCTAAACTGAACTAAAGTAATCTATTCAAGTTTCAAGTTTCAAGTTTCAGGTGATTGCAGGTAGGCACAGAGTTGGTGGACGAAGGGCTTGTTTCCACGCTATATCTCTAAACTAAACTAAACTAGTTTATGGGGTGATCGCTGGTCGGCACGCGACTCAGTGGACGAAGGTCCTGCTTCAACGCTGTACCTCTAAACTATGTTTGATCATAACTTCCTCCATGTTAGGTGAAACCAACTCTGTCGGAAGTTGATGCATGTTCCTCTCTCTCTTTTCCAGGGGGGTATGATCGCTCTGCTGTTGGCCATCCTCTTCCTTGTGATGGTGCTCTACACCAGGAGGCGGTGGTGCAAGCGTCGCCGCGTCCCACAGCCCCAGAAGAGCGCCAGCGCCGAGGCGGCAAACGAAATCCACTACATCCCATCCGTACTGATGGCCGGCCAGAACCGGGAGAGCCTGCGCAACTCCCGGCTACAGGGACACAACTCTAGCGGCTCCATCAGCATCCGTGAGACCCCGATCCTGGACGGATACGAGTACGACATCGACGACCTCCGCCAGCAGCTGCAGAGGGAGTGCATGAACGGCGGTGAGGACTTCGGCAGCCAGGTGACCCGCACCTTGGATTCCCTGCAAGGGTGCGATGAGAAAACCTGCTTGGATCTGACTCCAGGTCTGTACTGGTGCTCTGCTTTACTGAGGATAGAGGCATATGGAGCTAAGGATGGTGAATAGGTGGAGGGTTCTTGACTGTCCAGGTCAAATAAAGTAGATACGGTTTTGCAGCGGTCCTGCACAGTGGCGCCGCAGTAGAATTGCTGCCTCACCGTGGCAGAGGTACAGACCCAGGTTCGATCCTGACTACGGGTGCTGTCTGTAGCAAATTTGTACATTTTCTCTGTGACCGTATAGATTTTCTCCGGGTGCTCTGGTTTCCTCCCGCACTCAGGTTTGTAGATTAATTGGCATCTATAAATTGTAGGTTGTCCCTAGTGTGTATGGTAGTGCTAGTGTACGGTGTGATCACTGGTCGGCATGGACTAATTGGACCGAAGGACCTGTTTTTGCGTTGTATCTCTAAAGTCTAGTTATTCTGCCATATTCCACACCGACATAGAAAATGAGAGTGGGGGGATAGCATACTTTCAGTGGGAGGATGTGTGGTCCAGATAACTGCAGGAATCGATGGGTTTATACACTGGAAGACACAAAGTGCTGAAGTGATTAAATGGGAAAGGTGACGCTTCTGGTCAAGAACCTTTCCCAATCTGATTGTGGGCAGTGGATTGGGGGGTGAGGGGAACACAAAAGCTGGAGGAGAGGAGGGGCAGTACAAAATGTGGGATGGTACAGGTTGATACAGGAGGGGAATGGGGGTTGATAGGCAGATGGGTGGACAACGGACAGTTGAAAAGACAGAATGGGTGAGTCAAAAGGATTGAAGGTTGTGAATTGTGAAGCTGGACAAAGAGATGTAGGTGGAGGAGATAGTCCAGGTGGGGCACATGCAAGAGGGTTGGGAGGGGGAAGGAGAGAGGGAAAAGAGGAGGGAGGTTAGTGGGGAAAAAGGAAGAGAGGGAAGGTTATGTGGTTAATTAAAATTGGAGATTTCACTGTGTATACTGTTGGGTTGTAAGCTACCCAAGTGGAATGTGAGGTGCAGTTCCTCTAGTCTGTGTGTGGCCTCACCCTGAAAATACAGGTGGTCTAGGAAATAAAGTCCAGCATCAGAATGGGAACAAGAGTTAAAATGTTTAGCAACTGGCATTGGTGGACCGAGTGCCAGTGTTCTCCAGAATGGTCACTGTCTACTTTTGATCTCGTTGATGTGCAGGAGGCCACGTCGGGAATATTAGATGCAATAAATTAGGCTAAATAGGGTGCATGTGAACCACATACATACATTCGTTTTTTACGGTGGATTGTACCAAACACCTGCGCTTGGTCCGCCAAGACCTACTGGATCTCTCAGTTGCTAACCATTTTAACACTTTTTCCCACTCCCATACTGACCTTTCAGTCTTGGGCCTCCTACATTGTCAGAGTGAGGCCACCTGCAAACTGGAGCAACAGCACCTCATATTCCAGTGTTTAAGAGGGAACTGCAGATGCTGGAGAATAGCTTAGCTTACCCAAGAGCAGAACTCGCTATCAAAACATGGGGGGGACGTGTCCCCTCTGACCCCCCACCCCCCCACCCCCTGGGTTTTACGCCCCTGCTTACCCCTGCAATGGTATGAACATTGAATACTCCATACCCATTTCTCTCACAGTCCCGCCCATTTTACCTTTCCCCCTTCCCCTTCACCCTCTGGCTTCTCATTGCAAGCCTCTGCTCTTCTTATCCCAAAGCCTTCTGTCTTTTTATCTCTGCCTCTTGTCCAACCATCTGCCAATAAACTCCACCTTCACTCACTTGTGTTCTCCTATTAGTTGTCAGACTTTGTCACATCCCCACCTCTCTTCCAGACTTCTGCCCCTCATCTTACAATCCACGGCGACCAGCGATCCCCATACACTAACACTATCCTACACACACTCGAGACGATTTATAATTTTACCGAAGCCAATTAACCGACAAACCTGCATGACTTTGCAGTATGAGATGAATCCAGAGAACCCGGAGAAAACCCAGGCAGGTCAGGGGGAGAACGTGCAAACTCCGTATAGACTGCAGCCATATTCAGGATTGAACCCGAGACTCTGGAGCTGTAAGGCAGCAACTCTACAGCTGTGCCATTGTGCCGCCCCACGTTCCTTGTGTCAACATCATACTCAGTAGTGCCCAGCGTATCCTGTACCCTAAGCATAGTGTTGACTTAAATATAACAGCGTGTAGCTTGTGGACACAGCTCCTAGCAGAAAATTGTCTGAAAATTGCAGATATCTTTGTTCAAAATGTTAACTTCCTTCTATGAGTGTGATTGCAAATCCTTTGCAAGCTCTCCAGGTGCATTTGACAGTATTGTGTTTGTGGGTGTCCTTCAACGTTAAACCTGCCAGATTTGTTAGGGACAGTGAGAGGGACACTCATCGCCGTGGGATATCTCCACAGGTTATCTGAACATACAGGTGCAAAACCTGGCCTCGGGCTATCGACATTCAAAGAGCTATTCAATGCCTTTTAAACAATTACCAAAGATAGATTCAAAGTGCTGGAGTAACTCGAAGATACGTAGACAAAATGCTGGAGTAACTCAGCGGGACAGGCAGCATCTCTGGAGAGAAGGAATGGGTCGAGACCCTTCTTCAGATTGAAAGTAGAGGGGAGGGAACTGGAGGTAAGAAAAGGCTAGAACAAAGCAGCACTGGTAATAAACAACCAAGGAAAGGTGGAGCCCATAATGCAGATAGATTAGGCAGCATCTCTGGAGAAACAGGATGTGTGATGTTTTTTTATTGGGACCCTTCTTCAAGTCTTCTTCACCCATCCTTTTTCTTCTCTTCAGTGGGCCAAAGAACCTGTTTACTTGTTGTTTCATTCAATCAATCAAATTAAAGGACCATTGCATGAATACATCAAACATACTTAAATCACCCTCAAACTCTTGCTTGCAGAGTGGCATCAACAACTTTCCAAGTTTTGTTAGACATCTCAGTCTTGATGTCATTTCATATGATATTTGCAATATGATACATCACCGGGTGGCACCGTACATTGCAGCCTCGCCAACTGCCTGTCACTTCCCTTTTTTCTCTTGTTGTTTTTAATCTGTTTTTACTTGTATGTTTTGGTGTATCTTTAGTTTTTGTATTAGGTGGGGGTGGGGGAAACTTTTTTAAATCTCTTCTCTTGACGGAGATGCAACTTTCGTATCTCCGTCTGCACTGCAGCCTTACATCGTAGAGCTGGCGGTCCCTTTGTAAGGGATCGACTTTGGGAGCTCCAACTGCAGGAGCTTTGATCGCCGACTGCGGGAGCTTCGATCACCCCGACTGTAGATGTTTTGATTGCCCCAACCTCTGGAGAAAAGGAGGAAAGAAGATATACGTTATTTGCCTTCCATCACAGTGAGGAATGTGAGGTCGCCCAAACAAGATGGGCATGCTGCCTGCACTGGTGAGGACTCGGAGAGAGTGCTGTGAGTGCAGTGATCTCGTTTTTTGCGGGGACATCGCTCCATGAGGTCTAGTGCGAGTGTGACAGCTTTCTGACTGTTCGGGCAGACAGGGACTGCCGAGAGAATGACAGCGGTCGATACAACTCTGGTCACATCATGGTGAAGGAGCATGTGTGGGGCTCGGACATTGAACTGATGGTTGTGGTTCTCCGCTAATGCTGTGTGCCCTGGGGATTCTCACACGTCGCTGTGGTGGCTGTTTAAGTCTATGTTTAAACTTTATGTAGTTATGTATCTTGTTGCTTTTTTTTGGTATGAATGTGTGGTAAATCAAATTCCACTGCACCTCGGTACATGTGACAATAAAGTACCATTGAAACATTGAACCATCACAAGTAATAAGCAAGTAGCTTTTAGTTCATTTTTCTATTTTATTTCTGATGCAGAGTCTCAGCCAAAACTCATTATCAATGCTACTTTATCTATAGATAGTGTCTGATGTTGTATGTGTTGCTTGCATTATTTGTTTCTATTTCAGATTCCCAGCAGGATCTTTAAAAATTACATTTCTGTTCCACTCTTTGATCCCTTCTGTTCCTTTATCTGCTATGGACCAAATCTACTGTTCCGGTGAGAGGTTTTCCATAATGTCTAAAGCATTTATCACTTGCTTGATCTCGGTCCTTCACTTGATTGGTGGACCTGTTAAAAGACTTTAGAGATGCTAAGCGATAATAGGGCCTTTGTGCCGATCAGCGATCATCACATACACTAGCACTGTCCTACACACTGGGGACAATTTAACTATTTTCCAAAGCCAATTAATCTACTCTGGAGTGTGGGAGGAAACCCATGTGGTCACAGGGAGAACATAAAAACCCCGTACAGATTGCAAGTGTAGCCAGGATAGAACCCGGATCTCTGGCGCTGTAAGGCAGCAACATTACTGCTGCATCACTGTTTTGCACTAATAGGTTGGAGGCTATAGTGCGATATTGGTGTTTTAGTGAAATTAGTGAGAAATGGCAAATGGGGTTTAATCCAGATAAAAATGAAATGTATAGCTGGGACTTTCCATCAACAGTTTGGTTCTAAGAAGTACTGAGGAACAGTGGGTCCTTTGCAAGCAAGTCCAAGGATCCTTGAAGGTTGTAGTGCAGGTAGATAACATGCTTCACAAGGCATTAGGGATACTTGCCTTCATTAGTCTAGGCAATGCATACAAGAGCAGGGAGATTATACGTTAAACTTGATAAAACATTGTTCAGATCTCAGCTGGAGAACTGTGTACATTTCTGGTCACTGCACCTGAGGAAAGATGTGATAGCACAGGCGAGGGTGCAGACGAGATTCACCAGGATGATTGCCTGGGGTGGAGCTTTTCAGTAATAATGAGAGATTGGAGAGTCTAGGTCTATATTCCCTGGAGAGGAGAAGGTTAAGAGGGGTCATGATTGAGGTATATCAAATTTTGTGTGGCATAAATGGGGTAGTCTGACAGAAGCTTTATTTCCTTATCAAAGGTAGCTAAAACCTTGGATAATGTTATGGGAAAAGGCAGGAGAATGGGGTTGAGTGGGAAAGATAGATCAGCCATGACTGAATGGTAGAGTATACTCAATGAACCAAACGGCTTAATTTTGCTCCTGACATGAACTTATGAAAAGTAGAAGATATATGTTCAATCAAGCGTGTCAAGAGTCAAGAGTAGTTATTTGTCATTTGCACAGGGTATAAACAGGAATAATGAAATTCTTACATGCTGCAGCTTTGCAGGGGCAATAGATGCTTCAAAAATAAATATATTAAATGATCAATCAATCAATTGATTGGTATACAATTGATTATAATCTATCCATGTAAAGTAGACAGGACCACCTGGACAGTAATAACAGCAGGCAGGTGTGGCAGGGGATCCAGTATCTCACCAACTATAAGACCAACCTTGGAGCTGTTGAAGGTGACGCCTCGCTGGCAGAGGAGCTGAACCACTTCTTTGCTCACTTTGAAGTGGAGCCACCCGAGACAGCCACATCACAGCACAGGGTCCACAGCAGCCTAACCCTCAATATAGAGGAGCATGAGGTGAGGCGCACGCTGCGGGCCATCAATCCAAGGAAGGCTACTGGACCTGACGGCGTCTCTGGACGCGTGTTGAAGGACTGCGCAGACCAGCTGGCTGGAGTCTTTACAAGGATTTTTAACCAGTCTCTGGCCCAGTCCACTGTCCCACCCTGTCTGAAGTCCTCCACCATAGTCCCCTTGCCCAAAAAAAACAACATCTCCAGCCTCAACGACTACCGGCCAGTCGCACTCACACCAGTGGTGATGAAGTGTTTTGAAAAACTGGTCCGGGGTCATATCACATCACTCCTGCCCCGAAGCTTTGACCCCCACCAGTTTGCGTACAGAGCAAATAGATCTACAGAGGACGCTGTAGCCACAGCTCTCCATGCTGCACTGTCCCACCTGGAGCAGCGGGGGAGCTACGTGCGGATGCTCTTTGTGGACTACAGCTCTGCTTTTAATACCATCCTTCCCCACAAACTGGTGGACAAACTGGGGGACTTGGGACTTCCACACTCCACCTGTACGTGGATAAATAGCTTCCTGTCGGGTCGCAGCCAGAGAGTCAGAGTGGGCCATCATACATCCACGGCCCTCAGCCTCAGTACCGGCTCTCCACAGGGCTGCGTACTGAGCCCCCTGCTCTACACCATCTACACACATGACTGCACCCCCGCCCACCACAGCAACACCATTGTCAAATTTGCGGATGACACTACGGTGGTGGGACTCATCTCCGGGGGGGACGAGTACGCCTACCGGGATGAGGTGGAGCAGCTGACAGTGTAGTGTGAAGAAAATAACCTGCTCCTAAACACCTTAAAGACAAAGGAAGTAATAATAGACTTCAGGAAGAATAAAACGGACATGGTACCATTGACTATCAGAGGGGACTGTGTAGAGAGGGTGGTGGATTTCCGCTTCCTGGGAATCCATATTGAGGAGGACCTGACGTGGAGCGTGAACACCACTGCGCTGCTGAAAAAGGTCCAGCAGAGACTGCACTTCCTGAGGGTGCTCAGGAAGAATAACATCACTCAGAGACTGCTGCTGTCCTTTTATCGGTGCTCCATTGAGAGCATACTAACATACTGTGTATGCGTGTGGTACACCAGCTGCACAGCGGCTCAGAGGAAGGCGCTCCAGAGGGCCATTGACAACGTCCAGAGGATTGTCGGCTGCCCTCTCCTTACCTTGGAGGACTTACACAGTTACCGCTGCACCAAAAAATCCCAGAGCATCATAAAGGACATTTCCCACCCCGGACACTCCCTGTTTGAACTGTTGCCGTCAGGCAGACGGTACAGATCTACAAGGACAAGGACGAACAGACTAAAAAACAGTTTTTACCCCACTGCTATAAAAGCACTAAATGTAGCCGCCAAGGAACGCAGGGGCGAGACATACTAAGGGACTGTGGTACACTGTGAAATCGACAGAAGGATGGAGGGTTGGGTGTTTATGCGTGCTATTTTCGTGATATTTATTTAGTTGTTTATCTTTTAATATTTTACCTTGTATGTATCGTTAGCTTTTAGAAATGTTTGAATGGTGCACTGACTGGCTGACATTTTTAAATTTCGTTGTACATGGTTCATGTTACAATGACAATAAAGAAACTATTCTATTCTATTCTATATTCTACTGGCAAAATGTCACCACACTCTGGCTCCATTTTATAGGGCAAGGATAAGAGACACTAGGCCATGTGTTGAAGTGTTGACCAGTGTGGTTGGGTGCCACTGTCAGCATGGATGTGGTGGGCCAAATGGCCTGTTTCCATGTAGAAGCAAAGAACCGCAGATGCTGGTTTATTAAAAAGCACGCAAAGGCCTGAAGTAACTCAGCAGGTCAGGCAGCATCTCTGGAGAACATGGATAGATATGGACATCAATATGTAGACCTACCTATGTTCTCCAAAGATGCTGCCTGATCCAATGAGCTACTCCAGCACTATGTGTCCTGGCCTATTTTAATGCTGTATGTCTCTCTGACTTTAATGCAGATCAGACACAGCTCATTAATCAATTAGTGTAGGTACATGCAGTGCCGTTGAACCTTCCGTTTTTTGTAGTTTTTAAGTGATAAGGTCCTTGTTCATGAAATAGCCTCTGTACACTTTCCATAATCAGAAGGTTTGTGCAAAACTTCTCCGAAAGTTATTGATTTTATTTTCAGCAGGTCTGAGGTGAGAAAAGATTCTTTTTATTCTGCCAGTAATTGATAGTTGTGCCAATTTTTTGAAATGATATTTTGTTTCAGTACCTCATTTGTTTCTGGAAATTTAATAGCTTCCTTAACGCTATATTTTTCTCATTAGAATCTTGGTCACCTCAGGGACAAGGTTGTCATGTGAGGCTTGATTTGTTGCATTGTTTTCTGAATTCTACACTTGTGACCTGGAGACCGTTGTTGGAAATAGCTTACAATGTATAATCCCATTTGAATTCTTAATATTACTTCATTTATTAAGGTATAAAATCTGCAGAATTCTATGATAATTAAATATTGATTTTGAATGTAATTCAAATATATCAAACCTAACTTTTCTTACTTTCTGTGCTTTGACTGTCAAATGGTTTGGTTCTTTACAAGTTTTCCTTTAGTGTAATGCAGATACAACATCTCCAATCTGGGTTGGAGTGGCACAGTGGTGCAGATTTACTGCCCTATAGCCCCAGAGTCCCACCCGGGTTTGATCCTGACTATGGGTGCTGTCTGTATGGAGTTTGCACATTCTCCCTGTGACCACATGGATTTTCCCCGGCTGCTCCAGTTTTGTCTCACACTCAAAAGACGTTTGGGTTTGTAGGTTAATTAGCTTCTACAAAATTGACCCTAGTGTATAGGATAGAACTAGTGCACGGATGATCGCTGGTCAGTGCAGACTTAGGAGGCCGAAAAGCCTGTTCCCACACTGTATCTCTAAACTAAACTAAAATTAGTGGTGATATAATATGGTTTGTTTTTTCCCTTGGTTATATATGCCAATATTGCATGACCACTTGCTCCTCTAATTCTGCTATACTTTTGTAGCATTTTCCACACATTTCTCCCTTATCTTATACAGGGAAAAAAGAAAACATAGCATTTCTTTGGCACATTTACATTACTTTCCATGTGTTCAAGTGACCTTAAAGCCGAAGAAAGAAATTGGAATGAAAGATAAATATAGATTTACCTCAAGTGTGCAAAGATGGGATGAGAAAATTGAATAATTTTGGTGTGTATGTGTCGAGGAAATTGACAGAGGAAAATTAAAGGAAAAACTGAGGTTTTGAGTTTCGCTTCAAGATGCGTTATTGCATGATATCATGAAGAGATGGCAGCAGTTAACTGCTCACCAGTTCTCTGTCTTTACCGCAGAATTAGCCGACAGTTATACAGTGCAGTAAACAACTTTGTTTTTGTTAGATACAATTATACGAAAATATATTTCATCCTTGGCTATTTGTTTTCCTCTCATTACTATCTACTACATGAGTATTAATTATTTCATTAGTCATAATGTACTTTTTGTTTATGTTAATCTGATTCAACAATGGATGGTTAATACAAGTCAAACATACCACAAGGGCATCTTGACATTTCAAGCAGACCGCACCACTGCCCCCTTCCCGAGCCAATCATAAGCCCCCATTGTCTGCAATGTTTCTGCGCTAGTAGCGGACGTGGGCGCGGGCGCGGGTGGTCAACTATTGCTGGTGTTTTTTATTCACCAACACTACGCATTCCCAGACAATAAACTCATTCTAGGAGATAACCTGTCTGAAACTTGTTTTCCTCTGCAGCTGGTCAACAAGAAATGACAATTGCCATATCCGCACACACTTTCGTTACCCTATTTAATTCCAACCATAATTAAGTATCTGGAGATTTTACTTTTTCCTTCGACAATATGGATGATCGATGGCCGACGTAGACTGTGTGGGCTGAAGGGCTTGTTTCCTTGATAAACTAAACTGAACTAAAAGATCTGTTGGCAATAAGAGAGACAGATCTAATCTTGGGTTTGTGAGTATTACTTAAATTCATACACAGTAGGGCAGATAACAGGATCGACAGAAAGCACGTGGGGTTTTCCATGCTTCCAAAATTATTTCCCAACTATTCCTCATTATTGTCTATTTGGAAGCAGCTGAAGAATGGGTGAGAAATGAAAAGAAAGTCAAACCCAAACATTAGTGTAGCTAATTATAGTGGATGAGATGGATTATTGACAGTGTAAAGTTTCAGAGGTCATTGCAAGGACATAGAACAGTACAGAAAAGGATGGACCTTCACCAGACAAAGTGGAGGCAGCGGGGAAATCAAGAGGCGGTGGATATGCTTCTATACCAACCAGGACTGGGGCAGCAACATCACGGTATTGTCAAATTTCTGTTCTCCCAACCTAGAATCCTTCTTTATAAACTGAAAACCCTTCTACTCACCGATAAAAATTTAACTCCATCATTCTCGTTGGAGTTTGCATCCCCCCCCCCCCCCCCCCCCCCCCGCGTACATGAGGCGCAAACACAACTCGCTGACCAGGTAATGAGGGTAGAGAGTGACTTCCCGGACTTCACGGTCATTGATTTGGGGGACTTTAACAAAACTAACCTCAGCCGTGACCTTCCAAAGTACAGACTTCAGGTTACCTGCCCCACCAGAGGAGAGAGAACACTTGACCACTGTTACACGTCAATCAAGAACGCATATCAGTCTGTTCCTCGGGCGGGTCTGGGTCTCTCCGATCACTGTCTAGTTCAACTTATTCCAACCTACAGACAGAAACTAAAATCTGCTAAGCCTGTGGTCAGAATAACAAAAAGGTGGACAAGCAAGGGCATTGAGAAACTCCTGCTTTGACTACATGGATTGGAATGTGTTCAGGGAAGCAACCACAAGCCTCGATGAGTATACAGACACTGTATCATCATATGTCAGCTTTTGTGAGGACAGTTGGATTCCAATTAGGAACGGACCTGGTTCGACAACGACAAGCCCTGGTTTACTGCAGAACTTAGACAGCTGCGACAGTGTAAAGAGGTAGCCTACAGGAGCGGGGATACAGACCTCCAATTAGGAACGGACCTGGTTCGACAACGACAAGCCCTGGTTTACTGCAGAACTTAGACAGCTGCGACAGTCCCCCCGCTCTTTGGACAATCGTCAGCTGACCAACGACCTGAATGAGTTCTACTGCAGGTTTGACAAGCAGAAATGTAACCTTAGTAACCCCTCCCCTCCCTCTCCAACAAACACAGCCAGACCCCAATCTGTCAAGAATGGACCTTTCTGCACCATCTCCTCCCTATTCACCACTTCACACCTACTTAAAGCAAGACTCAAGTCTGAAAAGACTGGACCCTCTCCCACCCCAACCAACAGTTCACAACCACTCACAGCCTGACCTCAGTCTGCAAAGACTGGGCCCTTCTACACCCACTCCTCCCCATTCACCTGGCCACAAACTCTTTGAATCACTTCCCTCTGGAAGGCGACTCTGGACTGTCAAAGCTGCCACAGCCACCATAAAAACAGCTTTTTTTCCACGAGTAGTAGTTCTACTCAATAACCAAAAATCTGTAGCCTCCTTTTGCTCCGGTATTTTATGTAATTCACAAGTTTAATCAATAATGTTTTATTATTAATGTTTAATGTTGTCAGTATCATTCTGAACTGTCGCTGTATGTCATGTTGTCACTTGCGGGTGGAGCATCAAGGCAAATTCCTTGTTTGTGAATACTTGGCCAATAAATATATTATTTTATTCACTCATTCATTCATTTATGCTGAACATGATGCCAGGTTAAAATGATCTCATCTGGGTGTACATGATCCATAAGCCTCTATTCCCTGCACTTCCATGTGCCTCTCGAAAAGCCTCTGAAATGCCACATTCGTACAGTATCTGCCTCCACCACCACCCCTGGCAATGTGTTCCAGTCATCCACCCCTCTCTATGTAAAAGTAAACCTGCCCTGCACATTTCCATTAAACCTTTCCCCCTATCACCATATAGCTGTTGTTAGGCATTTTCATCCTGGGAAAAGTGGGATGCATGCAATTTATATGCATATGGAAGACACTTCAGATAAATAAATGATGTGGAATGTACAGCAGCCCAAGGAATGTTCAGTGGGAGCAGTCAACACATGCCTCCTCTTCACTTTCCCCTCTCAGCAAATCTCTGTTCGTCCTCTCTCCTTCTACGTATTCACCTTCCCATTAGTGTTTCTGCATGAATTACTGCAGGCAAGAATACATTCCATTTTCTAATCACTTGTTGGATAAAGGAGTTTCTCTATAACCCTCCCAGAGATTTTAATCACTATTTGATATTCATCTCCCCAGTTAGGCTCTTCAACAAGTGGAATATTGATATATTGATTTCTCAAACCTTTCCATAATTTTAAGACAGCAATTATTATCAGAGGCTCAGAATGAACTATATGGTCACTTCAGGCATTCTCCACTCACTGGAAATACATTGCGAGAATAGACTATAATTAGTTTAGTTTATTATTGTGCCGTGTACAGAGCTTTTTTGTTGTGTACTATCCAGTCAGTATAAAGACTAAACATTGTTACAATCAAGCTGCCCACAGTGTACAGATACAGGATAAAGGGAATAAAGTTTAGTGCAAAGTAATGTCCAATTAAAGATAGTCTGAGAATCTCCAATGAGGTATATGGTAGGTCAGGTCACTCTCTAGTTGGTGATAGGATGGTTCAGTTGCCTGATAAGAGCTGGGAAGAAACTGTCTCTGAATCGCGATGTATGTGTTTTTGCAATGGAAAGTTGGCACTAACCATCTGCTGCATGTAGGCGGACTGACATAAATGCTCGTCTTGTGATACATAATGTTGCATTGTTAAGGTACACATGCAGCAACATTTCCCCATTTCTTGTGCAGGAACATATACATTTTTTATATGCCTTTATCATGCTTGGGGCACCAGGTTTTGATAGAAAGGTGGCATGTAACCCCCAGTGTGACTATTTTCCAGTGTGGGTGAAGAGACTTTAGGAGCCAAGAAATGCCATCACCACTGCTTGATGGGATCATAAACTGACTTTAAAACACAAAGCGCTGAAGTAACTCAGAGAGTTAGGCAACATCCACGAGGGAATGGATAGGTGAGTTTTCAGGTAGGGACACTTCTTGAGACTGTAGATACCTTAGATCGTGGTTGGACCTAAGCTGGGAGTTCTGGAAATCACACAAGATGGCAAAGGCAAGCTCTGAGGAAAGACGTGTTGCTGTGGTAGCGAGTCGGGGTCAGAACATGGTTGAGCAATCGGAGAGCAGCAGGAACAACAGATGGGGTAGCAGTGCATTCCCTCCCCAGATGCTGCCTGACTCATTGAGTACCTCCAGCAGTTTGTGATTTGCTCAAGAATCCAGCATTTGCAGTCTCTTGTGTCTTCATGAACTGACTGCAGTTAAGTTGCTCTTTGAATTTTATTAATGCTTGATGAATTTCATTCTTTCCAGTGCAGTTTGTTGTTTCTAAGGTTAATGGAAAGTGGTCTGTATGGACCTGACTTCAAGCCGGGTCATATGGAACAAGATGTGACAGGGAGTCATAGAGTCATAGTCATGAAGTAAACAGCATGGAAACAGAACCGCCAGTCTAACCAAAATGCCACATCCATAGTAGTCTCATTTGCCCACATTTGGTTATGTCCCACTAAACCTTTCCTCTCCACGTATCTATCCAATTGTCCTTTAAATGCTGCTATAGTATCTGCCTCAACAACCTCTTCTAGCAGCTCATTCCATCTACCCTTCACCTCTACAGTAGTAAAGGCAGATACAATTATACTGTATAAAAGGTAGTTAGATAGGTAGTTTGCAGATACAGAATGGAAACAAGACATTAACCCATCATCCACACTGACCATCAATCACTCGTTCACGCTAGTTCTGTGTTATTCCACTTTCTCATCCAATCCTTACACACTAGGGGCAATGTGCAGAGGCCAAGTAACCTCCCGCATGTCATTAGGATGTGAGAGGAAACCAGAGCACCTGGATGAAACCCATGCAGTCCATTGTTAATGTGCAAACTCCACACAGTTTGCACTGTGCACCCGAGGTCAGGATTGAACCTGGGTCTCTAGTGCTGTGAGGTAGCGGCTCTACCACTCTGCCACTGTGCCATCCTTCAATAGGAAAGTGGTGGAAAAGGGCACATTTAAGGCAAATGAGATGCACACAGTGAGGCACCATGGTCAGCATGGATGAGTTCAGCTGAATGGGCTCAATCAACTCAAAGGTTTCAAAGTTCTTTTATTGTCAAGTGTACCTATAAAGGTACAGCGATATGCAAATTACCATACAAACTATCAGGCCCTGTGGATTTATCAGCCTTCAGTCCCATCAGTCTACCTAATACTATTTCTCACCTAATGCAAATTTTGTGCAGGTCTTCTGTTTCCCTAGGTCCTCTGTTCTCTAGTATATCTGCGAGATTGTTTGTGTCTTCCTTAGTGAAAACAGAACCAAAGTACCTGTTCAACTCTTCTGCCATTTCCTTGTTCCCCATAATAATCAACGTGCAGATCAGAAGAAAACAGGAAATGAGAAGGACAGAGTGGGATGGGAGGGTCAATGAGTAGGACTAAAGAGTGAAGGAGAAACAAGGACTGGGCAAATACAATTCTCTGTTATGGGGGGGGGGGGTCTGATATTGAGTGAGATCAGTGGGAGGAGGGTAGGAGGGTTCATGTTATGTAGCTGGGTGGGTGCCAAGGAGAAAAATATAAGGTTGTAAGTGATCCCAATCCAGCATTTGAGCTTGAAAGACCTGGTCATCTCAGCAGTTCCCAAATATAGACAATACAGTGGTGCAGATGGTATATCTGCTGCCTCACAGCACCACTGACATTGAGTGCTCTCCACGTGGAGTTTGCACGTTTTCCCTGTGACCAGGTGGGTTTCCTTTCAAATCCTAAAGACCTGTAGGTTAATTGGTCTTTGTAAATTGACCTGAGTGTTTAGAGAGTGGATGCAGAAGTGGGATAACATGGACCAAGTATGAACGGGTGACCAATGGTCGGCGTGGACTTGGTGAGCTGAACGGCACTGTTTCCATGCTGCATCTTTCAATCAGTCAATGCATTTTAATTTCACCAATAGTGCTCCAGGGAGAATGTCAATTGGGAAATGAGTCCGTGCCATAGGTGACATGTGGAAATCACCCAAGGCAGGGGAGGATGATTCGTGATCAAACGTAGTCAGTCGATTGTTGGCGTGACATGAAACAAGCTGGGATTAGTTATCATCACCTTTTTAAGTGGATTTTCAGTCAAGTCATAATGATATGTGATCACATTTCCAGGCTAAGTACTATTAATGTGAAAGGGGAAGCCTTATTAATATAAATGACCACCTTACCTCCTTTAGCTGACTGCATGCCGATACCTTGATTTGCCTATGTTTCAAATAGAAGGAGGTGGTGGCAGGACTGATTGAGGTCTAGCGATAGCACGTTTATCTAAACTAATCAAATGCAGTCATTTTTTTTTGGACGAGTCAAGTATCAATCCATTGCCAATTCATTCTAATTGACCAGAAAAAAAAACCTACTGAAGCCATTTCCTAACATTGAAGTTTCATGTAGACACAAGGATCTGCAGATGCAGCTTTAGAAAAAAAAGATACAAAGGTCTGGAGTAACTCAGTGGAACAAGCTGCATCTCTGGAGAATGTGGATAGGTGAGGTTTCAAGTCAGGACCCTTCTTCAGACTGATTATGGCTGAGATGCGGTGGGGGGGGGGAGAAAGCTGGAAGCGAGGAGATGTAATACAAAGCCTGGCAATAGATGGGATAGACATGGGGAGGGAGTTTTAATGGTTGAACAAAGGACAGAGATGAAAAGACAGATGGTATGAGACAAAAAGATTGAAGAGTTGCGAATTGTGAAGCTAGAAGAAATAATGTTGGTGGAAGGGGAGGGTGAGGCGAGAAATAGGTGCAGTTTCCTTACTTACACTCCTCGTAAAAACAAAATAGACAGGAACTCTTTCCCTGTGACATTAAATAATAGCCACACCTCTTTAAAATCCCGATATGTTGCCTAAATGTTTCTTAAACATTCTCTTAACAAAATATTAACTATTGTGCACTCGCTCATAACGGCCTTTGTTCGGAAGCTGTTTGGACACTGCTTGCTGACCTTCCGATGAAGATTTATCATCCTGGCTTGCTGATCACCCACTTTGGCTGCACCAAAGCAGTTCCTAGCCCAGAGAAATAAATGAAAGTAACAGTTTGTTGGCCCATTCAACCATTCTTCCTGTTGTACCAGTACAGCAGGCTGTGCTAAGGAATGGGAAGTGCAAAGCTCTTTTTATCACAGATGCCAAGGCACTTTATGAAAGTGTAATCAGGCAAAAATATTGTCAGCCAGCCAGTAAAAGAGAGTTCCAAAGGATGAACTGAAAACTTAATCAAGGACTTGGTGTTTAAGAAGGAACTGCAAATGGTGGAAAATCGAAGGTAGACAAAAATGCTGAAGAAACTCAGCAGGTGAGGCAGCATCTATGAAGCGAAGGGAATAGGCAACTTTTAGGTCCGAAACCCTTCTTCAGACTTAATCAAGGGCGTTGTTTTTACGAAGGAAGATGAAGGAAAGAGAAAGAGTATGGGTAGCACAATAGCACAGCGGTAGAGTTGCTGCCTTACCATGCCAGAGACTTGGGTTCGGTCCTAACTATGGGTACTGTCTGTATGGAGTTTGTATGTTCTCCCTGTTTCCTCCCACACTCCAAAGACGTACAGGTTTGTAGGTTAATTGGCCGGTAAAATGGTAAACTTTCCCTAATATGTAGGCAAGCGTTAGTGTAAAGGGTGATCGCTGGTCAGTCTGAGAAAACCCACACAGGGCACAGGGGAACATAAAACTCCGTACAGATAGCACCCGTGTCAGGATTGAACTCGGGTCTCGAGCGCTGTCGAGCAGCAATTCTACCGCTGAGCCAATGTGCTGTCCTATTACTGATTTACAAAATTGGTGCTGATCTTTACTTTGATCTCTGTTGCACAAAGAAGCAATGACATTAGTGCTTAATATTTTCCAGATGTGTTTGAAGCTCAAAACCTTCCACTTTGTTCCAAATAGATTAATTGAATCCTCGGCTATGTATTTCTTTAAGTATGCAATTGGCACTCTCTCTCTCTCTCTTTCTCTTTCTCTCTCTCTCTCTCTCTCTCGCTCTCTCTCTCTCTCTCTTGCTCTCTCTCCCTCACACATACATTTCCTTGTCTGCTGACAAATGTTGATTGCAGATTGATGAACTTGTGCTTGCTGTCAGCCTCGTGATGGATGTTGTACTCTAAAGGTCACCATTACGCAGTTCCATTAAGGAACAACTCTTTCTATAATTGAGTTGCACATGGCTGCAAGGTCAGGCAATGTTCCAGTGTAACTCTGATTACAGCCAAGCTACAAGGTTAGCACTGGGCACGATTCCTGGATAAACTGTACTAAAATACATGCAGTATGTCGCAATATCAACGCTTGGGTATAGGTTTGTTATAGTCACATGTACCAATGTACCTCTGCTCGAGGGGATCAGGCAGAAGAAGGAATGATCGGGCAGGACAAGTCTTTTGATTATGTTTTTTAGTTTAGTTTATTGTCAGGTGTACCGAGGTACAGTGAAAAGCTTTTGTTGCTAACCAGCCAGTGGAAATGCTATACATGATAAATCGAGTCAACCACACTGTATAGACACATGATGAAGGGAATAATGTTTAATGCAAGGTAAAGTCCGATTAAAAAAAGGCCACGGGACCTCGAGCCCTCCGTTGACAGGACGATCTAGACTCCCGTTGCCGGCGGCGTTTTGTCCTCCGCATCGGGGAGATCAGCTCCTGCACTTGGGGGGGTTGTCAACTCCCCCGCGCCAGCAATCGGACCCCAGGTCAGGTAAGGTCAACCCTCTGCATCGTTGGACCTCCCGACTAACCTCTCCCGAGACTACGAGCTCTTGATGGCAAGTCCGCAGGCTGAGGTTGGAGCGATCTCAGGCAAGGGATCAGCTCCAATGTTAATTCCATGCCCCGCGGTGGGGCTCAAGTCAGTACCTTAGGACAGCTCTCTAGTTGTTGATAGGATGGCTCAGTTGCCTGATAACAGCACTTTCTGCTTTTTCTAAAACAGTGTGAAGTGTAGGTGGAGTCAAAGATGGAGAGACTGGTCCGTATGAAAGAATGGGCCACATCGACAGCTCTCTACAATCTATTTTTTGCATCCACACATTCTTCCCGTCATTTGAAGGGATGTCTTCTTTATGGACTGTGTTATGTTCTTTTCAAACAAAAGGATTATGAACTAAACTAGTTATCAAAAGCTGCTGTTCCTCCCGTGTGTTGGCACTATGTGTAATGGACAAATATCAGAGCCAGGTAATGGAGACACAGGCAGAAGCCTCGCCAACAGTTTGTCTGTTTTAGTGTTCGTTAAAAGTTTTTGTAAATGTTCTCCGGTTTGTTTTATGTGGTGACAGGAAGGGGTCAGGGGAAACTTTATTTTCCAGTTTCTTACCTTGCCGGAGATCGCTTATTTTTCCGGATCGCACCTCCGGCTGATCTGCGGCCTACCATCGATGGAGTTGGAGGCCTCAGACTGACTTGAGCCCCACCGCGGGGCATGGAATTAACATTGGAGCTGATCCCTTGCCTGAGATCGCTCCAACCTCAGCCTGCGGACTTACCATCAAGAGCTCGTAGTCTCGGGAGAGGTTGGTCGGGAGGTCCAACGATGCAGAGGCTCGACCTTACGTGACCTGGGGTCCGATTGCTGGCGTGGGGGAGTTGACAACCCCCCGAGTGCAGGAGCTGATCTCCCCGATGCGGAGGACAAAACGCCGCCGGCCACGGGAGTCTAGATCGTTCTGTCAACGGAGGGCTCGAGGCCCCCGATGGGAGAGCATAGAAGAGAATAGATTTGAACTTTTTTTCGCCTTACATCACAGTGAGGAATGTGGAGGAGTCACTGTGGTGGATGTTTAGGTTAAAATGTATTTTGTGTGTTCCGTTGCTTTTCATTTGTATGACTGACTTGGCAAATGAAATTCCTCGTATGTTGCACAACATACTTGGCTAATAAAGTATTACTGTGATTGTGTGATTACAGTAAATGCATTCATGAGCTTAAGAAAGTTTCAAGATTGGCACTGCACGTTTAGGAATCATCTCCAGACAGGTGCAGTAAATGTGCAACAGAAATTCTTGTTAATCCAGCACAATCCTCATGCTGTGCATGTGTCAGAATATTAAATAAATTGGATTATCATCTTATTATAAAGCAGTATAAAGTCAAGCAAAATTAGTTTAGTTTAGAGATACAACGCAGAAGTAGGCCCTTCAGCTCACCGAGTCCACACCAACCAGCAATCCCCGCACATTAACACTATCCTCCACTAGGAACATTTTTTCCATTTACACAAAGCCAATTAGCCTACAAACCTGTACATCTTTAGTGTGTGGGAGGAAACCAAAGTTCTCGGAGAAAACCCACGCAGGTCACGGGGAGAACGTACAAACTCCGTACAGACAAGCACCCATAGCCAGGATCGAATCCAGGTCTCTAGCGCTATAAGCGCTGTAAGGCATTAGCTTTACCGCTGAGCCACTTACTGTGCCACCCACGGATCCGTTGGCAGGACTACTCAATGAGAGTGTTCAGACCGGGCTTATGTGCAATCGATGACAGAAGATAATATTCTGAGCTAATCTCTATAATACTAAAACTCTGTCTTGTTTGTGGCTGTGTGTGTGTCAATATCTAGTTATTTCCTATTTTCTTCCAAATGCTAGGCCTTCCCATTTTCATACATTCTACTCACATTTTTCCCGTCGAGGTGATAAACATTTCCGTCACATTCACACCTACATTTCTGAAGTTTTTAATCATTTAAAGTATAAAAAAACACGCGTTTTTCTCGGGGAAAAAACCCATGTGACGTCACAATGCACTCACAAGGCAGGATGGGACATTCCGGGAGGGAACGGCATTCCAGCGCTCGCATGGTGGCGGCTGCAAACGCCCAACACCCGGTGGTGAGGGTGGTGCCACGGGCCAAGGCTGAAGCCGAGCCTGGTGCTGGAGCTGGAGTGAGAGCCGAGCCCAGTGCTTGGGATGGGGCCGTGTCCAGGTCTGAGAAAGAAGCCGCCACTGGAACCAAGGACAAGCCTGGGCCCTGGATCAGGTATGAGCCCGGAGATGAAGTTGTGGCCTGGACTGCAGCCCAGGCAGTGGTCGAGCTGATGACTGGAGTATGCAGCCTGGGCCAGGCCGAGTTCCAGGCCCTGGCACATCTCCATGACCTGAGTAGGTCCAGGGAATGGGAGTGAGGGGAAGAGGATGAAGAAAATGAAGAGGAGGGAGGGGAATGGAGTGAGGTGGTAGATGGAGATGGTGGGGAGGGGGGGGGATTATGGAGGAGGAAAGATTGGGAGGGGTGGAGGAGGGAGATGCCCACTCACACCTTCTCTAACCCCCTCCCTCTCTAACCCCTCCCTCTCCCTCTCTACCCCCTCCATCTCTGCCCCCCCCCTCTACCACCCCTCCCTCTCTACCCCCTCTCTCTCTAGGGATTGAAGTGGGAGGGTGAATAGGAGGATCAGGGTGTGCTGGGGGATGAGGAGAAATGTGCCTCGGAGAAATTAACCCTATTTTCCAGCCATCTCCCCTTAACCCCTGACACCAGCACTAATCAAGAATGAATCGTACTCTGCCATAAAATATATCCATTGACCTGGCCTCCACAGCCTTCTGTGCAATGAATTCCACAGATTCATCACCCTCTGACTAAAGGATGCTGCCTGACCCGTTGACTTACTCCAGCAATTTGGGTCAAGATGTTTGCCGTGTTCGAAATGAGTTGATACGAATTGACAAAGTGGTATGGCGGTGTGGGAAGTCTACAATTCAGATTGTTCCCTTATCTGTGCAATACGTAATATTCATAATTAATGAAAAACACTCAATTTCAGATTGTAATGTAATTAACAATTATCCTGACAGTAATTGCTGTTTGCGCTGCAAATGTTCTAAATTTCTTCTACCCTCTGACTACAAAAGTGTTCCATACTTCATTCCTGAAACCCTATTCCATTTGGTGATTTTTTTGGCGACTGTCAGCATCATTGACTGACATATCAGGTCACCGAAAATGTTGCGGCGTGATGCAACGTGATGATGTATTGATGCACGGTGTTTCAAGTGTCGCAACATTTTTTTGTCACAGCTGGATTTTGAAAATCTTTCAGCGACCCTGATACGTCAGTCAATGACACCGGCAGTCGCCGAAAAAATCGCCAAGTGAGTCTAATTTGCAGACTCTGCCTCCTCCAGTTGCTCACTCCCTGACTACTAGAAACAGGTTCTTGATGAAAACGCTCTACGTTCCCCTTAACACCTTCAAAATCATTTTCAAGCTGGAAAAGGTGCAGAGAAGATTTATGAGGATGTTGCCAAGTCTCAATTGAGAGATTGAGCAGCCCTGGACTCTATTCCCTGGAGTGCAGGAGGATAAGGAGTAATCTTACAGATGTGGACAAAATCGTGAGAGGAATAGATTGGGTTATTCTCAATTCTCCTACTCTTGCCCAGAGTAGGAGAATTGAGAACAAGAAGGCATAAGTTTAAGGTGAGGGGGCAAGATTTAATAAGAATCTGAGGGATTTTTTTAATGCAAAGGTTGGTGGGTGTATGGAACGAGATGTTGGAAGAGGTACTTGAGGCGGGTACTATCGCAACATTTAAGAAACATTTTGACAAGTACGTGGATAGGGCAGGTTTAGAGAGATATCGGCCAAACGCACGTAGGTGGGACTAGTGTAGATGGGTTCTGTAGGTCAATGTGGGAAAATTGGGGTGAAGGGCCTGTTTCCATGTATATGACTCACTTAAGCGCCTGTCCCACTTAGGAGACTTTTTAGGCAAGTGCAGAAGACTCTGTGCTCGCTACATGGTCGCCACATGTTTGCTGGTGGTCTCTGGTGAGTCTCCTTCATGGTCGCGAGGAGTTCCCACATTCTGGAAACTAGTCGCGGCCTCAGTATGGTCGCCGCAAATTTTTCAACATGTTGGTCGCCATGGAGAAAATCGATAATCCTGTAGTCGTATGTGCAGTTGTAGTGGGGTCGTCATGCAGTTATAGGTAGTCGAGGTGGTCGTAGGGAGTTTTAGTTAATCGCCTTTGCTGACTGGTCATTTTCATTGGCTCATTGGGGTTTTCAGAACCAAGGATAACTGACATGTAATGTTCAATGTCCACCGAACTTCACAGCTGTGTATCCCTGGCTTATTAAATGTTGCCTGGCTTCTAAAAAGTGTCTCCACTCCTTCTCCCCACTTCTACCCCCACCTTCTCCCCCCTTCTCCCCTCCACCCCTCCTCCCCCCCCTCTTTTAAAGGACTTACCGTACACTGTGCTAGCCGTCTTAATCTTCCTGTTCATCACGGTGTGTGTCTGTATCACCTTGGCTGTGCACCGTGTGAATTTGAGACAGTGCTCCCCCCTGCTCTTTCCCTGGCCCCTGCCTTTGCGGTGTGTGTGTGTGTGCATGTGTGCGTGTGTGCGTGTGTTCGTGTACGTGTGCGTGTGTGTGTGTGTGTGTGTGTGTGTGTGTGTGTGTGTGTGACCTTCCTGTGTTTGGATCTCTGAATGTAACTAGTTTATGTGCAGTCTACACTGAAATAAGCAGACCCATTCACTCTTTCCTCCCTCACCCCCAGGCTCCCAGTTAGAACCAAGCCCCTAATGGGTTCAGCTTAGAATCAAGCGGAATGAATATTGATGTCTCTAATTTCAAGTAACACTTCTATACCCACTCTCTCTCTCCACTTCTCCCCACCATACACATCCTGCTAGTTCCACTGTTTGCATCCACACATCCTTTATTATCACCTCTTCTGCAGCCAACAACAGACCATTGTGGGCTCCACCTTTCCTTGGTCATCGGTACTGGCCCTGATTTGCCTGAACATTTCCATACCTCGAGTTTCCCTCTCCCCTGACTCTCGGTCTGTAGAAGGGTCTCAACCCGAAATGTCACATATTCCTTTTCTTCAGAGATGCTCCTGATCCACTGAGTTACTCCAGCTTTTTGTGTCTACCTTCTTTCTTCAATCCTTCAACAATGAAATTTTTACTTACAGCAGTAAACACAGTAAACATTGATAAAATAATTTAATAAGTTAAACACAAACAATATTAGTGCAATAAATATCCCAAAGTACCGACTGCAACCAGGACAGTGTGTAGTTCGTTTGCAGTGTTCAAGGGCCTGATGGTTGTTGGGAAGAAGCAGTTCCTGAACCTGGTGGTCACAGTTTCAGACTCCTCTCCCTTCTTCCCAAAGGCAGGAGGGAAAGGGAAGAGAGGCCAGGTTGCTGATGATAATGCTGGCTGGCTTTTTGAGGCATTGCCTCATATACAACTCTTCGATGGTGGGGAGGTCAGTACCTGTGTTGGACTGGGCCGTATCCCTCTTTGCTTCTCATGGAACTTGAAGTGGCACTGTAGTGAAGTTGGTAGAGCTGCTGCCTCCCACCACCGGAGACCTGGGTTTGATCCTGATCTCAGATGATGCCTGTGTGGAGTTTACATGTTCTCCCCATGGTTTCCTCTGGCAGATCGAGTTTCCCCCCACATCCCAAAAATGTGCACATTTGTAAATTAATTGATCTCTGTAAATTAAGTTGCCCCTAATGTGTAGGGAGTGGATGGGAACATTGGATAACATAAAACTAGTGTGAGCAGGTGATGGACGGTTGGTGTGGACTCGGTGGGCCAAAGTTCCATACTGCATCTCTAAATTAAATTGCAAAATTTAAAAACTGTGTTTCAGAGAGAAGAAGCAATCTGACAATTCAAGGCCATAAGGAGAACGCTGAAAAGGAAAATATGCTAGAGACCAAAATAAATAAAAGGAGACAATGTGATTTCCTTTTATGTCTAAAACTGCTAAACAAAAGAATGTCAGTTAAACTAAGTTACAGAGAAAGGTTGAACAAGTTAGGGCTTTATTCTTTGGAGCGCAGAAGGTTAAGGGGGGACTTGATAGAGGTTTTTTAAATGATGAGAGGGATAGACAGAGTTGACGTGGAAAAGCTTTTCCCACTGAGAGTAGGGAAGATTCAAACAAGGGGACATGACTTGAGAATTAAGGGACAGACGTTTAGGGGTAACATGAGGGGGAACTTCTTTACTCAGAGAGTGGTAGCTGTGTGGAATGAGCTTCCAGTGAAGGTGGTGGAGACAGGTTCGTTTTTATCATTTAAAAATAAATTGGATAGTTATATGGATGGGAAGGGAATGGAGGGTTATGGTCTGAGCGCAGGTATATGGGACTAGGGGAGATTATGTGTTCAGCACGGACTAGAAGGGTCGAGATGGCCTGTTTCCGTGCTGTAATTGTTATATGGTTAAACGATTGAAGTATCATGCTAAATTAATGATTGGTTTGGGATAAAAAGGTATCTGTGTCAGAATATGAATTAGACACAATTAACTACAGATGATGGTTTACTTTTTTAAAAAATCACTAAGTGCTGGAGTAGCGCAGTAGGTCAGGCAACATCTCTAGAAAAACATGGATGGATGGCATTTTGGGTCTGGACCCTACTTCAAATTGAACAACAGTCCTGACCTGAATCGTTGCCTATCCACATTCTCCAGAGATGCTGCCTGACCTGCTGAGTAACTCCAGCATTTTGTGTTTTTCAGAATATGAATTAGTGGATTAACAGGTATGTTTATGCTGTTTTAAGAAACATTAGGCATCAGTTGGTGTCGGATAATGAATATTCAAGAATGAGAGCTCTTCACAGAGTGTCAAAGTCTATTCCAAAATGTATTCAATTTCAGTCAAAGGGGTGCATTTCAGAGGCAACGTTCAATACACAAATGCTACCATATCGTGCATTTTAGAGGCACTATTGATGATGTTCCAGGCTGGAGGGCAGGAGGTTATTTGACAGTGTGTTGCATTGTAATTGACAGTGTGTTGCATTGTGACCAAAACTAGTTTACAATGAAGCCTTGGATCAGGGGAAACAATGTAGGAAGTAATGTTATGTTGAAAAAGGCATCAGCGTTTTGTATCGATACGAAACAACATAATATTTTCAACATAATATTACTTCCTGCATTGTTTTTTTTTTCCTGAGCCAAGGCTTCATTGGCAATTTGGCAATTTGGCAATTGATAGTGTAACTACTCTAACCATAAAACACCAGGTAAGTTTGCATCTAAGGATGATGAAAGAAAAGTATACCAAAAGTAGCATATTTTCCCTTGGACGTTTTTAATATTCATTTTTGGGGCAGGCCCTCCCTTTTTGTTCTTGGTCAGTGTCTGGCACTTCCGTGAGATTAATTTTTCTTTCCCCTATTCAGCTGATATGTGAATGGTGTCCAGGTCTTGCAGTGTGCAAGGTGTGGACTAGCTCCAGTTGCACGAGGGAGCTCCAAGCACATTTACTGAATGAATTTACATTCAATTGAACAGCAAATCCATATCACTGAATTTCAAGATGTCAATTTCTTTTGGGGCACATTCTCAATGGTTCTTTATTGTCACGTATACACAGCACAGGTAAATTATTTTGCACAGTTCTCATAATTTGGCGCTGTTTACAAAGAAAAATCCAAAAGTCCAGTCCACATGCTGGAAGTACCGGAGTGCCCCATATCCAGGTAAGCCCCAGGCTGCTGCAGGCTCAACTCCGCATCCCTTTCCTTGCCCGAATGCCTCTGTTTGCAGGGTGCCTCCTGCAGCTGACATTGAAGGCACTGGAGGCAATACCCTGGTCCTTCTCTTACCGGCCCACTGCATGAGTCCGTCACTGCCAGACTCCCTCCTCGACTCTCTGATGTTTGGGGCTTCTGAGCTTCTGTAATTCTTTTGTTTCATTCATTTCCTTCCAACCATGTCCTATGGTCAATCTGTGATCCAAAATTCCAACAGGCAACACAATGCCAAATCTTCAACAATTCCATTCGGGACTTCCTCACAATAAAGGAATTACTTTGCAATCAACACTATCTCTATTATGGAAGCCAACATCTGTGCAGGGCTGAACTGTTCTGTTCCGTTTTGGTCTGATTAGTATTTAGTGAAAGGTGAATATGACTGAGGTGAATAGTCCAATAAATGAAGTTTAAATGGAATGTCTGTGATTAGGGCAGTAATGCATATAGTAAGCGTTTTACTCTCTTCCCTTCCCCTCTTTCCTGTGTCCTCACCACTCCAGTACATATCTGTGTCTCCCACTATCCACTCCCTCTTTCCCTCCTCTAATCCCCTTCCATCTGTATATCCCTCCATCTGGCTTTGCACAACATTGTCACCCTTCTGTCTCCTGTTTCATATGACCACCCTTTTACCGATCAAAAACCTCCCTCACCTGTACCCATCTATCATTTGCCAGTCTGAAGAAGGGTCTTGACCCAAAACATCACATATCCAGGGATGCTCCAGGGATGCTGCCTAACCCGTTGAGTTACTCTGGCATTTTGTGTCACGTGCCACGGTATGTCTCGCCCTGACCTCTGCTTTCCAGCTTTCTGCCCCTCACTCCATCAGTCTGAAGAAGGGTCCCAACTCGAAATGCTGCCTGTGCATGTCCTCCAGAGATGCTGCCTGGCCTGCTGAGATACTCCAGCTCTTTATGTTCTATGCAAGATTACAACAGCTGCAGTTCTTTGTGTCAAGAGCAGAATATATTCTGTTTTTACCTCCTACTGTGACTTGCTGTCTCCTCTCCCCTGTCTCCATTAACAGCAACCATGAATGAGTGTAAAAAAATGAAAGTTTTCATTTATATAATGCCAGTCAAGGCCTCGTATAAATATTAATCATATATTAATTGCAATATTCACTCTGCACTGTACAGACAATGAATTAGTTAATTATGACTTGATTTGCAACACCCTACTTTGTGAATCGCAAGGTTCTGTAAGTGACAGTGGTATATTGAACAGCTAATCTATTGATTGGGAGATTAATCTTGGTCTTCAAATTAGCGGCACAATGTATTTTACATCCAGATGAAAAAGTGGATGATACATAGTTCAACATCTTATCCTTAAGCCGCCAGGGGTGGTGGTGGAGGCAGATCAGTTTATGGTGTTTGAGTGGCATAAAGATAGGCAGATGGAAGTAGAGGGAAGGGAGGGAAACGGATCAGAGGAGATTCGTTTAACTTGGCATTATCAATGGTTCAGGCAACTTAACCATTCTATCAACAACTAAAGAGCTGTTATCTACCTCGTCGGAGACCCTTGGACTATCTTTAATTGGACTTCACTGGACTTTTCTTGCACTAAACAATATTCCCTTCATTGTACATCTCTACACTGTCATGCATTGTCCGTTCGCTGACTGATTAGCACGCAACAAAATCTTTTTTCAGTACCTCTGTACTTGTGACAATAAACTAAACTAAATAAGCAACTAAGTGACACTATGTTCGGCACGGACATTATGGGCTGAAGAATCTGTTCCTGTGTTGTACTGTTCTATTTTCTATCTACCTATTGCTCAAAGACACTAAAACACAGATTTTTAACCTCAGGCAAAAAGGCCTTACAGTTCAGAAGGTAAAATTAAATTGCAAGGCTCTACTTTGAGTCTCAGCAGATGACAGCCATCAGCTGAGCTAACACTTCATCACACCATGTCTCCTGTGCACTTTTTCTCATAGAGATAGAGTCAAACCCCTGTTACTTCAGAGCTTCAACCGGACTAATACAATTTCTTAAATTTCGTTACTTCCTTTACCCCATCCACAATTTTCATGCCAATCTTTGTGACTTTGCACTCAATGACTTTGCCTTGTTAATGGATGCAGCAAGCGTTCAGATAAAGAGCATTTGGTTCTGTCTCTTTAATGTTTTATCCTGCTCTCACTCTAATATGATGCGGCACTTGTTAGTGCCCACCGGGGGCTCCAACACAAAGACCCGGAGCAGGGCCTTTACCGCCTGGCGCGGCTTTAATGGCTGCGGGACTTATTTACCATCACCCGCCGAGTGCTTTGACTCTGACATCGGGAGGAGAACGAGTAGTGCAGGGGAGAGATAAGACTTTGCCTTCCATCACAGTGAGGACATTCAAATGTGTAAATTGTGGTGTGCCTTGGTTCTTCTTCTTGTCTGTATGACTGCAGAAACCAAATTTCGTTTGAACCTCTGGGTTCAAATGACAACAAATAAATTGTATTGTATTGTGTATTGTATTATATTTACAATTATATTTGTGTGCTCTGAACCTTCTACACACATTCTGGATAAAAGATTCAGCATGGAAACAGGCCCTTCAGACTCTCAAATCCATGTCTACCATCGATCATCCGTTCACACCAGTTCTACCTGTGACCCACTGATTATAACCCTTTCACATCTCTAAAGCACCATGGACCACTAGAAACTTAAATAAAACAAATATTAAATGTTAAATAAATATGTTTATGCCTGACACCTTGACTGTCACTTGGACCATGCTTGGTAGTCATAGCTAGAGTTAAGTGTAAGCTATTTAAGCAAAGAATGGCACAAAACCGAGTGGTCGCCAACAACAACTGCAGATGTAAACAAAGAATTATTTGTGGATAGTGGGACATGTCCTGAAAAAAACACACGCCACAAACAATGCCATCTGTGGCTGCCCAGTGAATTTCAAGTGCGCTCTCATAATTTTGTCCAGATTAAAGGAGGTGGCAGATCATCAGTTGCTGGAAAATTGGTGATGGATCTGTAATTAAAACCCGTACTTTAGAGCAGACTAACGATATAATTTGATTATTTTCCATTGTGTTTATGGTCTTGTAAATGTTGCAGATATAGAACATTTCCTCTGCATTTTCCTGAGTTCCTGCAATGAGTTCATTTGAAGTGCGTTTTTTGAACGATCTGAAATACTTAGAATCTTAAAATAGATTGCTATCTGCTGTGTTTTTTTTTTCAAATTTCATATCACACTCCTTAATATTTCACACACAATTTGAGAGAGTAGGAAATTATTAATCCGCAACCTAGCCAATGCCCAAAATACCAAAGTTGACAAAGTTTCAGTGTTACCGTCACAGTAATGAGTAGTTATAGTTTAATAAAGTTTTTCATTTTATGTCTCACATGAAATAACTAATGCCCCTGTCCCATTTAGGAAACCTGAACGGAAACCTCTGGAGGCTTTGCGCCCCACCCAATATTTCCATGCGGTTCCTGGAGGTTGCAGGTGGTTGCTGGAGGTTGCAGGTAGTGGAAGCAGGTAGGGAGACTGACAAAAACCTCCGGTCACCTCCGGGAACTGCACAGAAACCTTGGGTGGGGCACAAAGTCTCCAGAGGTTTCCGTTCAGATTTCCTAAGTTGGACAGGGGCATAAGGCTTATTGGTGTCACAAGGAACTGCAGATGATTGAATCTTGCGTAAAACATAAAATGCTGGAGTAACTCAACAGATCAGGAAGTTTCGCAGTGGTGGGGCAGCGGTGGAATTGCTGCCTTACAGCGCCAGAGACCCGGGTTCGATCCTGATTACAGGTGCTGTCAAGTGTGGTTTGTACATTCTCCCTGTGGCCAATTGGGTTTTCTCTGGCTGTTCCAGTTTCCTCCCACACTCCAAAGATGTACTGGTTTGTAGGTTAATTTGCTTTGGTAAAAATTGTAAATGTCTCCAGTATGTATAGTGCTGGTGTACAGCCGTGATAGCTGGTTGACGTGGGCTCAGTTGGCTGAAAGACCAGTTTCCACGTTGTATTTTTAAAGCCTAAAATCACTGGAGGACATGAATAAGAATCGTCCTGATCTGAAACATGGCATATCCATGTCCTCCAGAGATGCTGTCTGACCTGGTGAGATATTCCAGCATTTTGTGCTCTATGCAAGGCTTATGGTGATGTATTTCACCTTATGATAGTTTTAGTTTTTACTGTTTATCCTGTAGCTGTATACTGTGGACGACAATTATAATCGTGCAGGGTGATTTTGTTGACTGGATGGCATGCAACACGGAGCTTATTGCTGTACCTCAGTACACATGGCAATAATAAACTAAACTAAACATTTTTTTTAAATCACATTCCATTTGGCAGCATACTTTAAAGTGGTCTGTTTTCAAGCTGTTTCCTCATTTGAATTAACTATTTAGCATTTGGATGCATAATAACACTATAAAAGATTACATTTCACATTAATTGTCTGTTTGTATGGCAGAGCTTCAAATGCGAGGCTGCACTGCACATTTGGTAAAAGTCTATGAAAAGATTAGCTTCAATGTAGATCATAGGGTAAAATGTACTACATGAAAATACTGTAACCCTGTGTATTTGGTGTTGATTTACTCCAGTCATTCTGTACCGTGGGGAATAATCGAGCTACAGTTGGGTTCATTATTTTTCTTTCATCACAGGCAATCACAGTAGCTGGTGACTCTACATGCAGTCTCCACATGTCCCCCAGAGCACCCGGCCAAAACCAACGTGGTCACAAGGAGTACGTAAAACCTCTGTACAGACTGCACTCGTAATCAGGATCAAACCCGGGTCTCTGGCGCTGTAAGGCGGTAACTACCACTGCGCAACTGTGCCGTACTTGTTAGTACAAGTCCATATTATTTTTATTTTGGTAGAATGCTAATGCATTGGAAGCTGTTCAGAGAAGGTTCACTGTATTGTCACCTGGCGTGGATAAGGGTCCTTATCCAACTAAGGGTCCTTATCCAACGAGGTCAGTTCAAGAACCTGACAGTGTAAGAAAGCAGATGTTTCTGAACCTGGTGTTGTGGGTCTTCAGGCATGGCCTGGATAGTGGGGATCCTTGATGATTGATGTCACCTCTTGAGGCAATGCCTCATGTCGATGCACATTGCCAACTGGATATGAATCCATTTATACCTGCTCTCTCAGAATTATGGGAATGTACTCCACAGAAGAGGATAGTGATGTAGCAGTAGATTTGGTTCCTTACAGCACCAGAGATCTGTGTTCAAACCTGACTATGGATGCTGTTTGTATGTTCTCCCTGTGACTGTGTGAGTTTTCTCCAGGTGCTTCCCATTCCTCCCACAATCCAAAGATGTGCAGACTTCTCGGTTAATTTACTTCTGTAAATTGTCGTTAGTTTGTAGGATAGATCTAGTGTATGGTTGATTGTTGGTTGGAGCAGACTCAGTGGGTCAAAGAGCCTGTTTCCAGGCTGTATCTCTAAACTAAATTAAACTAAGAAGTGGGCCCTTTCAACCCACCTCATCCCTGCTGTCTTGATGTTCTCTACACTAATCATTTTTACCTGTATTAAGCCTGCATCCCTCTCCGCCTTTCCTAAGCACCTGTCCAAACACCTCTTAAACAGTATAATTGTATTTGTTTATTCCACATATTCACATCTTCTGATTAAACCTGTGTAATTCTGAACTCTCCTCCCAAACCCTCTTAATTTCCTGTTAGCTAAGACAATTCTCTGTCCACATCAATATGTTGCCTTTTATTGTCTGTAGTGGAGCTTTTATTGTATGCAGTATCCTGACTACAGGTTTGATCCTGACTACAGGTGCTGTCTGTAGAGAGTCTGTGTGTTCTCCCTGTGACCAGGTGGGGTTTCTCCGAGTGCTCTGGTTTCCTCCCACATTCTAAAGATGTACAGGTTTGAGGATTAATTGGCTTTTGTAAAAAAAAATGTGAGTTGTCCCTCGTGTGTAAGATAGTGCTAGTGAATGGGGTGATCACTGGTTGGCGTGGATTTGGTGGGCCGAAGGACCTGTTTTCGCACTGTTTCTCGAAACTCGACTCTAAACTAAACTGATATAACCTTCAAAGTGTTACCTTTAATGTGCAAAAAATTGGTCGCACAGGGGCACAGCATTAATGGTGCTGTTTTACATCCACAGTGACCAAGGTTAGATCTTAACCTCCGGTGCTATTTGTATGGAATTTGTACATTTTTTACGTGTTTCACAAGAGTTTCTCCCAGGTGGTCCACTTTCCTCCCGCATCCCAAAGGTGCGTGTTTATGTTAATTAGTTACTGAAAAGTACCCCAAGGGTAGGTGGGTAGATCAATATAAACAAAATGAAGGTGGAGTGAATGGGCCGTAAGAGAGAACATATTGCAGGTAAGTTAGTGGAGTGATGGGATTGTCGAATGGCCCCTATTAAGACATATGGAAATAGGAGCAACAGGAGCAATACATCTGTTACCTGCTTTAGAATGAATCATTTGTTTAAAACAAATCTATTATTAATGTGCCATATGTTTGAAATATAAATATATGCAGAAAGAAACAATTCACTGTCAAATTAGGAAATTTCTTACCAAATTCATAAAAGATAAAAATTAAATAAAACATCATGTTCCCAGAAACTAAATACAGTAGAGTGGGAGTATTTCCAGCCTCTTCAGTTCTGATTCTATGAGAGCAGGAATTAATATTTTCAGATTGATACGCAAGTTGTGCATGGATGGTAAATGTCACAACTGGGTAGCCATTATAGCGTTCAAATTTACTTGGATTAGCATCACATTTTCGTACCGATCCACATCGTTCGATACAACAGATCCATGCCAGTGTTTGTGTTTCACACAGATCTCTTTGCCTCCTACACTGCCCACCCTTATTCCCTTGATTCCTTTCTCTCTCATGCACACTGCCCACCCTACAAACTTTATTGAAGTGGAAATTATGCGCTGGTATCACAATGTGTGAATGAGCTATGCTGCTTATCTTAGTGTGGCTTGCGCATGGACCACAATATATATTATACCAACAGGATGCACAGACCCCACGTATTGATAGCCAAGCATTATGCCAAGTACTGCCTGCCAGACTGGCTATAGTGGCTAAATCATGCACGCCAGATCTTCAGCATGGTTTAGTTTACTTTACTTTAGACAGACAGCATGGAAACAGGCCCTTCAGCCCACTGAGCCCGTGCCGACCATCGATCACCTGTCACACTTGTTCTATGTTATCCCACTTTCTCATCCACTTCCTACACACGAGGGGGCAATTTACCAAGGCAATTTACCTACATACCCACACGTCGTAGGGACGTGGGAGGAAACCAGAACACCTGGAAGAAATCAACGCGGTGACAGGAAGAACGTGCAACCTCCACAGAGACAGAAGATTTACAAGGATGTTGCCAGGACTAGAGGGTGTGAGCTATAGGGAGAGGTTGAGTAGGTTGGTTCTCTATTCCTTGGAGTGCAGGAAGATGAGGGCTGATCTTATAGAGGTGTACAAAATCATGAGTGGAATAGATGAACAAAGTCTTTTGCTCAGAGTAGGGGAATTGAGGACCAGACGCCATAGGTTCAAGGTGAAGGGGAAAAGATTTAATAGGAATCTGAGGGGTAACTTTTTCCACACAGAGGGTGTTCTTCTTCTTCTTCTTCTTTTGTGTGGCATGCACAGCCTAAAGTTGTAGGACAACTTGTCCTATTTAATCTTCTGTGTGTGCACAGCGAGTTGATTGCATTAGTCGAAACAGGGCAGACCACGTGAAGGTTGCAATCTTCCACCCCACAGAGGGTGTTGGGGTATGGAACAAGCTGCCAGATGAGGTAGTTGAGGCTGGGACTATCCCAAGGTTTAAGAAACAGTTGGACAAGTACATGGATAGGACAGGTTTGGAGGGATATGGACCAAGCACAGGCAGGTGGGATCAGTGTAGCTGGGACATGTTGGCTGGTGTGGGCAGGTTGGGCCGAAGGGCCTGTTTCCACACTGTATCACTCTATGACCCTAAATGCGGCCCAACCAGTCCTATAAAAACAGGGCATTGTGGTGCAGCAGTAGAGCTGCTGTACCAGAGACCCATGTTCGATCCTGACCTTGTGTGCTGCCTGTATGGAGTTTGCATGCTCTCTCTGTGATCACGTGGGTTTCCTTCGGGTGCTTCGATTTCCTCCCACATCCCAAGTCATGGTCGTGGTGGGCTGTTTCCATGCTCTATCTCCAAACTAAACTAAACTAAAGGTCAGTCATGGTGGCGCAACAGTAGAGTTGCTGCCTTACAGCGCTTGCAGCGTCGGAGACCCGACTATGGATGCTGTCTCCCCATGACCGCGTTGGCTTTCTCTGACATCTTTGGTTTCCTCCCACACTCCAAAGATGCACTGGTATGTACAGTAGGTTAGTTTGCTTGGTGTATGTGTAAATTGTTGCTAGTGTGTATAGGATAGTGTTAATGTGTGGGGATCACTGTCCGGTGCAGACTCGGTGGGCCGAAGGGCCTGTTTCCGTGCTGTATCTCCAAACAAAACTAAACTAAACAGATGTTACTTACCTATTTGACTCACCGAATCTGACTCCAAGCCAACACTTACTGTTGAGCAATGGCCATATGGGCAAGTTACTACAGAATATCTGTCATCCTTTTAACCTCTCTACTGAAACCCATTTGCGCAAAGAGAAGAAAATAAGCTGGTGGATGAAAATAAGGGCTTCTCACAACGTGACTGAAGATCCTGCCAGCACATCTGTTGTGTGATGGAATGGGTCCATTACAATGCAAAACAAAAACCTTGACAACCAGAGGAATATTGTTGCTATGGTTTTGTGTCTTCCAAGTTGCTCTGCCTCTATTAAAGGGATTGATGCATGACAGTTTCGATGCAGCTGATGGAACCATTTTTGAAACCTTATTTTGTTAAAAAAAATATAGTGCATAAAATATGTCACATCATTGTACCCCAGGGGCAGAGCAGATAGTTACCGAGGCATGTTCGCAGCTTAGAATCTGCATCTGAAATCCAGTATTTCTTAATGCCAATGTTCACTCCTACCACCAGGGGGGCGCCATACCATGGCAGCCTCGCCAACTGTCTGCTTGTTTTTTCGTTTTTAGTGTGTTTTTAAAGTTTGTGTTAATGTTCTCTGATTTGATTCATGTGGGGAGTGGTGGAGGGGGCCGGGGGAAACTTTATTTCCATCTCTTACCTTGCCAGAAATGCGATTATTTTCCGGATCGTATCTCCGGTCGCTCTGCAGCCTAACATCATGGAGCTGGAGGCCTTTCTCCCTGGAGGGACTGACTTAGAGCCCCACCGCAGGGATGTGGACTCACTTTCAGAGCCGATCCCTTGCCTGAGATTGACGCTCCAACTGCGGCCTGCGGATTTCAACATCATGGAGCTGGCAACCTCGGTTAGAGACCAAGTCGGGAAGCTCCAACGACGAAGAAGGTTCAACTAAAGTAAAGTAAAGTAAATTTATTTATATAGCACGTTTAAATCAACTCGCGTTGAGACCAAAGTGCTTTACATAGAAAAAAATAATTAAGCTTCCGTACATCCATAGAAAAATTAAAATTAAGAAAAATGACACAACATATTGTATAATTCAACACAAACGTCCCCCCACAACAGAATAAAAAATTTCCACTGTGGGGAAAGGCATCAGAGAGTTCAGTCCTCTCCCTCTGTGATCACCCGAGGTCAGGGCCTATTTGTGGTCTCCGCAGCCAGTCCGATGTTTTCAGGCCCTCTTGCCAGAAAGCTGGAATGCCGGCATCGGGTGAACACTCCTCGGCGGCTTGGAAATGTCTGGAGCGGCCACTTCCTCCCCGGAGACCGTGGCACCCGAAGTCTTCAGACCGTGCTGGTTGGAGCTCCGACTCTGGTGATCTCAAATCCCAGGCTCCGTGGTGTTTAAATCCAGCGCCGGCTGCGACTGGACGTTCCGCAGCCACAGCTCCTCGGATGTTGGTCGGCGGTCACAGTACTCCGGAACTTACCGCACGGTGACCCGGTAAGGCATCACCCACTCCGTGTTGGTGTCCCAGCGCTGCACCGCCGCCGAAGCTGTAGTCCCGGCTGATCCCGACAGGAAACGCTGCAACAGTCTGATGGTAGGCCGCGAGGAAGGGGCGAAGAAGCAGCTCGGAGGGAAACCGCCTCTCCGACCAGGTAGGGACCAGGAAAAGTTTCCCCCTTCCCCTCCCCCCACCCACCACATAAAAGAAGACCTCCAACAAACATTTTGTAGTAACAGAACTAAAAATAAAAATAAAAAAGGGTGAAAGGACGGACTGCAGGCGGAGCAGCCATACACAACGGCGCCCCACTCCTGCAGTCCGCCATCTTTAGCCCCGACTAGCCCCGACCCGGAGTCTGATCGCCCGGCGCAGGGAGCTGACATCTCCCTAATGCTGGAGCTTGATCACCTCAATACGGAGGGCCTGCCACCGGCTATGGGAGTCAAGATCGCCCCATCAACAGAAGGGTCGAGGCCCCTGACCATGGGAGAACAAAAAAGGGAACTTTTTTCCACCTTCCATCACAGTGAGGAATGTGGACGAGTCACTGCGGTGGATGTTTATGTTAAAATGTATTTTGTCTGTTTTGTTGCTTTTTAATGGTATGACTGTATGGCAAATCAAATTTCTCGTATGTTGCAAAACATACTTGGCTAATAAAGTATAATTATGATTATGATTATGATTAAGCAATCATCTGTATGAGAGAAATTTGGCATTTTAAATGACAGTACTCCCCAGTGCGACTCCTTTCAGACAATGTATTTTCCATTTATATCTAGTGTAATGTATTAGAACCCTTTCAGCTAAATATAATAACAATTATACTATCTGTAAAACACAAAGTGCTGGAATAACTCAGCGGGCCAAGCAGCATCTGTGGAGCAAATGGATAGACAAAGTTTTGTGTCGGAACCCTTCTTCAAGAAAGTATCCTGACCCGAAACATCGTTTATGCATTCCCTTCACAGCTGTTGCCTGTTCTGCTGAATTACTCCACACATTGTGACACCACTCTTGAAAACGTTGGCCACTTCCCCAACCTTGGCAGCATTCTTCCCTCAAAAGCCGTCATTGACTCTGAGGTCAACCACCGCCTGAGTTGTGTCAGCGGAGCCTACGCCAGACTCAGGAAGAGTCTTTGATGGCAGAGACCTAAAGACTCAAACAAAAATGCTGGTCTACAGAGCCGTTGTCCTACCCACCCTGTTGTATGGAGCTGGGTCATGGACCACCTACAGCAGGCACCTGAGAGCCCTGGAACAATTCCATCAAAGATCCTTACAAAAGATTCTGAGGATCAGCTGGGAGGACAAACGCACCAACATCAGCGTTTTGGAGGAAGCCAACATGACCGGCATCACCATCACAATTATACAGCACCAACTTCGATGGACTGGCCATGTCATCCGCATGTCCAACACACCTCTCCCTAAACAAATCCTGTGCTCTCAATTGAAGGAAGGTCGGCTAGCTCCCGGCAGGCAAAGAAACGCTTCAAGGACAACATCAAGAACAGTCTGAAGAAATTCCACATCACATCGAGCAACTGGGAACACATTGCACTGGACAGGTGCTCTCAGAGGAAATCCGTGTGAGAAGAAGCTGTGCTTCACGAAATGAAACTATGCCATGTTGCACAGACAAAGCGACAGCACCGTAAGGAGAGGGAGAAGGGGGCTCGACGACTACCAACCAACACCAGTCTCCACTGCCCACGTTGCACCAAGGTGTGTGGATCGCAGATCGCGGATCGGCCTCTACAGACATCTGCAGACCCACTAGCCAACCCTATGGAGAGGAGAGGACAGTCATACTCGTTTTGAGTGACTGCTGATGACCCAAGTATGAATCACCACTACCTTTGGGAGAGTAAACGATTAACTCAGTTGTTTGAAAATAAAATTGTGAAGGATCATTATCTCAGCTGAATCTGACTTAAGGTACTTTAATGGGCAATTTACCAATGATGCTTTAAACCTTCAGTGAAGTAGGATGCACCCTAAGGTAGAGGTCAGCTAAATCTAACAGAGCATATGATTTATGAGGATACATTTTCATGTGTTGCTGGGAATTTGGTCTCTAGATTTCTTGGGTGTGGAATGCATTCCCCAATATCTGTTGGAAGGGTTTCAATGGTTCCCTCGCTGGGATACTGGTACTATTAGTACAATGTATAGTAGTCATACAGTATGGAAACAGGCCCTTCAGCCCAACTTTCCAATACTGACCAAGATGCCCCAGGTACATTAATCCCACCTGCCCACGTTGGCCCATATCCCTCCTGAACCTTTCCTATCCATGTACCGGTCCAAATGTATTTTAAAAGTATGCGGTTCAGTATTTCCTTTGTAGACTTTAGAGGTACAGTGCGGAAACAGGCCCTTCGGCCCACCGAGTCCGCGCCAACCAGCGATCACCTACACACACAAGGGATATTTTGTTTTAACAACTTACCAAAGTCAATTAACATACAAACCTGTACGTCTTTGGAATATGCAAGGAAGCAGGAGCACCTGGAGAAAACCCATGCAGTCACATTGAGAATGTACAAACTCTGTATAGACATCACCTATAGACAGGTTCGAACCCGGGTCTCTGGCGCTGTAAGGTAGCAGCTCTACTGCTGCACCACTGTGCCGCCTCTGGCAGCTCATTCCATATACCCATTGCCCTTAAATATTAGGTAGACAAAAATGCTGGAGAAACTCAGCGGGTTTCTGATCAACAGACTGATCTGAAGAAGGGTGTCGACCTGAAACGTCACCTATTCCTTCGCTCCATAGATGCTGCCTCACCCGCTGAGTTTCTCCAGCATTTTTATCTACCTTCAATTTTTCCAGCATCTGCAGTTCTTTCTTAAACCCTTAAATATTATATTTACCACACCTCAGATAATCTTCCAAGGTCCTCAATTGCAGAGCTGGAGTATGAATTCCAAACTCTGTGGGTAATTCTTGGCTGCCTTTTCCCCCTTTTTCATTTTGCTCTTGGTCATAAGATCATAAGCGATAGGAGCAGAATTAGGCCATTTGGCCTATTAAGTCTACTCCACCATTCAATCATGGCTGATCTATCCCTCCCTCCTAACCCCATTCTCCTGCCTTCTCCCCATAGCCTCTGACACACAAACAAATCAAGAATCTATCTATCTCTCCCTTAAAAATATCCACTGACTTGGCCTCCACAGCCTTCTGTAGCAAAGAAATCCACAGATTCACCACTGACTAAAGACATTCCTCCTCATCCCTTTCCAAAAGGAACATCCTTTATTTTGAAGAACTGCTGAACTGCTGAATACTGTTTAAGTCCTCTTAAGTACAGAGAATACTGATTTCCTTGATAATGCTTAGAAGGTAGAAATGTGTCTTTACGAGTACAATTTAACTGCTCTGATTGAGGAGCTGAATGATGCCTGATACCTTGGATTTAATACATGGCTCATAAATGTCGGTCTAGAGGAGATCGCTTTACCTTGACAGGGGCAATGTTTAAAGGAGATATGCAGGGGAAGTTTTTTTTACACTGAGAATGGAGGGTGCCTGGAACACACTGCCAAGGATGTAGATGGAGGCAGATGCAATAGGGGTATTTTAAAGGTTGTTAGATAGGCACATACGTGGAATAAGGCTATGGATCAGGAAGAGGAGATTAGCTTAACTAGGCATCATACCCAGTGGTATGAACATTGATTTCTCGAAGTTAGAATCTTTGCATTCCCTCTCTCTCCATCTCTCCCCCCCCCCCCCCCCCCCCCCAGTCGTTGTAATGGTTTCACTGGCATCATGGTGAGTTTAATTGACTGTAACTCGTTTTCATCTAGCCCAAAGCTAACAATGGATAGTTTCCTTAATTATCATTACATTTTTGCATATCTTTCATTTCTTTGTTCTATATCTCTTTCTATCTCTGTCCATATCTCTCGTTATGCTTTCCTTTGACCCTCGTTCTGAAGAAGGATCTCAGGCCGAAATGTCACCCATTCCTTCTATCTGGAGATGCTGCTTGTCCCGCTTTGTGTCTATCATATTCCGCACAGTCATTAGAGTCATAGAGTGATACAGTGTGGAAACAGGCCCTTTGGCCCAACTTGCCCACACCGGCCAGCAACACTAGTCTCACCTGCCTGCGCTTGGTCCATATCCCTCCAAACCTGTCCTATACATGTACCTGTCTAACTGTTTCTTAAACAATGGGATAGTCCCAGCCTCAACTACCTCCTCTGGCAGCTTGTTCCATACACCCACCACCTTCTGTGTGAAAAGATTACCCCTCGGATTCCCTTATTCCCTTACTCTGGGCAAGAGACTCTGTGCATTTAACCAATCTATTCCTCTCATGATTTTGTGCACATTGTGGACTGAAAAGGCAGTTACTCTAATGTACTCTATCTGTTCAATTGCAAGACAGGTTCCCAAATCCAGGTTCTCTTGTAGAATGAGTGTGAGACTTTAGTGAAAGTGTAAAACATAGGACAGGCAATTCTATGATAGCAATGATAATGTTGTGAAGCAAGGGGAAGAATGTATCAGAGCGGGTGTTGAGCTGAAATACCACTTGGATGCACATATCACAGCAGTATGGTTTAGAAGCTGTGTGAAGGTAGTCAGAAGGAGATGGAATGTGAATGGGCTGATTGTAAAGATAGCGACATATTGCCTATGAGCAGCAGGAGAACCCTCAGTGTAGTGTGATTAAGTGTGATGGGAAGCAGGGAGGGGAAGGGTTATAGGTATTGTCGCCATGGATGCTATGAAGCTGATAGATGTGAGTCAGAGCCTTACCCTAACAACAGGAGTTAAATCATTTATTTTTCATCACTACTGCTGCCAAGTCACTGGTGTTATGCTGTGAACATTCTGCTAAGCTACTGATTGTGTTGTAAGTTTGCGTTGGCATCTTTTATCACTTTTTTCTAGGTATGGACTTTTCCCATCTTGAGCCCCTATTGCATGCAAGTCGATGGACCTCTGTGATAATTAGAGGGATTATTTAAACCTTAGGAAGTAGAGAACGGGCAAAATGCCTTTGTGACAAAACACAAAGAGCTGGCGGAATCAAACGGTCATCCAGTATTTTGTCATTTCCTGAAGATACCAGCATTTGCTGTGCTTTGTAATACCTCTTTGTGATATCCATGCCAACTCTCTATCACAGCAAACCTTCCACCCTCTCCCCTAACAATGGTTGAACTGCCCATATATTCTGTTAAACTCCATTTTGGCATGCAAAACAAACACACAAATGGTTCTTCTTGCCGAATTTCTGGAGTGAGTCCCGCAGATGTCTCACAAGTTTTACACTTACTTCATGAGGCATTACTTCCCTTTTGCATTGTATTCAAGCGAGTTTGGTGTCCGCTGCCCAAGTCTGATGCCCATGGCATTGACTAGTGCATCTTCTTCCTGAGTGGAGTAGATGGGAAGAGCAGTTTGTCCACTCCTCATCTCCCTCACATCCCAGCCCAAACCCAACAGGCAAGGATAGTATGACAAAGACATTGGAGTGTTGACATCCCTCTTCCAGAACACAGCAATAATGCTTAACAAGGCTGCAGAAGTGTCACAACAGTTATCTAATAATTCTCAATGTTGCTTGAAAGCAGGGGCGGAAATCGCTATCAAAACATGGAGGGGGGGGACTCAATTTATTGGCGGCCGCTCGCATGCACGCACACACACACACGAGGCTTCAGCCGTGGGCCCTGTGAACTGTAACATCCTGGCTGATGACCTACTCTGAACTCCAGCAATAGCAGCTTCGTCCGCCCCCAATTGTGGGGCTTGAATCGGCCCATTTGGGGGCCTTTCATCGCCCAGAGCGGCTTAAAATCAGCCGGCGAGGGAGCCTCGATCGCCTCGATCGCCTCGATGCAGCAGTTTGATATTAAGCAGCGCCGGGCAATGAAAGGCCCCGCGAACAGGCCGATTCAGCCCTTAGAAAGCATCTGATACCCGCTTTAATCTTTCAAAAGCTACAATGTGATAAATAACACAAACAAATAAAACTAAAGCAAATAAAGGTAAACAGAAGCACCAACCTTGGAAGGGGGAGAGAGAGAGAGAGAGATGGGAAAAACATACTAAATAATGTGAGTGACCTGAATGAGGGACTTACATGCAAGCCACCAGGAAACCCGTTCGACTGGATTCTTTAATGACCTGACCCATTTAAATCCGATACCCGTTTAAATCTTTCCCATCCACTAATACATCCAATTAGTTCAAATAGTAATTGTACTCGCATCAGACAGCTTTGGAAGGTCAAAACATAATTGGTGACATATCGTGTTAATACGGTGTTAATAGACACGTGTCACCAATTATGTTACAAGCGCATAACAGTGACACCCCCCACTGTCTCGCAGAAAGCAGAGATTTAATAGTTTTTAATAGTTTTTTTTCACCAAATTTCAAAATCCGGATTAGAAAGCATGGGAGGGGGGGATTGTCCCCCAACTCTCAAACATTAGGGGGACGCCCCCCCCTCCACCTCCCCTGTCCCGGCCCCCCCTCCACCTCCACCTCCCCTCCCCTCCCTCCCCCCCCCCCCCCCCCTCCATCTCCCCTGTCGTGCCCCTCCCCCCCCCCCCCCCCCACATGGATTTCCGCTCATGCGTGAAAGTTATTTAAGTCAATTCTACACTTAAAGCACAATATCTCAATTAAGACAGAGAAGCCGGGGTGGGAGATTGCAACCGTCACGTGGTCCGCCCTGTTTCAACAAATGCAATCAACCTGGCGTGCACAATCAAATAAGATCAAATAGAACAAGTTGTCCTACAACTTTTGGCTGTGCACGCCATACGCAAGAAGAAGAAGAAGACATAGAAGAAGATATAGAAGCCAATTAGGACATTGAAAGACATTTGAACAGGTAAATTGAAAGGAACGATTTAGAGGGATATGGGCCAAACATGGGCAGATGAGACTCATGTGGTTGGGGCATCTTGATCGGCATGGGCAAGTTGGGCCGATGGACCTGTTTCCATACTGTATGACTCCATTGCTTTATGCAGCATTTAAAATAACACTAACATTGATTTAATAATATGAAAGTATATTCCTCCCTCTTCTCTGCTAGTTAAAACGTGATTGAATTGTATATTTTCTCTAGTCTGATGTTAGGTCACCAGCCTAAACATTAGCTGTTTCCCCCTTCACAGATGCTGCTTGATCAGCCCAGTGCTTTCAGCATTTTCCATTTCTACTTCGGTATCTCAGTAGTCTAGAAGGACATGCCGCTTCCCTGCAATGTAACTTTACATCCTGGATGTATACATCATTTGTCATTGGTAACCGTACAGAAAAATCAGATTGCCACTTTAAGGTGAAATTATGAAAAGGCCAATGTTTTATTTGCAGAGTCAACAGCGCCATCTCATTAATAATGCTGTAATTTGTATATCAACCTTGCCTAGCATAAAACCAAGGGATGGTGCATGTTGCAGAACAGCACGTGGCACAGCCATTTCACCTTCCACAATCCCATCATTGTAACTATTTGAAGGAACTGCAGATGTAGGTTTTTATAGAAGATGGACTCAAAATGCTGGAGCAACTCAGCACATCAGGCAGTAACTCTGGAGAAAAAGAATAGGTTCTGACGTTACAGGTCAGAATCTTTCTTCAGGCTGTAAGTAGAAGAGGGGGTGGGAAATAAATTGGAGGCGAGAAAAAAACAGACCAAATCAGGACAAACAGCAGATGACCTCAGGAAGCGTGGAACCCATGATGACCCATTGTTGGCTAGGGAAGGTGTAATAACACGAGCGACACAAGGATGGACCACTGGAACTGGTAGGGCGACTGTGGTGAAGGAGAGAGAGGCAGGGTCGAAATGCAGGAGTAATTCAAAATTAGAGAAATCAATGTTACTGTTGGGTTGCAAGCTATCCAAGCGAAATATAATGTGTTGTTCCAACGTTCATTCGCAACACTTGCCTAAAGCTGTTGGTGTGCAGTTGTGCTACATCCTTTGGAGGAATGACTGCAGCGATTGAACTTGGCAGTCTAACTGCTGACAGCTGAGAGAATATGTGATACCTCGGGTAGAGGAGGAAAAGAAACCTAACAAAGCTGCTTTGTGAACCTTGCAATTGAAGACCCCAATCTGTGTATGACTTTGAGAAACAGCTTTGGATTGACTCGTTGTGCTGCTTAAAAGCAATCAAAAGATTCTAGAGCAATTTTTAGTCCCGGTGTTTCAGCTGGGCAATGACAGAGCACTCAGCATTATATACTTCCATTAACAACTGCAAATTAATATTTAGGAAGGCTACAGTCGTCTGTAATTATTACATCTCTCCTGTTAACCTTTTCCTATTGGTGAATGCATGGATAGATTTGATGTTGACATCTTCATCTGGTTCTGGTTGTTTACTGCGCAAACACCTCATAAGTGGTTTTCTCGCACAGGTCGGAGTGAGTAGTGTTGCTAGTTTTAAACATGTTTTTGCTGCATGCATTTATAAGTACCTTTTAAAGTTGAAGAAATCCCAAAGTGCAGGTACATAATTATATTTCAATGAGCTTAAATGAAATTTTCTGTTTTTCCTCTAATTATTTGGGGCAGAATTAGATTGGAAATGGCACATGGGAGAAACTTGATGTGACATTGCCTCTCTTAATGCAGTTCTACTTTCCTTCCAGATCATCCAACATGCTTAATCATATCTGGTGTGGTGTCAGGGATGGCACCAGGTCAACAATGACTGCACTGACACACTTGTGGGAGGGTGAACTCATACGATATAGTTTATTTACAGTGAAGAGTGGTTGTGGCGAGAAGGTCTGGGTCCACATGTGGGCACAGCTTCTCGTTGTCCATGAAGGAGTATTGCCAATCTCGGGCTTGTCCTGGCGGCTCCGTCTTGACCTGGAAGAGAAGGCACAGGCCATCTGGGGCATGTCCTGATGGCTCAGTCTTGGCCTTGAAGTGGAGGCAATCTCACGTGTGTCCCAGCAGCTCAGTCTGGCCTCAAGAGAAGGTGCTGGCAGTCTCAGGCTTGTCTTGGCAGCTCAGTCTTCCTCTAGACCTGCAAAACAGGTACAATTAGGAAGAAGTCTTCCTGTTTCACTCCTCTCTCTCTCTTTTCTCTCCCTCTCTCTTTTCCCACCCTCCCCCTCTTTTCTATCCCTCTCTCTTTTCCCACCCTCCCCCTCTTTTCTATCCCTCTCTCTTTTCCCGCCCCCCTCCCCCTTTTTTCTATCCCCCCCATTCTCTCTCCTCCTCCCCTTCTCCCCCCCCCCATTTCCCCCCGACCCTTTCCCCCTCCCCTTTCCCCCTCCCCTTTCCCCCCACCTCTCCCCTCCCCCTTTTCGACCTCCCCCTCTTTCCGTCCTCCCTTTTTTTTCCTTCTCCCCCTTGTCGCCCCCCCCCCTCCCTCCTATTCCCCCCATTTTTTTAAACCCCTTTTCTATTTTTCTCATTGTGGCTAGAACTCCCTTGATTGCTAAGGAGTGGGGCTGATGAGCTCCAGGTGGGCCAGTCCAGCAGTAGCTGATTAGACACAGCTGTGGCCTCGGCTTCTCGGCTTCTCTGTGCCAGTCTGCAGGTGATGGGGATTGGAGCAGGAGGATTCTTAGAGAGGATGCATCGTCACACTGGAGTCCTAAAAGGTGATCAAAATTCATCATTATTTCTGTGCATTTTGGCTGACCGTGTGTGTGAACCTCCACATTTTGCTTCATTTTTGTATTGAGGGTAGAAGAATACTTTTAATAGAATTCCCTGTGGCTAATCTAAAGAAGGATTACCCATTGAAGGCCAGAAAATCCAATAATGCCACTTGGGCAGGCATCTTAAACCAGGGAACAAGCTGGGATAAGGCTTGGTGCCCTGTGGTCCAGAACCCCACATATCCAAACTATGCTGCCTAAGTGTACAAACTTTGAAGTCTAGACTGTGGTCTATTGTGATCCCAAACAATGAAGTGAAAATATTAAGTGTTCAATAACTATATTCTGCACTCTATCTTTCCCTTTGCTCTACCTATTGTACTCGAGTTAGGCTTTGTTGTATTTATGTACAGTATTACCTGTAGAAACAAGAATGTGCGGATGCTGGTTTATACCAAAGTGCTGGAGTAACTCATTGGTTCAGGCAGCATCTCCGGAGAAAGAGGATTGGTGATGTTTCAGCTCGGGACGCCATCTTGGCTGCAAAAGGCATCTAGATTGGAAGATTTACTTTAGTTTGGAGATACAGTGTGGATACAGGCCCTTTGGCCCACCTAGTCCGTGCCCACCAATGATCCCTGCATATTAACACTATCCTGCATACACCAGGGGCAAATTTTACATTTGTACAAAGCCAATTAACCTACAAATCTGTACATCTTTTGGAGTGTGGGAGGAAACCGAAGATCTCGGTGAAAACCCATGCGGTCACTGAGAGAACGTTAAAACTCCATACAGACAGCACCCGTGGTTGGCATCGAACCCGGTTCTTTGGTGCTGAAATCGCTGTAAAAACTATACCGCTGCGCCGCCATGCTGCACTAAAGGTTAATTGACCACTGTAAATTGCCACATGTAGAGAGGTGAGTTGTGGACTATGGGATCAGTTATTGAACTATATTTAATTGGACTTTTCTGGACTTTATCTTGCACTAAAGATTAGTCACTTTGTGATGTAGCTGGACACTGTGGATGGCTTGATTGTAATCATATATAGTCGTTCCGTCAACAAAAAGCTTTTCACTGTACCTCTACATGTGACAATAAACTAAACTAATCTTTTTTGAAATAACACCCTCGAATTTACACCTGTCTGTCATGGATCATAAATGATAGGAGCAGAATTAGGCCATTCGGCCCATGAAGTCATGGCTGATCTGTCTCTCCCACCTAACTGCATTCTTCTGCCTTCTCCCCATAACCTCAAACACCTATACTAATCTGTTTAAACTGTTTTAATGTTTTAATCCGTATGTTTAGTTAATGCGTTTTTGAATTATGCGTTACTTTTCAGGAAGCCCCCCCCCCCCGTAAAATGTGAGATGCCTGTACAGTAAATATTTCAATTTGTACTACCTGATGAACTCTGATCAAAGGACTGATTTATTTGATTCATTTATTTAGAGAAAGATTATTAAATAATTTATTGTGTCATAAATGATCAAACAATCATTGAAAGAAAGTCAACATCTGAAGCAAAGTGTCAAAAATTACCTAAGCACTCCTCGTGTATCAGTAAATGAACACTATATTTCATAAACTATATTTATCTAAATAAAATTAATATATTGTGAGTTTACTGCATCAAATTTATTTTGACTAAGAAATGCACACAATCTATCTAGCTCTCTCTTTGGATAAACACCATGTACAAGAGAGGTCAAAATGAACATTTTAATACCATGATTTGTGGATTGCAGAGGCAACGCTTCCATTAAGGGCCAATGCACGGTCAATTTGAATCTGCTCTGCATGCTACCAATTACACCACCAGATCTTTTTATAGTCCAGCAAAGTGGCAAATTTGCCTTGCTAACATTTTTTTTTTCAAACTCTTTGCTGATGTATAAATAATGAAGCATGAATCAACCTAGTCAATATTTGTCTCTATTCTGTCATGATAATGCAGAATTTGTTCAATTTGTTCAAATCCGACCTTAAATTCTATCCAATAAAATGGATAGCTCTATCAATGTTATTGTTTAGCTTTCTTTAATCACCAATACATATTTATTCATTGGAGAGGCTGTGATTCACATCATTTAATTGCAATAGAATCAGGCATGTCTTCACACATCACCCACTAAATTACCAGCATGTGTTGTATAATTTTAGATAGACATTGATCTTCTTCTCCTTTTCTACAATGTTTTGGGATTTTTTTTAAAGTTGGTTAAGTTAGTTTAAAATTGTTAGTTGCAATGATTTAAGACCACTTCCTCAGTTGCTTTTCCAAGAGCTCTGTTTTAAGTTCCTTAAGGGCCTGTCCCACTTACGCGACCTTGGTTCGCAAATTAAACAACCTCGTGGTCACCTGAGGCGTACGGGCACCGTACGGCCGTGGGGGGCCGGTCCCGCTTAGAAGCGTGGAGTTGTGCGGGGCTGCTCTCAACATCGCGCGGGGCTCTGAAATTCTAGCAGTGGCCGAAATCTTTGCGTGCCAACGTCCTGTCGGCACGCAGACGCGTTGCGGTCGTTCGCAGCATCTTGACGTTGCGCGATGCGCGTGGCGTTGCCCAATGTCACCGCCCGGTGCGGCATTGTGTGATGACGTCACCGCCAAACGCCGTGCAACGCCCAAATTCAGTCGGCCTGCCTCCTGCCCAGCTGATTGGTAAGCATGACACAAGTGACGTCACTCACGAACTTAGCGCATACTTAGCGCGTACTTCGTGTGAACTCCGCTTCCGTTTTGGTCGCGCCAAATGCACGCAATCGCATGCAAGTGGGACAGTCCCTTAAATGATAAAATACTAACATTGGTCTCGTAGAAGATTAGAAAGGCACCGCACAGGAACAGTCCCTTCATCCCACAATGTCTGTATACAAAACCTCTTTGGAAACTTTAGTTTTCCTCTCCCCTGACTCGGTCTGAAGGATCTTTACCCAAAACATCACCTATTCCTTTTCTCCAGCACCAGGTCCAAAATGGCACAGGTGCATCAAGTAGTGCCATTGTGGCACGTTTAATTTTCAGGATTTGGACTTTAGAGATACAGCGAGGAAACAGGCCTCATGGGCCCACCAAGTCCACACTAACCCCGTGCACAAACACTATTCTACAACCCCGGGCCAATTTACATTTTTACTAAAGCCAATTAACCTACAAACCTGCACAACTTTGGAGTGTGGGAGGAAACTAGAGCACCTGGAGCGTGAAGGAATATGGGTGGCACAGTGGTGCACCAGTAGAGTTGCTGCCTCACTGCACCAGAGACCCATGTTAGATCCTGACCTCGGGTGCTGTCTGTGTGGAGCTTGTGCATTCTCCCTATGACTGCGAAGGTTTCCTCAGTCCTCCAGTTTCCTCCCACACTCCAAAGACGTACAGATATGTAGGTTAATTGACTTGATAAATGTAAAAATTGTCCCTCGTGGGTATAGGATAGTGTTGATGTGTGGGGATCGCTGGTCGACGCGGACCCGATGGGCGATGTTTCAGCGCTGTATCTCAAAACTAAACGTACAAACTCCATACAAACAACACCCATAGTCTGGATGAAATCCGGGTTTGGCATTGTAAGACAGCAACTCGACTGCAGCTCCACTATGCTGCCCTTACTTATCATCATTGGCGAGGTTGACTTTGCCACCCATTACCCATAAACTGAGCACTTGAGCATCAACAACATGTACAAGGAGTTGCATGTTGTCCAGACAGATGTGCTGGTGTTGGAAGGGTCTAGAGAATGTTTACGCAAATGATTGGGTGAATATATGAGGAGGGTTTTATGGCTCTGGGCCTGTACTTGCTGGTTTATAAGGATGTGGGGGATCTCATTAAAACAGATGTGCTGGTGTTTGCTGGTTCTGGGCCTGTACTTGCTGGTTTATGAGGATGTGGGGGATCACATTGAAACATACCTAATAATGAAGGCCTACAAAGAGTGGATATGGAGAGGATGTTTCCAGTAGTGGGAGAGTCTAGGACCAGAGGGCACAGCATCAGGATAAAAGGACGTACCTTACGAATGAAGAAGATGAGGACTTTCTTTAGCCGGAGTGTAATGAATCTGTTGACTTCATTGCTACAGTCAACGGCGCAAGCTAAGTCACTGGGTATTTTTAAAGTGGAGATTGATAGGTTCTTGATTAGTAAGAGTGTCCAAGGTTATGGGGAGAATGCGGGAGAATGGGGTTGTGAGGGAAAGATAGATAAGCCATGAGCAAATGGTAGAGCAGACCCGATGGGCTGAATTGCCTATTTCTGTTCCTATGTCATGACCTTATGACGGGTAGAACCTAGTGAACCATTTGTGTTCTTACAGCAGGTTGGAAGATTCATGGTAACCTGTATTGATAACAGCTTTATGTTCCAGATTTATTCAATAATTTGAATTTAGAATATCCAGCTGCAATAGTGGGATTTGAACTGCTGTTTCATGAATCCCCCCCCTGGCTACCGACTATTTAATTGACAACTATTATTCAACTATACCCTTGTGAAGATCTAGGCCAGAGACCAATTTTTTGATCATTTGCAGCAATTGCTGTTAATTTTATATTACAATTGATTTGTGCGTCAGAAGACTTGTATTTTAGGTTGAGGACAGGAATCTGATGGTGACTCTAATACATTGGGCTGATCATTGGGCATGTTACAGCTTGTTCTTGGAGCCCAATAACATTGCTTTAGATCAGCCGAGGACTGAAACACTGATCAATGACATATTAATGGACATTCTAAGTAAAGGCCCAGTCGTATTGGCAGCTTTATCTTGTTGTACCTAATTTGCATTAGACCCATGGATAACACACAGTGTACGAACACCAAGAATTATTACTAAGATGCTGCTGAGGTTATACTTCAGACACATCAATTGACCTGTGCTAACACTTTGAGAAGTGCTATTTTCAGACTTTAATTGCATTCCAGGTTTTCTATAATCAGCTTTGGTACTTGCGTGGCAAGTATTTTATTGGGGCTACCATTTTAATATATTACAAAACTGGGGAGTTTACTTGAGTTAAGTGGTGGTGAGGTCTTTGACCCAAAATGTTTGCTGTTTCTTTCTCTGCAGATGCTGCCTGCCAAACACTTGTTGAGTGTTTCCAGCGAGTGTTTCCAGCATTTTTTATTTCTCTTGCATAAAGTCCAATCACTTTAATGAGTTTGGAGTACCTGACTCCATCCTCAATTGACAGTAACAGTCATGGTTTGCACATTTGACCATTTCTCTGAAAACTTGTGCTCAGTCTGCCAAAGCCCACTGGATCTCCCAGATGCGAACCATTTTAACTCTCCTTTCCATTCCCACATTGATCTTTCTGCCCTGGGCCTCATCCATTGCCAGAGTGGAGCCACATGCAAACTGGTGGAACAGTTCCTTGTATTCCACCTGGGTAGCTTACAACTCAGCAGTATGAATACTGAATCCTCCAATGTTAGGTTACTGCTAACAGCCTCCCTCCCCCTCTCCTTTTTCCCCTCACACCCCTCTTTCACCCCCCCCCCCCTCCTCCCCCCCCCCCCTCCCCTCCCACTGACTCACACCGATTTTCCCCCCTCCCCCTCCACATATACTTTCCTCTGGCTTCACAATTCGCAACTCTTCTATTCTTTTGTTTCACAATGTTTTTTTTGCATATCTGGCCTTTGTCCAACCATCCGTGTATCAAAGACTCTCCACCTGTGTTCAACTATTACCTGCCCTGATTTGTCCTGCACACCTTCTCTTCTAGATTTCTTCCCACCCTGCCTACAATCAGTCTAAAGAAGGGTCCCAACCTGAAAAATAACATACCCTTGTTCTCCAGAGATGCTGCCTGACCCGTTGAGTTGCTCCAGCACTTTGTGTCTTTTTTAAATAATTTGCACAATGTCTTCTTGATGGTATTACACACCTGACTTTGTAATCCCTGTTAGTCTTGTTGGCACATGGGGAAATCATGTGACCAGTTTCCTAAAGTAAGAATTAGGGTGGCGCCGAGGTAGTATTGCTGCCTTACAGCGCCAGAGACCAGAGTTTGTTCCTAACAACAGGTGGTGCCTCTACGGAGTTTGCACCTTCTCTCTGTGACCACGTGGATTTTCTCCAGGTGCTTTGGTATCCTCTTTGGCATTCCAAAGATGCGCAGGTTTGTAGGTTAATTGGGTTTTGTAAGCTGTCCCTAGTCGGTTGGATAGATCTAGCGTATGGCCCATTGATGGTTGGCACGAACTCGGTGGACTGAAGGGCCTGTTTCCACACTGTACCTCTAAAACTAAAACTTCTGCCTGTCTTTTCACTGGCTGAAACCCACATTTTAATTCAAAATATTGTTTCTATTTCATAATTATGATTTTGGAGGTTAATACAATCAAACATGTTTCTTAATTAAATGTTGCCAGTTCATAAAATGAATCCCAGTCGTAATTTTCGGAAGCAACTGGGAGATTGTAACTTGACCAACCATATGGCAACTCTGCTGCAGGATGTGAAACAGCAGCAGCAAAGGGCATCTGTTGTACACTGTGAGGAGCAATCAAAGGAAGTGTGCACGGTTAACCACATTTTTTCATTTCATTCTGTTAGATTTAATGTCATAATAAAACCAAGATATGACTTTCCCCGAGTTATTTAATTAATAAGAGCTATTTATCTTGCAGTGGTGGCAGCTAGTTTACTCTTGATGAATATCTTGGGGCTATGTAAGTGGCCTTAATAATCCTGGCCAGCTTCTGTCTGCACTTAAACCAGTTCCATGGCGGCATGAATGCACTGACACTCCTGTCAATTGTTAGTTCTATGTGGTGAGATATGAAGCTGTCACTTGATAATCAGGCGTGAAAGGGGAAGGAGGGTTACATCAATGCAAAATGGCAGGAGGTTTCATTTTTAGAGATACTGAGTGGAAACTGGCCTTTAAGGTCACCAAGTCCACTTTGACGACCGATCAAGCCTTTATGCTAGTTTTATCCTACACACCAGTGACAATTTTTACAGAAGCCAATCAACCTACAAACCTGTATGTCTTTGGAAGATGGGAGGAAACTGGAACACCCAGAGAAGACCTACATGGTCCTTGGCACTGTAAGGCAGCATCTCTACCGCTGCACCACTGTGCTGTTATGTAAACAATTGGACTCGAGGTGTGGTGTAAACTGGAGTAAGTTGTGCAAGATCGTCTGCAGATCAGATGGGTGTGGGTGGAAACAATTCATAAAACATGTTATAGGAGTAGAATTAAGCCATTCAACTCACCAATTCCACTTCCCCATTCGAAAATGGCTGATCTCTTTCCCCAATCTCCTGCCTTCGCCCCATAACCTTTGACCCCAAACCTATCAATCTCCACTTTAAATTCTAAGGCCCCTGGTCTTAGACTCTCCCACTAGTGCAAACATCCTCTCCACGTCCACTCTATCCAGGCCTTTCATTATTCGGTAAGTTACAATGAGATCCCCCTCATCCTTCTTAACTCCAGCAAGTACCAGCCCAGTGCCAATAAAACAGAGCCTCTGTACATCGCGTCCTTTTCCTCCAGCATGCTGCTCCAGGGGTGGACAATTCTATCCAGCAATAGAGAGGTTGGACACCTGCAGAGGTTGCTTATCCTGATGGGAGAACTATCCTAAGAAATACACAGTGATATGAACAAAACCAAAGGTAATAATCACAGAGGGCAATGTTCTGCTGTAATAGGTTTCATTATGCCCCACCCTGAGAAAAAAGACACAATTACATTTGTTTCATCGTAAAATAAAGTTCCCAGGTGTAAATATCATCAGCAATAGGTCTGTCCTGGACCTATCACATTGAAACTATGGTCAATATAGGACATCAACACCTCCCCTTCATCGAAGGACTTGGGGTGTTCAGCATGTCTTCGACGACTTATGCCCCTGTTCCACTTAGGACTTAGGAGAGTTGTAAATATAGCTCATCCATCACTCAGATCAGAATCCCCAGCACTGATTCCATCTATTCCATGCTGCCTTGGTAACACAGCCAACATTATCAAGTACTTTTCCCACTCCAGCTTTTCCCTCTTCTTCCCTCTCCCATCAAGCAGAAGATACAAATGTATGAGAGCTCGTATCACCAGACTCGGGGCCAGCTTCTTCCTCTCTGTTCTCAGACTATTGAATGGTCCTTGCATAAGTTAGGGGGTAGTCCTGATCTTCCCACATACCTTCATTGTGGACACTGTACTTTTTCTGTGTAACTGTAATGCTACATTGCTATAAAACTATATTCTGCACTTTTTTTTCTCTTAGCGCTACCTGTTGAACATCTGCATGGCCCAATTTCAGTCATGTATAGATTTAATTGGTAGCATGCAAACAAAGGCTTTTGACCTTCTGTCGGTGGTACACATGACAGTAATAAAGCAAATCAAATAACAATAAAAATGTATTCAGAGAAAGGCCAGCCCATGGACCCTCTCAGGAGGGTTCACTCAAAAAAACAAACAATAAAGTAAATTAAAAAAAAAAAAAAATCTAATAGAATGATATGTAAACTTCTGGGTCGAGCAAAATCGCAAGAGAGACTTTGCACAACAGAACACATAGAGTGGATAGCATTGGGAATGATGTTCAGCAACCAATTATCAATCCACTTCTGGCATTGGTAAAGGCCACATCGGAACCACTTGCTGTCCCTTACTAACTCATCTTCTCTCAAGCTCCTTGTCATTGTAAATGGTGAGGAAAGTTGTTTCATAGTGGTGAGAAAACTGCTGCTGGAGCTGCGGAACAACCTAGGCAGATTGAATTGTGCATGTGCTATGCTGGTGGTAGAGGGAGTTAATGTTTAAGGGCCATATGTGATGTCAGTCAGGCTGCCTGCTTTAACCTGGATGGTGAACTTGTTCTTGAGTTGTTGGAACTGTACTCATCCATGTAAATGAGAAATATTTTGTCACACAGCTGACCTGCACCTTGTAGCTGGTATAAAGAGTTAATAGGTGACCCATTTCACTGGTCTCTTGCTCATTTTCCCCCCCAGTGTTTAGAGATACAGCGTGGTAGCAGGTCATTCGGCCCACCAAGTCCACGCCAACCAACAATCACCCATACACTATTTCTATCCTACACAATAGAGATAATTTACAGAAGTCAATTCACCAACAAATCTGCACATCTTTGGAATGTGGGTGGAAACCGGAGCACCTGGAGAACCCATGAGATCTCGGGGAGAACGTACAAACTCCGTACATGCAGCACGCGTAGTGTGCATCCATATATTCACACACAAATCTGCCTGAGCAGGATGGGGAGTTTGGGGCTGCAAAACTTCCGTAGACATTGAGGAGTTGAGAAAAGGCCCAAGCCCTCTGTTACTGGGTTACCAGTGCTGGAAGAACTTAGTGGGCCAGGCAGCGTCTGTAGAGGGAATGGATTGGAAACGTTCCCGTTAGGTCTCCTCTTACCAGCTGAGCAGGTAAGTTGTCTGGAAGTTGCTTCCAGCACGATGAGTCACAATGACTGAGTGCCAGTGGTTCTGAAGGGAACATCCAGCTATGCCCACCCTCCCTCCCAATCACAATGCTCCTTACTCCACAATACACACATTTCCCATCCCCGAGTCCTTCATTGACCTTTTACCTCCGTCCCCCCTTTCCCTTCCCCATGTCTCTTTCATTCTATTTTGCTCCCTTTGGCTTTTCCTTTTTACTCATCTTTTCTTATTTGACAACCTTTTGTCGTCTTTTCACCTTTAACATGTGACACTTGCTCCACCCATCTGACAAGGCCTTGTCCCATCCCCACCTCTCAGTTCCATCTTTCTCCATCCAACTATGGTCAATTTGAGGAAAGATCCCACAGAATCAAGAACCAGAGGATGTAGGTTTAAGGTGAAAGAGGAAAAAATTAATAGGAACCTAAGGGGCATCTTTTTAACACATAGGATGGTAGGTTTATGGAACGAGGTGCCAGAGGAGGTACGTGTAGGATGGAGCTGCCGATGTTTGTTCATACCAAAGATAGACACAAACTGCTGTAGTCACTCAGCGGATCAGGCAGCTTCTCTGGAGAAAAGGAATAGGTGACATTTCAGGTCAGAACATTTCTTTAGACTCACCTCAAAGCCATCTCGACTTACAATTGAACCATCTACATTATATGATATGATAAAGGGTTTGGTGCAAGGTAAAGTCCGATTAAAGATAGTCCGATGGTCTTCATTAGGGTAGATGGGAGCTCAGGACCAAGTGTAGGCAGTTGGGGAAATGGAGGGTGAATCAGGGCAATGTGTCTGTACTGGACCATCCATCCCATTGAAGTGCTTTCACCAAACCCAAGATGACATACACATTAGCTCATAGTATTGTGGTTGTGAAACATCAGCGACTGCTGAGGGTTGACTTTGATGAATCCACCTGTAGTCAGTTTCCCAGTGACAAGGCTCTGAGGTCAGCCACAGTAGCGCGCTCACTCGGTCTACTCACGACAACAAAGCTACCACCACATGGTTCACCAGAATGTTCTTGGAGACATCAAACAAGAAGATTCCCGCAGGGATTGTGCTGTCAACCAGTTCATTAATTCATAAGTTATAGGAGTGGAATTAGGCCATTCAGCCCATCAAGTCTACCCTGCCATTCAATCATCGCTGATCTATCTTTCCCTCTCAATCCCATTTTCCTGTCTTCTCCCCATAACTCCTGACACCCCCTGACACCCTCATTAAGCATGCTTGCTAATCAAGCTTAAAGCTGAATGTAGACACAAAATGCTTGAGTAACTCAATGGTGAGGCAGCATCTCTGTAGAGAAGGACTTTTCGGGTCGAGATCCTTTTTCAGACCCCATTGTGAAGCTTTGGAAATTCAGCTGATTGTGCCTTTAAACTCCAAATCATAAAGTCTTGAGCATGGAGCTCATACTTAATGGGGAGATAAGATTAATGTTGAGATTGTCACCTGACATATACCACATCAGGTTTGTACTGTATAATGCCTATATGAATTTTCTCCTTGTTACCGTCCTAATTAATCATTCTTTGAATTCAGAAATAAGAGTGTTTATCTGGCACACAAAAATGCTGGAGGAACTCAGCGGGTGCAGCAGCATCTATGGAGCGAAGGAAATGGGCGACGTTTCGGGCCGAAACCCTTCTTCAGACGTTTCGGCCCGAAACGTCGCCTATTTCCTTCGCTCCATAGATGCTGCTGCACCCGCTGAGTTTCTCCAGCATTTTTGTGTACCTTCGATCTTCCAGCATATGCAGTTCCTTCTTGAACATTGTTTATCTGGCAGTCGCCCTTGTGGGGTATTGAACTAAAAATAAAATGATAGCACAATAGCATAGCGGATAGAGCTGCTGTCTCACAGCTCCAGAGACCCGGGTTCAATCCTGACCTCGGGTGTTGTCTGCGTGGAATTTGCACATTCTCTCCGTGAAGACTGGTTTCCTCCCACACCCCAAAGACGTTTGGGGTTGCAGGTTAATTGGCCTCTGTAAAGTGCCCCTAGTGGAGGGACGGGATGAGAAAGTGGGATAATATAGAACTAGTGTCAATGGGTGGTCGGTGTGGACTCAGTGAGCCAAAGGGCCTGTTTCTATGTTGTATCTCTGAACTCTAACATGAATTGAAAGCTAATCTTGGAGTTGTTTCTTTGTTAAATTCTAATGCTTTGTTTAATGATCTTTATCATTCATTTGTCCCTATACTTCATCAATCATTTTCAGAAGTATATGACTTTGTAAGGCACCATTATCAACAGAGAAGATAGACATAATTGCTGGAGTAACTCAGCGGGTCAGGCAGCATCTTGGAGAAAGGGAATAGATGATGTTTCAAGTCAAGACATTTCTTCAGACTCTGAAGAAGGGTTTCAACGCAAAATATTTTTGTGTCTATCTTCAGTATTAACCAGCATCTACATTTCCTTCCTACACACCAGTAACAACTGTCTAGACTAATGGTTGATTCTTCAATGCCGCAGGCAGATCGAGATGTTTTAGTAGTGTTGGCTAATGATGTTTGTCTTAATTGCAGAGAAAGAATGCATGGCATTTGTACATAGTTCAGCGAAAAGTATTAAAACTGAGAGTGGAAAATGTTCTAGTACAGAGAGTACCATAATGCTATAATATGTCATATAATTGTCAAGGCAATTAAGATGGGGTTGCTCATAAGACTCAATAGACTTCAAGACTAATTACTTTATTTTAACCTTGTGCAAGACCTGGATATTGCACTGTTTAATCTTTTCCAACATTTTAATGGATGACAGCAGATATGTTTTTAGGTTAGTCTGACAGTAGTGCCAGCCAATGCTGAAGGAGAGGAGGCTGTTGTAAGACCAGCCAGTGTTCCCCCAGAGGTGACAGCTCTACTCTCCCAGTGGGAATGGAACACACTCTGCCTCTGCCCTCTGCCCTCTGCCCTCTGCCCTCTGCCCTCTCCACTGGCCTTAACCCAGCCTCTCCAGACTGAGCAGTGTTGGTTTCAGCTGTTGTTTTCATGATTATGTCCTGCAAACGTAGAATGATGGCGTTGTTATGATATAGAAGGTGATCATTTATTAGTTCATTGAGTTTATACTAGTCACTATCAGTTCCTCATAGTCACTCTTTCCTCATGGTCCTGCAACATTGTACATCTTGTGTCCCTATTTAATTTTCTTTCCAAGGCTCTAATCAATTTTGTTTCAACAGTGCTTACAGGCAGTGAATTCTAGATCCAAACTACTCTCTGTGTCAAAAGGCTACTTCTGCATTAGCTTTATTCTGCGCTCACCAGCGATCAACCATCCACTAGTTCTATCCCACACAATTTACAGAAGCCAATCAACGTACAAACCTGAATGCCTTTGGAATATGGAAGGAAACCGGAGCACCCGGAGAAAACCCACACGATCACAGGGAGAATGTACAAATCCGTATTGACAGCACCTGTAGTCAGGATTGAACCTGGGTCTCTGGTGCTCTAGTGCTGCCCCGTTAAGCTGCCCTATCATTTACAAGAGTCTGATTTTGTTTCAATAATCCTAGCAGCCAATGGCTTCTAGATCCAAACTACTTTTTGAGTAAAAATAATATTTGTGTCATATCCTCCTTGATCCTTTTGTCCAGAATTTTCAATCCTCTGGTTGCTAAATCATCTGCCAATGGGAAGAATCTACATATGTTTGCTCCCAAAACCACTCATGAACAAACACACCTCTATTAGACCTCTAACCTATCTTGTTTCCATTAAGGGTCTTGTTTTTGAATGTGTTGCCAGGACTCCAGGGCCTGAGCTATAGGGAGAGAATGGGCAGGCTAGAATGTTATTCCTTGGAGAACAAGAGGCTAAGGGGTGATCTTTTACAGGTATATAAATTAATGAGGGGAACAAATAGGGTGAATGCACACAATCTTCTATCCCGGGGTAAGGGCATCAAAAAACAGAGTACATAGGTTTAGGGTGAGAGGGGCAAGATTTAATAGGAAACCGAGGAGAAAGACCAGGCCAATGCTCTCTCAGAGCTTGGTGGGTATATGGAACAAGCTGCCAGAGGAGGTAGTTGAGGCAGGTACTATAAAAACATTTAAAAGAAACTTGGATAGGAACATGGATTGGGAAGGTTTAAAGAGAAAAGGACAAAATGGGCAAATGGGGCAAGTTTAAATGGGGCATCTTGCAGAGCATGGACAAGTTGGGCTGAAAGGCCTCTTTCCATGCTGCATAACTCCTTGACTTTGACTCTAATCCAATTATCTACAGTATTGCCTTATTATCACAACCTTTCATCCCGGTAACAAAGGTTGTGTATATTTCCTACATTTTCTTCAGGACCTTTCGTATCCTGAAGCATGCAGATCAGAATGTGGTCCAGCTAGTGTTTTGTACAGATTCAATGTACCTTCCCTGATTTTAAGACCCTTGGCAGTTAGCACTATAGAGCATGGAAACAGCCCCTTTGATCACCTTATCCATGCTGCCCAAGTTGGCATACTCGGTTAGTCCCATTTGCGTACATTTGGACCACAGTCCCCTAAATACTCAATGTCCATACATCTGTCTAAATGTCTGTTAAGAATCATAATTATATCCATTTCTATAACATCATCTGGTAGCTATAGGTATATTTATGAAGCGAATAATCCTGCATGCTCACTCAAATATCCTTTCAATTTAGAGTGTAATGTGCACTGAGGACATGATGTTCCTGTTCACCATTTCGATCAGTGTCATTTGATCTATATTGTCCATCATTCTTTCTACCAGAATTATCACCTAATTCGATTCTGTATTAAATTTCACCTGCTACTAGTCTTTCCAATCAGCCAACTTATCTGTACAAACGTGCAGTCTTTGACTCTTCTTTACTCCTTACTCTTGGTAGGAATTGGGGTAAATAGTCACCTGCTATTGTGCAAATTTTATCCTGCATATATATGCAACATGTGGATCCAAGAAACATGAGAAATAAAAGCAGGAGTAGTCTATTCAGCTCTGACCTCTGGCAGTGAACTTTATATGTTTCAATGAAATTACCTCACATTCATTTAAACTCTAGAGAGCATTGGCCTGGTCTGGTCTCATTATAGGAAATATAAGGTGGGGTGGCATCATGGTGCCTCAGGCAGTAAAGCCATCTCGCAGCTCTAGCACCTGGGTTTGATTCCATCCTCGAAATCTATCTGTGCTGATCATTCAGTTAATTTACTGCTCCAAATTGTTTTTACTGTTATTGATTGCTTGGAGAATCAGAAGTGGGCTCATGGGCATATGTGGGAGAACAGGCGGAAGGAAATTGATTGTGATGGCTCTTGAAGTTAATACAAATATGAGACAGAATGCAGAACAGCACTGGCACAGGTTCTTCAGCCCACAATGTCTGTGCTGAACTTAATGCCAAAACCAATTCTTATCTGCCTGCACATAATCCATATTGCTCCTTTCCTAGCATCCAAGATAGTTATGAAAAAAGTCTTGTCAGTCAATAAATGGAATTTAATATTGTAAGAGAAGCTGACTAAGTGTGAGGGGGAAGGAACAAAAGGTAATGTTGAAGACTCAGGAGACTGCAGATGCTGGAGTGGAAGCAGGAGGTAGGTTAGGCTAAGCCTTGTGTGGAGCTTAAAGATTAGCAATGTGCTGGTTGTGTGGAAATGCTGCTTCTGTGCTGCACACAATAACCAAAATAAAATCTGAAGCTCAATTATTGCTAAAGACTCATTTATGTCTTTGGGTGCAATAATGATATATTGGAGCCTGATGGCTGAGAACGATTATGAAAATGCTTCCAAAGCCTCTTTCTTCGTCTGCAAAATTCTAGGAATGACGCCCACTCAACCTAAAGGTTGCATTGAATTGCTGTTCCTGGCCACCAGATACATTTATTATCTACTAGACTAAGTGGGACCGGTTGGTCCCGGCATCACATGGGAGGGCTGGTCTCCCAACACAATATTCCACCTCTCCACCAATTCCAATATTGGTGTCAAGTGGGGGTGGGGGGCTTTCTGGAGCGCTAGTATGTGTGTTGTGGGCTGAATGGACTGGCTTCCAGAGGGCTAGTATGGACATTGTGAGCCGAATGGATACTTGGGCTGGAGGCTCAGTCACTCAAGCCGGTTCCACTGGCAGCTCACTCACTCACGGCTGATGGGCTGGCAGTTGACTCACGGCTATTCCTTGAAATTCCATTTCAAGCAGGGTGCAAGGCCACCAAATTCAAGTGCAGTTTCTTACCACTTCAAGCAGGGTGCAAGGCCACCAAATTCAAGTGCAGTTTCATACCATTTCAAGCAGGGTGCAAGGACACTAAAGACAGTGAGTCGTGACCTCTCCCTCCTCCATCTTGCAGAGACTAAGCCACGCCCACACTTCTGGGTTTAATAGTTCCCCCCCCCCCCCCCCCTCAACCACCATAAGGGGTGTGGCCTTCATGGCATGATTGACACGAGAGAGAATCTCAACATTTTTTAAACATTAATAACTCTTTTATTTTCATTGATGGGAAAAATCCTCGGCACCTGATGAGCGGTGGGGAACTCTGAGTAAGATGGCCAAAAATCACAGCCATAAGTGGCAGCGTTTTTTCTAAAATTAATGTACAGAACAACAGGAAGTGGTCAAGATCAGACTTTTAGTAATATAGATTATTTGGATGATGTGAGCTTGTGCTTTAAATGTTATAAAACCAAGTTTCAGCACTGTGAGATCGCAGTCTAGAATAAGTTATGTCCTCAGTCAAAAGTGCCTGAACATATGAATATCATGATCACAATGCATGCAAATGCATGTTTGCCCTTGGTCCAAACATATATTGAATACTGATTAAGAACTATACAAAAACAGGATGATCACATCATCCAAATGCCCAAACCCAAGATATTGGAACTGCCTTATTTCATTAAATGGTGGTTGTTTTCTTCACTTTTGCAATGTTACATAATAATGATTTTTTTTTTGTGCAACAACAAAGCAAATATATAAAGAGATAGGCACAAAATGCTGGAGTACCAGGGCAAGTTAGGCAACATTTCTGGCGAAAATGGAAAGGTGATGTTTTAGGTCGGAACCCTTCCTCAAACTTAATCTGAGACTTATTCCCAGTCTGAAGAAGGGTCCCGACCCAAAATGTCACCTATCCATTTTCTTCAGAGATGCTGCCTGATCTGCTGATGTACTCCAGCATTTTGTGTCTATCTTTCACATATGTAAGAGCTAATTAATTTCACACAGCAAATTGTGCCTAGTGTGTAGGTGAGTGGTTGAATCTTGGGGGAGTTAATGGGGAAACTAGAAGGAATAAAATTAGATGAGTGTATGTTTAGTATAAATGAGTGCTTGATGATTAACGTGGACACCGTGGGCTGAGGGGACTGTTTCTGTGCAGTATGACCCGAGCTCTATTGTCACTCCAGCTCTATAGATGCTGTCTCGGACTCTATGAATGTGGTCACTTTTGCTCGTGTGTTGGATGAGCAATACGCATCACAGCTGGCATCGAGAATAAAACTGTCCTTAGTGACAAATAACTGAGTAGTCAACAGCAAGCTGATTTTTTTTGCCCATTGGTGTCTCCAAGTGGAAACAATTCACAGTTGATAGTTTGATCCTATGTATATGAGCACAGACACTGACACCTGCACACCTTTTCACAATTTTTATAATAGATTTTAAAGATACATTAGGTACATTAATTGATGTCTGGGAACTATTATTTTATTGAAATAAAGTTGATGAGCTTGAGGCTCAGATAAAAATTGGCAAGTTTGATGTCGTGGGAATTACAGAGACATGGCTGCAAGAGGATCAGGGCTGGGAACTGAATATTTAGGGATACACGTCCTATCGAAAAGACAGAGACGTGGGCAGAGGGGGTTGGGTAGCTCTGTTGGTAAGGAATTAAATTCAGTCCTTGCGAGGGGTGACATAGAATCAGGAGATGCAAAGTCAGTACGGACAGAACTGAGGAATTGTAAGGGATAAAATACCCTAATGGGAGTTATCTACAGGTCCCTAAATAGTAGCCTGGATATACGGTGCAAGTTGAGACGAGAGTTAAAATTGGCATGTAGCAGAGGTGGTTATGGGAAATTTCAACATGCAGGTAGACTGCGAAATTCAGGATTGTACTCTACCCCAAGAAAGGGAGTTTGTGGGGTGCCTCTGAGATGGATTCTTAGAGCAGCTTGTACTGGAGCCTACCAGGGAGAAGGATAGTCTGGATTTAGTGTTGTGTAACTGGATTTGATAAGGGAACTCAAGGTAAAGGAGCCATTAGGAGGTGGTGACCCTAATATGATGTATTCTACCGCTCGTCCATCGAGAGCCTGCTGACATACTGCATTACAGCATGGTATGGCAGCTGCACCATGGCAGACAGGGAGAGGCTTCAGAGGGTAACCAGGACAGCGCAGAGGATCATTGGCTGCCCTCTCCCCTCCCTGATGGACAGTTGCCTTAGAGCAAAGAAGGCTCCCATCCCATCTGGACTGTTCGACCTGGCCCTGATCAAATCCAGGACAAACAGACTCAGGAATAGTTGCTTTCCGGTCTACTATAAATTCAAATTCACACTGGAAACACCGCCCCAACACGGACTTCCCTGACAGGGATGGCAGTGGAACATTTACAATGGCAGGTATTTTTTGTTTTTTTCTGTTTCTTGGTGCTAAATTGTATGTATTACGAGAACTGTACATGTATACAATAATTATAATATATATCACACGATGGTACACGGGGGAAGTGGTATATTGACATGGATAGGTGGTCTAAGTTGAAAAAGAGACCTGCTTGGCAGTGGACACACAATGGCAGGTATTTCTGGGAAATACACACATAATAATTAGAACACATGGTACACGGGGTGGGATATTGACATGGATAGAAAATTGCTTGGCAGACAGGAAACAAAGAGTAGGGATTAACAGGTCCCTTTCAGAATGGCAGGTAATGACTAGTGGGGTACCGCATGACTCGGTGCTGGGACCGCAGCTATTTGCAATATAGATTAATGATTTAGATGAAGGGATCAAAAGTAACATTAGCAAATTTGCAGCTGACACAAAAGCTAGGTGGCAGTGTGAACTGTGAGGAGGATACTATGAGGATGCAGGGTGACTTGGACAGGTTGGCTGAGTGCGCAGGTGCATGGCAGATGCAGTTTAATTTAATGTGAATAAATGTGAGGTTATCCACCTTGGTGGCAAGAACAGGAATGCAGATTATTATCTGAATGGTGTCGAGTTAGGAAAAAGAGAAGTACAACTAGGTTTGGGTGTCCTTGTACATCAGTCACCGAAAGTAAGCATGCAGGTACAGCAGGCAGTGAAGAAAGCTGGCCTTCATAACAAGACGAGTTGAGTTTAGGAGCAAAGAGGTCCTTCTGCAATTGCACAGAGCCCTGGTGAGACCACACTTGGAGTATTATGTGCAGTTTAGGTCTCCAAATTTGAGGAAGGACATTTGTGCTATCGAGGGAATGCAGCGTAGGTTCACGAGATTAATTCTCGGGATGGCTGGACTGTCATATGTTGAAAGAATGAAGTGACTGGGCTTATATACACTGGAATTTAGAAGGATGAGAGGATATCTTATTGAAACATATAAGACTATTAGGGATTGGACACGCTAGAGGCAGGGAACCTGTTCCCGATGTCGGGGGAGTGCAGAACCATTGACCACAGTTTAAGAATAAGGGGTAGGCCATTTAGAACAGAGATGAGGAAAAGCTTTTTCACCCAGAGAGTTGTGAATCTCTGGAATTCTCTGCTTCAGAAGGCTGTGGAGGCCAATTCTCTGGATGCTTTCAAGAGAGAGATAGATAGAGCTCTTAAAGATAGCGGAGTCAAGGGATATGGGGAGAAGGTAGGAACAAGGTACTGATTGTGGATGGTCAGTCATGATCACAGTGAATGGTTGTGCTGGCTCGAAAGGCAAAATGGCCTACTCCTGCACCTGTTATCTATTGTCTAATGGACGCTGATCCATTTAATTATATTCACAAGGACCTGGCCAGAGATAAAGGCTTGAAACTTTCACAGACAAATATGAATGGACAGGTTTGTGGATAGGAAATATTTAGTGGGATATGGGCCAAATGTAGATGGGTGGGACTAGTGTAGTTGGGGCATCTTGCTTGGTGTGGGCATGGTGGATAGAAGGGCCTGTTTCCGTGCTACATGACTCTATGAACAGGAGCCTTTCTGTGGCGATATTTTTTCCTATTGTCTCATCAGTTATTTCAACTTGCACCACAAGTTCACCAGCATTCTAAATTCTCATCTTCTCCAAGCATCGACTCTTCTCTTGCATCCTTGAGTCCACATTTCCAAACACAATTCTCTCATGCTCTATTCATTCAAACATTATTGTTAAACATTATTATGCAGTATTACTTCTAACATTGGATGGTGGCGCAATAATGCAGATATTAAAGCAGTCAAATCTCGGAACCAGAGACCCGGATTTACTATTGACCTTGGGAGCTTTCTGTGTGGCATTTGTATGCTCTCCCTGTGACCTGCATGGGTTTCCTCTGGTGCTCTGGCCACCTCCCACATCCCAGATGCATAGGTTGGTAGATGAATTGGCTTCTGGAAATTACCCTGAGGTATAGTTATATGGTGGAATCTGAGGGAAGATGATGAAAATGTTGATGGAATAAAACAGTGCTAGTGTAGTATTAATGTTGATGGTTGTTATAGAGTTGGTGGGCCAAAGGGCCTGTTTCCATGTTGTACATTTCTGTGACTACTACTTTAAACATACTTGGGATTTTTTCACAGCACCGGTTTATATGGTCATACATCTCATCACCTCTGCCTTCTTGTGGTCAATTTCTATTTCTCAAAGTGACTGTTCTTGAATGATTGGCAGTACAGAGAGAATTTCATCGACATTGGCAATATCATGTATTTACCTCGAAGCTTAGCCTTGTCCATCCAAGTGACAAGTACCTCCTGCATTTCTCCGTCGCTCGCTGTAAGAAGTGTGGTCAACTGGGCTTATTCTGCCTTCTAATCAGTCCACATTGCCACAGCTAAGCCTTCCCAGGCTAAGGTGAATCAGTTCACATTCCTGCAATATTAATGTTGTGGAGTGAGAGAGCCTGAGGAGGTGGCAAAGTACTTTCTGATCCCATCTTGTAACGCAATTTTCATATTATTTTAAAAACGTGTGCACTCTTCCAAGATTCCTGTCAAAAACAAGAGTGAGCAGACAAAAGAGACTGCAGATGCTGGAATCTAGAACAAAAGCAGGAATGCTGTAGGAACTCAATGGATCCACAGCATTGTGGAAACAAAAGATGCAAGTTAATGTTTCAGGAGAGATGGAATAGAGGCTGGTAGATGGTGGTTGGAACCAGATGAGGAGGGGATGATGAACAAAGAGGACCAGGCGAGCGAGGTGAGACAGAGTCTGGCAGGTAATAGGTGGAGTTCGGTAGTAACAGGAAGGGAGCAGGTGATAGGAAGAATGAACAAGGGGAGAATAAAACTTGGCTGGCAAGTGAGTATGTGCATAGGGTTACCTGAAATTGGAAAATTGAATGTCCATACCATTCAGTTGCCAGCTACCCAAGAGAAAAATTAGATGCTTTTTTTTTTTTCCCAATTTGCATTTGGCCTCTCAGTAGCAATGGAAAAGGAGCTACATCAGGTTGGTGGGGGAATGGAAGGCGAGTTAAAATGATATGAAACCGGCAGCTCCGGTTCATTGCTCCAGATGGTCATTGTGGCTAGAGCACAGGTTCTCTGCAAATCATCCCCTATACTTGTTTTCACTTATCTTGCTCAAGCTATATCAGTACCATCATTGTAGTATGTTTCCATTCCTCTTTATAAATGATAAAGTGCATGTAGAATTTGATACAAAAATGAATCTATATTATATTTACATGCACTAACATGATACGACTTTCTCATATCAGGAACTAAGACGTTTTTATTTTTCATCAAACAAAAGTAAACTGCTGGAAGAATTCAATGGGCAGGATTTGGGTAGGCAAATGGACAGACAACTTTTGAGTCAGAACTTTTCTTCAAACTGATCTAGTGGGGGGAGAAACAGGTTTGGTGGGACAAAGCTTGGCAAGTTATTTCATGAAGGTAGATGGTGGGGGAGAAGATTAACTGATTGGTGGAATAAATGACAAAGGTTAGAGGTGAAAAGGAGACAAAGTGTCAGATAAGGAAAGAAGAGGAATAAAATGTAAAAGCTAGAGGACGGAATTTGGTGGAGGGAAAAGGGTGGGGGGGGGGATAAAAGACTAATATGGCAGATTGAGAGATGAGCATACAGAGGAGGGCGTATGAGATGATGAGAGAAATGTGTGTGCATTGAGGGCGTCATGGAAAAGAGAAGAAGGGGATAGAGGGCTATTGGTTCAAATTGAAGAATTCAATGGTTCGTACCACTGAATTGTAAGGTAGCCAAGTGGAATACGAAGTGCTGTTCTTCCAGTTTGTATGTGGTCTCACTCTGGCAATGTAGAATGCCAAGGACAGAGGGTAAAGGAATGGAAAAGAGAATTAAAACTTACAAACTTCTGTCTCACCTGGAAAGGTTTCTAGAGCCCCTACATTGTGCTTCCAGTTGTATGTAATTTTAACTCCTCCTCACACTCCCACACCAACTGAACTGCTCCTGGCTTACAACCCAATGGTATGAATGTTGAATTTTCCAGTTTCATGTAACCAACACTCCCAGTGCTCCCTCTCTCTCATGTTACCAAGCCTCAGAGAATCAAATAGAGTACCTGTTCCACCAACAATTGCTACAGTGAAACCTAGTGATCTTTGCACGTATTTTAAATATATGCCTACAGTGTTCATTTCTACTTCTCCAATGCTGCCTGCCCTGTCAAAATTCCTGTCTAATACCGACACAGGATTTTATCTATTCAAGAATCACCATGATGATCAAGACGACATTTGTTAATTTCTGCCAAAAAGCCATCTTTATTGCTGACTTAGCAGCCAACTCAATCATCTTACCAAAACCAGAGAGCAGTGCTGAACTACTATCTGCCTCTTTGGTGACCCTCGGACTATCCTCGATAGACTTTGCTGGATTTACCTTGCACTAAACGTTATTCCCATATCACGTATCTATATGCTGTAAATGGTTCGATTGTAATCATGTATTGTCTTTCTGCTGACTGGATAGCACGCAACAAAAGCTTTTCACTGTCCCTCAGTACATGACAATAAACTAAACTGACTGTATGCTCCTACATTGTTGTGCTCTTTCCAATCTGACCTATTTCCAAATTCCAACTTCCTATTGAATCCGGAGACCCATTATTTTCCACCACCAATAATTTTCCATATTTCCAAACTGGCTTTTGTCATCTGAAGTCCAGTTTTCTTCAATATCCCACTTCCCTGCCTCCCATTTGCCAAACCTGAAGTGACTGTGCCTGATCCTCCTCTCAGTCTGACATCCCCACTGAGCTTCATCTCTCTCTCAGGGTGGGGAGAATGTGGAACTTGAAACCAAATGGAGTGGTTAAAGCTGCAGGCACAGATGTAGCGAAGGGACTAAATGACAAGTGTATGAGGGGGAACATGATGGAATATTATGCTGCTGGATTTAGTTACAGAATCATGGAGTCAACACGTCCTACAACTCGTCCATGCCAATCAAGATGCCGCCACAAAGCTGGTCCCATTCATCCACATTTGGCCCATTTTCTTTTAAACCTTTCCTATCCATGTACCTGTCCAAGTGTATTTTACATACTGTCATTGTACCTGCCTCAACGAACTCTTCTCGCAGCTCATCCATTTACTCACCAACCTCTGAGTGAAAAAATTGCCCCTCGGGTTCCTATGAAATCTTGCCCTTCTCACCTGAGACCTGTCCTATGGTTGAGACAAGATGGAAGGATGTTCAGGTGTTAATAAATATCCCCATGGACTGGTTGGACTGAAAGGTTACACATTGTAACAGGCCAATGTAGTGTAATTTTTCAAATCTCTGCATCAGTCCGGACATGCCATAGATGCAAATAATGACACAAAGTGCTTGAGTGACTGGGCGCCAAGCAGCATGTTTGGAGAGCATGGCGAGATGATGTTTTGGGTCGGTACTCCATATATCTACGCTCTATAATCGTTCGACATTGCTCTTGGCATCCTGACTTGTCTTTTCCGTGTTTACTGGGCTTGTACTTCAGGTTTGATCTCTCTATTACTTTAAAATATTATTTAAATGTGCACTTTACAGAGCCCACACGCTTCATTCAATACTGTGCTATTGCAGTACTTAATCTAAAGCCTGCTAGCAAAACAATACAACTGCTTTATTGTCCTCTAGTGCCATGAATCAAGTACTGCAGTTTTGCGATCTGCTTATTACGTTTGACAGCTTGGCTAGTTTGACACATAAAGGTTATTTGAAGATCTTCCAGGGAATGGATTGTGTCAAACATCTAGGAGAAATCGAAGTGAAAGCTGTTTCATTGTTAATCAGGTGGTCTATAGAGGCTGCATGTTGCTTGTTTCTACAATGGACTGAAGTATTTGGCTCCATAATGATTGTCTGTTGGTGTTTGGGGCTTTAAAATTAGTTCTAGAATGGTGTCCTGGACATGCGCGTACAAGGCACACCACCAGAAATGTTGCGGAGCCCTTGAAGTGGTTCTGTCAGCAGTGGCCTGAAACAGGAGAGTAAGCAGTCTGTGGTGTTAATCAACATGCAACACAGAGCTGATGTGCTGGGCTGTCGTCTAGCATAGTCTCTCAGCTCTTTTAACCCATCAGCAACAGAAAAGGAACTTCCTGGAACCACTTGATCACACTCACAATCATACTTTATTAGCCAAGTATGTTTTGCAACATACGGGGAATTTAATTTGCCAAGCCAGTCATACAAATAAAAAGCAACACAACACACAAAATACATTTTAACATAAACATCCCCACAGTGATTCAGTTAGGGAATCATTCACCGGTTGCAGATTCATAACCAAAAAATTAAATGTTTGGGGCACTCAGTAAGTGGAGAGAGGGAAAGAGTCAATGTTTCAGGTCACCCACCCATCATCAGAACAGCAAAAGTAAGAGATGTGTGGAAAGGAACTGCAGATGCTGGTAAATACTGTTCCACCATTCCTCAAATAGAGATGTGAATAACTTACTTCGCCTTATAGGTAGAGTTGCTGCCTTGCAGCACCAGAGATCCGGTGTTCCGGTTACTTCCACATTCCAAAGACTTGCAAGTTCGTTGGTTAATTGTGTTTGGTAACTTGTCCCTAGTGTGTAGGATAGTGTTAGTCTATGGGGATCACTTATCAGCTTTTGGGTAGTTTGGTTTCTTCCCACATCCCCAAGACGTGCAGGTTTGTAAGTCAATGGGCAACTGCTGTTTGTGTGTGGGGAGTGGATGAGAAAGTGGGATAGCAGAAAACTAGTGTAAACAGGTGATTAATGGTCAGCGTGGATGGGCTTACTTAAACATAAAGCTTCTAACCGTGACATTTACAGTGTAGAGAGGAAATTGAGAAAGGAGGTCCCAGTAAATTATATGGTGGCCTGTACAGGTGGTAAGACCGTTCCATTCATCCATAACCAAGGCAACAATGTGACCACCTGCTCTCTCTCCCAATTGCATCTAGATACTCCTAAAAAACATTGCTCCTGTTATGATTTTTAGTGTTTTACGTGTGGCGCAGTGGTAAAATTGCTGCCTTACAGCGCCAAAGATGCGGGTTCGATCCTAACTAAGGGTGCTGTCTATACGGAGTTCATACCTTTTCCCTGTGACAACCTGGGTTTTCTCCAGGTGCTCTGGGTTCCACCCACATTCCAAAGACGTACAGATTTGTAGGTTAATAGTCTTTTGTAAATTGTCCTCAGTGTCTCGGTTTGAAGTTGCGTATGGGTGATCGTTGATCTGTGCGGCATTGGTGGGCTGAAGAGCCTGATTCCACACTGTATCTCTAAAATCAACTTATCTATATCTCCACTGTCGGGTGTGTGGGAAGGAATTGCAGATGCTGGTTTGATGCAGTCTGAAGAAGGGTCTGGACCAAAACGCCACCTATTCCTTTTCTCCAGAGATCCTGCCTGACCTGCTGAGTTACTCCAGCATTTTGTGTCGATCTCCACTATCCCATTGATACCAGAGCTCAATGCAATATTACTGACATTTATTTTTAAATCCTCATTTTATAAAATATCTGAGGGCCTCCTGAATAATGTATTTGCTCCTTTTTTGCTGTCTCAATACTCAGCTGCAAGTCTATGCAATGCCTGCTCCTCACTGCAGCGGTGTGCCAAGATGGTGGCCCCCTTGGAATTGTTATTGCAACTGAGATTTGCTCACAGATGTTGGGGTGACAACCTGTGTAGGCTTCACACGATGGTGTCCTTTAAAGCAGCTTTGCCATTCCCAAATGATTTGTAATGGCAGGGTTTTCTTTTTAAAGTGAGTTGTGATTTCTGAGCACATAAATCATTCAACTTGCTTAGAATTAACATCAAGGTTGCCTTGACACTTCCATGAAATCATTGGGGCTGTAATACTTTATTGCCCAGAAATCACTCCAAATATAAAACTAAAATAACAGCCAGACATGTGGAGCATAGCCTATATGTTCAGTGATATTCACTCGCCCTTCACAGCAACTGAATCACTTGTCCATTACTTGCAGTTTGCAATCTCCCCATCCGTTTTGTTGATGTGCCTGTAACTGTCCATCTCTTGAGGATATTTTTAATTAAGCATTGTTGTTATACGCTACTCGAATATAATAACCAAAAAGAAATCTAAGATGCTGTGGGATATCTTTCCTTCTGTAATTACATGAAAATACTTGGCAGAGGCTGTGTATTTATATTTCATCTATATTACATGAAGTGATGTAATTACCATATTACATATTAGCATGCTATTTAAGTCATTAATTTCTTTATATGCCTTTGCCACATTATATGTTTCCTCGGGCAATGTCTCCCAACTGAATGTTGTGAAACCACAGCTCATGGCAAGGGATTCAACAGAAGTATCTAATCTGTGTTGCAAGTGATTATGTTTCCATTGACCAGATATACTAAAGTCCCCATAAAAACGACAAAAGAATCGCAGGGCTGTCTGGGAAACCAAAGAAGTTTCTTTAATTAGAATCGCTGCAAAGGCAGTTCCTTTAGTTATTACTGAACAAAATACAAATGAAGACAAATTTAAAGCACACGGTATTGGGGGTTCAGTATTGATGTGGATAGAGAACTGGCTGGCAGACAGGAAGCAAAGAGTAGGAGTAAACGGGTCCTTTTCACAATGGCAGGCAGTGACCAGTGGGGTACCACAAGGCTCAGTTCTGGGACCCCAGCTATTTATGATATATATTAATGATTTGGACGACAGAATTGAATGCAACATCTCCAAGTTTGCGGATGACACGAAGCTGGGGGGCAGTGTTAGCGGTGAGGAGGATGCTAGGAGGCTGCAAGGTGACTTGGATAGGCTGGGTGAGTGGGCAAATGCATGGCAGATGCAGTATAATGTGGATAAATGTGAGGTTATCCACTTTGCTGGCAAAAACAGGAAAGTAGATTATTATCTAAATGGTGGCCGATTAGGAAAGGGGGAGATGCAACGAGACCTGGGTGTCATGGTACACCAGTCATTAAAAGTAGGCCATTCCTTGACCTCACTATCTCCATTGCAGGTGATAGACTTCTGACCGACATACACTATAAACCCACTGACTCCCATGGCTATCTGGACTACACTTCTTCCCACCCTGCTTCCTGTAAGGACTCCATCCCCTACTCCCAATTCCTCCGTCTACGCCGCATCTGCTCCACGGATGAGGCATTCCACACCAGAACATCTGAAATGTCCTCATTATTCAGGGAACGGGGGTTCCCCTCCTCCACCATAAATGAGGCTCGCACCAGGGTCTCTTCCATACCCCGCAACACTGCTCTCTCTCCCCATCCCCCCACTCGCAACAAGGGCCGAGTCCCCCTAGTCCTCACCTTTCACCCCACCAGCCGTCACATACAAAAAGTAATCCTCCGTCAGTTTCGCCACCTCCAACGTGACCCCACCACACGCCACATCTTCCCACCTCCCCCCATATCTGCCTTCCGCAAAGACCGCTCCCTCCATAACTCCCTTGTCAATTCTTCCCTTCCCTCTCGTACCACCTCATCCCCGGGCACTTTCCCTTGCAACCGCAAGAGATGCAACACTTGTCCCTTTACCTCCCCCCTCGACTCCGTTCAAGGACCCAAGCAATCGTTCCAGGTGCGACAGAGATTTACCTGCATCTCTTCCAACCTCATCTATTGCGTCCACTGCTCTAGATGTCAGCAGATCTATATCGGTGAGACCAAGCGGAGGTTGGGCGATCGTTTCGCCGAACACCTCCGCTCGGTCCGCAATAACCAAGCTGACCTCCCGGTGGCTCAGCACTTCAACTCCCCCTCCCACTCCGTCTCCGACCTCTCTGTCCTGGGTCTCCTCCATGGCCACAGCGAGCAGCACCGGAAATTGGAGGAACAGCACCTCATATTCCGTTTGGGGAGTCTGCACCCCGGGGGCATGAACATCGAATTCTCCCAATTTTGTTAGTCCTTGCTGTCTCCTCCCCTTCCTCAGCCCCCCTGCTGTCTCCTCCCATCCCCCAGCCTTCGGGCTCCTCCTCCTTTTCCCTTTCTTGTCCCCGCCCACCCCCGCCCCCGATCAGTCTGAAGAAGGGGTTCGGCCCGAAAGGTTGCCTATTTCCTTCGCTCCATAGATGCTGCTGCACCCGCTGAGTTTCTCCAGCTTTTTTGTGTAACCATTAAAAGTAGGCATGCAGGTCCAGCAGGCAGTGAAGAAGGCGAATGGTATGTTAGCATTCATAGCAAAAGGATTTGAGTATAGGAGCAGGGGGGTTCTACTGCAGTTGTATAGGGTCTTGGTGAGACCACACCTGGAGTATTGCGTACAGTTTTGGTCTCCTAATCTGAGGAAAGACATTCTTGCCATAGAGTGAGTACAGAGAAGGTTCACCAGACTGATTCCTGGGATGTCAGGAATTTCATATGAAGAAAGACTGGATAGACTCGGTTTGCACTCGCTAGAATTTAGAAGGTTGAGGGGGGATCTTATAGAAATATACAAAATTCTTAAGGGGTTGGACAGGCTAGATGCAGGAAGATTGTTCCCGATGTTGGGGAAGTCCAGAACACGGGGTCACCGTTTAAGGATAAAGGGGAAATCTTTTAGGACCGAGATGAGGAAAACTTTTTTCACACAGAGAGTGGTGAATCTCTGGAATTCTCTGCCGCAGAAGGTAGTTGAGGCCAGTTCATTGGCTAAATTTAAGAGGGAGTTAGATATGGCCCTTGTGGCTAAAGGGATCAGGGGGTATGGAGAGAAGGCAGGAACAGGATACTGAATTGGATGATCAGCCATGATCATATTGAATGGCGGTGCAGGCTCGAAGGGCCGAATGGCCTACTCCTGCACCTATTTTCTATGTTTCTATTTTTCTATATGAAAAGCTGAGAGTGAAACACCTTTGATAGACTAAATGTATAGGAAGGAACTGCAGATGATGTTGGTGTACACGGACCATAGCCTCAAAATACTGGAGTAACTCTGTGGGTCAAGCAGCATCTCTGGAGAAAATAAATAGGTGATGTTTTGGGTTGAGACCCTTCTTCAAACTGAGAGTCAGGGGAGAAGAAAACCTGAGATATGAAAAGTACAGAACAGATCAGAGCCAGCATCGATGACCAAAGAGCCCACAAGGGTATATTACTGGCTGTGGAGGAGGTGATAACGAGGGGAAATGAACAGTAAAACTAGCAGGATGACTGGGCTGGGGGAGGGATGGGGAGAGAGAGGGAATGAAAAAGTACTTGACATTAATATCACAAAACTATAAGTCCGCACACAACTTTATGATCCATCTGATCTTCTGAGAATATTTCAAGCAGTTGAAATATCTTTCTCCCTTTTTACCAAATGAATACTTGATAAAACTTGTTAATTCCATGCTATCTTGTTCTAACAATTTAAATTCCACAGATCATGCCTTGATAGCCTGAAAAGCTGAATCTTTGATCCTTGGTATGCACGGTTTTGTAAAGTTGAGTTTAACCAGATCAGCTTTAGATGGATTTGGAAGGAAGCATTTTAATACTATATATATATATTTAGTCATAACCACCAACTGTCCCTGGAATATGGTTGGAAAAGATTGTCAATCGTAATATCCTACTTCACTGAAATGCAAAACCATCCTGTAAAACTCATCAGGTGTTAAATTACTTTTCAGTACGTTCCATGTTAACAGAAAACTCAAAATAAGATTTTTTTTTTTTTTAAAGAAAGAGCATGCTTTTGCATTTAAAAATCCCTCTCAATGAATTTAGCTCAGCTAACTTGAGATAGATAGAGTCATAGATAGAGTGATACAGGGTGGAAACCGGCTCTTCGGCCTAACCTGCCCACACAATGTCCCAGCTACACTAGTCCCACTTGTCTGCGCTTGGTCCATATCCCTCCAAACCACTCTGATCCTTGTACCTGTCTAACTGTCTTTTAAACAATGGGACAGTCCTAGCCTCAACTATCTCATCTGGCAGCTTGCTCCATACACCCACCGGTCTTTGTGTGAAAAGGTTCCCCTTCTATTCCTATTAAATCTTTCCCCTTCACCTTGAACCTATGTGCTCTGGTCCTTGATTCTCTCCCCCCCCCCCCATCCTCCTGTGCTCCATGGAATAGAGACCCAGCCTGCACAACTTCTCCCTAGAGCTGACACCCTCTAGTCCTGGCAACATAATCGTAAATCTTTACTGAACCATTTCAAGCTTGACAATATATTTCCTATAACATGGTGCCCAGAACTGAACACAATCGCAGCTAGCAGTGTTTGACAATGGTCCATTATTGCAAAATATCCATAGAGCTTCAATTATGATTTAAAATGGGCAATCATTATAATCATTAACAAAATAAGGTTGGATGGTTTTAAAGGGCCTACGTCTTACCCATCCAATTCACTTTTATTTGAGAATTCTTATATTATTCTTATTTGAAAATTGGCCTGAAACTTGCCAGTTCTAATGATAACATAAGGAACTGCACATGCTGGTTTGCAAATAAAAACACAGTGTAGGAGTAACTCAGCGGGTTAGACAGCATTTCTGGAGAACATGAATAAGTGATGTTTCGGGTCGGGATCTATCTTCAGAAGCCCTGAAAAGTCTGCTATCCGTGTTCTCCAGAGATGCTACCTGACCCGCTGAGTTACTCCGGCACTTGGTGTCCAGTTCTAATGATATTCTGATGAAGGATTGCAGACCTGAAACATTGATGGTTTCTTTTTCTGCAGGTGCACTTTAATATGCTGAGATTTTTCCAGCATTATCAGTTTTTAATTCAGATTTCTAGCATCTGCATTTTGTTTTTATTTGCCAATTCTATATGTGTTGTCCACTAATTCTGTGTTGGAATTCAATCATTTTGGTGGCATCAGACTCTGGGTTTGCTAAATCTTTGTGGCTGGTGGTGTTATTCACGTCATGTTTAATATTTTACTGGCAAGCTTTGGTGGCCTTTTCAGTAAGTTATTTCTAACAATCGATTTCAGTGGAATGGCTGTTTGAATCCATACATGATAACAGGGCATGCCCTCTGCTTGCATAGAAAGGGAGTGAGTATTGGCATAAATTGGCTTTTGCTTATTTCATCCCAAAAGTGACTATTTCACAATCATTTTATTGACTTTCCAACTTACCTCATTGCAGGCATTGGATAATTTCCCTATAAATATTACCCAACAATGCTAATAACTATATTCTACACTCTGTGTCTTTCTCTTTGGTCTACCTTTCGCACGTGTTTTGGCTTGATTGTATTCAAGAATTATCTGATTTGATTAGGTAGCATGCATACAAAAATACAACGTGACAATGATCAACCTAAATGTAATCATGTGCACTCAATTTTATGACTGCCAGTGCTACTGTAAATTGCCAAAATAAATGACATTATTGTTTTCTTTAACTTTCTTATGGCCTGCCTCCTTCCTACCTCATCCTCTCTAATCTCTAGATGGTATGCAACTGACAAACAGGTGTTCTTTATTCTCTTAACAATATTATTTGGTTTTAATGGTACTGGATCACAGAGGGGGATTACATAAAGATCAGCCACTACACGGCCAAGTTCACATTTGTACCACTTAGACTTCAGTGGAACTGTGCTGTCAGACAATACAATATAATATAATCTCCAATTTGTAAAAGGGTCTAGACCCAAATCATCACCCCCTCCCTCTACAAATGCTGTCTAACCCACTGAGTTCCACCAGCACTTTGTGTTTGGCTCAAGGTTCCATCATCTGCAGTTTCTCGTGTATTCAAAATATAATCAGTATTTTCTTTACACGTTTGAGGGTATTCCTTTATTATTTAATAAATGGTGTAGTCTGGTGTAGTGTTAGTTACACAGTTCTGAATCTACTTCCTCGGGACCCTGAGGAAATTTGGTATTTCTCCAATGACTCTTCCAAACTTCTGCAGATGCACTGTAGAAAGCATAACATTGGGTTGCCAAGATCACAAGAAATTGAAAGTTCTGGATGATACCCAGTCCAGTACACAAACTGCACTCCTCATTATCGACTCTATCTGCTCTTCACGCTGCCCTGAAAAAGCAGTCAACATTATCAAGAACCTTTCCCACCCCGGTCATTCCTTCTTCTTACTGAGATTGGTTTGCATGACAATCTAGGCTACATCCACAATTTTCTTCAATTTCTTGTCATCTTGGATTCAGCTGTCCCCAAACCATGCCGTGATGCATCCCAATAAATGCTTTCCATTGTGCATCTGTAGAAGTTAGTGAGGGTGGGTGAGGACATGCGGAACATCGTAACCCTTGTGCAGTGGTGTTGGCAGAGAACTTGCAAATTGAGTTGGATTGGTATTTGGCTGCACAGTCATGAGTGTATAAGGAATGTAGAAAGGGACTGAGAATGTATTGTTGCCGACACCAGTGTTGAGAATTGATACAGAGGATGATTTCTCACCTATCCTCACTGATTTGAGTCTGTTGGTCAGGAATTGACCTATTCAACAGTTTCATTGGTGTATATTACATTATTTGATATTTATTTGTTAACATGATTTGCAAATGTGCCCAATATTGATACCTGCTCACACAATAGATAGGATATTGGCATGGCAGTTAGTGCTGCTGTTGTACTGCTTCACCAATTCAGGTAGATCTTGATGTGGGATGCTCTGTCTGTGACCATATGTGTTGATCCCGAGTGTATGGTTTTCTTCCCATCCTACAGACATGCTCGTAGTTAGGTTACCTCAAAGAGCACCACAGGTTACATGGAGAAGGCAAGAGAATGGGGTTAATGGGAAAAATAAATCTGCCATGATCGAATGGTGGAGTAGACTTGAAGGGCTGAATGGCCAAATTCTGCCTGTGTGTCTCATGGTCTTAAAGTCTGAATGCCTTATCTAATTGTTTAAGAAGGAACTGCAGATGCTGGAAAATCGAAGGTACACAAAAATGCTGGAAAAACTCAGTGGGTGCAGCAGCATCTAAAAATAGGCAATGTTTCAGGCCAAAATCCTTCTTCAGACCCTTTTCTCCAATTGCCCTGGTGATGAGCATGAGAGAAGTAATAGTTTACGTAAAAAATAAGTAGGGAAATGGGATTGTTTGTGTTGCGCTGAAAGCCAGCAGAGACCAGATGGACTCTACAGGTTTCTTCTATTTTGTAAGAAAATGTATATAATACAAGCAAACAATGCAATTTGAAGAACCTTTGTAAGTAAGCAAATGCAGGGGGAAAATGTTCAAACTCGATTCATTTTTGTGAACAAGTCCTAATCCAGGTGATAGAAACACAAAAAATAAGTGCAGGAGCAGGCCATTCAGCCATTTGAGCCAGCACCACCATTCAATATGATCATGGCTGATCATCCACTGTTCCTGCTTTCTCCCCTTATCCCTTGATTCCATTAGCCCAAAGAGTAATATCTAATACTCTCTTGAATATGTCCAGTGAATTGGCCTCCACTGCCTTCTGTGGTAGAGAATTCCACAAATTCATAATTCTCTGGGTGAAGAAGTTTTTCCTCATCTCAGTCCTAAATGGCCAACCCCTTATTCTTAAACTGTGACCCCTGGTTCTGGACTCCCCTAACATCAGGAACATTTTTCCTTCATCTAGCCTGTCCAATCCCTTCGATGTCTGTAAGAACCCACTCATCCTTCTAAATTCCAGTGAATATGAGCCCAGTCGATCCATTCTTTCAACGTGGGATTGAATCATAGACCAGAATAATAGATGATAGTGATTTCAGACATGGGTGGAATTGTTTGATGCACACACTTAATATTCTCTAATCTCTGTTAGTGGTACCAGCACTTCCCTAACATTACTAATGTAAACAAACAAAATGTCTCCTCCATTAAGTGCAATTATGCATGCAATTATAAGAGTCAACCCAAAAATTACACTTCCATTATGGCTTGTAATTATAATCCAATTTCACTGATTTAATCATTATGAAGGATTAGCTCTCATAATAGGCTCTATGTTATATAAGCAGTGACATTGGATATTGGATAGCAGTATAAAAATTGGTCCTTCATGTTTCCATCATCATATTCTGGTCCGTGTGTATCTTGGCAACGTACTAATTAATACTGTTTTTTGGATCAACTGTCCAATAAACAAAGCAATCTGCACCTCCGATATAATATGTGCTTTAAGAATGGAAGACAATTGTGTCTTGTGATCAAGATTATCTTCAGCAGCTGAATGAGACACTGTGAATTGGAACCAAGAACATAAAGTATAGCACAGGAACAGGCCTTTCTGCCCTTAACATCTGTACCAAACATGATGCCAAGATGAACTAATCTCAAGGCACTGCAATAACTCAGCGGATCAGTCAGCATCTCTGGAGGACATGGATAGGCAGATGTTCAGGGTCAGGATATTTCTTCCGACTGATTGTAGTGAAGGAGAGAAAGCTACAAAATAGGTGGTGGTGAGACCTGCTACACTCTCCCCCACTACACTCATTCTCAAGAAGGGTCCTGACCTGAAATATTGCCCATCCATGTTCCTCAGATTGCTCACCGACTCCAGTACTTTGCAAGATTCCAGCATCTGCAGTTCCTTGTGCCTAAACTAAACTCATCTGCCAACACATGATCCATTCCCCACCATTCCTTGCATTTCCAAGTGCGTATCTATAAGCCCCTATTGTATCTGCCTCCACCATCACCCACTGGCAGCACATTCCAAGAACTCGCCACCCGCCTCGCACATCTCCTTCAAACTCTGCCCCTTTGACCTTAAAGCTGTGCTCTTTCATCTATGACATCCCCCCCCCCTCTCTGGGTAAAAGGAAGCGGAGCTTTGGTTCCAATTCTTTGGACTTGGATGCGGGAGTTAATAACAAGCATGTTTCTAAGTCGGAAACCGTAGAGATCAGTTCAATAGTAGACAATCTTGGCACTTCAAAGAAGCATTGAGGGAGCACTCCACTGCAGATAAAATTTCTTGGATAAGAATGAACAATTTTAATTAGGGTCCAGACCTCCAGTTGTGAGGAACCTGATTTAAAATTACTGAAAATTACTTGACAAAGTTGTATTGAATGACTGAGCTATTCACACAATTGAATATTGCCCCGAAGTCATGCAAGATTATCCAGTCAGTATTTAAACTCCGAATTCATTGAAACTCAGTGAAAATTGGGATTAGAATATAACATAAAGTAAATTAACACAAATTTAAATAATTTCCAAGTTTGACTTTGATGTTTCTGGTAATCTATTTCGGGAAATTTATAGAAATCTGATTAAAAAAATGGGGCATTTATTAAGATATTTTCCTCTGATGTCTCTGTGGAACATGTATGTCTCCCGCAGGGAAGTCTTGTTTATTGAGATTGAACATTAAAATGTCTTGGGAACTCTGTTCCATGTTTAATATCTGTCATTTCCCATAGGGTCCAAATTATAAAGATATCCTTTACGATCTTCTGAGAACGATGGAGCGAATGTAGGCTTTACAAAGCACGCGTGAAAGGTTATCACCTTCAGGGTAAAAAAGTACTATGTTTGGGTAGACTTTATTGCCACCCATTTTGTGAATTCAAAATGTCCCAGACCCTCATTGGCAGGTGACATTTTCCTTAATGATAATGAGATATTGCTTTTTTCGTTCTGTTCCCCTCACAAAAAAAAAGTTTTCTATTACTCTCGTTAAGCAGTACAAATGATATCACATGTGTTTTAATAGGTAGCTCAATGACGCTGCTTGTAGAACTGCTGCCTCACAGCATCAGAGACGCAGGTTTAATCCTGACCTCGGAGGGGGGGGGGTGGGGTTGGGTTCTCCCTGTGACTGAATGGGTTTCTCCAGGTACTCCCGTTTCCTCACACATTCCAAAGACTTGAGGGATAAATGCAGGCTTGAGGGATAATTGTTCTCTAGTTTAGTTTTTTTTAGTTTAGAAATACAGCGTGACGCTGCTTGAGTCTGCGCCGAACTGCTGTCCTCACATATTAGCACCATTTAGACCAAGCAGTACGTTTAATCCTGGGACCAACGAGCTCCCGGGGGGGGGGGGGGGTGCAAACTACTGTACAGACAAGCACCTGTAGTCGGGATCGAACCTGGGACTCTGGTGCTGTAAGACAGCAAATCTACTGCTGCGCCACAATGCCACACTATACATTGCTCATTATCTGGATGTGAAAATGGTGTAACATTCTGAAGAGTCTCGAACCAAAACGTCACAAATTCCTTCGCTCCATAGATGCTGCCTCACCCGTTGAGTTTCTCCAGCATTTTTGTCGACCTTCGATTTTTCCAGCATCTGCAATTCCTTCTTAAACATGGTATAGCATAGAACTAGTATGAATGGGTGCTTGATGGTCAGCATGGACTCAATGGGCCAAAGGGCCTGTTTACATGCTGTAATCTTCAATCAATTAGAATATTTTACTCGACTCGCTCACCGTAAAATTGCAACAACTCACCAAATCTGCAATTAGGCTCCTATTACACAAGCTGATTGACTTTTATTTTATTCTGGACGCGACACATAAATAAAAGCGAGTTTGGTATTTCGACTGCACATGCCCAGGTCAAAGGTCACTATGCATAAACATTGCTGGAAAGCAGTGCATACTCCTTCACCTTTTCTGGGGTTTTTTCCAGGTTTCTTCTAGGTAAGAAAATACTGTTTTCAAAATATGAATTAGTAGTATTTATTGTCCCTTTGTTAAAAGCAAAGATTATTTTGTCATTTTTATTCCTTTGTGCTTTGGTGAGTGAGCGAGATCGTGCTCATCCTTGGTCGGCATCGCACCCGGGTCTCCAGCGCTGTGGGTGCTGTAGAGTTGCTGTGGGTGCTGTAGAGCCGTCCCCGTCCCTGTCCGGGGACGGACGGAGGTGTCGGGCCGGGCTTGCAGCCAGTGTGGGGAGGAGGCAGCTGAATTGCTGCAGCGCTTTGTGTGTATCCCTGTTGATGGCTGGTGCTCGGCTTTCGCCAGCACATGGGCTGGGCGGCGATCACTGGCGGTTCCCCGGCCTGTTGGGGAGCGGGTTCCTCGAGAGATGGAGCGGGGTTGGGCTGGAATTGACGCTTCTTCTCCGCGCTGGCTGTGGGCCTGGGGCCACTGGTGTCGTCGGTCCGGGGCTGTCGGTTGGCCCAGCAGGACAGGCGGATTTGATCTGGAGTTAGTGCTTCTTCTTCGCGCTGGCTGTGGGCCTGGGGCCACTGGGACGTCTCCGGCCGCATCCTGGGCGGGGACGGGACACCCGGTGTGGTGCGGGGCGTCCCAGCGGCGGCTCGGCAGCGCCCACTGTGCCGGGGACCCGGGCTCAATCCCGTGGCTGGGGCGTGCATGTGTGTGCACACTCTTCCCTGTCTCCCACTCGCATCTGCCCCCCTTTCTCTCTCTCGTTGTTACACCCCGCTCTCCCGCTAACTGCTCCTTTTGGGGGGGGGGGGGGGGGGGGGGGGGATGAGGAGTTGACCATTTATGGGAGTCTCTCTGGAATCGAGAATTCCATTACCTTGAAATTAGCAGAATAGTTTGACTCAGAAACTATCATCGTTGTGTTCTAGTCTGGAATACATTAATTTTCCTACAATGTGACCACACGGCATCCCCGTCCTCAGATTAAATATGTTTTTACACATAAATTATGAATAAAGATAAGAATTTATGCACGATTTCTTCAGCCAGCACTTTGTTCACTTTTTTTTTTAATGGTGAATGACCCTTTACAAATCCCATGATTGCTTGCGTTTTTCAGAATATCGAACTCGGTTATTGTGGTGGGTAGATGGAAGGAGCTGCTAGAGGAAGTCGTTGAGCCAGTTACGATAACAGGATTTAAAAGACACTTTGATAGATACAGGATTAGGAAAGATTTAGAGGGATAGAAGCCAAAGGGTGGCACAGTTGCGCAGCGATAGAGTTGCTGCCGTTTAGCTCCAGAGACCTGGATTAAATCCTGACTAGGGGAGCTGTTTACATGGAGTTTGTACATTCCCTGTACGTGGATTTTTGTACATGGATTTCCTACAGGTTCTCCGATTTCCTCCCACACTCCAAAGCCGTGCAGGTTTGTAGGTTAGTTGGCTTCTCTAAATTGTCCCTACAGTGTAGGATAGAACTAGTGCATGGGTGATTGTTTGTTGATTCGGACTCAGAGATGGGTGGAAGGGATTGTTTCTGTGCTGTATCACTCTGTCTGGATGTATCTTCATGGATGAATACCAGGCTGAATCTGACTTCCAAAGCTTCCTATGGAAGCTAGATCACAGTTTCACACGCATGCCCGAAACTGTTAAAGTTTTGGACATGTCAAAGTGCGGACATGATTTTCGTTTGGACACTGACATTCAATGACATACGATGGGTACGTAGACACGTGTATCTTTCTATAGGTTGTTTACATATGCATTTCTTGTTTCAGTATATTATGTGTGCATGGAGTTTGAGGCGCCCAGTCCACCAAGGCTACTGAATCTCCTGGTTCCTAAACATTTAACTGAAGAAGGATTTTGGCCCGAAACGTTGCCTATTTCCTTTGCTCCATAGATGCTGCCTCACCTGCTGCGTTTCTACAGCATTTTTGTCTACCTTCAATTTTCCAACATCTGCAGTTCCTTCTTAAACATTTAACTCTCCTTCCCATTCCCAGGCTGACCTTTCTGTCCTGGGTACCTCCACTGCCAGATTAAGCCACATAAGGTTCTGAAGAAGGGTCTGAACAAGTGCCCTGACCCGAAACGTTGCCTGTCCATGTCCTCCACAGATGCTGCCTGACTCGCTGAGTTAACCCAGCACTTTGTGGGGTTTTTTAATTTACAAACCAGCATCTATAATTCTGTGTTTATCGCTGAATAAAGTTCTTGCTTAGATTTCCATTATCTCCCACACCTAGAAGTAAATTGCCAGCAGAATTATAGCGCTGCCTGCTTTGGAAAGGAAGAGATTTTTATTTCGCTTAATTCAGTATGTGGAAAGGTAATAATTTGGACTGAAAAGCCCATGTGCCATGAGCAGCTCGGTGGATCATTGCTATTCCGTCCGGCAAGCAGACTTGCCAGTGGAAAGGGGGGGGAGAGAAACATCAGTGTCCTGGATATCATTTGCAACTCAGTGCAGCTGAGTTACACGGAAGGAAAAGCTATGCATGTGTGAAGGGTGTGAGGACAGGGGATTCATCGACGGGGAAATACCCATAATCATCTCTGACAAACAAAAATAAAAGAATGGTCGCATGAGGAAAGAGGTAAAAAAGATGAAGACAGGAAAAGAGATTGGCAGAAGAAAAGAATCAATGGAAATAAATAATTCTGTTAGCTTTGTATCATGTGGTGGTTTAATTATGTCTGCAGTTAGCTTTGAAACATTCCATGTGCACTGCAGTATTCCTTGCAGGCACTTGGACATTAATGATCAGGATATCAATGCTACAGACTTGAGATTATTATTGTGAGCAGCCTTCTTGCATCATTACAGTTTACGTGGTAACGTCTCTCCCATAGTAATAAAAGGTGGGAACTTCTGGTAGATAGACACAAAATGCTGGGGTAACGCAGCAGGTCAGGCAGCATGACAGGCATGTAAACAAGTAAGAAGTTAATTGTTTAATAGACAGTATATAACAATTAAACACTCCTGACTTGACACACAACTGTATAATTTAGTGCAGAAAAAAACCCTGAAGTTCTTAGTGCAACCAAAGACTGTCCATATTTTATAGTTAAGGTTAGTGTTGTGCAGTGTTCAAGAGCCTCATGATAGTTGGGAAGAAGCTATTCTTGAACCTGGTGGTCACAGTGTTCAAGCTCCTGTACATTCTACCCGATGGTAGGAGTGAAATGAGAGCATGGCCAACGTTTTGTGGGTCCTAGGTGATACTGACTGCCATTTTTAGGTGGCGCCTCTTCGGTGGTGGGGAGGTCAGTACCTGTGATGGACTGGGCAGTGTCTCTTCTACGGTCCCATCGATGAAGACAGGTTTGTGGATCCTCAACCCTCCACTTCCAAAATCAACATTGTAAATAATGCATGCAGAGCTTCCTTCTTATGTTAACAGTTTAGCTTTCCATCACCATTTATAACTAGACTTGGTTGAATTACAGACCCTTGATTTATCAGTTGCTTGTGGGATAGCTTATCTCTGTTCATAGTATGCTGCTCCATGATTTATTATACTTGTTGGACTGCAATGGATCTTGACAAGGAGATTATATTGTTATAAGGTACACCTGATGCTGCTACAAGTGTGCTTTTCTATACCTGACAGTGGTGCAGCTGGTAGAGCTAATGTCTCCTGACCCCATGCTGCCTGTGTGGAGTTTGCATGATCTCCCTGTGTTTGTGTGGGTCTCTTCTGGGTGCTCCGGTTTCCTTCTACATCTGAGATGTGTGGGTTTCCAGGTTAATTGGCCTCTGTAAATTACCCCCAGTCCATAGGGAGTGGATGAGAAAGTGGGATCACATAGAACTTGTGTGTATGGCTGATCAAGGGCTGGTGTGAACTCTGGGCCGACGGGCTTGTGTCCATGCTCTACCTTTAAATTAAATTATACAGTTGTGTGTCAAGTCAGGAGTGTTTAATTGTTATATACTGTCTATTAAACAATTAACTTCATACTTGTTACATGATAGAATCTGGCTTGGGTGGATGGGAATGTTGCAAGAATATAAAATGGAAGTAGTGTAAATGGGTCAGCATGAATTTGGTAAAGCGAAGGCCTTGGTTCATGCTGTATTCACTATGAGAAAAGATATATACATTTTCCATTATCCTTTTTTAAGCTTTCTTTTTACTTAGAACATTAATAATGGGCAACAAATGGTTCAACTATGAATGCTGAGCCAACTTTCCTAGCTCGCACTCAAGCAACCCCCAATGTTCAGTTGTTTTCGATCACCCATACACTAGTTTTAGTTTAGATTAGTTTAGAGATACAGCGCGGAAACAGGCCCTTCGGCCCACCGCCCCGACCAGCAATCCCCACATACTAACGCTACCCTACAAACTCCTTACAGACAGCACCCAAACCCGTAGTCGGGATCGAACCTGGGTCTCCGGCGCTGCATTCGCTGTAAGGCAGCAACTCTACCGCTGTGCCACTGTGATGCAATGTAGGATGCAAAAGTGGGTTCTATGTTCTCTCACTTTTACATCCTAGACACTAGGAGCAATTTACAGAAGCCAATTAACCTACAAACCTGCATGCCTTTGGAACCAAAGCACCCAGAGTAAACCCACGTGGCCACAGTAAGGACGTATAATCTCCACACAGACAGAACCTGGTCGGGATCAAACCCAGGTCTCTGGCACTGTAAAGGCAGCGGCTCTCCTACAGTGCCATTCTGTGTCCGTCCCTGTGTGCGTGTCCATCCCCGTGTGTTTGTGTCGTGTACGCATGTGTATTTGTGTCCATGTGTGTCACCCCCGTGTGTGTCCATCATCCCAAACGTAAGAGGCATTTAGAGTTGGTACAATGTGGCACTGCCTGACTGCCATACCACCTCCCAGAGGAACTTTTAAACACCAGCTGCTTGTACAGGTGGACTTAAAACATCCCCGGGCAATGTTCGAACAGACAGGTTTTTCTTGTGTTCTGGTTATTAATCTCTGGACCAAAGCAGCCAAATTGTTTTCCAAATGTGCAGTGTTGGAACGTGCGCATGCAAGTCTCTGCTCCATTTACCTCAATAATGGGAATAACATTAAAGTAATGCCTCGATGCATGGTTGTTTGATTTATGAATTTTCGCTCCAATGCTATTGTATTTGAGATAAGTGATTTAAATTTATGTGGCAATTTCTCGCTCCAACAATAGCACCCCACCCCAGCCTTTTAGTAAGTGTTGTACTGATGTGCCCATAATGCATTTTGATCAACCATGATTTGTGAAATGCCTGCTAATGCAACATTTGCCAGGAATGCATCCATTTCATAAATTGACTAATTACTGGAGATCAAAGAGAATTCATCGACCATTACATGCTTCACCTCTCAAGGATGTTGGTTGAATTTTATCAATGCAATAGTTTTCACCATTTGCTGAGTAATCGTTTGATAATAGTTGCTGCCAATTAAGATTGGTAGTGTTTACACAGAACTTTGAGAATGCAGTAAATTCCCAAAGTAGAACAGAATCAAGCGCAATAAGGTTTATTATTGTCATGTGCACTGAAGTACATGAAAAGCTTTGTTTTACATGCTATCCGATCAAAACAGGTGATACAACACATAAATATAACCAAGCCAAACTCCATTACTATAGGTTGAGCACAGAGAAAGGTACCGAATATAGTTCTCAACATTGTGCCGCATCATTCCAGAGACTGTCCAATGTCCGCAGTGAGAGTAGAGGTGAATTGCTCAGTAGCCTAGCTTGCGGAAGGACTGTTCCGAAGAGGGGAAGAAGCTGTTCCTGGGTCTGGTGGTGCATGCTTTCAACCTGCTGCTGCTTATGGGAGCAGTGAGAAGGAAGAATGACTGAGGTGAGACAAATCTTTGATTAGGTTGTTGGGGACAAAATACTGGAGTAACTCAGTGGGTCAGACAGCATCTCTGGAGAACAAAACTTTATTTGAAGATAGACACAAAGCTGGAGTAATATAACCGGTCAGGCAGCATCTCTGGAGAAAAGGAATAGGTGATGTTTTAGGTCGAGACCCGTCTTCAGACTGAGAGTCAGGGGAAAGAGAAATGAGAGATATAGATGGTGATATTGAGAGATGCAGAGCAAAGGAATGAAATAAATGTGAAAAGTACTGATGATTAAAGAAAGGCGGAGTCAGCAATGGTCCAAAGGGGTGGAAAGGACTGGAGAAGGGAAGATGTGACTCATGGTAGTCCTGTCTGAGGTTAATTTAAATTAGGTTGGCTGCTTTTCCAAGGCAGCAGGCAGTGTAAATTGAATCAATGCTGCGGAATCTGGTCTGTGTGATGGACTGGGCCACGGCCACAACTCTCTGCAATTACTTGTGGTCTTAGGCGGAGCTTTTCCCAAACCAAACTGTGATATAACCTAACTGTATGCTTTCTATGGTGAATCTGTAGAAGAGAGAGCTAATTGCAAAACTTGTCAAATTACTTTGCTTTGATGTTAATTTGAACCCTTGGATTTTCTGTTTTCTATACGGCACTATAGAAACAATGATATTTTCAGGGATATGTCTCAATATGTCCTTGTGAAAGACACCTCCGTGCATCTCTGGTGGTTAATGAGCAGTCTCAGACCATCTCAGCACATTCTAATTGTGGCCAAAATCTCTGACAATAATGCTGGGAACCATTATCTTTATTTCCCAAGGGCTGTTACTCACAAATTGCAACAGCTAAAATTCACCTATTACCTTTTTTAAAATAAAATCCAACAGTCAATTAGTTATTCATTTCGGAGACAGATTTGCGAATCTAAATGAAATTTGTATTCATTCCAGTGATGATTAGCTACTGGATCAGAACTAATTGCAGATAAATTTGGAAGCAATATGTGGTGTATATTTAATTCAAACCTAGCAGAATACCCCCCACCCCACCAAATTCACACGGTCTTTCTTAGTTAGCATTCAGCTGATGTGTGTGTGCAGCACTGGAAAGGTTTCTTTGATGGGTGGAGTCACCTGCCAAAGGTTGGTTAAGTGAGGAGCAGTGAATGAGCAGTGTTAAAAGGGAGATATGGGGCGCTCATTGCCAGAATCGAACTTGGGTGTCTTGTGCTGTAAGGCAGCAACTTTACCGCTGTGCCACTATGCTGCCCCAATGGTCATTTTGCAGTACCATTCAGAAGCCTGATGTATATGCAATGAGAAAGATGTCATTAAATAAGAAAGGGGGCAGAAAAGATTCATAAATATGTTCCTGGGATAGGGGAACTTGAGTTATAAAGAGAGGCTAGAAATGTTGATGTTTTTTCTCTGGAGTGCAGGAGGCTGAGGGGTAGAGATTTATAATATCATGAGGTACACAGGTAAGTTGAATGGCCAGTCTTTTTTCCAGGCTAGGGGAGTCTGAAACTTGAGGGCATAGGTTTGAAGTGAGTGTCGAAAGATTTAATGGGAACCTGAGGGGCAGGTTTTTAATACTGAGGATCAATCTGCCAGAGGAAGTAGTAGAGACGGATTTAATTACAACATGTACAAGATATTTAGACTAGCACATGGAAACGAGTGGTTTAGAGGGATGTGGTCAAACGCAGGCAAATGGGGCAAGCCCAGGTAGGTAACTAGGTTAGTATTGGCATGTGGGCCACAAGATTTATTCCTTTGCTTTATAATTCTATGAATCTATGACTCTTCCTCAGAAGCTCAGAGAGACTCATCTTACCTCAAAATTGTTCCCTATATAAGTCTCATTACAGAAAGGAATGGAAGCTTTGGAGAGGGTGCAGATGAGATTTACCAGAATGCTGCCTGGATTGGGGAATTTTAGCGACAGGGAGAGGTTGGATAGACTTGGATTGATTTCTCTGGAACATCAGCGGGTAGAGGGGAGACTTGATAGAAGTATATACAATTATGAGGCATGGATAGGGTATACAGTCAGAACCTTTCTCCGAAGGTGGAACTGTCAAACACTAGAGGGCATAGCTGTAAGTTGAGAGGTACAAAGTTTCATGGAGATGTGTGGAGACTTTTTTTTTTTTACACAGAGTGGTGGGGGGCTAGGAATACATTACTAGAGGTGGTGGTGGAGGTTCATAGTGCTTTAAGAGGTTTTTAGATGGGCACATCAAAGTGCAAGGAATAGAGGGATATGGATCAACATACAGGCAGGTGAGATCAGTTTAACCTGCCATCATGTTTGGCATGAACATTGTGGACTGATGGGCCTGTTCCAGTCCTATATTGGTTTATGTTTTATATTTGTTCATTTTAATTGATCTCCATCAATCCACCTGAGGCAGATCCTGGGAGGCACAGGGCACTGACCATCATGACCTCCTGCACCTCCTGTGTAGGTGAGAACACTGCATACCCATTGCAATTCATCCAACTGATAAAGGGGGGATCGTTCCCTACCCTCTTATGTAAAGATTACCCGCTGAGTTACTCCAGCACTTTGTGTCATGCTTTTTACTTGTGATTATTCACCAAACTAATATTTTTGTTTGTTTTGGTTTGAGAATCCGATTCAGCTGTTGGTAACTGAATGCATCCTGAGGAATTAGATGCATTGATCAGTTAGTTACCTTTTGTTTGATTGAATTTGCCTTGCACTGATAGACTGTTCAATAGTCGCTCTTAATTTGCTGCTTTGTTCACTCTAAAGTTTGAAGATAACCTTGACGTTCTCTTCAGTAATAACTGGAAGGGAACAGAATGAATGGGGATTTCTGTTTTGCATTAACATTCTTTTATTAAACTGATTAAGCACCCAGTGGCTGCAATGGAAAGGGAAATACTCAATAAACAGGCAGCATCTTTGGAATAGAAATAAAGTAAATATTTCAGGTTAATGATTTGTTTATCACCTGTTAGTGATAAGTACTGATGAAAATTTTCAACAGCCTGAAATGTTTTCAGTCTTCCTCACAGGATAATTTTCACCTGCATTAGTACAGTGAAATTAGAAGGCACAATGAGGTTGAGTAGGCTAGGACTTTATTCCTTTCAGGGCAGGAAAATGAGGGTTGGTCTTGTGGAGGGGAATGAGGGGAATAGATAGAATAAATGCACAGTCTTTTACCCAGAGTAGGGGAATCAAGAACTAGAGGACATCGGTTTAAGATGAGAAGGGAAAGAATTAATATGAACTTTTTTCCACACATAACATGATGGGTATATGGAACGAGCTGCCATAGGAGGTGGTGGAGGGAAACACTATCACAACATTTAACAGACATTCGGACAGGTACATGGATAGGAAAGGTTCAGAACGATATGGACCAAACGCAAGCAGATGGGACTAGTGAAGATGGTGCATCATAGTCGACATGACATTAGCCAAAGGGTGTTTCCATGCTTTCTGACTCTATGATGCAAATTCTCTGAATTAGACCTGAACTGAAGTTGTAAGACTAGAGATAAAGTATCAATGCACGTGTTACTGGAAGCAATTGTTTATTAATTTCAGCAGCCTCCTGCACTAAAATGACACATCGAAATCTAAAGAAACAATGGAATTTCATAACTGCAGGAGATTACAGGATTTTTTTATCCCAGCAAGATTATTTTTTTTCCAAGACATTTTTTTTCCTGCTTATCATTCGTCTGTTTTATAAGTCTTTTCTATCAGTTTTGATGGCTGATTTCAATTTACAAGTGGTAATAGTGAAACTCTATCATTTCTAGTCGGCTAATCATCTTGGTGTGCAGGTATACCAGCATTTTGCCATATTTGTACCTCCTCTAGTAAGTGACCCTATTATGATACATACAAAAAGGGTTCATTCTAAATGAATGAGATTTATTTAAGGTGGTGAAATATAATTATTATTTAAAAGTAATTATTTAAATAATATTTATATGCATGTGTGAAGTCTACTGAACCCAAGTAACACAGTGGCATAACTTCTAATTCATTGCATGTTGTCATTTGGCTGAGAGAAAAATGTAACCTTAGATTTGTAAAGTGGTTTCATCTTATGCATATTCAATGAATGGAAAAAGTACCCAGCCTGTGATATGTTTGAAGAACAAACCAATAAATCTGATCTCTTTTCCTGCAGTCTTATAAATCTTATAATTTTAAATATTTAGAGAAGAGAATGTATTCACCTCATTGCCCACAAGCAATCATGAACTCGGAATTGGAAATAAAAAGCTGCGGATGTTGGAAATATGAAAATAAAAAAACAAACAGATAATACTGGAGATACTCAACCAAATAGGTAGCATATGTGGAGGGAGAAACTGCTGACATTTCAAAAGCAGCAAGGCCATTAGTATTCCCACCATCTTTTCTGAAAAGAAACATATTTCCTGGCACAAGGACTGCAGATGCTGTTTGGAGATGCAGTGTGGAAACAAGGCCTCCGGCCCACAGAGCCTGCGCCAACCACAGTCGCCCGAACACTAGTTCTACCCTGCACACTAGGGGAAATTTACAAACTCCAATTAACCTACAAACCTGCACATCTTTAGAATGTGGAAGGGAGGTGGAGCACCCGGAGAAGACCCATCCGGTCAGAGGGAGAATGTAGAAACTCCACACAGACAACCTCTGTAGTCGGGATCGAAACCAGGTATCTGGCACTGTAAGGCAGCAGGTTTCTGCTGCATCACTGTACTGCCCCGCTGGTGTAAAAAAATAACCCCACAAAATGCTGGAGTAACTCAGCAGCTCAAGCAGCATCTCCAGAGGATATGGATAGGTGACATTTTGGGTGGGGACATATTTGCTGAGTAGGCAGCTCCCTTCAGATATTAGGGTGTCTGAGAACTGGCCAACCATCATAAAGTTTAAAACGGGGGTAAGATATGAGATATTCAACGGCATTTCGACATTTAAATGACCAAGGTTCATATTAGCCGGGCTACCAACTTTTAGTGAGTGTTTTGCATTTTTCCTACAGTAGAGAGTTTTGCAATTTTCAGCATGACCTCGGCTTGCCAGCTTTTTTCACACTCCGTGATCTGTGTAATGTATATAAGTGTAAAATAATAAACTGACCAAGAAGGTCCAGTGTTCTACCCTGTTAGTTTAGTTTAGAGATACAGAGAGGAAACAGGCCCTTCGGACCACCGGGTCCGCACCGACCAGCGATCCCTGCACACTAACACCATCCTACACCCACTATGGACATTTTTACATTCACCAAGCCAATTAACCTACAAACCTGTACGTCTTTGGAGTGTGGGGGGATCTTGGAGTAAACCCACGCAGGTCACGAGGAGAACTTACAAACTCAGTACAGACAGCACCCGTAGTTGGGATCGAACCCGGGTCTCCGACGCTGCATTCGCTGTCAGGCAGCTGCACCACCATGAATGAAGGCCTGTTTTAAGTGTCAAATAGAGGAACAAGAAGGTGACCAAGGCGGAGAAAGTGTAGAGGCCAATGCCCAGCTAGTCCAACTCGCAGGAGTGCAGGTCCACCTTGACGACGCCGTGGCCGCGGTGGGCTTTGGGGGTGGTGCAGGTGACATCGGTGACCAGGCGAGGGATGTAGACCATGGTCTGATTGATGCACCACACAAACCACCTGGTGTCGCAGGTGCAGAGAAAGTGGTTGCCGCTTAGCCGCAGCTCCCGAAGGTGTTTGATGGCGCTGTCCTGGTAACTGGAGGCCTGGATGGTCTTCAAGTTGTTGTAGCTGAGATCCAGGTACTGCAGGGAGGTCACGTCCTTGGTCAGCTTGGAGATCTGGTTGCGGGTGAGGTAGAAGACGCGCAGGGTCTGGGTGCAGTTGGACAGCATGCGAGGCATCGTGGTCAACAGGTTGCTACTGAGGTTCAGCAGCTCCAACCAGCCTAGCAGGTAAAGCCTGCCCCAGTTGAAGCTCCGCAGCTGGTTACAGCTCGGCACAAGCTCCTTGAGTAGCGGGGTCAGATGGTCAAACGCGTCGTGCGGCATGAACACGAGTTTCTTCCCCTAATAATCCGCTGCTATCTGTGTTCGAGAGCGAAAACTTGCAAAGGGCAGACACGGTTCCTCGCCAGCGAAGATGGACACAGAATGCTGGAGTAACTCAGCGGGACAGGCAGCATCTCTGGAGAGAAGGAATGGGTGACGTTTCGGGTCGAGACCTATTCTTTCTCTCCAGAGATACTGCAACAGCACAGGACAAAACCAGTCTGAAGAAGGGCCTCGACCCGAAACGTCACCAATTCCTTTTCTCCAGAGATGCTGTCTGCCCCGCTGAGTTACTCCAGCATTTTGTGTCTATCTCCCATGGCTTATAATGTCACCTCCCATTGTAAAATCATTATCTGAAGAAATGTCTCCTCGCTGGCTCAAACATAATCTATGTAGAACTCACGTTTCTCTCTGCTTCATATACGTGGGAATTCCCTCAGTATGGTCACTTTAACCCTTCCCATCAATGCTTGGGCCCCATCCTCGCTCTGTACCTTCAGCTTCATCGGCGGCTCTCTCCCATCAAAAGTATCCAAGTTAATTTCAGACCCCTATATCCATCCATCCATTCATTAATTTTCCATTAATATCTGACTAATCTTCACCGTTTCACTTCTGGCACTCAGGCCAAACCCATAGTAGACTCAAGAGTCACTACGGTAAACTCACGAGCCACTACGTTCTTACAACGAGTTTAAATGGTTCAAATTTTAACTTCAAGAGTAAATTTAACTTGTGGAAATCTTTAAACATGTTTAATATTTTTCAAGAGTTAACAAGTTTCCCGTTAGCGCCACGAGTCGCTAAATTGCGTCCACGAGTTCCGACGTTCCCGCTACGTTAATTGTACGTGATTACCACGAGTTTAATTTGTTTTAAACTCTGGGCCAATCGTGGGTCGACTCGCACCGTGAGACAGGGGCTTAAGGCAGGGATTTTGATATAACATTTTTAAGGGATTGGTTGGGCTAGATGCAAGAAAAATGCTCCTGATGTTGAGGGAGTCCAGAACCAGGGGTCACTGTTTAAGAATAAGGGGTGGGCCATTTTCAGCCAGCTAGTTGTGAATCTTTAGAATTCTCTGCCACAGAAGGCAGTGGGGGCCAATTCACAGGGTGTTTTCAAGAGGGGGTTAGATATAGCTCTTGAGGCTAAAGGAATCAAGGGAAATAGGGTGAAAACAAGAAAGGGGTACTGATTCTGGATGATCAGCCATGATTATATAGAATGTTGGCATTACCTTGAAGGGCCGAATGGCCTACTCCTGCACCTATTTTCTATGTTTCTATGTCTATTTCAAATTGATTATCCAAGTTTCAATGAGCATTGGCCCAATAAACTCAATCTTTCCACACAGTCGTAGTCCTGCTGCATGGAAACAGATTATTCGCTCCAACTTGGCAATGCCGACCATGATGCCTCATATATGTTGGTCCTAACTGCCTGCATTTAAAACCTTCCATATACTTGTACAAATGTATTTTAAATGCTCTTATAGTACCTGTTCAACTACCTCCTCTGGCAGCTAATTCCACAGACCCACAACCCCCTATGTGAAAGTGTTGCTCCACAGGTTGCCATTAAATCATCTCCTTCTCACTTTCAACCAATGTTCTCTGGTTCTTGATTCCACCACTCTGGGTAAAAGACTCTATGCATTCATTCTGTCTATTCCCCTCGTGATTTTACACACCTCTATCAGATCACTCGGTCTCCTGCACTCTAATGAATACAGTCCTAGCCTGCCCATCCTTTCCTATAGCTCAGGCCCTCTCTTTCCAGCTTAATGACAACTCAAGTCGCCCATCCTATTTGATTCATGTGACACCAATTCCGACCACTTACTTATCCTTTCTTATTAAAAAGTATTGGATGGGTGTTCCTGTTATTTTAGATTTCCAGTAAGTGTGGCTTTTACATTTCAATAACTGCCACAAGCATTATGTTATTGATTCTTGTATCCAAACATCATGGAATAGACCTTATAAATTTCATAAGACATGGCAGCAGAATTAGGCCATCAAGTTTGCTCTGCCATTCAATCATGACTGATGTATTTTTCTCTCTGCCCCATTCTCCTGCCTTCCTGTAGCCTTTTACACCCATACTAGTCAAGTACTTATCAATCTCAGCTTTAAAAATACCCAATGACTTGGCCTTCACAGCAAATCTTTGACAATGAATTCCACAAATTCACCACCCTCTGGATAAAGAAATTCATCCTCATCTCCTTTCTAAAGGTATGTCCTTTTATTTTGAGGTTGTGCCCTCTGGTCCTAGACACCCCGCTAGTGGAAACATCCTCTCCACATCCACATTTTCTTGTGGAGTAAATACAGACTGAGGGACGGAATAAAAGCTTTCAGTGATCGTATCCTTTGATCGGATCCTAAAATAAACATGTTCAGATGTAACACATGTAATGTGATAACGTTATTCTTTTACCCCCAACAGGAAGTGATACCACCAAGTTGTCGCTCATGAATAAGTACAAAGAGAACTTCCTCGCCACCAGCCCTGTGGACATCAGCCACCAACAGACAGCTCTCCTCCCACGCAGCACCTCCGGTGGACAGAGGAAGCGTTTCACAAATAAATCCAGAGGTCAGTCATGCAGTGTACTCATCAAAGTTGGCTTTGAAAGAAAATCTTGTCTGTTTACTCCAGAGTTTTCAACATATTGTTTCCTTGCTGTATCTCTAAACCTAAAAACAGGCAAAGAATTGCCACAGACTGTAGTTCATGGAGCTTATGCTTGATTCACGATTTAAACATGAATTTAGGCTCAACCCTCACATTTCCTGTAAAGCATCAAACTATATCCAACACGCCTTTCCTACCTTTGCTTTTGTTGACGTAACATATTGGTCATTTCAGATGGAAGACTTGGAAGGAGTTACATTGATATGACTTCCATATTACCTAAATTCATAGTGGGAGGAAATTCAATCCATCTAATCTATACTGGCTCTTGCAGGATTCCCATCACTGCCATTCTCCCTGTTAGTTTTCTGCAAATGTTCTCTCTTATGTGCCTATTGACCACTATTCACCCTACCCCTACCTCTCAGCCTCACTGCTCCGCCCAATTCTCCCTCCATGAAGAAATAAGTTTGAGACTAGCTTGGATGGAAAATCTTGGTTGGCATGGACAAGTTGGGCTGAATGGTCTCTTTCTGTGCTGTATGACTTTATGATTCCAAGTTAACCAACATGTCTTTGGGATGTGGAAGACCAGCACTTCAAAAGATTTTGTCAACATCCTGTTTACCTGTGACACCACTTCATTCCACACGTGTGTGCTCACTCTGAGCTCCAATCATCAATTGTTTATACTGTTCCTATGAGGCACAATGTAAATTTTAGGCATGCCACATGATTCAGGCAAGCTCATTGTAGCCTTTGTACACAACATAGTGCAACACATTAAGATAATAATTTAAGGACAACAATTTTCACCCCTCCTGCAGCTTTTGATTCTTCTATTACCACACACTCATTCTCTTAATCTCCTTGCATTCTACTCCATTAAAATGATGTCCTTTATTCTCTCCTTCTCTCCACACTTGCCTTGTAACATAAACTTGTCTCATCTGTGGCATCTTCCAGTTCTGATGAAAGACGAGTTAGCAAGAATTGCTAATACTTTCTCCAGTCATGCATCTTACCTGGCCTGCTCAATGCTTTCAACATTTTCTGCGCTAAGTCAGGTTGTCGATATCCATTGTATTTTGTGGGGGGTTTTCTAAAGTACATTATTATTTGAATGTGTGAATTCAGCTGAATAATGCCTTTGTGTACAAATGTGGGGCAAGGGCCCCATCAACAACTTGAAAGAAAACGTTTAGTTGATGAAATTTGAAGAAATAAGTAAGGGCAGCACAGTGGTGCAGCTGGTGGAGCTGCTGCCTCACAGCGCCAGAAACCCGGGCTCGATCCTCACCTCAGGCGGTGCTGTCTGTGTGGGATTTGCACATTCTCCATGTGACCGTGTAGATTTCCACCAGGTGCTCTGGTTTCCAGCCACATTCCAAAAATGTGCTAGTTTGTGATTTAATTAGCCTCTGTAAATTGAGCCTAGTATGTCGGGAGTAGATGAGGAAGTGGGATAACAAAGAGCTAGTGTGAACAGGTGATCCATGGTCCGTGTCGACTGACGGGCCTGTATCTCTAAAATTAAAACTAAAACCAAAGAATATTGAGGGGAATTGGGAAGTAATCTTCACCGGGAGTGAACTGGAGGGATGCTTATGTAAAAATAAAATTATAAATTTAGTCAGTTATTCCTTGATCAATAAATTATTCCCTATCGTATTTTCAGATTAAGGTTTCCTTGTTTAATCATGCCCACAACTGTTTGCTTTATAACCATGAAAATGTTTCTCTAAATCAACCTTATTAGTTTGTTCTACCAGTTAAAATGTTTGAGGTAGATTTTTACGTTAATTTCAGTTTCTTCTTTCCCCACTGGGAATGGATATAGCTTCAGTAGGCATTTATTTATGTAATAACTGGAATCTTCTCTTTCATGCTTCAGTGCCGTGTCATAGTTTTGCATAATTCCCACAACCGAATACATAGCTCTACATTTGTTATTGCTGATGAATTAAAAGTTTTTTAAAATAAATTTAATAACCTAACTGCAGCGATAGAGTATTTAACCCTTCAAGATTCCATTTAGTCAGATCATGGCAGATCAATGATCACCAACGTATACAGGAAGCCCCAGGTTACACAAGATTCTGCTCCTGAGAATTCATAAATTAATAAATTCATTCATTATAGGAGCAGAATTAGGCCATTTGGCCCATCTAGTCAATTCTGCCATTCAATTATGGCTAATCTATCTTTCCATCAAAACCTTATTCTCCTATCATTTCTCCATAACCTCTGACATCCTTACTAATTAACAATCTGCAATCTCCACTTTAAAAATAGCCATTGACTTGGTCTGCTCAGTCTATTGTCCACAGATTCACCACCCTCTGATTCAAGAAATCCCTCCTTATCTCCTTTCTAAAGATATGTCCTTTTATTTGAAGGCGATGGTCTCTGGTCCGAGACTCTCCCAGGTGTGGAAACATACTCTCCACATCCACTCTATCCAAGAATTGTCTGTAAGATGATTTTTCTGTAAGTCAGATACACTCCAATACACCATTGGGCATTGCTTTAAGATGAGAAGGGAAACATTTAAAAGAGAAGTGCTGGGCAAGTTTTTTACACAGTGGTGGATGCCTGGAACACCTCCAGGGCAGTGGTGGAGGCAGGTATAATATTGGCATTTAAAAAGCTTTTAGATAGGCAGAGACTGGAGGGGTATTGGTCCTATAGAGGCAGGTGGGATCAGTTTATCTTGGCATCATGTTCGGCACAGACAATGTCATTGTCGTCATGGCTATCCCTCGAGGTCGAGGATGATGGTCAACATTCTTTTGTTTTTATGGACTCTCAGGTGGCTTATGAGTCCGATCCTGGCTTTGAAAGTTGTTTGGCATTCTGGACAGGTAATTCCAGATGGCAGATCGGCCTTTGGTTGTTGCTGCCTCTCTTTCTGTTTTCTTCTCTTTTATTCTAATTCTGTGCATCTCTTGGCTTTGAAGGTCGCTGTTCCTTCATGGATGATGGTCTGGCAGAGTTTCCTGTCCTTGGCATTGGTTTCCCAATTGCCGATGTCGATTTCACATTCCTTCATGCTGGCTTTTAAGACGTCTTTGAATCTCTTCTTTTGTCCGCCACTTTTCCGTTTGCCTTCTTTAAGCTGGGAGTAGAAGGTTTGCTTTGGTAGACGCTTGTCTTCCATCAGATCAACATGACCGGCCCATCTTAGTTGGTTCTGGATGATGAAGGTTTTTATGCTAGATGTTTTTGCTTCATTCAGCATGCTAACATCGGTTCTTCTGTCTTCCCAACTGATATTTAAGCTGCTTCGTTGATGGAGCTTCTCAAGTGTTTTCAGATGGCGTTGGTATGGTATCCAGGTTTCTGATGCATATAGGAGCGTTGGTATCACCACTGCCTTGTACACTAACATTTTGGTGTCTGTTCGGCTGTCACGATTTTGAAAGACTCTCATTCGAAGACGTCCAAAAGCTGTTCCAGCACACTTAAGATGACGTTGGATCTAGTTCTCTTATTTCATTGGATATTCTCTCTCTCACATGGCACATAATTAAACAAATGGAACATGTATAGTATCCAGTTGTTAATGAATACCACCAAACATGTTATTATTATTTTGTTACAAAATTCTTTGAAAACGTAAGGGAGAAATTGAGTAAAGTCAAGTCTTCTGTAGCCTGGGGAGCCCCTGTATCTGTAGGTCCCCAAACTCCTTTGTGTATTTTCATGATTAAAAATCTATCAAACTCAGATTTAAAATTAATGATTAATCTGGTACTGATTCCCTCTTCACTCCTGAAAGGTCTGACTCCAATTTTTAAAATCATAATCCTTAGTCCACAGGGCCTAATGTGTTGAATTAGTCTCTTCACAAAAGGACACAACGTGCTGGAGTAACTCTGCATCTCTGGAGAACATGGATAATTAATGTTTTGGGTCGAGACCCTTCTTCAGACTTCTGAATTTGTTTCTTTCCAGCTACCCTATCTGATCCCTTTTAAATCTTTGAAAAAAAAACCAAACATATCACCTCCTAGCCACTCAATTTCCAGACTCTGCTCTTAATTTAGTCATTAAGAATTCCGGTGTTATTCATCACTGCGTACCTTGAAAGTCCAAATATCTGTCCTGAAGATCAGCTGTCAGGGAGGTCACTGTGGCTGGTCAAGGGCTTAGTGTATTTGTGGTATGATTCATTGCATTTGATCTCCAATTCTCCAGATGTTAAGTTTTAGACCTTAAAAGACATAACAGCAGAATTAGGCCTTTCAGCCCATTGGGTCTGCTCTGCCATTTGATCATGGCTGATCTATTTTTTTCCTATCAACCTCATTCTCCTGACTTGTCCCTGTAACCTTTGATGCCCTTACTAATCAAAACCCTATAATCTCTACTTTAAAAATACCCAATAACATGGCCTCTATAGCCGTATGTGCCAATGAATTCCACAGATTCATCACCCTCGGGGGGGTGGTAGATTGCAACCTTCACATGGTCAGCCCTGTTTCGACAAATGCAATCAACCCGGTGTGCACAATCAAATAAGATCAAATAAAACAAGTTGTCCTACAACTTTAGGCTGTGCACACCATTCGCAAGAAGAAGATGATCACCCTCTGACTAAATAAATTCCCCCTCATCTCTATTCTACAGGAACATCCTTTGATTCTGAGGCTGTCCCCTCTGGTCCTGGTCTCTCACCTTGATATTAGGTGATCATTTTTTTTTAACTTTCATGCTCCAACTGCGATATCTTATTGATCTATATATAAATATATATATATAGACTTCCAAGGGTCATTGGATTCTTCAGACTTTTCACCATGAATAAATTCCCTGATTCTATCCTTTGTAGATCTAAGGTCAATGAACTCATGTTTGCCTGAACTAAAATCTGTTTGGATTAATTTAGCCTGTTGATTTAACATGTTGATATCACCATGTCATCACAAACTCTTTATACTTCAACACTGCTTATTTTTAAGTCATCTAGAAATGTGGGTGCTTAACGTTCTACACCATACTCAATGATGAACTCATCAATTAATTTTGGCTTCAGCACAGATTCTTAGGTTTAGGTTTATTATTGTCATGTGTTTTGCCTGCTATCGAATCAGATCAGAATATACAATACATGAATACAATCTAATCAAACTCAAGTACAACCGATAGAGCAAAGGGAAAAATACAGAGTGCAGAATATAGTTTTCAGCATTGTAGTGCAGCAGTTTCCATATACAAAGTCCAATGCTCACAAGAAGGTAGAGGTGAATCAGACAATACCTTAGTGTTTGGAAGGACCATTCAGAAGCCTGAATAAAGGGTGGAAGAAGCTATTTCCGAATCTGGTGGTCTGTGCTTTCAAGCTTCTGTATCTTCAGGTGGATGGGAGCAGGTGGATGGGAGCAGGTGGAAGAACGACCAGACTGGAACAAGACTGATTATTTTGGCTGCTTTTCTGTGCTAGCATGAAGAATAGATGAAATCAATGGTGGGAGGTTTGGTCTGTGTGATGGACTGGGCTACATCCACAATTCTCTGTAGTTTCTTACGGTCTTGGGCAGAGTTGTTACTGAATGTAGCTGTGATGCAACCGTACAGTATGCTCTCCGTGGTGTCTTTTTACAGTATGCCATGAGTATCATTCCACAAATTGGAGCACATGTCCATTGCAGTCTCTTGCTGCTCAGATAATTTCCAGTGACGCTCAATAAATACCATGTAATCCCATGGGTTTCATCTTTTGACAACAGGCATTTACAAGCACATTAACAAATATATTTGCACATTTATATGATATTTCCTATTTTAGTCATTTCTTCAAAAACATTTAATCAGGTCTATCTGGTTTGACCTACCCTTTGCCCATCTCAAAACATTTGATTCCTTACTTTTGCATGAGGACTACTAGCCTACTTGGACTGAATTCCACCACTCCCTCAGCATCCTTTCTTGATGACATATTCAGGATACTTCTTTCTTAATCCAGTATTTTCGGGCTGCATTTGAAATTGCTGCCCTATCTTAAAAAGTCTTTCAATGTTTGACTCATTATTAAATGCAAATATTTTAACAGTCTCAATTACAGTCTTCACGCCCAATTATAATTACAGTATTTTGCATCAACATGCACGGAGCAAAATTCTCCACAGCTCATTCTTAGTAGAAATCAATTAGTTCTCCCCTATTACAAATCTGGTACATTCATGCTGGTAATAATCTCTCATTGAGATATAGTGGCATTACAAACAAAAACAGTGAAATAATTCAGAATTTCCAGCCTTACCATTCATTAATTTATAGTCATACAATGCGGAAACGGGCCTTTCAGTCAAATGTGTCCATGCCGACCAAGATGCCCCACCAAGGCTATTTGTTTGCATTTGGCCCATATCCCTACAATCCTTTCATATCCATGTACCTGTACAAATGTCTTTTAAGTGTTGTTATTGGTCTTGCCACTGCTTCCTTCCTTAGCAGCTTGTTCCATCTGCCAGTGCCCTATGAGTGAAAAGGTTGCCCCTAAGGTTTTCCTTTCACATCTCATCTTAAGCCAATGCCCTTTAATTTTTTATTCCTCTACCCTTATATCTTAAATTATCCTTAATTTTTTAGTTGTAAATATCTGTGTCAATATGTGATTTAGAATCATTGTAATTTATGGCACAGAAATAGACCATTTGGCTCATCCCCTACTACATCACTGTGTCCTGCACTCAGCATCACGGAAATTGTTGTTCGCACGATGAATTTGCAGAACATATACTTAGATGGAGATATTTCTACAATCAACATGTAAACAAACCCATTACAATCTCAATTAGTTTAGTTTAGAGATACAGCACAGCAACAGCCAATTTGGCCCACCACGTCTGCACCGATCAGTGATCCCCGTACACTACCATTATCCTACACCCTAGGGACAATTTTTTAACCAAAACCAATTAACCTACAAATCTGGAATGTGGGAGAGAAAAATGTATAAACTTGGTACAGACAGAACCCATAGTCAGGATTGAGCCCGGGCCTCTGGCACTGTAAGGCAGCATGTCTCCTGCAGCGACACCGTGTCTTTTCCATTTTCTGGCCTTTACGAAGTTCAGGGCTATACAAATATGATGTTGTTGCCTCTGCAATAATAGCTCACAGATCCAAACTGATCAAGTTTCATGATTTCAAATTCTTGGGGAATTTAAATGTAATTAATCATAGAACATAGAAAAGTATAGAACAGGAACACAGTATCTGTGCTGAACATAATGTCATGCTAATCTCACCTGCCCACACATGATCCATATCCCTCCATTCCCTGCACAACCATGTGTTCATCTAAAAGCCTCTTAAACACTACTATTGTATCTGCCTCCTCCATCACCCCAGCAGTGCATTCCAGCATTAGTCATTTCCATCCTGCGAATAAAGTCTCTGACTGTCCACTAAATAAATCTATGACAGAAATCCATGAGCGGTACAGTGACACAACGGTAGAGTTGCTACCTTGTAGTGCCAGAGACCTGGGTTTGATCCCGACAATAGATGCTGTCTGTACAGAATTTGTACGTTCTCCTTGTGACCACACAGGTTTTCTCCACCTGCCCCAGTGTTCTCCAATGTTCCAAAGATGCACAGGTTTGTAGGTTAAGTTCAAGTGAGTTTATTGTCATGTGTCCCTGATAGGACAATGAAATTCTTGCTTTGCTTCAGCACAGCAGAACATAGTAGGCATTGACTACAAAACAGATCAGTGTTTCCATATACCTTTATATAAATACTAAACCAAGTGCAGACCCGTTGGGTCTGCTCCCCAATGGTGTGATTCCCCAACCCAATATTCCACCATGCTCCCGTCTCCTCCAACGGAACTGAACCTGTTCCCAAATGTAAGATTCCAGCACTCCCCTGCCTCCCTCAGCAGTGGATTAAAAAAAAAAATCCAATTTCACCTTCCCTGCCTGCTGCAGCAGTTCCAATTGCAATACCAATTGGCCCTCCCCCTCCTGTTGAAGCACTTGCTGTGATATCCCATTGAGGTGAAAAGTTCAGAGTGTTCCTGTCTTGCAACTTTGTTTTGAAGTGTGTTGGAAGCTGATAGGAAGGAGCAGCGAATCAAAAGGAAGAAAGGCAGCCGGCAGCCGGACGGACGGCAGGCGGCAGCCACAGACTTTTATATAATAACTAGACCAAGTGCAGACTCGTTGGGTCTGCTCCCCCAATGGTGTGATCCCCAACCCAATATTCCACCATGCACCCGTCTCCTCCATTGGAACTGAGCCCGTTCCCAAATGTAAGATTGCAGCCCTCCCCTGCCTGATGCAGCAGTGAAAAGTTCAGTGTTCCTCTCTTGCAACTTTGTTTCGAAGTGTGTTGGAAGCTGACATGGAGAAGCCTGTTTATTTTTGAAATACTTGGGGGTGGGTGGGGGGGGGGGGGGGAAGAAGGATTTGATTAAAAACATGTACTTCAACATGACGAAATGAAATGAGGAGTGGATACTTAGAAAGAAAAGCGAAATCTCTACCGAAATGGAAAAGACGTCGGCGATTCTGCGTCCGGTTTCGGAGTTGCGGAGCATCAAAGGAAGAAACGCGGGGCGGACTGCGTACGGCTGGCGGACGGACTGATTTGAGTTTTATATAGATACTAGACCAAGTGCAGACCCGTTGGGTCTGCTCCCCCAATGGTGTGATCCCCCAACCCAATATTCCACCATGCACCCGTCTCCTCCATTGGAACTGAGCCCGTTCCCAAATGTAAGATTGCAGCCCTCCCCTGCCTGCTGCAGCAGTGAAAAGTTCAGTGTTCCTCTCTTGCAACTTTGTCTCGAAGTGTGTTGGAAGCTGACATGTAAATGGAGAAGCCTGTTTATTTTTGAAATACTTGGAGTGGGGGGGGGGGGGGGGGGAGAAGGATTTGATTAAAAACATGTACTTCAACACGACGAAATGAAATGAGGAGCAGATACTTAGAAAGAAAAGCGAAATCTCTACCGAAATGGAAAATATCTCGGAGATTGAGCGTCTGGATTGGGCGTGGCAATGAATCAAAGGAAGAAATGCAGCCGGATGCCGTACTGCTGGCTGACGGACTGATTTGAGTTTTATATATATATAGACTAGACCAAGTGCAGACCCGTTGGGTCTGCTCCCCCAATGGTGTGATTCCCCCAACCCAATATTCCACCATGCACCCGTGTCCTCCAATGGAACTGAAGCCGTTGCCAAATGTAAGTTACCAGCACTCCCCTGCCTCCCTCAATTGCACCTCCCCTGCCTGCTGCAGCAGTGAAAAGTTCAGTGTTCCTGTCTTGCAACTTTGTTTCGAAGTGTGTTGGAAGCTGATAGGAAGGAGCAGCCATCAACGAATCAAAAGGCAGGAAGGGATCCGTACTGCAGGCGGACGTCGGATGGATTTGAGTTTTATATATATACTAGACCAAGTGCAGACCCGTTGGGTCTGCTCCCCCAATGGTGTGATCCCCCAACCCAATATTCCGCCATGCACCCGTCTCCTCCATTGGAACTGAGCCCGTTCCCAAATGTAAGATTGCAGCCCTCCCCTGCCTGCTGCAGCAGTGAAAAGTTCAGTGTTCCTCTCTTGCAACTTTGTTTCGAAGTGTGTTGGAAGCTGAGATGTAAATGGAGAAGCCTGTTTATTTTTGAAATACTTGGGGGTGGGTGGAGGGGGGAGGGGGGGGGAGAAGGATTTGATTAAAAACATGTACTTGTACACAACGAAATGAAATGAGGAGCGGATACTTAGAAAGAAAAGTGAAATCTCGAAATGGAAAATATCTCGGAGATTGAGCATCCGGTTTCGGAGTTGCGGAGCGTCAAAGGATGAAACACGGCGGACGCCGTACGGCGGCAGGCGGACTGATTTGAGTTTTATATATATATAGATAGATATAGATAGATAGATAGATAGATAGATAGATAGATAGATATACACACATGAATAAATGAACTGATAAAGTGCAAATAACAGATAATGGGTTATTAATGTGCAAAGTTTTGTCCGAGCCAAATTTAATAGCCTGATGGCTGTGGGGAAGTAGCTATTCCTGAACCTGGTCATTGCAGTCATCAGGCTCCTGTACCTTCTACCTGAAGGTAGCAGGGAGATGAGTGTGTGGCCAGGATGGTGTGGGTCCTTGATGATATTCAGATTCAGATTCAATTTTAATTGTCATTGTCAGTGTACAGTACAGAGACAACGAAATGCATTTAGCATCTCCCTTGAAGAGCGACATAGCAAACGATTTGAATTAAAAAAAATAATAAGTGTCCGGGGGGAGGGGGGGGGGGGGGGGTGGTGATTGGCAGTCACCGAGGTACGTTGTTTAGTAGAGTGACAGCCGCCGGAAAGAAGCTGTTCCTCGACCTGCTGGTTCGGCAACGGAGAGACCTGTAGCGCCTCCCGGATGGTAGGAGGGTAAACAGTCCATGGTTGGGGTGAGAGCAGTCCTTGGCGATGCTGAGCGCCCTCCGCAGACAGCGCTTGCTTTGGACAGACTCAATGGAGGGGAGCGTGGAACCGGTGATGCGTTGATGATGGTCTGGACAGTGTTTACTACTTTTTGTAGTCTTTTCCTCTTCAGGGCGCTCAAGTTGCAGAACCAAACCACGATGCAAATGGTCACCTTGCTCAACCATCGACCCGTTGATATAAACGGGACTGTGGGTCCCCATCCTGCTCCTTCCAAAGTCCACAATCAGTTCCTTGGTTTTGCTGGTGTTGAGGGCCAGGTTATTGTGCTGGCACCATATGGACAGTCACTCGATCTCTCTTCTATACTCTGACTCGTCCCCATCAGTAATACGTCCCACAACAGTGGTGTCGTCAGCGAACTTGATGATGCAGTTCGCACTGTGACTGGCTACGCAGTCATGAGTATAGAGTGAGTACAGCAGGGGGCTGAGCATGCAACCTTGAGGTGCTCACGTGCTGATTGTTATCGATTCTGACACATTTCCAGTAATAAAAAACAGACTGGGATCTGAGAATGAGGAAGTCGAGGATCCAATTGCAGAGGGATGCGCAGAGACCCAGTTCTGCCAGTTTGGTAACCAGGTGCGAGGGGATGATTGTATTAAATGCTGAGCTGTAATCAATGAATAACAGCCTGACATATGAGTTTTTATTGTCCAAGTGGTCCAGAGCGGAGTGGAGGGCCAGCGAGATCGCATCCACTGTTGATCTGTTGTGGCGGTAAGCAAACTGCAGTGGGTCCAGGTTTTTGTCGAGGTAGGAGTTGGTTTCCGCCAACATCAACCTCTCAAAGCACTTCATCACTACAGGAGTTAGTGCCACAGGTCGATAGTCATTGAGGCACGTCACCTTACTCTTCTTGGGCACCGGTATAATTGATGCCCTTTTGAAGCAGGTGGGAACCTCAGACCTCAGTAGTGAGAGGTTGAAAATGTCCGTAAAAAATCCAGCCAGTTAGTCCGCACAGGTTTTTAGAACACGACCGGGTATACCATCAGGTCCAGGCACTTTTCGAGGGTTCACCCCTCTGAAAGATTTCTTGACGTCGGCCTCTGTGACCGAGACTGAAATACCATTACAGCGAATGGGGGCTCGGGAAGGCACATCAGTGTTCTACCTATCAAAGCGTGCGTAAAACGCATTGAGCTCATCAGGGAGTGATGTTTCACTTTATGATATTTTCCATATTTGTATATTTGTATTTTGCAAATTTGCATATTTGTGATTTGCATAAAACGCATTGAGCTCATCAGGGCGTGAAATTCGTGATTTTACCGAATTGGGTTCGTAAAAATTGGAAATTGTCCCTAGTGTGTAGGATTGTGCTAGTATACAGAGTGATCGCTGGTTGGTGTGGACCCATTGGGATGAATGGTCTGTTTCCATGCTGCAATTCTAAAGTGTAAATTAAAAAGCCAAAATTGTTAATAGTGATGCAGAACCACCGATTTTGTGCAAAAACCCATTGCCAATGATTTTTAAGAAGCAGTGGCTGCTAGTTATTATTGGACCTGAAGCAACTTGATTGACTTTTAACCATGTTCCAGCAAAATGCTGACCTTTGCAGAAAATTATTCATGGAGGCAGCTCAATGCTTCCTTCTCAGAGCAACTGGATAATGTTTACTGGACTTGCTTATGACACCCATAACAGAATAATAAAGAGCATAAGGTAGACAAAAATGCCGGAGAAACTCAGCGAGTGAGGCAGCATCTATGGAGCGAAGGAAATAGGCAACGTTTCAGGTTGAGACCCTTCTTCAGGCCTGAAACATTGCCTATTTTCTTCGCTCCGTAGATGCTGCCTCACCTGCTGAGTTTCTCCAGCATTTTTGTCTACCTTCGATTTTCCAGCTTCTGCAGTTCTTTCTTAAAAATAAAGAGTATAATCCTGGCCGCCTTTTCAGCGTTTTAAGTTTTCTTCCTGTTCCCCTAACCTTTTACAAGCTATCTTAGCATTTCCGAAGGCTTGCTTAAGAGTTATTTTATATACTGCTTATGATTTTGTGTAACTTTGAAACATTTCTATATTTGACAACTGAAGAAAAACATACAGCACATCAAATCTATGTTGATTTATGAAGTAATCCTACCCCATTAAGCAAATTTCCCTTACATTCGCATTAACTACTCCTTTTTCACCAACCCAGATCGTACCATTTGTTTACATACCGAGTGGTTCTTTATTGCCGTGCTCCCTGGCATTGGAATTAATTTTGCTAGTTTCTGTTGTATTGCTTTGAACACCTGAACTTCTTGTTATCCTTTTGATGAGTCCTAAACTACCCAATAAGCTCATGCATCTCTTTTAATCTTCAGAATTAACTTCTTTTTCGAAAGATTGTTAAGAACGTGGTAAGGATGGGTTTAGGTTCAGTGATAAATTAAGATGGGGAGAGATAGGAAGGTGTTTGAGTGATTAATAAATACTGGCATGGATCAAAGATTGGGCAAATGGCTTGTCACATGTTATTTATCTTGTACGATCCAATGTGCAATACTGACATGAAGCTTAATTTATCAACTACCCTCATGTAAACATCCTCTCCAAGACTTTGTACATCTTCTGTTGAGTTCTATAGCTTAATCTCCTCTGACTATAATCATCATACAGCTGAACTACCATTAAAATTTCTGCTCTGCTCGATAAGCAATAGTCCCATTAAGATCATCTGAGATATCACTGACATTTTTCAACTTGCTTAACCTCATTTCTTTCCCATTACTCAATTATATATCCAGCTTTTATTTGGATATATACTTGTTTACTTTCCTTTGTTTGTGGTCTTTAACCAAGTCTTTGAAATCAATACGTGTTATGTCATGTGTGTTATCTCACACTTGAGGAATAACCAATATGTGAAGATTTCCCAAATTTAAAGGCCGCAGTTCTTATAAATCTGATTATTTTTGGACATTTATCTCCTTTATTCACCGACCATTCAGCAATGTATAAACTATAACACATGGAGAATTGCTGCTTTGATGGTATTTCTTTTGCTGATGAAGTAACATTTACGAATTTTTTGTTTAATATTATTGTCATGCTCGTTCATGGTGTAGGAGAGAACTGCAGATGCTGCATCTACGCCCAGGATGAAGTTTTCTATACTAGATCATCGGAGAAGTCCTTGTTCTTTAGGAAATGGGGGTTCCCCTCTTCCATTATAGACGAGGCTCTCACTAGGTTCTCCTCGATATCCTGCAGCTCCCTCTCTTGCTCCCACTCCCCCCATTCGAAATGACAGAGTCCCCCTTGTCCTCACCTTCCACCCCATCAGCTGTTGCATACAGCATATAATCCTCCAACACTTTCGCCACCTCCAACAGGATCCCACTACTGGCCACATCTTCCCATCTCCACCCTTTTCTGCTTTCTGCAGAGACTATTCCCTCCACAACTCCCTGGTCAACTCGTCCCTTCCCACCCAAACCACCCACTCCCCAGGTACTTTCCCCTGCAACTGCAGGAGATGCAACACCTGTCCCTTTACCTCCCTCCTCAACTCCATCCAAGGACCCTGACAGTCTTTTCAGATAAGGCAGAGGTTCACTTGCACCTCCTCCAACCTCATCTACTATATCCACTGCTCCATGTGTCAACTTCTGTACTTCGGTGAGACCAAGAGCAGGCTCTGCGATCATTTCGCTGAACACCTCCGTTCAGTCCGCCTTAACCTACCTAATCTCCCGGTTGCTCAGCACTTTAACTCCCCCTCCTATTCCCAATCTGACCTTTCTGTCCTGGGCCACCTCCATTGTCAGAGTGAGGCCCAGTGTAAATTGGAGGAACAGCACCTCATATTTCGCTTGGATAGTTTACACCCCAGTGGTATGAACATTAACTTCTCTAACTTCAAATAGCCCTTACTTTTCCTCTTTCTCCACCCCCCCCCCTTCCCAGTTCTCCCATCAGTCTTACTTTCTATCTTTGTCCCGTCTCCTCCCCTAAAATCAGTGTGAAGAAGGGTCTCAACCCAAAACGCCACCCATTCCTTCTCTCCAGATATGCTGCCTGTCACGCTGAGTTACCCCAGCATTTTGTGTCTACCTTGCTCATTTATATGCTAGTTTCAGTTTTTAAAGATGCAGCATAGAAACAGACCCCTCAGCCTACCAAGTCCATACCAGCCATTGATTACTCGGTCACACTAATTTCACATTATTGCACTTTCCTTACATATTAGGGGCAATTTATAGAAGTCAATTTACCGACAAATCCGCACATCTTTGGAATGTGTGAGGAAACCAGAGCACTCGGAGGAACCCCACGTGGTCACAGGAAGCATGTGCAAAAATTCCACGCAGACAGCACCCAAGGTCAGGATTGAACCCCAACACTTCACTCCTACAGGAAATATCATTGCCAATAACTAATCCTCCATGCTGTTTGTGTGGAGTTTGCATGTTTTTTGCTGACTGTGTAGGTTTCCTCGGGTTGTATCCCAATAGCGTGCAGGCTGGTGAGTTGATTGACCTCAGTAAATTTCTCCTGGTGTGTTAGTGGGTAGTGCAATCTGGGGTTACTGTTGGGAATGAGGATGTAGTTAAATAATCTTTGCATAGGTTTAGTGTACATATGTGGCTGCTGGCTTTGTGGGCCAAAGGGCTTGTTTCTATGTTGTATGACCCTATAACTATACTTCCAATAGATCCAGCTGGATAGAAATTGGTAAGAGGCAAGCCTAGCAAATTTATTTTCCAAAGCCCAGTGATGCTGTTGCTCATTGCACTGGTTTTACCTGATTGTGGCAATGAACAGTGGGCAAAATCACATTCAAACACCATGTGCATTTAGTTTAGTTCACAGTCAAATAATTTACAAAGTAAACAATTAACATCATTGTACAACCCAAACAGCAATTTGTCTGCAAGGGATGTTGGATAATTATGAATAAATCTTTGATATTCGGATGCCGAGGAAAAACTGTGCATTGGGTATTAATGTTGTAAAAGGATACATTGTTTTGTCGGTTGTTGAAGGACTTCTCACAAAGTGTGTGTATAAGAACGAAAGACACAAAATGCTGGAGGAGCTCAGTGGCCAGGTAGCATCTCTGGAGAAGAGGAATAGGTGATGTTTCAGGTCGAGATAATTCATCAGACTGATGGGTCGTCAACTCGAGTCTGACCTGAAATGTCACGTATTCCATATTTCCAGAGATGCTGCCTGACCTGCTGAGTTACCCCAGCATTTTCTGTCTGTCTTTGATTTAAACCAGCATCTGCAGTTCTTTCCTACTCACAAAGGATTTTCACAATCTGGATGCAATAAAGTGGAGAAACTGTCGGATACAAGGTTTTTTTTAATGAGCACATTGGATTATTAGGATGAAAGCAACTTGCCCCTCACAATGATCTCTTTTAATGGAAATTATTCTTGTGCACATCTCACCGTGATTTCACTGCATTGTGATCCAATAGAGTTTGTTAAACTTTGAAGTGTCTTAAAGAGAAATATTTCATGCTGCCAAACCTTCTTGAAATGACAAATTTGTACTGCATAAGAGAAATACACTCCTTGGCAAAATAGCTTTTAATGGAAAATCTGATCTAATAAGCACTGATCATCAATTTAAGTTTGCTATATGTAAAGGTTTATATTCGTACGGAGCCAAACCATTCTTCATTGTCCAACTTATAGTTTACATTTGACAAGCTTTTAAGTATCCCTTAGGGAGCGCATGATGGCGCAGCTGTAGAGTTGCTGACTTACAGTGCCAAAGACCCGTGTTCCATGGGCAAATACTTGGGGGAGGGACACGTCTCCCCCCCTGCTTTGAGAGGCGGGGGACAATCCTCCCCCCCCCCCCCCCCCCCCCCCCCCCCCCCCCCATGTTTTGTAATCCAAATTTTATCAGCCACTTTCTAAGGGCTGAATCGGCCCGTTTGTGGGGCCTTTCAGCGACCGGCGTGGCTTAAAATCAGACTGCTGCATCGAGGCGATCGAGGCTCCTGATGGTGAAGACCCCGCCAGCCAATGAAACACATTGTGAACAGGGCAATTCAAGCGCCACTATTTCGAGGTGGACAAAGGTGCTGTTGCTGGAGTTCGGAGTTGGTCACCAATCAGGTCGGCTCCCGTGCACGCGTGTGTGTGTGTGTGCGCATGTGCGGCAGCCAAGAAATTGTGTCCCCCGCATGTTTTGATAACCATTTCCGTGCCTGCTGGGTTCGATCCTGACTATGGTTTCTCTCTATACGGAATTTGTATATTCTCCCCGTGTCCTGCCTGGGTTTTCCCCGGGTGCTTCGATTTCCTCTCGCACTCCAAAGATGTACAGGTTTGTAAGTTGGCTTCAGTAAAAATTGTAAATTCTCCATAGCGTGTAGGATAGTGCTAGTGTACGGGGATCGCTGGTCGGTGCAGATTCAGTGGGTCAAAGGGCCTATTTCCATGCTATATCTTTGAACTAATGTAAACAACTAAAATATGATTTGGTGGTACTATTTCTGGTTAGCATTACTATATATCACAAAAAAATGTGCTGGTGTTTGGTGGTGGTCCATTATTTAATGTACTACTGTAAGTGAGTAACCAAGAGATTGACTCATGATGGCTCAACACAACAGGTCAAAATGAACAAGGAAACCACCTTCTGATTATAACCGAGCATCCTCCCTCTGCTGATGAATCAGTGCTCCTCCGTGTTGAACAATGCTGCGCAGAAGCATTGGCAGGATTAAAGGCACAGAATGAACTATGCGTCCTCAACAATCATGTCCAATATGGTTCAGTGAGCACCATCACTGATTGAGTTGGTCAGATCTTGAACAACATGGCCGTCAAATTGTCTGACAGGTAATGAATGAACCAACACTTGCAGCACAGTGATGCAGCACGACAGCTGTTGTCTCGCAGCGCCAAGACCTGGGTTCAATCCTGACTATGGGTGCTATCTGCGCAGTGTTTGTACATTCTCCCTGTGATCACGGGGGCTTTCTCCGGGTCCTCCCACATTCCAAAGACTTGCAGGTTTGTAGGTTAATTTGCTTCTGTAAATTGCTCTTAGTGTGTAGGACTAATGTATGGGTGATTGCTAGTTGCCGTGGACCGAGTGGGCCACAGGGCCTGTTTCCATGCAGTATGTCTAAAGTAAACTAAACAAAATGTGACCTTGTACTGACCACGCCACTTAGAACATAGAACAAAATACAGTACAGCTATCAATCTCCACCTTAAAAATATCCATTGGCCTCCACATCTCCTTTTTGAAACTACATCCTTTTATTCTGGGGCTATGGCCTCTGGTCCTACACTCTCCCACTAGTGGAAACATCCATTCCACATCCACTCTATCCAGGCCTGCAACATACAACGACACAATGTGTGCCAAACATGCAATAGACTGAGCTGAGTGATACAACCACCAATGGACCATATTGATGCATCTGGTTAAGAATAGTGCTCTAAGCTTGGCACCACTTCAAATGTCACATCCACAGCTTACAAATCCCCCAAACAAATGGAGTTATTCTTTCATAAGAAATACAGCATATTCTCCAATCAGTTTGAGACATTCACCAATATAGTTTCAATTTACTTGCAAGAAGATATGACATATTTCATCACTCTTAGGAGCCAGCTTGTTGCTGTACCATTTCTCCCAATGAAAATTGTTAGACATGGTAATAGATGGAGAGGTAACCATGACTACAGCTAATACCAAAGGATATGTTAAATGGGAATTTTGTTAATTTCTAATGTTCCTTGTCTCTTCACTTCATCATCCAACAAACATCTCATTATAACTTGTACATTAATTCCAACACTAATCAGTCCTGTCCGCGTCTCTCATGTGTCAGGCTAACTCGTGTTGTCTCTCCCATGGCTTCTGCTTATTTCAACCCTTCAGAATATGGATGCCTTTGGCTCTGTGTTGAATGATGCCTCTTTTAGCCAAGAGCTCAGACATCAACATTCTGGAACTCTTCCAAGGAATACAATAACATTATTCCTGGAAATATATTTTAAACTATCTGAGAAGATACATGTCTGTGCTCCAAAGTGGCCATGCATATATATATATATATATATATATATATATATATACCATACTAATACCAATAATATTTTCTTTATTTTACAAAAGGTCAACTCCATCAGCATTGCACTGTGACACTGCATCTCACAAGAAAGCTACTTCCTTCTGGTATTACCTTTTGTAAAATAAAGATAATATTATTGGTATTAGTTTAGAGATATACCATTAAAACAGGCCCTAAAGCCTACCAAGCACCCTGACCATTGATCATTCCTACACTAGTTCTATGTCCTACACACCAAGGGCAATTTACAAAAGCCAATTAACCTACAAACCCCCACGTCTTGTGAATGTGGGTGGAAACTGGAGGACTCTGAGGAAACCCACGCAGTCATAGGGAGAATGTACAAACTCCACACAGACAGCACCCGAGGTCAGGATCGAACACGGGTCTCTGGTGCAGCGAGGCAGCAACTCTACTGCTGTACCACTGTGCCACCCACATTCCTTCACGCTTTGCACAAAGCCTTGCCTAATTTATAAATGGTCACTTGCATTCTCTTTAGCTTTGTTTGCAAGCATTCTGGAAGTAACCCTATGCCAAAAGCATTTCATCATTTATACTTGTAGACTTCTTCGGTAAGTCACCCCTCAAAGTCACTTTGTCCATAGCAGCAGAACTAATGTGGAACAGTCGATGAACAAGATATGTCCTATCTTCTTGTCTTAAATCCTGTGCACTTACTTCAGTTGAGTCATCTTTTGCAGATAAAAGCAAAGGCTTGTATATTTGCAATGCCTTTATTGAACATCAGAGATCTTAAAGCACTTGTGGAATATCAAGTAGAACTGGCGGAGGAAATTCAGCAATCAATTTACTCAGGGAATGATCTCAGTGTGACAATAAACTAGTGGGTTAGGCAAGCCAATTCAATTATATTGGATGAAAGATAAATATTGTCCAGGAAACGAAGAGGAAAATGATTCCCTTTTCATGGCAGAAAAGTTAATTTACCTCGGGCAACAGAAATGTAATAGGTTGGCATTGATGAGGGTTTAATTTAAGTCTCTTTAGAACAAGCTAACCACATCGGACTGTCAGAGAATATGAGGCCACCATGGAGACATTTTCACAATAAGTGGTTTCAAGTCAAATAAGGAAGGACACACTTTAAATGATCCCAGCTGATACTATTCACTCTCCCCGGTACATCATTGCACAGCCCTACCCTCCACCAAATGTCAGGCTTTTTAAATGCAATGGGTAAACGCTTGTCATGGAAATATTTTGGTGAGTATATTTTTCAATTATCTTTAAGGAGCTGCTCGTGGAGGCATAGAGCTGTACAACATGGAAACAGCCCCTTCGGCCCACCTTATGCATGCTGACCAAGTTGACATTCTGGTCTAATCCCATTTGCCTGTATTTGGCCCATAGCCCTCTAAATCCATTCCATCTATATACCCAAATTTCCTTTAAAGTTGTAATTGCATCTGCTTATTTAGCTTCTCTGGCTGTTTACAGCTATGGACTCCCTGAATTGAAATAGGTGCCGTTGAACTCCCTCTTAAATGTCAACCCTGTCACCTTCAGCCTCTAGGTTTAGACAAAAGGGGTAGGTGACGTTTCGGGTCAGACCCATCTTCAGACTGAAGAAGTGTTCTGACCCAAAACGTCACCTACTCCTTTTCTACAGAGATGCTGCCTGACCCAATTACGTACTCCAGCATTTTGTGTCTATCTGCAATGTACAACAGCATCTGCAGCTCCTTTCTGCACCTCTCATTTGAGAATCCTCATTTCTGGGAACAAGTCTGTAAGCGTTCACCTAGACCATTATTTACATTCAGGGTAGACTCAGAAAAGTTATGCGCACAAAATATCTCAAACCAACTCTGAATGGTTAGTTAGACCTGATTTTGCCTGTTTAATCCTTGTGATAGATTGTGCAGTACTCTGCTTGGTGGAGTGATTTGAAAAATGGTGTAAGATGCTTCATGCAGCAGTGGAGAACAGAACCGATGGTGTGAATGCTTGTCTCCTGAGAAAACCAAATGAGAGATTATGAACTCAACAGCTCAAATATAAACAATGAACTGTTGCTTGGAACTATGACTTCATTTCAGATACAGAAAAAGAATGACGGAAAGAGGAAGAAAGAAGGGGTTAAGTAAGGGCAGAACAAACAAAAAAAATATGCTTTGGAAAATATTTTAGGCACAGTGGACTACTGGTTGGCCTGCTGTGTCACAGGGCCAGAGATGTAGGTTTGATCCTGACCTCGGGTGCTCTCTATGTGGATTTTGTGTATTCTCCCTGTGACAACGTGGATTTCCATCGGGTAGTCGGGATTGCTCAAATATCGCACAAGACATGCGGCTCTGTAGGTTAATTGGACTCTGTAACTTTCCCCTAGTGTCTAGGGAGTGGATGAGGAAATGGTGTAACATAGAACTAGCGTGAACAGCTGATTGATGGTTGGCACGGACTCCCATGCTGTATCTCTGAACTAAAATCAATATTTGATCCCTCCAACAAAAATTAAAAATCAAAGAATTAGACACTGCATGGTAGTAGTTAATATCCAGTGTGAGGTAGATAGACTGTTCATTATTAATCTCTGTCCTTTTCTAAGATTAGTCTACCTTGTGTCTACAATGGAACTACCAGTCATTACTCTCCAAAGCCCTTGAATAGGCAGCTAGATAAAAGGGTGCTGATTTTAGCAAGATAAATGTAATGTAACTTCAGCTGGGGATCTATCAGTTTTCACGTTCAGCCTTTGGTCTGCACTAATTCCCTCCCCACTATCCAATGTATGCTCCTCCATATTTGATTTAGATCTTAAATAACTGTGGGTCCTCTCAGTCTCACTAATAGGTTAGGCAACAATTGTGTGTCTTTATCTTTAATGCCATGGATGTAATGGAGCTTATATTTAAAATATTTCTGTTTGACGAAAAGAGCTCCATGCAAATCTCTTTCAGCTACAGCTCCATGTAAACTGGAATAGGCTTTCCCATCCTTACGGTTTTACCTTAGATAAGCTAGCCATTACAATCAGAAATAATTGCCATCACTGCAGCTTTATTTTTGGTGTGCCCATTAAATTATTATTCATCTCAGCTATAACCATTAAGTGAATCCATTTTCTTCCTGACTATTGCTGTGAACGTTTAGAGATCATTGTGCAACTGGAATATTGCCAAGATGTCTTAAGACATCTTGCTGTCTTATCAGAAGCCACAGCCAGGGCCAGAACAGAATCAATAATGGTTTAATAATCCATACTTTGCATCCTTGTGACTGATTTCATTTTGTTCGCTTATGAATGGACACAATCAAATTTCAATTAGGGAAGCATTTTTAGAAATGTCAATAAATGACTGGTGTAATTGGTGTCTTTAACTGGAACAGTTTTTCTTTCAACATTGAACAATATATATTGCCACCATAATAACTCTTGTTTTATTCTGGGTAGAAAATGTCTTAGCACATTTCACCACATTAAAAACTCAACATAAATATGTCATTCATATGTGTATGGAAAATTATAGCTAATTACATCTATAAACTAACACTTGCTATGACTTAAAAGATTCAAATTTTCCACAGATTACTTGTCAGGTTTTGTCCTGCCCCCACTTCTCTTTCAGCTTTATTTCTCCCCCCGCCCCCCCCCCCCCCCCCCATTACAATCAGTCTGAAGAAGGGTCCCAACCTGAAACATGTCCTATCCTATCCCTATCCGTCAGAGATGCTGCATGGCCCATTGAGTTACTCCAGCACTTTGTGCTGTTTTTAATTTAAGGTAGATTATCAGAACCTAGTGTTAGTGTGTCATAAACGTTGAATTACAATTTCATTTGGAAACTCAGAATTCTTGGCCAAAACTGTGAACTTCCAAGGGTTGGCTTTAATACTTTACAAATGGACACATTGAGAATGTGACTGTATCTCTCTATAGGTTGGTCCTGCCTTGATAGTTTTCTTTTTAATGGGCCTGTCCCACTTATGCCCATGTCCCACTTAGGAAACCTGAACGGAAACCTCTGGAGACTTTGCGCCCCACCCAAGGTTTCCGTGCGGTTCCCGGAGGTTGCAGGTGGTTGCCGGAGGTTGCAGGTAGTGGAAGCAGGTAGGGAGACTGACATAAACCTCCGGGAACTGCATGGAAACCTTGGATGGGGTGCAAAGTCTCCAGAGCTTTCCGTTCAGGTTTCCTAAGTGGGACGGGGATTCGGCGATTTTTCAGCGGACTGCTGGCGACTGTCAGTTTGCCGGCAGCCGCCTGAATAACCGGCAACTGGAACGGCAACGCACAAACACATCGATTCCTTCACCAGCCTGTTATGCAGGCGGGGGGACAGGGAACGCGGGGGGAGCGCTATCTAAAAAATTCACGTTGCAAAGCCAAGGTGAAACAGACACATACCGCGATGAACATATGGTGCTGTAAAAAGACGGCTAAAGCACAGTGTACGGAAAGTCCTTCATGGCAACCATAATGAGGCCGTGACTAGTTCCCAAACTGTGGGAACTCCTCACGACCATGAAGGCGACTCCCCGGCAACTACCAGCGAACATGTGGGGACTGCATAGTCTCCTGCATTCGCCTAAAAAGTCGCCCAAGTGGGACAGGCCCAAAAGGCTTTTTTTTAGACTTTCTTGTGTCTTTGGCAGTTGCGAACAGCTGGAGTGCTGATTGCCTTCCCAGGGATATGTAATGCTGTAAAGGCTCTGAAGATGACAGGAATCCTTTGTTGTAAAACCGGGGAGGTTTGCAAAGTCTTCCTGAATTTCTTTGCACTTTTTTTCAGAAATGGATGAAAAGCTTGGCTTTTTGATTACATTTCAACCTGCAGTGAGCACCATCTCACATATTCTTCAGTATATTTTGCAAGGGAGAATTTACATTACTTTAAAATTCACATACCTTTCATGGTGTGGACAATGCACAATTTCCCCAGGGCTCTTGCCCCACAATGGAATCTTTCTCAGACAGGGCTTTTTGCCAATATTCATCTCAGATTACATTGCAGATTTGATAAGCCAAACCACACAAATTATTCTCCAGGTATGGTTTTCATGAAGATAACCATCTAATCTAAAAGGTTAGGAGCTGTGTAGAATACCAAGGTAGTTTGCAGTCTTCCACTGCTGGCTGCCTTGTATTCTATTGTCGGTTGCCTTAAGCAATGTTGAATGCAGATGACCAAAGATGTCCAGTGTACCAAGATCCAAGGAACCTTTTTCTCATTTTTGTCTGGAAACCGCGATTCAGAACCTCATACTAGATAGGATAGGCAATTGGAACCATTTTCCCTGAGTGGAAATATCAAACTCTCAAGAACATAGCTTGAAGGTGAAAGGGGCCAAGTTTAACGGAGATGCATGGGGCAAGTTTTACCTAGAGAGTAGTGGGTGCGTGGAGCGTAGTGGCATTTAAGAGGCTTTTAGATAGCCACATGGATATGCAGGAAATGGAAGGATATGGATAATGTGCATGCAGAGAAGATGCACAGACATTGTGGGCCGAAGGGCCTGTTCCTGTGATGTGCTTTTCTATGTTCTCTGTTCGAATGAAGTTTAGAACTGTGAAAAATAATTTAAAAAGACAATAGGGAGAAGAATAATACTTCACTGTAATGATCACCTTAAAAGTCGCATGCTGCAATGTTCTCCTTGGAAGTACCTTTAGAACAATGATTATCATTTACAACCAATGTTTTATTATATTCAATTATTTCCAGATTTAAGAAGAGGGGTACATTGTCTTATTTTTTAAGTAACTTATTTGTGTCCATCCTTGTTGGATATCTGCAATAGGAGGGACACAGGGCGGCACAGGAGGGAAGGAGGCTCAATTAGAGATTACCTAAAATTGGAGAATTCAATGTTTATGGCGTTGGGTTGTAAGCTACTCAAGTGGAAGATAACCATATGTCAGGAGATGTGGCTGGAACGATCCTGAGCCATGGATGTTGAGTATGAGCCAGAGTGGACTCTGACAGTGAGAACAGTAAGGGCACATATGTGAGTTGTACTGAAGTTACACCTATGGGGACTTATGGGGACTTTAATGAAGTTACACCTATGGGGACTTATGTAAACACGGTTTGCATAGCCTTTGGTCCTCGGAGAGATGTTGATACAAGCTTATCATTTTCTTTGTAGTGCCTTACAGTGCCAGAGATCTGGGTTTGATTCCGACTATGGATGCTGTCTGTACAGAGTTCGGACAGTCGCCCTGTGACCGCATGGGTTTTCTCCCGGTTCTCTTGTTTCCTCCCACATGTGATATGCGGGTTTGTCGGTGAATTATCTTCTGTAGATTGTCTCAACTGTGTAGGATAGTGCTGGTGTGAATGCGTGATCACTGGTCAGTGCAGACAGTGGGCCGAAAGGCCTGTTTGCATGCTGTATCTCTCAAGGTTAAAGTCTAAAGCCTTCTCTGCGTTATGAACTCCTGACTTATGGACACTCCCAGATAAGAACAAGCACCCATAATATTATTAACTTCAAAGGTCTGACATGTGTTCACTCCAAAAGGTTTTCCACTCTTACTCCAATATTGGTGATTGTCTTTTTTTCTTATCAATCTTGTATGTTTTTGATCCCATTCGTTACAATACTGGGGAGGAAGGGTTACTGTAATGAGTGATTTTTGTGGATTTTCCAATTCATAAAGAAAATTGGCTTAAAAATGTCTGCTTTAGGATATTGTTTCTGAGCAGGTATCCAAAAAAGATAGACATAAATAAGTAACAAAACATAGGTCTGTACTAGCATCATTCCCTGTGATACAGTGTTCCCTATGAAACCTTGAAAACCTTCTATTATGTGTTCTCCATTGGCTCCTGTAGTGTGTGGGAGATGTATTTTTATGAGAATATCTTCCATGAACAACAGTGTCTGGTCTAGACATTGTGATCATTGTAGGTCAGTTGCAGCAAAGATAGTTTAGTTTATTGTCATGTGTACTGAGGTACTGTGAAACGTTTTTGTAGTGTACTAATCAGTCAGTGGAAAAGTTATATATGATTACAATTGAGCCATCCACCTGTACAGCTACATGATAATGGGAATAATGTTTAGTGCAAGGTAAAGTCCGATTAAAGATAGCCCGAGAGTCTCCAATGAGGTTGATGGGAGATCAGGCCCACTCTCTAGTTGTTGATAGGCTTGGCACTCGCAGTAGGCCTCACTAATGGGGTCCATACGATGCCAAGAGTTGTACCGGTTGGTCTTGTAGATCAGAGAATTGACAGATCTGAGGAGATTAAGAAGAACATAGTTAAAGTAAGAAATTTTGCTGTTCCATGTAGAAGTTTAAAGGAATGGAACAATTGTAATGCATGATTACAGATCCATTTCTGGGACCAGCATGCAGAGAGTCACCTGGTTTGGGTGCCATCTTGGTCTTTGTTGTGAGGAGTGTGTGTGTCAAATGGTCTGACTGTGAGCGCAGGTTTAATGTGCGATTGAGCCTTGAAATAACTCTCAAAGCTTTCAGAATCAGTAAAAGATGGTCCTTTGAACAAAGTCTTTCATTTTTCAGAACAATGCAGTTGAATATTTTACAGGTGGTGAACCTCAATCATTCCATGTCCCTTGAGGTCACTGGGAGTGTTTCATACCAGATAAACGGAGCAAGCAAACATAAAAATCGCACCTAAAAATGAGTAGGTAGTGGTTGAATCAAACACTTATGACCAGAAATGTGTGCAAATTCTGTTCATTTCATTTCAACTTCACCACTGTTTTTGAACTTGCATAAAGTTCTAGTCCTTTGATTTTTTTAATTTGTGCAAAATAGTTGAATATAAGTTTTCTGGTGTTTTTATTTTCCCTAACTCTGGCTTTCATGCAGCATTGCAGCCTTAAAACTTTTACCGTGGTGTCTAAGTTAAGGGAACCAATTTGATCAATTCCTTTCATATTCTGGAAAACTTCATTTGCCATTATTTGCAAGAAAATAAATAACAAATAAAAGACTGATTGAATTGGAGGAAATAGCTCAGCATTTTACATAAAACTTGCAGCAAAATGCTTGGCCAAATTGGTCACAATCCATGCAATTCACCACTGCTTCAGATTCACCTAATAAAGACACAACAGACCAAGTAAGTCCACCATTTCTTGACAGATTTGTTCTTATACCCCAATTTCCTGAAGCCTCATGAGCCATTTTTAGGAGTTGAAAGATGACTAAATTTCTCTGCTCTATGGCTATTCTTTTCCCTGCTTAAATCCAACATTCTATTTAACAGTGTGTTTACATAGCAATTAACATGGCACAATAAAATGCATCTTAGTTGTTTTCACTTAGACAGATGCAGTCATGGCTAACTCATTCACCAGTAAGGTAGCTCCACAAGAAACGATATTCCAAATTTAATTATGAACGTTGAGATTAGGAAATGTATTATAAATCATTGATGCATGAAGAATATGATGAAACAGACTGTGACAGGATCATTGCTTTGAACAAACAGTGTTTGAGAACCTTATTGCAATTATATTGAACAAAGGTGTGTTTTAATTCCCAGTGCAGTATGAGAAAGGGAGAGGAAAGATAATGGAAACAGGCCATTTGGCCCACCGAATCCACACTAACCATCAACATCAAACCAACACTAATCTAATCCAACTTTATTCTCTCCATATTGTCACCAATTTCCCACAAATTCTGCCACACACCTATACACCAGCAGAGATTTTGAGATGCCAATTAACCTACTGACCCGCACATCTTTGCGATATAGGAGAAACCAGAGCACCCGAAGGAAATCAACACTGGTCAAGATGGGTTGAAGAGCTTGTTTCCATGCGACATGACTCTGATTCTGTGACTATCTCAGTCTTATAAATTAAAGGCCTAACAAAACATAAATAAAGAAATAAAAAGAAGCCACATAAAGTTTCAGAATGTAATCCTTCCGTATCACAATACAAAATAAATTGATACTTCTTATTGCCTGTTCACATGGACTTGTTGCATTCTTAGGGCACATCCTATGGCTTTGGTATGTCTTCTATAAAGGGCCTGTCCCACTTAGGTGATTTTTTTTTTTGCAACTCCCAGCGGCTATCAGAGTTGCAGCAGGTCGCCGAAAAAGCGGCGACTGGACCACCCCACGACAATGTCTATAACAACCTGCCACCTAGTTGACGTCAAGCTACAGCAAGCTACCGACAACCGGCGACCCAATTATCATGACTTAGGACAGCCATCTATGACCACACCTACGACAACCTACCCACGCAGGCGACGACCTACGACAACCAAAGTTAACCTACGTCCATCCGCGACAAGCTACAACAAGCAACGACCGTCCATCCGCGACAAGCTACAACAAGCAACGACCGTCCATCCGCGACAAACTACAACAAGCAATGACCCTGTCGGCGACAACTGAAGACAACTGAAGACAATTCAGTCACTGGTACCTATCACCGGTTGACGTAGGTAGTCGTGAATGGAAATCAAGGAAGTCAGCAACCGGTGACAACTAACGTCACCTGGCAACAACCTACGACAGCACCTACGACAAGAGAAGACAAGCTACGTCAAGCCCACAGTCGCCGAAAAGTTTTGAACATTTCAAAATCCAACGGCGATCAGAAAAATGCTCAAATCTTTAGGCGACTTGAGGAGACTACTGACGACCATACAGGCATCACCCCGCGACCATGTGAAAACAACCTAGTCGTCAGTAGTCGCCGAGAAAATTGCCTAAGTGGGACAGGCCCTTAAGGGTATTGACTGCAATGGAGGGTAGCGTAGGCAGCCTTGAAGATAACCTAAAGGACCTGTCCCACTTTCACGAGTTAATTCACAAATTCTCCCGAGTTTTCCCCTGATTCAAACTCACAGAATGTTCGTAATGAGTCCGTAGGAGGCCGTAGGAGTTCATATATATATCGTAGCGGTTCGTTATGCTAGCCGTAGGTACTCGGGGCATCGGGTAAGTCGGGACATTTTTACCACCACGAGTAAAAAAATAGTTGGGATGAAAAAAATTGCTACTTTTTACTCGTCGTTAGTTCGTGGGCAGACCGTAGTAGGTGGTGAGGGTAGTTGTAGATATTCGTGGGTACTCGTAACTGGGCAGAGAAAAAAAGGTGAGTGAAAAAAAAAAAAAAAGTCAACATCAGCACCTGACCTCTGTCACTCCATTTCGTGAGCATATTCGTAGAAGGTCGTAGAGTTTGTAGATTACCAAAATCTTGATTTTTTTTCTTTAGGTCCTTTAAACTCAGCAGAGGTTTTGGATTAAGTCGTGGAAGTGGGACAGGCCCTTAAAGATGCTCTGTGTTGTTTTTTTATAGGTTTGGATGGCAGGGAATGATCAGGCAGTTGCAGCCTGACAGTGGTAGGATTTTCACTCATTCAAGTGCCTTATGGTATGTTAAACCAGGGTTGGACTTACAGTAAATGGCAGTGCTCTGGATTTAATGGTTCAATGGCACTTTGTCACATTTAACTAGGCACAGCAAAATTCTTTTTTTGCATGCAGTTCAGTATAAATTTTCGAAATAATTACAAATATAGACTTTAGTTTAGATTTTAGAGATACAATGCGGAAACAATCCATTTGGCCCATCGAGTCGGCTTTGATCAGTGATTAACCTGTACACTAGAACCTGGTTCTAGACTCTCCCAACATGGGGAACATTTTTCCTGCACATAGCCTGTCCAATCCCTTAACAATTTTATATGTTTCTATAAGATTCTCTCTCATCCTTCTAAATTCCAGGGAATACAAGCCCAGTCGACCCTGTTTTTCATGATATGTCAGTTCCACCAAGCTGGGAATTAACCTGGTGAACCGACGCTGCACTCCCTCAATAGGAAGAATGTCCTTCCTCAAATTCGGTGACCAAACCTGCACGAAATACTTCAGGTGCATTCTCACCAGGGCCCTGTACAACAGCTTGCTCTGAAATTCAAATCTTCTCACAATGAAGGCTAACATGCCATTAGTTTTCTTCACTGCCTGCTGTACCTGCATGCTTACTTTAAGTGACTGATGTACAAGCACACCCAGGTCTCGTTGCGCCTCCCCTTTTCGTAATCTAACATAATTCAGATAACAATCTGCCTTCCTGTTCTTGCCACCAAAGTGGATAACCTCACATTTATCCCCATTATACTGCATCTGCCATGCATCTGCCCACTCTCCCAACCTTTCCAAGTCACCCTGCAGCCTCATAGCATCCTCCTCGCAGCTCACACTGCCACCCAGCTTTGTGTCATCCGCAAACTTGGAGATGTTACATTTAATTCCCCCATCTAAATCGTTAATATATATTGTAAATAACTGGGTCCAGCACTGAGCCTTGCGGCACCCCACTAGTCATTGCCTGCCATTCTGTAAAGGACCTGTTAATCCCTACTCTTTCCTTCCTGTCTGCCAACCAGTTCTCTATCCATGTCAATACCCTACCCCCAAAACCATGTGCTCCAATTTTGCACAATAATCTTTTGTGTGGGACCTTGTCAAAGGCTTTTTGAAAGTCCAGGTACATCACATCCACTGTCTCTCCCTTTTCCATTCTACTTGTTCCATCATCAAAAAAATCCAGAGGATTAGTCAAACATGATTTCCCCTTCACCCATAATCAGGATCAAACCCAGGTCTCTGGCGCTGTAAGGCAACAGCTCTATCACTGTGCCGCCCAATTATATGTTGGTCCAGGACATTTCCACTGAGATGCTACAACCCACCCACTGATGAAAACTTGCACATGGTTACCTGACTTCCTCTTTCTGGGTGGGACAGTTGTGCAGAGGTAGGGTTGCTGCCGTACAGCGCCAGAGCCCCGGATCCCGGGTTCGATCCCGACGATGGGTGCTTCTCTGTACTGAGTTTGTACGTACTCACCGTAACCTGCGTGGGTTTTCTCCGAGATCTTCGGTTTCCTCCCACACTCCAAAGATGTACAGGTTTGTAGGCTAATTGGCTTTGTATAAATGTAAAATGTCTTTGGTGTGTCTAGGGTAGTGTTAATATGCGGGGATCGCTGGTCGGTGCTGACTTGGTGGGCCGAAGGACCTGTTTCCAACGTATCTTTAAAATAAAATAAACTATACTGGTCCCCAATGAGTTCCTTGGTCTTGATGACGTTAATTGAGAGGTTCTTGTTGAGGAATCACTCATTTTGGTATTCTTTGTCTCACAATAACAGAAGTGTCATCGGCAATTTCATAGATGGCATTGGAACTGAGCTTAGCTACACAGTCGAGGTGCACTTCATTGATGGTCTGTGAGGAGGAAACGTTCAGCGGCAAATCGAAAGGAGGGAGGCTGGTTTGTGATGTACTGGGCTGTGCTCTCAACTCTCTGCAATTTCTTGAGGTCAAAGCAATTGTTACAATTTTACAAAGCCAATTAGCCTACAAACCAGTTCCCTAGCCTACAAACCTGCTTGTCATTGGAGTGTGGAAGGAAACCAGAGCACCTGGAGAAAACCCATGCAGTCACAGGGAGAACATACAAACTCTGTATAGAAAGCACCCATAATCATTATAGAACTCAGGGCTCTGGCACTGTAAGGAAGCAATTCCACTGCTGCGCCCCCGTGAGCCCTGGTTGGATCAGGGAAAATTGCTGTGGGATTGAAACTTGAATCTTGAATCTCTCATACATCTCCACTTCAATGCCATTGAGAGACAGGAAGAGTGCTCCACTATGCTTCCTAATGTTGGCAACCAATTATTTTGCTTTGCTGATGTTAAGGGAGAGAGGTTGTCTTCACACCATGCTACTAAGCTATAACTCACCATAATACCAACAATACTGGTGCTCAGATTGGTGTAAAAAAACTAGTCTGCATTTTATCATCTCTGTAATTAGGGAGCTAATGGAACAACGCAATAACTTGAATTAACTGAAAGAAACACTTAGATATAATTAGTTTAAACATTTGCAAATCTAAACAAGCCACAAATGGCTAGTAATGGAGGCAATACAACATCTGGTTATGATGCAATTTTTTTAAACTTTTGTTTTATTGCCTACTGCTTGACACTGAGAATGATTTGATTATGGAAAAGAGTTTTGGTTTGAGATCGTTAGTGCCTTTGAAAAAAGGCTCAATGCTTGCTTTGTGCAAAACTATCATTGAAAGCTTTTAAAATAACAGTTGGGCTTCAGAGAATGGATGAAATAATTTTCCATTTACTCTGAACATATGGAACTAAATTGGTATTAAGTGTCGAATCCACAATGAATATGGTAGTAGTAGTTCTGTTTTTCTAGGTGAGTTAATGCACACCTCCAGATTCAGGGACAATTTCTTCCCAGCCGTTATCTGGCAACTGAACCATCCTATCAACAACTAGTAGCAGCCCTGAGCTACTATCTACGTCACGGAACATTTTTAATTGGACTTTACTAGACTTTATCATGCACTGAGCATTATTCCCTTTATCATGTGTCTATACACTGTGGATTGCTCAATTGTAATCATGCATAGTCTTTCCAGATTGGTTAACACACAACAAATAACCAATTTCTGAGGTTATCAACTGTCTTAGACTAGATTCTTACAATCCAATGGTATGATCATTGAATTCTCCATTTGTTTGATGTTTATCAAAATAATACAACTGCTCAATTTGCAACTGAATCTCTAGTTATTTATGTCTGTAGTTCTCTGAGTAAAGTGTTTTCCCCTAAAAATTGTTAATCCAGCCCTTGGGTTTGAATTTACTTTGATCTTTGTAGGCTGCATCTAAATATTAGCTTCAGATGTTGAAGTATATAATTTGTTTTACTCCTTTATTTTCCATTTGAAAATACTGCCGGCAGTCGCCTGAAAAACCGGGAACTGGAATGGCGACAGTCGGAGTCACACACACACACGCACACACGCACACACGCACACACACACACACACACACACACACACACACACACACACACACACACACACACACACCCTCCCCAGGGCAAGCGGTAGGAGCTTTGTCTGAAATTCACACGGTGCAAAGCCAAAGTGATACAGCCACACACCGCGATGAACAGGAAGGTTGGCGCTGTAATTAAGACGGCTAGCACAGTAAGTCCTTTAAAAGAGGAGGGGAGAAGGAATGGATACAACTTTTAATAAGCCAGAGATACACAGCTGTGAAGTTCGGCGGGCATTTAACATTACCGGTCGGTTATCCTTGGTTCTGAAAACTGGTGCTTGTGTTTATTTTCCCCAATGAGCCAATGAAAATGGTCGGTCAGCAATGGTGTTTAACTAAAACTACCTACGACTACATCGACTACCTATACCTACATGGCGACCCCACTACAACTGCACCTATGACTACATGATTATCGACCATCTCCCTGGCGACCAATTTTTGGTCACAGAAAAAATGTCAACATGTTGAAAAATCTAAGGCAACCATACTGAGGCCACAACTAGTTCCCAGAATGCGGGAACTCCTCGCGACCAAGAATGAGACTCACCAGAGGCCACCAGCGAACATGTGGCGAGCGCAGAGTCTCATGCACTCGCCTAAAATGTCGCCCAAGTGGGACAGGCCCTTTAGGTTAATATTTCCTATTTTGCCAAAGCACTTGAAAACTGAATATTTCTTCTTTTAACATTCCTGGGGTGGTTCAGCGCCAGGGACCTGGGTTTGATTCTGACTATGAGTGCTGTCTGTGTGGAGTTTATACATTCTCCCTGTGACCTAGGTCCACCAATTTCCTCCAACATTCCAAAGATGCGCAGGTTTGTCGGTTGCAGCGTCTGCAAATTGCACCTTGTATGAAGGATACAAGGCTGGGATAACAAAGAAGCAGTGTACAGATTATCGTTGGTCGGCAGGAACTTGGTGGGCCGAAGAGCCTGTTTCCACGCAGAATCTCAAAACTAAAATTAAACTAAACTAAGACTAAAGTTCCATATTCGGAAGCAAGTTCAGTATTTCTAAAAGGGCTATGATTTTGAGCATTACTTTAATTGTGTTGCTTACAAGGCTCTCATTTACTGAATTTATAATACTGATATATTTGTTTAATTGCAGTGACTTTCATTGACTTTCCTGCCATTGCTCGCTAGCCTTCAACAACTCACAGACAGTGCAAGTAATGTTAGGAGATTTGTACACCTGCCTATGTAAATTATCGCTGATTGATGCCATGAACACATCTCCCAAAGGTTTAATGACCTCTGGCTCCATCCTGTCTAGGAAGCCATTATGCAGTTTAGGGAACATAATACAGGCAGCTAGCACTGCAGCTGATATCCTCCACATAGACTTGAATCACATGCAACCGGCCTGCTTGGCAGTGGGAATAAATGCTGGACAAAATACCCCCACTTGACTGGTATCCCATCCACCACACAAAAACACCCTCTGCTGCCAGTGCAAATTGGCTGCAGTGTTTACCATCTACATAATTTGGGATGGCGCAATGGAAGAGTTTCCACTGTACCACCAGTGTTACAGCACCAGAGGCCCCAGTTCAATCCAAACTACAGGTACTGTCTATGTGGAGTTTGCCCCTGTGATCATGTGGGCTTTCTCTGGGTGCTCTAGGTTCCTTCCATACTCAAAAAAAGATGTGTAGGTTTGTAGGTCAATTGGCGTTGGTAGAAAATGTTTTAATTGTGTCTATTGTGTAGGATAGCGCTGATGTATGGGGCATCGATGGTCGGCGTGGACTCAGTGGGCTAAAGAGCCTGTTCCCGTGCTGTTTTTCAAAAAGTCTTAAAAACAAGTCTGTGGGTTCTTTCCAGATGCTCTGGTTTTTCCCTACCTTCCAAAGGAGTGGAGGTTTGTAGGTTAATTGGCTTTTGTAAATCACCCCCAGTGCGTAGGATGTAAAACTGGGATAACATAAAACAAGTGTACAAATGATCGATGGTCAGCATGGACTCGGTGTGCCGAAGTGCCTGTTTCCATGTTGTTTCTCTAAACTAAAATTGATTGCTGCACACTCTCTACAATGTAACAGGACAAGTTCCCTTCCAAACCGTGCTCGACCCTGACCTAGAAATATGATACCGTTCCACTGTGTATAAGTTCTGGAACTTCCCACGGAAAGAAGTCGTTAGAATATCTTGACCATTGTTAAACTTGCAGTTCACCAGCACATTCTGCAGACAATTAGAGATGTGCAATAAATACCACCCTTGGCAAATGTGCAAAACCCAGATCCTGAAAGATAAATAAATGACAAAAAGAACCTTCACAGAGAGCTCCTTCAGCAGCTGCTGCCAAAAGCATGTCCATAATTGCATTGGAATTTACAAATTGTTTTTCCTGGTATATTCAATGGTGCACTTAAAATGTGAGATATACTCTGGGCTTTCATCTTTAGTTCATTAGTTTGAAGAAGCCGGCAGTTTTTAAAATTGCAAATGCACAATGCTATTCCATTGATCAGCACCCAATGACATTCATTAACTCAACCAGGGTCACAGAGGAGCTCACCAGATGGCTTATCTATGATAGATACACTATTAGTTTCATCATGTTCGAAACATTTATTTTATCAGGCTGTAGGTAACCCACTGTACATCATAGCTAGACACAAAATATTGGAATGTGGATACTTCTTATCCACTCGTGACTGCAGCCAAATGCCAATCCATCTCAATTTACAAAATTGCAGAGAACACCATCATAATGGGCCATATATCAAATAATGATGAGACAGAGTACAGGAAGGAGATTGAGAACCTCAAACCTAGGGACAAAACAACAACCTCTCCTGAGTCTGAAGAAGGTTCTCGACCCAAAACGTCACCTATTCCTTTACTCCAGAGATAATGCCTGACCTGCTGAGTTACTCCAGCTTTTTGTGTCTATCTTTGGTTTAAACCAACATCTGCAGTTCCTTCCTATACTTGCTGTACACCATGTAACTTCATATCTTCAAGCAAACGTCCTACTATAGGAGTCTCACCTCAGCAAGCGTGAAGGCTGGAAGAATGGTTTAGATTCAACTGAAAAAAAAATGTAATGCTTCAACAAATATCACAAAATTCAAAAAGTTCAAAAAGCAAGATATTTCAAACATTTCAGGAGAATGTCGGATGTATAGTTCAGCATTTGTGCACATACTCTTGTTCTGAAAGTCACCTTCATCTGGATTGATTTGTTTTGCACTGTGTCTTATTTTCTCACTTTCTGGTGCAGATAGTGGAAATAACAATGCTTGAAATCACCATTTAACCACAGTCTTATCATGGTATTGCATTAATTGCTAAGATGGTAAAGGCATTTATCCCTGTCACTGCCTCACCTAATAACTCAATGAATTATCAAATCAAGTGTGATTCGAGTTATGTTTATATACTGAATGGAGAACTGGCTTTGTTACCTAATATTTCAGTGAAAGACCTACTGGTTATGTTGTTATGCTTCTAACTAAAATCAGTGTGGATCTGGCGAGGAAATGGACAGGCGATGTTTTTGGTCGGACACTTCTTCAGTTCCCTTCTTCTAAAGAGTGGTTCTAACGCAAAATAATGCCTATCCATTCCCTCCCCAGACTTGGCCTGACCCACTATATGCATAGTGAAATCTGACTTCAACATAGGTTCTCAACACGTTAAATGTCTGGACGTTTGTTCTGTATTTGAGCCTCTATCTCGAACTCTACTCTCAAACTTTCTCTCCATGCTCCTCAACCTTCAACCATCCCCTTTCAAGCAACTAATTATGAAATTCACATATATAAAGATACGACTTCAATTACGGTAACATCAAATTCCAACTTTTAACTATGGGCGATTTGTTTTTGATTTTTCTAATATGATTATCTTAAAGTTATGTTCTCTTGTCACCATATCGCCCATTGATGGTAGTTTTGATGATTACCTTATATTAGTTCCTCATATTCATACAATTTTCCTTTAGGCTTCTCATGCTTTTCAGCTTTGGGTAACAAATAAATCTCAATTTTCTCTTCAACTCCTTATAACTCCAAGTTTATGTTAATACATTTCTCGGCATCTTCTGCATTGTTCAATTTTGCAATGTCAAAAACTACAAATAAACTGAAAAATAATTTATATTCCTTTGTTTTTCTATTGTGTTTCTCAATGTAGCATTCAACTTGTTTTTTAAATTATTTACTGAAGACTTTAATCAGCTCTTCTGTACCTTTTCCTTTAAACTTGCAATGATATGTTGTAGATCTTGGTGTTACTTCCAAATATAATGGATGGCTTTTTTCAGTGTTTGGCAGCATAGTGACACAGTGGTAGAGTTGCCGCCTTACAATGCCACAGATCCGGTTTTAATCCTGACTGGGTGCTGTCTGTATGGAGTTTGTACGTTTTCCCTGTGACTGCATCGGTTTCCTCCGGATGCTCTAGTTTCCTCACACATTCCAAAGACGTGCAGGTTTGTTAATTATTTGGTTTCTGTAAATTGTCCCGAATGTGTAGGATGGAACGGGTGATCGATGGTTGGCATGGACTCGGTATGTAGCCACGCTGTATCTCTAAACTAAACTAAACAGTGGCACAGCTAGTAGAGCTGCTGCCTCACATCACCAGAGACTCAGGTTCGATCCAGACCCCGGTACCGTCTATGTGGAGTTGCACATTCTCCAGGTGCTCCAGTTTCCTCCCACATCCCAAAGACATGCAGAGTTGTAGGTTAATTGGCCTGTAAAATTGCCCCTAATGGGTAAGGAGTGGATGAGAAGGTGGAATAATATAGAACGTGTGTGAATAGGTGATCAATGGTCGTCATGGACTCAGGTGGGCTGAAGGGTCTGTTTCAATACTTTATCTCTAAAACTCAAACTCTAAATTAAGTTCTAACACTATCCTACACACTAAATAATTTACAATTTCATCTAAGCCAAATATCATACAAACCTGTATATCTTTGGACTGTAGGAAGAAATCAGAGCATCCAGAGAAAACCCACACAAACCCGGATCTCTGGTGCTGCAATGCAGCAACTCTACCCCTGCTCCACTGTGCACAATGGTTCAAAATATATTATTGTACCATGTACCAAGGTACAATGTAGTTCCTTTTTTTGCTTAAAGTTCAATAAAAATCCTACGATACACAGGTAGAATCATACTTAAGTACAAGAATAGTAGATTATACTGAAACAGTACACAATAGTCACCAAGTTTCTGGTGTCATCTTGTCCTCTTCAAATTTCAAAATAGTTAAGAATGTAGAGTCTTATCTTGGCCATTAAAGCCCATTGTCTTGGCAGTGACCCTGGCTTAGTGTTGGCCTGGTCAAGTGATGTTGTAAATGTCCTTCACAGAATTCAATGGGCATTGAACATGTTAATTTCTTAACGTATAATATTAGTTAAGGCTAATGGCTAAACTATTGGCTAAACTAATGGCTTAACTAATGGCTTAGATTTTGGCTTTTCCTAAAATATATGTTAAGCATATATGTAATATGTCAGGATCCCACACTTGGAAAAGGGCCCTTTCTGGGTCAATACCTAGTTTGGTTTGATTCAAACCCTAATCCGAAGGGTCACCTATCCATGTTTTCCAGAGATGTTGCCTAACCTGCAGAGTTAGTCCAGCACTTTGTGTCTTTTTTTTGTAAAGCAACTTCTGCAGTTCCCTGTCATCCCAAATCATTAGATTGTTATTTTAGGTAGCTGGGTTTTTTTGTGTCATTGTTTCACTGTTCTGTTGAGAGTGGGAAAATCTCCCCTCTGTAGAGTTGTTGAAGATCTTGCTCTTGGTTGCAGGAGCACTGCTTAATTCCTTGGCTGTAATTGAAGCTCGTACACCAATGGAAATGCCCTGCCCACTTCTTTTTCTCTCCCCCATCAGGCTAGAAGTATAGAAATATGAAAGCGCACATCACCAGATTCAGTGAGTTTCTTCCCAGCTGTTACCAGGCAACGAAACCATCCTACCAACAACTAGAGAGAAGCCCTGAACTACAATCTATGTCATTGGAGAACTTCGGACTATCTTTGATCAGACTTTACTGGACTTTATCTTAGACTAAACTTTATTCTCATTATTCCTTTTATTCTGTACCTGTCCACTGTAGATGGCTCAATTGTAATGTCTTTCCGCTGACTGGTTAGTGCGCAACAAAAGCATTTCACCTGTACCCCGGTACACGTGACAATAAAATAAACTCAACTCAAGTAGTGAGCGTAGCTGCTAACTTGATTGACATAACTTTGCAGTGGCCAGGAAGAAAATCAAAGGCCACTACTCAGACTTGCAACTTTAGCTGAACCCAACGAAAGGTTCACTGTCTGTGAAGCCTTCATATTAATGAGAACACAATGCGTTAGCGCAAGATTAGTCTAGGAATGGGTGGTTACTTTGGTGGACCGGTTTATATGCTGTACCTCTCCAAGATCTTGTGAGCAGGCACCTACTCAGTGACCAGCATCCCCTTTACAACAGAATTGACCGCATTGACCCTGCTAATGGGTACCCATGATGTTCAGTTCTTCTGTCAGCTTAATCCATCTGCAATGTCTCAGAGCATTTGGACATTTGGCAGAGAGCAAGTAATATATCACCTCCCCCTTACAAGGTACTCATTGAATAAAAATGCTTGGATGTTTTCTGCTTCACTGGATTTGCCAAAGTGCACACCGAAAGTGACAGTATACGTCTACTGCAGATATTTGAGCTGTCTAAGTTGGGCATTGCTAGACAGTTCTGACCACAGCGTAGCCTGGCCACAGCGTACAGCATCACAGCAAGGACCAGGACAATCTGGGTCAGTCTTGGGAGTGATACCAGCAGAACGTCAACTGGATATGAATGAGAACTGCTGTAGAAACCAGAGTACTTCCACACATTCAGATCCATGGGTTTTATCCACTATTGTTGGAGTGTAATTAATACCTAAGTAAACAAATCAGTCAGCACGATATATCCTGAGCATGAGAAGCAATGTAAATAAAAGGAGGTGAGTGCAAATTTAAATCAAGTAGAGAAAAAGACATAAAAAGAAATACCAGTTCTTAGCTCACTGAAAGGGATGGGACAGGTGGATCAGGCCCAGATAAAGCCATTTTTGAAGGTAGACACAAGGAACTGCAAATATTGGCTTACCAATGCCATTTCCAATGCTAACCTTGAAAAGCAAAGGCATTTCCTATAAGCATTCGGGTCGAGTTGAGTTTATTATCATATGTTCAAGTGTAGTAAAATGCATTGAAATTCTTGTTTGCAGCGGTATCACAGGCACATAGACTCGGAGACAATCAGCGAAAAAAGAAAAAGTACATTAATTTGCACAACTTACACATACAATTCTGCACAACAGTCAAAATAAAAAAAAGATTATACAAAAATCAAGACGTTAGTGCAAAACAATTAGAAAAAATAAGCAAGTCCTTTGTAGTGCAAGTATTGCATTGTTGAGGTAGGATTACAGTTGTACGGGTTGGTTCATCATCAGGATGTTACCTGGAAGGCTGTATTTGATTGGATAGGCCGGATTTCTTCTCACTAATGCATAGGAGGCTGAGAAGTGAACTTATTGTAGTTTTAAAAATTTATGTGGGACAATGATAGGATTAATGAAATCGTTTTTTTTCTCAGGGGAGAGTAGTCAAGAACTAGAGAGTAAAGGTTTAAGGCGAGATGCAAGAAGCTAAAGGAGATCTGAGTGTTGTGGTTCACATTCTTAAACAGACAAAAATGCAAATAAAATTAGTAATCAAGCAGTATTTCACCAGGCGGGTGTAGTAAGGACTCTTTATAGTCTGTATCTACATACTATAATGTAGATACAGACTATAAAGAGCTCTGATCCCAACACTAAGGGGCAGTGATTAAGTACATGTATTTATACTCTAATAATCAGTGATTAAGCAATACCTTGTCTACAGAGCATAGTACAGCCTCTTGCTTCTTAAGATTGACAGGTTCTTCTGACAGAGGAAGGGTTAGCCATATATGGTTATATGAGAAGGCTATTTTTCTGCAGAACAAGCCTTTTGGTTTTTTCTACTTATGACGCACATTATAATCTTATAGAGCAAGGGTTAGTGCTGAGAGTCTGAACCTCTAAATGTTTATATTATAGAGGAGACGTTCATGAAGTCATACGTTATCTCGCTTATGTTATTGGAAAAGGGTACATCAACATTTTGTTAGCCTTGTTAGTGTACTGAGAAAAAGAGTTAGTGCTTTTTGCTGGCTTTGCAATTTAATAGGAGAAGGTGACTGGTTGTCTTAGTTTTAGCTGAATCCATTTTGTAAAGTTTAAATCTTAACTTCCACATTCCTTCCTCTTTATCAGTTTATGATAACATTCACAATCCCCGGTAGGTACATAATAATAATAATAATAATAACTTTATTTGTTAAGCACCTTAAAAACAACCAAAGCTGACCAAAGTGCTGTACAGAAAAAAGAAAACAAGCAAGACATCATAAAACAGGCAGAACAACAGAACATACAACTAACACGAGGCGCATAAATTACATACAAAAATCCAAACAATAAATTAAAAAACATAAAACACAAGTACAAACAACGCAGCAAAACCAAGCAAATAAAGTTAATAAACAATTCGACACCTCACTGGTCTACAAAGGCCATGGAGAATAGATATGTCTTCAGGAGTGATTTAAAAACAGCTAGAGAAGGGGCCTGTTTAACGTGCAGAGGCAATTCATTCCACAATCTCGGAGCCGACACAGCAAAGGCACGGTCCCCTCTGAGCTTCCGCTTAGTCTTTGGCTCAATCAGGAGCAGCTGATCATCTGACCTGAGAGAGCGGGAGGGCGAATAAGGGTGAAGAAGCTCAGATAGGTAGGACGGGGCAAGACCACTTAGTGATTTAAAAGTAAATAAAATAATTTTAAAACGAATCCTATACTGAATAATGGTCGCAAGTGATTAACATTAAAAATTAGAGCGATGATTAATAAACTGATAGAGCCATAGTGCAATATAGTATTCCAAAGTCCATCAAGCCAACTGATTGGCCAACATCTCCCATTTTACTTCATTGTGTCCATGTCATTGTCAACCTAATGGATTTTCTCAATTTTGGGGGATCTGTGGGTAGCAAGGTCATTATATTAGAGAATTCATCAGGAATCTAGGCACAACACTCTTCTTATTGTAATACAGGTTCCTCTTTGTTAATCTTTATGATCAATACTTATTTCATAGTAAAAAAGTTTTTTACATACAATAGTTGTAAAACAGTTAACACGATGACATATAAAGATTATCAAGAATTGAGCTGTCAACTATCTTTATGCAGAGCTTATAAAAAAATTAAGAGTAATATTTAGAATTCATACGTTTTAGTCTGTTACCATTAATTCTTATATTGCTTCATGCCATTTATCCATGACTGTGGGATCTGCAGATTCGTTTTTAACTTCTTTAAGAGATTAACATTCATAAGTTCGAATGTTACAAGATAGAACTAGAAGCATTATGTGTCTGATTGTAATTTGGTTTTGAATCTGACCTTGAGCTCGTAAGTGGTTATGGCACAAACCCAAAGTCCTAATCAGATAAAGAAGCTTGTTTACCTTTCAGCAGCTAGTTCACTGCTTAACAATCTATAATTGTAGCCCTTCGCCATTACAGCGTGTAAGCAGGCTGGCATGTTATTCCACCACTGCTGGCAAATCCACGAAACAATAGCCTATTGGTCTTTACGCAGGGATATGGGGTAAAAGGCTGAACATAGGTCAATTACTGTAAAGATGTCGGCTTCTGTCATTGTAGATGCCAGAATAATATTGGTATTAGGTACTAAAGCATTATTTTAAATAGCTCTCAGGTCTTAGACAAAACACCATTCATTACGTCTTCCCACTTTTGGGATCTATTACACAGACTTTGCATTTTCACTAATAGTAACTTCCACATGAGGAACAATTTTTTCACCACTGAGTGGGGAATTGGGGAATGTTTGGGTTGAACTGCCAGTGGAGATAGTGGAGACGGATACTATCACAATGATTAAAAGATATTTGGATGTCTACTTTGATAGAAGTTTACATATTCTGCTGTGCTGCCTTAACATAGAAACATAGAAACATAGAAATTAGGTGCAGGAGTAGGCCATTCGGCCCTTCAAGCCTGCACCGCCATTCAATATGATCATGGCTGATCATCCAACTCAGTATCCCGTACCTGCCTTCTCTCCATACCCCCTGATCCCCTTAGCCACAAGGGCCACATCTAACTCCCTCTTAAATATAGCCAATGAACTGGCCTCAACTACCCTCTGTGGCAGAGAGTTCCAGAGATTCACCACTCTCTGCGTGAAAAAAGTTCTTCTCATCTCGGTTTTAAAGGATTTCCCCTTTATCCTTAAGCTGTGACTCCTTGTCCTGGACTTCCCCAACATCGGGAACAATCTTCCTGCATCTAGCCTGTCCAACCCCTTAAGAATTTTGTAAGTCAGAATGTCATTGTTCTGTTTGGGACTATTGACAATAAAGCACTCTTGACTCTGGACTCTTGAAAAGGAGCAGAGGGATATGGACCCGATACAGGCAAATGAGATGAGTGTCCAGAGGCATCACAGTCAGAATGAGGTGGGTGGTAAGGGCGTTATTGTGATTCAGTGATTATTTGAGAGAAAATGGAAAGCTAGATGAATTGACAGATAAGGAATGTGATGAGGAAGGCAATAAATAAATTCCACTTAAAATTTGTAACTTTTAAAATCTGCCTGAAAACGTGAAATTTGATTATTTTTGTGATAGTTAATTGTCAGCAGATAAATTAATTTTCAGTTTCTGAGATTATCCATTTGCATTTCATTGTACTTACATTTATAATTACCTGCTCTAAGTGTTCATTCTGTTTCATTCTGCAACTTATTCACAAAAATGCAATTTCCGGATATTTAGTGCATGTTAGTAATAAAGTGATATCAACATGCAGCAACATGCAGACAATGTAACACAGACAATTACTTCTGAATAATGTAGTTAGTTATGGTTTTGCATGCTCTTAAAAGCTCAGTCACACTTCATTTGAATGGGTACAGGATTTTCAAGGATTTTTGCATTAAAAATAATTTATGTCTTTGTAATTTGCATCAGTTCTCTAATCAGCTATTATAGAAGGGGAAGCAGCAACAGAACACTGTGTGGAGGGGTGTAGTAATTTAAGTAATTTAAAGTGTGGCATTTTTCATGTGTTATTGCCAAATAACCCATTTTAGAGCAGACACAAGAGCAATTTTTCCTCTGTTACCAGGCTTCTGAATGGTCCTTCCATAAATTACCCTGAGAGTATTGAGAGTGGTTGTGATAGTGGGATGACGTAGAACCAGTGTGAATAGGCGATTGATGGCTGGCATGGACTGGGTGGGCTGAAAGGTCTGTCTCCACCCATATCTTTCAACCAAACAATCCATCAAATTGAGTAATGGTGCTGTCCCACTGTACGAGTTAATTCAAGAGTTCTCCCGAGTTTCCCCTGATTCGAACTCGGAGAATTACGGTAATCGCTGCTCGTAGGTACTCGGGGCTCTCGTGGACATTTTTCAACGTTGAAAAGGCTTCACAAGATTACCGCGTTTTTCCGAGTACCTACTGTTAGTGTTACGAGCCGCTAAGAGACGACCCGAGCTCCGACGTACCCGCAACGTACATTCTACGTGCTTACCACGAGGTTGATTTTTTTTTAAACTCGGGAGAGCTCTTGAATTACCTCGTAATGTGGGACAGGCTCTTAAAGCTTTCATGGGTCTGAATCATTAAACCTTAGCTCAGTGCCACTGGTTAAAATAAATGTGCATCAATTTTTATATTTTAATTTAATGTCACGTGTACTGAGGAACAGTGAAAATCTGTTTGTTGCACGATATCCAGTCAGCGGAAAGACTATACATGATTACAAAAAAGCCGTTCACAGTGTACAGATACAGGATAAAGGGAATAACGTTTAGTGCAAGATATAGTCCAGTAAAGTCTGATTAAAGATGAACCGAGGGTCTCCAAAAAGGTTTGAATGAATGAGGATGGCTCGAACTTTGATGCTGTTGACCACACAAGTGCATTGAGGTCTGGTCCCAGATGCATTTAGTTTCCTAACTCATCATAAGTCAATTGCATTTCTATAAAATGGTGTATACTGATTGCTAGCATGTTCACTGCAAATGACCATAAGTTGCATTACTCATTTTTCTTTGCAGCTGGATCGGCCTTTTTGAACCCTGAAGGTGATTCGGGAACCGAAGCAGATAATGAACCTCAGCTGACCTTTTACACAGACCCTTCCCGCAGCAGACGTCGGAGCAGAGGTATGCTTGAGAACTACTCTTATTTCATTGGCATTGGAATATTGTGTGCAGTTCTGGTCTCCCCAATACACAAAGGATGTGGACACTTTGGTAAGGCTGTAGAGGAGGTTTACCAGAATGATGCCTGGATTAGCTACATGGAAATGTTGGACAGACTTGGATTGTTTTGGCATATGAGTATATATTGCTGCTGCAAATAAGAATTTCATTGTTCCATTATCAGGTACATATGACAACTAAACACTCTTGACTTAACTTTTGATGAATAACTGCATCTTGGTATAAATTATTCTATTATTTGGATGTTATTCCAATTCATACCCCTGTGCATTTTAAATACTTTTAAATTTCTAGATATTGTAAGACAATCAATTTACCATTGAATCTCGTGAGTCTAAAGGGGTCGTGGAAAACAAGGTCCAGGCAAAGGAACCAGGGATCAGAGGAACTAAGGCCACAGTGTATTTAAAGGTAGCATGGTAATTCGGGTCCCATTGTATCTAAAGGATACGTGGGGACCATGGGGGTCCACAAATTGAATATGTCAACCAGGACACCAGTATGTTTAAAGGGAGCATTGTAACTGGACCCCAGTATAATTTAAGGGATGCATGGAAACCAGGAGCATGATGTCTACAAAAGGAATGTGGGGACCACGGTCCCCGTGTGTTTAAAGGGAACATGGGAACTGGGGTCCCATTGTAATTAAAAGAATACATGGGGAACACGGGGTCTCTTAAGGGAACCAGGACCCCAGTGTGTGTAAAGGGAGCATGGTAATTGGGGCCCAGTGCATTTAAAGGATATGTGGGAACCAGGACCAGTGAGTTTAACGAAGTGCAGGAAGTGGGGTCCTGGCAAGCTTAAAGGGAGCAGAAAAATAAGTATCCAATGAGCCAGATACTGAACCATTGGGATTTCTTAATAAATGTAGTCTGAATTAATGGAATTGTAACTTCCTCCCTTTTAACTGGATTCCCATGACTACATATGAAAAACGACATTGTATTTATAAGCCACAATCTACTTCCCTCTGATCTGATGTCTTATGCTTATGTTTTATGAAATGAACATTAACAGAACTCTCTAAAAAGCTTGAGGGCATTTCCACTGGCAGTATTAAAGAAACTGAACCACAGTTTTCTGATTTCTTGGCTATGTGATTTATGAAGTAACCCGACCCTTAAAATGTGATTTATGAATTGTACAAGCTCTAAGGTGTATATTATTTTCTTTATGTCATCTGAATCCTTCAATTAAGTTACCTTTCAATGCCATTCTCCCAATTCTCCATCAACCTGTCTCCGTGAGTAGTTGTAACTTTAAACTTAAACTGCATGCATTAGATTAGATTACAGCCTGTAACCCGGTTCCTATTTCCTCTGTTCCATACACCAATTATATACAAATCTGTGAATTGGATTACAACCTGCAGTTTGTCTGAGAATCCATTGTTCTTTGTGGAAAATTGCCTGAATGTGTCAGTGAGATAAAAGATTGTAATTCACTTTAAGGGACAAATTGTTCTTTTTTTAATAAATCACTTGGCTAACTTCATTGGATTGTATTCTACAAACCTTCCACTGTATTCATGTCTGTGATGGCTATCATAGCTAAGATGGGCCATGAAAATATAAGGTAGTTGATATTTCTGTTCAATTACATATTTCAATCATTTTTAACAGTGACCTTGGATCCTTAGCCCCAAAAAACAAGGTGTTTATCTCCAGTAATACATCTCTGATCCTTCATTTGTTTTTCATGGCTTTGTGCCACCAGTAAAACCAGTTGTTTTAATGTTTGAGCACCTAATTATTTTTTAATATTTTGTTTTGAAAATCTTGACAAACAGTTTAACTGGAGAGTAACATGATCAGCAGTTGAGATTTCCTTTATTGTTTAGATTGAGGGGGTGGGAGAGGGTGGGCTTGTTTTGGCCTCATTGTGCTGTAACTTATATCTGAAATGGATACAATGGGCAGGATTAACCTGCTTATATATTATCTGTGCCAATGGTTTCTTCAGTCTGAGATTTGAAAGGTATTCATGATACTGGAAAAGGAAGATAGGATGATATTCCATAAAACCAAAGAGATAGAAGAGTGAAGAACAGTTAAAATATAGTATTTGAATTTTATATCCCTTTATCTCTTTATTGATAATTGAAAATTGTGTTTGATTCAATAGCATGCCAATGGCATGATAAAGAAAATATCTGAAAGATGGAACTATGGCAAATCAAATATTAATTTGCAATGTGTCTCCAACAATGTTAACAGCTATGACAGCAGAAATGAATGTTCTTTAATGTACTACTAGAGATAGCGTTTTAATTTTAGTTTAGTGATACAGCTTGGAAACAAGCCATTCGGCCCTCTGAGTCCTTGCCAACCATCGATTAGCCTTTCACATTAGTACTATCTTATTTCACTTTTTCATCCACTCCCTACACACTCGGAGCAATTTAATGGAGGCCAATTGATCTACAGGCCGGCACGTCTTTGGGAATATGGGAGGAAACCGGAGCATCTGGATGAAACTCGTGATCACAGAGAGAATATGTGAACTCCACACAGACAGACCCCGAGTTCAGAATTGATCCAGGGTCTCTGGCACTGTGAGGCAGCAGCTCCCGCAGCTGTGCCACTGTGCCACCCGAAATGAGAGAGGTGTGAATTTTGGGAATTAATGTTCCAATGTACCAATGTTATGTTCCTGGCCCAAGATCTTCCCCTCGTGTGTGATTTAGTGGTTTACCACGTTGATCACAGAGACATCTCCCCGTAAATACACAGTGATCCCTGTAACAAGTAATCTGACTTTGTTGGACTCTATCTTGCACTAAACATTATCCCCTTTACCCATTATCCTTACACTGTGAACAGCTTGATTGTATTCATGTACAGTTTTTTCACTGACTGGGTAGCATGCAACAAAAAGCTTCTCATAGTACCCTGATACATGTGACAATAATAAACTAAACTAAACTACTACTCTATGTATGTCCCGAAACACCCAATGACCCCAGGTTACATCGCTGATGATGTGTTCAGGAGCATCAATAGATGCATTATTACCACTGCCAGTTGTTGTTTGGTATCAATTCAAAGGTTCCCCAGAATTCAGAAGTTGCAACATGATCAAGTTGCCTGAATTTCCATTCACATTGAAGAATTCTCACAGGAACCATTTCAGGAAGTAAAAAAAAAACATTTCAACCTCTCAATACGGATGAAAGAGCATGGCTGTGGCTACACACACAGAGGGACCAAAGAGGAGATTTACCAGGATGTTGCCAAATTGGAGGATTTGGGTTATGGGAATAGGCTGGGCTGGTTTTCCCTCAAGCAAATGAGGTTTTCCTCACCTTATAGAGGTGTACATCTTATTGGATTCATAGAAACATAGAAATTTAGGTGCAGGAGTAGGCCATTCGGACCTTCGAGCCTGCACCGCCATTCAATATGATCATGGCTGATCATCCAACTCAGTATCCCGTACCTGCCTTCTCTCCATACCCTCTGATCCCCTTAGCCACAAGGGCCACATCTAACTCCCTCTTAAATATAGCCAATGCACTGGCCTCGACTACCCTCTGTGGCAGAGAGTTCCAGAGATTCACCACTCTCTGTGTGAAAAAAGTTCTTCTCATCTCGGTTTTAAAGGATTTCCCCCTTATCCTTAAGCTGTGACTCCTTGTCCTGGACTTCCCAAACATCGGGAACAATCTTCCTGCATCTAGCCTGTCCAACCCCTTAAGAATTTTGTAAGTTTCTATAAGATCCCCTCTCAGTCTCCTAAATTCTAGAGAGTATAAACCAAGTCTATCCAGTCTTTCTTCATAAGACAGTCCTGACATCCCAGGAATCAGTCTGGTGAACCTTCTCTGCACTCCCTCTATGGCAATAATGTCCTTCCTCAGATTTGGAGACCAAAACTGTACGCAATACTCCAGGTGTGGTCTCACCAAGACCCTGTACAACTGCAGTAGAACCTCCCTGCTCCTATACTCAAATCCTTTTGCTATGAAAGCTAACATACCATTCGCTTTCTTCACTGCCTGCTGCACCTGCATGCCTACTTTCAACGACTGGTGTACCATGACACCTAGGTCTAGCTGCATCTCCCCTTTTCCTAGTCGGCCACCATTTAGATAATAGTCTGCTTTCCTGTTTTTGCCACCAAAATGGATAACCTCACATTTATCCACATTATACTGCATCTGCCAAACATTTGCCCACTCACCCAGCCTGTCCAAGTCACCTTGCAGTCTCCTAGCATCCTCCTCACAGCTAACACTGCCCCCCTGCTTAGTGTAATCCGCAAACTTGGAGATATTGCCTTCAATTCCCTCATCCAGATCATTAATATATATTGTAAATAGCTGGGGTCCCAGCACTGAGCCTTGCGGTACCCCACTAGTCACTGCATGCCATTGTGAAAAGGACCCGTTTACTCCTACTGTTTGCTTCCTGTTTGCCTGCCAGTTCTCTATCCACATCAATACTGAACCCCCAATGCCGTGTGCTTTAAGTTTTTATACTAATCTCTTATGTGGGACCTTGTCGAAAGCCTTCTGGAAGTCCAGATACACCACATCCACTGGTTCTCCCCTATCCACGCTACTAGTTACATCCTCGAAAAATTCAATAAGATTCGTCAGACATGATTTACCTTTCGTAAATCCATGCTGACTTTGTCCAATGATTCAGTTCTGTGCACCATGTTACAGGAAAGATGTGATCAAGTTGAAAAGGGTACAGAAAAGATTTACGAGGATGTTGCCAGGACTTGAGCCTGAGCTATGGGGAGAGGTTGAGCAGGGTGGGACTCTATTCTTATGAGCGCAGAAGGATGAGGGGTGATCTTATAGAGGTGTATACAATCATGAGAGGAATAGATTAGGTAGATGCACAGTCACTTGCCCAATGTAGGGGAATAGAGAACCAGAGGATATAGGCTTAAGGTGAAGGGGGAAAGATGTAATTATATTCTGAGGGTAACATTTTCACACAAAGGGTGGTGGCTGTATGGAACGAGCTGCCAGAGGAGGTAGTTGAGGCAGGGACTATTGCAACGTTTCAGAAACAATTAGTCAGGTTAATCAATAGGACAGGCACAAAGATCGACATGGATGTGATGGGCTGAAAGGTTTCTTTGCCGTACAATCTGTGACTCCATGAGAGGACTTCTTCCTGAAACAATAACACTCTTTGTCTCTCGCTGGTTGCTACCTGACCTTGTATGTACTTCCGCCGTTATCTGTTTATAATTTAGACATCCAACAATTACAATTTTGTAATTTTTTAAAGATACAGCATGCAAACAAGCTCTCCACCGAGTCCATGCCGACCATTGATTACCTGTTCATACTAGTTCTTTGTTATCCTGCATTCTCGTCCACTCTCTACATATTAGGGGCAATTTACAGAGGTCAACGCACCTCCAAACCCGCACGTCTTTGGGACACGGGAGTAAAACAGAGCATCTGGAGGAAACCCACCAGGTCACAGGGAGAACATGCAAACTTCACACAGACAGCACCTGAGGTTAGGATTGAATCTGGATGTCCTGCATTGTGATGCAGCAGCACTACCAGCTGCACTACTGTACGGCTCTTTATTTCCCAATAGCCCTACTATTTATTATCACTCATATGCATTTCTACTTCCCTATGATTCCTGTTTTCCCACCTACACTGTTTTTTTATTATAATTTTATAACAACTGTATAAACATTACGCAAGTGCTAAATAGAAATTGGTGTAAACACATATGATTAAGGTAGAATCTGAAACCATAAAGCTTTCAAAAATAAATGAAACAGATTTTAATCTTTAAATCCCTTATATGTTTAAATATTCTTGTGCAGAAATTTGAATATATTTTTATACATTTTTTTTAGAGCCAGCTGATTTGATGAGCAGTAATTATGGCTCAGTGCACCAGTGCACCATTCAAATCTCAATTGGATTTCATGTATTTTATTGCAAGACTAATACATCGATAGTTTAAATTCATGTGTTCAAATGTTTTACTTAGATTGAGGCTGAGAAGGTGTGGCAATCTCACAGCCCCCATCTGATTTCTGTGCTAAGTGGGCAAAAAAGAGTCACGGGGAATAGATGGGCATGACAGTGGGAATAAGTTGTAAATAATTGGAAAATATAGATTTTTTTTTGAGGAAAAATGGTGCAAAATGGCAACTCTTTGCGTGCTGGTCCCAGAGGAGGACTTACTGTCATCTAATGCAATCTCGTGTAGGAAGGAACTGCAGATGCTGGTTTAAACCGAAGATAGACACAAAAAGCTGGAGTAAAGCTGGAACATCTCTGGAGAGAAAGAATGGGTGGTGTTTCACGTCAAGACCCTTCTTCAGACTGAAAGTTTCGGGAAAGGGAAACGAGAGATATAGACGATGATATAGAGAGATATACCCTCTCTCTCTATCCTGACCCCACCCGAGTCGCACCAGCTTCTCGTTTTCACCCAACAAACAGCTAACATTGGCCTGTTTCCTTTATCATTGTTACTTTTTAGCATATCTTTCTTTCATTGTTCTCTAACTCTCTACATCGCGGTCTATATCTTTTGCTTCCCTTTCCCATGACTTTCAGTCTGAAGAAAGGTCTCGACCCGAAACATCGCCCATTTCTTCTCTCCAAAGATGCTGCCTGTCCCGCTGAATTATTCCTGCTTTTTGTGTCTTTCTAAATCCTCTTTTCCATCTGTAAATCTGTCTCTATTTCTGCACTCTGCATCTTTCCCTTTGTTCTACCTTTGTACTTGAGTTAGGTTTGATTGTAGTTATATGTAGTATTATCTGATCCGATTGGATAGCTTGCCAAACAAAGCATTTAATTACACCTCTGCATAAATGTAAACCTACATAATAACACTAAACCTAAATAAGGAAGGAAGAATGGGAGTGATGGGATAGCTCTCCTATGACCCAGTGTGCAGAATGGCCTCCTTCCATGTAGTTATTTGATTTGTGTGAGCAGTGGTGAAAATCCCCCAGACAACTGCACAGCAAAAGAATCTTCTGAACGGATGAGCTGACCAACTTCATCTTTATTGCAAAGGCTCATGTTTATACTTTACAATTTTTTCTTAAATGTGTGATTACATCTAAATCCTCAATTAGATCCCAAATTGTAAGTCACTGTAACTGTTACTTTCCCTTAGAAAGATACAAAATGCTGGAGGAACTCACGGAGAAAGCCCACATGGCCACAGGGTGAACGTACAAACTCTACATAGGCAGCAGCCATAGTCAGGATTGAACCCAGGTCTCTGGCGCTGAAAGGCAGCAACTCTACTGCTGCGACGCTGTATACTTTGAATCTATGACACTATTTTGTAGACTTTGTATTTTTATTTTGTTCCATTCTTCCATTGCATGAACTATACTGCCTAATACAGTATGGTAATTCATTTATCATATTTTGCATGACATAGTTCGAGCCCGTTCAGCACATTGAGTCTATGCCGCCTCACAAAACTGCCTGATCAGTCCCATTGCCCCACTCGTTTCTCTGCAACGCATTCTCAATCCTCTTTGATGTACTTACAGCCAACACTTCGGATAATTTACAATAGAAAATTAATCTGCCAAACGGCACCACTTACGAATGTGGGTGACCCCCAGAGCAATGAGGGGAGACGTGCAAACTGGAGGTCAGGATTGAACCTGGCTGCTGGAGGTATGAGGCAGCAGCACAACCTGCCTCATCAATGTTGCAAAGATGTTAATTATTTAGTTTAGTTTAGTTTATTGTAACATGTACCGAGGCACAGTGAAAAGCTTTTATGTTGCATTCTATCCAGTCAACAATCAAGCCATCCACAGTGTACAGATAAAGGATAACGGGTATATCATTTAGTGCAAGATAAATTCTGATTAAAGATAGTTCAAAGGTCTCCAATGAGGTAAATGGGAGGTCAGCACCTCGCTCTAGTTGGTGAGAGGATGGTCTAGGTGCCTGGGAATAAATTCCCCTGATTTGGAGGTGTGTTTTAGCAAACTTCTGTACCTCTTGCTTGATGGGAGAGGGGAGAAGAGGGAGTGACCGGGGTGAGACCGGTTCGAGATTATAATGGTGGCCTCGCCAAGGCAGTGTGAAGTATTGATGGAGTCCATGGAAGGAAGGTTGTTTTGAGTGATGTTCTGGACTATGTCCACAACTCTTCGCAATTTCCTGCGGTCTTGCATTCTCTGGTACTCAACAGATGAGTAGCTCTATTAAGGAGAGGCATATAATGTCAGCAAAAAGCCGCAGCCTGTCTTTAGAGACAACATTGAACAAAACCTTGGGAATGAGCAGGAAGTTTAATGTATTGTGGGAGTAAGTGTGTTTGGATCATATTTCAGTTGGAAGTGGAATCAATATGTATTGACACAGGTTGTATAAGAAGCGTTAAGAGAAGGTTCAAACTACTAATGAACAGAAATCTGAGGGAAATCAATTGTTGAGACTGAGAGAAAGTTCATGTTATTTGCCAGTTTGCCATTGGAAATTAGACTGGGATAAGGGGATTGTTTACTCATTTTGAATCCAATGTTTGGCAGAAATCTCCATGGATGTCAAAGTGCTGGCAGAAGAAAATGAGAGACTGATTAAGTGAGTCCTCGTAACAAATCTAGTCAGGGATACTTTAGAGACATTTTGATGTGTTTTGTTTCACTGGGAAATATTAGATGCATCCAGCAACTTGTCGTATTTGACCTTGAGTGCCTTTGAAAATCTTGGACTGCTCATTTTCATCCAGGATTAGACACAAAATCAGAATCAGAATCACACTTTATTCGCCAAGTGTGTTTTGCAACATACGAGGAATTTCATTGGCCAGGTCAGTCATGCAATTAAAAGCAACAGATCACTCAAAAAAACACATTTTGACATGAACATCCACCACAGTGACTCCTACACATTCCTCACTGTGATGGAAGGCGAAATAAAGTTCAAGTCCTTCCTTAGTTCTTCCTCGGTCGTGGGCCGCGAGCCCCCGTTGACGGGATGATCTTAACTCTGGGAAGGTAAGAAGCTGGAAAAAAAATTCCCCCGATCCCCTCCCCCCTCCCCCCACATAAAACAAACCGAAGAACATTAAAACAAATATTTAACGCACTAAAAAAATAACAGAAAGAAAGAAAATACGAACAGACTGCCGGCGGGGCAGCCATCTCCCTGGTGCCCCTGGTGGTCAAAACACATCAACATGCTGGAGTAACTCAGCGGGACAGGCAGCATCTCTGGAGAGAAGGAATGGGTGACGTTTCAGGTCGAGACCCTTCTTCAGGCTGTGTTGACCCCTTCCAGGAATATTGGGCAGAACTTTCTGCAGCTAGATATGAGAAACAAATTTTCCCTTCCCAATATGGATACCATTGTTTAAGGAATAAAGCATATATTGGTTTCCAATACCAGAGGTTTGTGACAGGCAATGAAAATGTGTTTTCAGATAAAAATATTTTTAATTTGGAATGGAGGAAGGATGAATGAGTCTAGAAGTGTGATGTTCCAGGTTTGAAAACCCAGTTCAACATGCATTACTTCATCCAAAAATAAAATGTATCTTTTAAAAGAAAGAAATGTACTCCCAAAATGACAGTGCAGTTATCCTTTAAATAGGGATGGTCAGTTGCACAGCTGGTAAAGCTGCTGCCTCACAGAGGCAGAGACCTGGGTTTGATCCTGACCTAATGTGATGTCTGTGTGGAGTTTGCATGTTTTCCCTGTGACTGCACGGGTTTCCTCTGGGTGCTCCTGTTTCTTTCCACATCACAAAGATGTGCACTAATTACCTTCTCTAAATCGTCCTGCATGTGTAGGGAGTGGATAAGTGAATATAAAACTATTGTAAATGGGTGATCGATGTCAGAGTGGACTCAGTGGGCTGAAGGGCCTATTTCCATGCTGTTCCTCTAAACTAAAAGTAAACTTAAGTCTAAACTAAATGGTTGACTGCAACGAATGAATGAGAAATTAGGTGATTCAAGGACTCTGTCCTCTTTTGACCTCATTCAGTGAAACGTGTATTCAGCAGTCGTAAAAATAATCACCAGTTCAATGCAAATGATGCACCTTACAGCACCAAAGACACAGGTTCAATTCTGACTAGGGGTGCTGGGTGGTTAGATTCCCTCAGAGATCTGTCCATTCTCTCCACAGATGCTGCCTGTCCTGCCGATTTCCCCCAGCACTTTGTCAAGACTCCAGCATTTGCAATTTCTTGTATCTCTGAAGAAAATTCAATTTACTTTCGCATGATATTGTTCAATAGTGGCAATTGATTCAAGGTAATTTTCCGGGAGGATTAGAGTTGAAGGAAAAATAATGAATAGATCATAGGGAACTGAAAATGACAGTTTACTTTACTTTAGTTTACAGTGGAAACAGGCCCTTTGGCCCATCAAATTCATGCTGACCAGTGATCACCTGTACGCTAATTCTATCCTAGAGCCAAGGGACAATTTACAGACGCCAATTAAACTTTAAACCTGCACATCTTTGGAATGTGGGAGGAAACTGGAGCAGTCCTCAGAGACACACATGATGTATCCAACAAAATGAATAGATTATCATTTTGAGAGCTTCATGCTCAACACAGACAGTGCTCACGTTGGTATGTTGAACACAACATTTATTCCTTCTCAAAGAAGGACCATTGCAGTGTTAGATATGTGCGTTAAGAGAAATATTTCAAAGATTTTGTCCAGGGCTCAGAATTTGATGAATGACTGGCGATTTTATAAGCAATATAACAGATATGAAGTGAAATAAAAACCATTAATCTTTTGTCGAATTTCAAGGTTAGGACAAGGGGACTGAGGTGTAAAATCCTACAATTTAGGATATAAAAGGAAGTAACTGCATGAACTGAGTGACTATCAACAGGAATGCCCTTCAGTAGGGCTGCTAAAATAAAATCTCTAGAATAATTCAAGCCACAATTAGTTTCACTCATTGGATAATAGCATTATTTTTGTGAAAATGACTTTGACGTCTGAAATGGTTTTCTTTACATGTTTTGTATTCTATTTAGTTTTAACTAAATTAAATCAATTTATGTGTGGCATCAGGTTTGATGCTGACTATGGATGCTGTCTGCACGGAGTTTGTACGTTCTCCCTGTGACCGTGTGGGTTTTCTCTGGGTGCCCCAGTTTCCTCCCACACTCCAAAGATGTGCAAGCCTGTAGGTTACTTCTGTAAATTGTAAATTGCTCCGAGTGTGTAGGATAGTGCTAGTGTACGGGGTGATCGCTCGTCGAAGGGCCTGTTTCTAGACTGTATCTCTAAAATCTAAAGTAAAATTTATTCTCCATTTAGTTATTTCGATTGATCAAATGTGGGAATGTTCCATCGATTGTGACCAGATCTAGACATCAGTTGATAATTAAATCAGTGGAATTCACCTGTACGCAGATTTTCGCTACTTTTGAAACAAACTTGCATCAACAATGTACATTCCAGACTGATTTAATGGGGTCAAAATGCAATGTTGTTATTAGTTGAATGAGACAATGTAAATAACATAAACAATAGTGGCTGAGTGATAATGTTTCTGTTCACATTATTTTAGAGCCCATTCAGGATCTGTCATCTTTATCAGATCCCACCTCTATCTTGCAATTTCCGCTCCATTTTTTATTAATGGCATTTTTAACCATGTTCTGTCCAAAGTACTGCAGATTCCCATTATTTTACGATATCTATGTCCATCTTTCTTGCATTGCAGTCAGTTTTACTCCATTATGCATGTAGTGAAATGTCTCTCATAATAGGTATAAATTATCACCCTTATGTGTCAAACACAGCCGCATTGCCTGCTCATCCGGCTCTTTATAGTCTGATTGCTGTGTTATCATGGAACATCAATTATATCTACTTGATCTTTCAGTTGCTCAACACTTTAATTCACCCTCCCATTACCACACTGACCTTTCTTGCCTGAGCTTCTTTCATTGTCATAGTGAGGCCCAGCGCAAATTGGAGGAACAGCACCTCATATTTCGCTTGGGCAGCTTACACCCCAGTAGTATGAATATTGACTTCTCTAACTTTAAGTAATCCTTGCATTCCCTCTCTCTCCATCCATCCCCTTCCTATTTCTCCGACCAGTCTGAGTCTCTCCAATTCCATTTTATCTCTGTTTGCTTTGTTGTTACCTTCTCCTAGCAAACATGATTTATTCTATATTTTCCTTGATCTCCATCCCCCCTGTCTAGTGTTCACATCTTACACTTCCTTTTCTCTGTATCTTCCTCTCCCCTGACTTCAGACTGAAGAAGGGTCTCAACCCGAAATGTCACCCATTCCTTCTATCAAGAGATGATGCCTGCCCTGTTGAGCTACTCCAGTATCTTATATTTATCTTCGGTTTAAATCAGCATCTGCAGTTCCTTCCTACACGTACCTACACCCTTGCCAGGGTTATTCTCTCTGGACATTTCTGGAAACATTCCTCTCTTCTGTTTCCTCATTGTGGAGCTTTCTCCAGGCTACTTCTAATTATCATCTACATATTACCCATCAGTTCCACAAAGTTGTTAACTAAGCTCTATCTTATGGTTATCTATCTCAAGCATCCACTGGCTCTTTGTTTGAGACTGACATCCCCCTTGGAGATAGCCATCTGATTCTTTGAACAAAACATTAGGAAGCCCAAATCTGCCTCCAGCAACAAAAAACAGAAGTATTGGAAACTGTCAGCAGGTCCGGCAGCATCGATGGGGAGAAGGAATATTAAACACTAAATAAAACAGGCACTATTATTGTTTACGTCATTTATCCTGAGGACTTTCTTGAAGATTCAGAAGAAGGGTTTCTATCCGAAATGTCACCCATTCCTTCTATCCAGAGATGCTGCCTGTCCCGCTGAGTTACTCCAGCTTTTTGTGTCTATCTTTAGCTTATCTTAGTTTAGTTATGTTTAGTTTAGTTTAGAGATACAGCATGGATTCAAACTCGTTGGCCCACCAAGTCGGCTGACTAATAATCACAATGCATACACTAGTTCTATCCAACCAACTAAGGATAATTTACAGAAGCCAACTATCTTCAAACCTACACTTCTTTGGAACATGGGAAGAAACCTGAGCGCCCGGAGAAAATGCATGCGGTCACAGGGAGAATGTACAAACTACGTACAGATGGAACCTGTAATCAGGGTCCCTGGTGTTGTAAGGCGGCAACTCTACCACTGTGCCACTCTGTCGCCCTGTGCTACACATGAACAGGACTGCATTGGCATTCACAACAAGACAATACCACATGCTATCTTTCTTCCATTATTTAGATAAATGAATAAGTTGTTGATTAATGTGTAAGAAGGAGCTGTAGATGCTGGTTTAAAGCAAAGATAGACACAAAAAGCTGGAGTAACTCAGCGGGACAGGCAGCATCTCTGGAGAGAAGGAATGGGTGACGTTTCGGGTCAGGTTTGAAGAAGGGTCTCGGCCCGAAACGTCACCCATTCTTTCTCTCCAGAGATGCTGCCTGTCCCGCTGAGTTACTCCAGCATTTTGTGTTTTTCTTAAGTTGTTGATTAACGCTCTCTTACTGTAAACCTCTGCCCATTCCAGCCTCATTACCCCATCAGAGGGTGCCATTGCCTTCAATATTTTCTTTTGTTTGGGTAATTTATTGTTTCAATATAGTGTTAATTAAACTCATTTCCAATTCTTGGATTCTAAAGCATTATTATCTCATGGACATTTTACAAAAACCTCCTCAATTTCAAGAAAGGCCTCAGGATAAATCACATAAACAATAATAGTGACTCTTTTATTTAGTGTTTAATTGTCATATGCATACAGAACAATGAAATTCTTACCAACAGCAACATAATAAGCCTGTAAACACAATACACATAGAGTATTGTGTGCAATTTTGGTCCCCTAATTTGAGGAAGGACATTATTGCTATTGAGGGAGTGCAGCGTAGATTTACAAGGTTAATTTCCGGGATGGTGGGACTGGGTTTGTATACTCTGGAGTTTAGAAGGATGAGAGGGTATCTTATTGAAACATATAAGATTATTAACGGTTTGGACATGCTAGAGGCAGGAAACATGTTCCCAATGTTGGGGGAGTCCAGAACCAGGGGCCACAGTTTAAGAATAAGGGGCAAGCCATTTAGAACGGAAATGAGAAAACACTTTGTCACACAGAGTTGTGAGTTTGGAATTCTCTGCCTCAGGGGGCAGTGGAGGCCAGTTCTCTGGATACTTTCAAAAGAGTGCTAGATAGGGCTCTTAAAGATAGCGGAGTCAGGGGATATAGGGAGAAGGCAGGAACGGGGTACTGATTGGGGATGATCAGCCATGATCACATTGAATGGCGGTGCTGGCACGAAGGGCCGAATGGCCTACTCCTGCATCTATTGTCTATTGTCTATAATATATATTAAACAAGAATTCACTAGTGGCACAGTGGTAGAGTTGCCGCCTTACAACACTAGTGCAAAAATAGTTCTTAGTACAGTCAAAGACAGTCTATAGTCAAGGTTAATGTGTAGTGTTCAAGAGCCTGATGGTTGTTTCGAATAATCTATTTGTGAACCTGGTGGTCACAAACCACAGCTTTACTTTTAGTTTCATCAATTCTTGCAACGAACAAATTTGTCTGAGCATGTTAGGCTTTGCATGATCAAATGTGGCACATTTATTGTCCTTGAGTTGCTGGCAAACCGGGTCTCTAGTCTGTTATGGCACTGGTCAACATGACAGCAATAAAATGAATGTGAAGAAATGGGCCTTAAAGTAGCTTTATGACAAAATCAATAATCATGAATACAAACAGGAAAAAAATGGAATTGAAAAGCTTATACAGATAATGTGTTTTAGATCTCAGTATTAGGAGCAACTCTCTCTCTCAGTTTTATTATCAACTCACAAAATTATAAATACAAATCACAGAATGGTAATTATTTTCAAATTGACATGCACATAATGGAGTTTATTTGTGGTTCTGGTATAATTTGGAACTGCTGATGTGTATAATAGTGTATTATTGGTGCTGCACTGCGCTGGTGGTAGGAAATAAATTGTTCATGTCTGACTGTTTTAAAGGTTAATGTTTGAAGGAAAGAAACATGTACCACCCAGAGAATGTTAACATCTCTATCTTCCGAAATTTGTTCAGCCCAAAGAAGGGCAGCTTCCAATTATTAGAATTCTGTGTCGATATTCAGTCATGATTTGTTGAGGTTTATGATCAAATGAAACACCCTGCTCACCACTTCCCTGAGCCACAAGTTGAAGTGCAGTGTGTTGATGCTGCATATTGTGTATTCAATTTCAATAAATCCTCTGGGAATCTTTCTAAGGACGAGCTAGCCGATTTACCACAGCAACTGAATACTAATTATATTAAATGTCACAAGAAAGCTGAAGTAACCACAAACTCTACTTTATCACATTGGAAAAGCAAAGCATAGTTATTGGGTTAGCGAAATGTCTATCATGTACTGTACTGTGTTGGTCGATATCCGTAAAGAGACCACACCCATATGGTTCGGCCCCTCAAGGTTCGGGAACCTATAAAAAGGTAGCTCCCACGAGGTCCTGTGTCGATCTTCTGGAAGAATGCTTGGGACTGCGTGACCTTTTGGAGTGGCTCTGCTTGCACGAGACGAGAAGGGCTTGGCCAAGCAGATACAAGGATCGAACCCGCGGTGGTTAGGTATAGTAGTGGGGAACTGTTATGGTGTTTTTCCAAAATAAAGTTTAGATGTGCAAGTGCTTGACTCAGTATTTTATTGACCGAAACTAGACTGGGGAAGCTTAGAACTAGCTATTTACAATAGTATCTGCCTCAACTAGCTCCATACACCCACCACCCTTTGTGTAAAAATGTTACCCCTCGGGTTCCTATTTAATCATTCCCCCTCATCTTAAACCTATGTCCTCTGGCTCTTGATTTCCTGACGCCAGGTAAAAGACTGTGCATTTACCTGATCTATTCCTGACATGATTTTGTAAACTTCTGTAAGATCACTCCTCATCCTACCTGCGCTTCATGGAATAAAGTCCTAGCCTGCTCAACCTCAGGCCCTCGAGTCCTGGCAACATCCTCGTAAATCTTCTCTTCACACTTTCCAGCTTAACAACATCTTTTCTACAACAGGGTGACCAAAACTGAACACAATACTCTAAATATGGCCTCAGCAATGTCTTGTATAACTGTGACATAACCTCCCAACTTCTATACTCAATACTCTAACTCATGAAGTTCAATGAGCCAAAAGCCTTCTTGACCACCCTATCTAACTATGACACCACATTCAAGAAACTATGTACCCATACTCCTAGATCCTTTTGCTCTACAACACTCCCCGAAGCCCTACCATTCACTGTTTAGGTACTGCCCCGGTTTGATTTCGTTGTTGTTTTACATTGGTCTGTTAAATCTTTATCTTTATGCTGGTTTCAAGAGGACTGATTATCCATGCATTTGTGAAAAAGGGCCATGCTGTCCATGGACTTGTTGTGGATTATTGTATCATTGTTGCCATGTGTTGAATACTTGACTGATCAACGATGCCCTCCCCTGCCCTGCCCCTCCTTCCAGTCTGGCTATATCTTTAGACATTAGTTTTTAGAGATACAGTGCAGAAACAAGCTTTTCGGAACCACCAAGTCCGCACCGAACAGGAATCACTCCATACACTAGCACTATCCTTTTACCAAAGCCAATTAGTCAAGTCAAATCAAGTCAAGTTTATTTGTCACATACACATACGAGATGTGCAGTGAAATGAAAGTGGCAATGCTCGCGGAACAACAAAACAACCAAACAAATTATAAACACAATCATAACACACATATTATTTTACATAATAATATCATATTATTAATAATTATATTCAATTAACATCCAAACCTGTATGTCTTTGAAGTGTGGGAGGAAACCGGAGCACTCGGAGAAAACTCATGCAGTCACAGGGAGAACATACAAACTATGTACAGAAAGCACCTGGAGTCAGGATCAAACCTGGGTTTCTGGAGCTGGAAGGCAGCAACACTACCGCTATGCCACTGTGCTGCTCCTCCTCTACCATTGAATCCTCTATGACTATTTTACTGGCAGTGCGACCTTCACTGCTCAACCATTCCTTGGTCTGCTGCTCCTCCCACACCTCACCCCTCTCAGTACCTCACCCTTCACCACCTTCTCACTTCTCTCTTAAAATCCACACCCCGTTCACCCGCTGACCTATATCCACTGCCTTTCTCTTTTTGCATCACTCCGAATGTCCAAGGCTGAAAGTTCACGTAGCTTTTCAATTTCCCTAGATTTCCAAATTCTGCTAATTTATTTTGCTTCCTATTAGAAAATTTCACCCAATGCATTTCTTCCCTATCTTTACTGACTAAAGCACCATGCACTGAGAAACTACTGGGTTATGCATATTATCAGCAGTAAAATACGATGATTAGTGCTGTTTGTGGCATAAATTAAAATCAAAACCACAGTTGTCAGTTTTCAACATCAAAAATCAATCATCTTTAATCCTCCTTGGTCCGATTTGAGTCCTGGCTGTAAGCACTGCTGCAGTCTCCTACATCTAATTATTATAGAACAAGGGACCCTTGCACCGCAAGCTAACTTTCCAAATTGTACGCTCTCAAAGCACAAGAGGTCGGGTTAGAATGAAAAATGTGATGAGCAGCTGCTGCTACTTTAGACTCGTGAAAGTGGGAGTCAAGAACATGCAGTCAGCTGAAAATTTGATGGAACGATTACAGTAGCTGGAAAGAAACTTTCGACTGCACTGACAGCCAGTCTAGATGACTTTGTACTTGTCCCTGGCTCACCATGTGGGAGTGTCAGCTCAGAAGCCTTTTACCTAGATAGTTTAGTTTAGAGGTACAGAGTGACAATAGGCCCTTCGGCCCACGCAGTCCACGTCGATCAACGATCACCCATTCACTTTACTTCTATCCTATGGGATAATTCCAGGGACAATTTAGAGAAGCCAGTTAACCCACAACCTTGCATGTATTTGTAATGTGGGAAGAAAGTGGAGCATCAGGGGAAAACCCATGCTGCCACAGGGTATTCAATTGTCCTTTTTTGTTTTGTGTACCCTGATGTACAGTGAAATTTGATTTTACCATACAGACATACCAAAAAAAGCGACAGGATACAAAACTACATCAAAATTAAACATAAACAGCCACCATAATGGCGTGTTGTGAATTCCCAGGGCACACAGCAAAAGCGGAGACCCACAGCCATCAGCCCAATGTCCGGGCCACACACAAGTAATAAGATGGTTCATTGCTCTTTCATGGGGTTGTTCTCTTGAGCATTTGGGTGCAATACAATTGAATCTGTCCTGGGAAGAGGTATTGACACGTAATCTTGAATAGGTAGATATATAATGCTAAACAAGCTAAACAAAGCTTTTGGATTTCTTCTTGCCACATTGAGATTAAGCAAACAGGTTGATATTTTACTCTTAATTTGATGTTAATTAAAGTTGTAGTGTTTGCCGAACATCATGTTTTATGTTCCTTGTCTGAGTAACTACTCTATTCTGGAAATAGAAACAAAGAAAAATGCAGATGCTGGTTTACATCTAAGATAGACACAAAGTGCTGGAATAACTCGATGGGTCAGGCAGCATCACTGGAGAAAAAGGATGGCTGAGAAGACTGGGGGCCAAGTCAATGGATGTTTATAGATGCAGTGTGACAGATTTGTGATTTGTAAGGATGTCAGGGTGAAGGCAGGAGAATGGGGTTGAGATAGAAATATAAATCAGCCATAATTGATTGACTTTAATGTTAGTTGAAGGGTTAATGTACATTCTGAAACAAAAGGCATAACTAAAATGTTCCAAACTAATTGATCACATTTCTCAACAGTATATACAAAAAATAAATATACTTTTGTAAGTCTTTAATAGGTTTTACAGAACACTAGTCATTATAATGATGAGTTGCCATCCATGGTGTGTTCTATATCTCCACAATGATTCCAACACGAAAGGGCCTGTTCCAATTTCCTGACCTAATTCACGACCTTTTTCACTCGTGGACACTTTGCATCATGCTAGAAAAAACGCCCCGACCTACTTGATGCCACAAGTACCTACAGCCAGCTACGACCTACCTACGACCTCGTGATGACCATGCTGCGAGTATGAGTCAAGGGCAAACTCAGCAGAAGTCGTGAATTAGGTCGGGATCCTAGATTAGTTGCATCTGGTTGGGTAACTATAGTTGGGTGGAGATTATTCCGTGCTTTAATTGTGCGGGGGAAGAACGAATTGCTGTGTACATCTGTCTTTGTAGCTGGGATCACAAATTGGATCGAATGCCCTCGTCTGCTCCTAATTGGTTTGGGTTTGGTGTAGGTCTTGTAGTCTATGTCGAGCTGACCATTTAACATTTTGTAAAAACAGGTCAAACGGTGAGCTTCACGTCTGTCTTGGAGAGGGTTCCACCCCAGAGAATTCAGAAGTTTGGTGACACTCGCTTCTCTCTCATAGGTGTTAGTAACAAATCGAGCTGCCTGTCTTTGGACACGTTCGAGGGAAGAAATGTTTTTATTTGTGTATGGGTCCCGTGCTGCAACTGCGTAGTCCAAATGAGGTCTAACGAGGGTGAAGTATAGCTTCTCCTTGACAGAAGTTGAACAATGATGAAAGTTGCGCCTCAGAAAGTTTAGTACACCTGTTGCTTTCACCGTTGCATGATGAATCTAACCATTCCAGTGCAGATCATTCTGCAATTTGATGCCAAGATACTTGATTTGTTTGGATTCTTCAAGGGTGGCACCAAGTATATTGTAAGATGTTTCGCCTGGATTCCTCTTTCTGGTGACACGCATAGTTTCACATTTCGAAAGGTTGAACTGCATGCCCCATTGTTGTGACCACCATAGTATCAAGATCCTTTTGGAGAGCATCTTCATCATCAGCTGACTTAATTGGACGGTACAGCAAACAATCATCAGCGAATAGTCTGGTCGTACTTGCGACTTTTTCATGGATGTCATTTATGTAATGAGATTCCTCATTTGGTTAGATTAGGTTAGTTTAGAGACTCAGCATGGAAATAGGCCGCTCTGCCCACTGAGTTCATGTAAACCATCCACACTAGTTCTATAGACATAAAAAGCTGGAGTAACTCAGCGGGATGGGCAGCATCTCTGGAGAGAAGGAATGAGTGACATCTCGGGTCAAGACCCTTCTTCAGAATGCTGAGTTACTCCAGTTTTTTGTTTCTATCTTCGGTTTAAACCAGCATCTGTAGTTTCTGAACCATCCTTCACACCAGTTCTATGTTATCCCACTTTTCCTTCCATTCCCTACTCATTAGGAGGAATTGTACAGAGGCCAATTAACCTACAAACCTCCATGTCTTTTGGATGTGGGAGAAAACCGAGGCTGCTGGAGGGGGCACATGTGGTCACAGGGAGAATATGCAAACTCCATACAGACATCCCCCAGAACATACACAGTATGGTACAGCACAGAAACAGGCCCCTTAGTCCACAATGACGGTGCCAAACACAATACCAAGATAAACTAATCCCTTCAGCCTGCACATGAACTACATCCCTCCATTTCCAGCACATCAATGTGCCCATTTAAAATCCTCTTAAAACCATTATCATATCTGTCTCCATCACCAATCCTGGCATTGTATTCCTTGGACATGCTATCCTCTATGTAAAAGGTTTGTCTCACACATCTCCTGTAAACTTGGTCCCTTTCTCCTTAAAGCTATGCCCATTAATCTATAGTGTGTGTTAATGATGAATGAGGCTTCAGTATCATGTTCAATGCATTTGTTTCCTAATTAATACATCATTTCCTTGAGAGCACAGAGGAAATATTGAAATGACCTGTAAATGATAGTAAGTATTTTTCCATCAATGTTCCATCTGATATTTTCCATTCATTGTAAAATATCAATGAAATAACATTGACTGCTGGTTGTGTAAGAAGGAATTGCAGATGCTGGTTTAAACCGAAGAAAGACACAAAAAGCTGGAGTAACTCAGCGGGACAGACAGTATCTTTGGAGAGAAGAAATGGGTGATGTTTTGGGTCGTCCCGTCTTCAGACTGGGTAGGGATATGGGAAACGAGAGATATAGACGGTGATGTGGAGAGATAAAGAACAATGAATGAAAGATATGCAAATAAGTAACAATGACAAAGGGACCAGGCCATTGTAAGCTATTTGCAGGGTGAAAATGAGAAGCTAGTACGACTTGGGTGGGGGAGGGATAGCGAAAGAAGGAATGCCGAGGCTACCTAAAGTGAGATAAATCAATCTTCATACTACTGGGCCGTAAGCTCATTTAGCCTCACTCTGGCAATGAAGGAGACCGAGGACAGAAAGGTCTGTGTCGGAATGGGAAAGCGAATTAAAGTGTTCAGCAACTGGGAGATCAATTTGGTTCACGTGGGCTGAGTGAAAGTGTTCAGTGAAACTATCACTCAGTATGCATTTGGTCTCGACGATGTGTAAGAGTCCACGTCTTGAACAATGGATACAGTAGATGAGGTTGGAGGAGATGCAAGTGAACCTCTGCCTAACCTGAAACCAGGGAGGAGGTATAGCGACAGGTGGTGCATCTTCTGTCGTTGCAGAGGAAGGTACATGGGGAGGGGGTGGTTTGGGTAGGAAGGGATGAGTTAATGAGGGAGTTGCGGAGGGAATGGTCTCAGCGGAAGGTGGAGATGGGAAAATGTGGCTAGTGGTGGGATCCCGTTGGAGGTGGCGGAAATTTCGGAAGATTATGTGTTATATGTGATGGCTGATGGGGTGGAAGGTAAGGACTAGGGGGACTGTTTCTGCTGCGAGTAGGGGGAGGGGGAGCAAGGGCGGAGCTGCAGGGTACCGAGGAGACATGAGTGTAGCCTCATCTATGATGGGAGAGGGGAATCCCCGTTTATTTTTTAATGACTCTTTCTTGGAAGGTCTCTAAATAGTAACCAAAGGATCTCCAGTATGTTCTTCACTCAGCTTTGGTTTATTGGTAAGTTTCTATGGCACTAATGAATGCATTGACACATGAGAATGTCTGAAGAGATTTTGCTTTGTTCTGGTTTTGGATATATTTTAATTTTGAATAATGTCTTATCTTTCCAATATTCATTATTAATGGATTTTTTTCTCTGTAGAGTATTAACATATTTTTTTTCTTTGTCTTCTTGGTTCCAGGATCTCCGCGAAGCCCCATCAATAAAACCACCCTAACACTGATAAGCGTGATAGGATGTGCAATTGGGTTGGTTTATGGCTCCCATCTGACCTGTCCCCTGTCTGTGAAAGTTGTTCTTCATGTGCCCGAGCACCTTATTGCTGATGGTGAGTAAAAGATCCATCGATGCACAGTCATGGAGGATGATAAGCAAGGCAAGACGAATATTGTTGAATTGGTTATATATCAGATCTCAGCATTGTCAATTAGAGGATTATGTTGCGGGGGGGGGGGGGGGGGGGGGGGGGGGGGGGCAGGGCAGGGGGAGGGAGCATGTTTATTTCATTATAATAACATTAATTAGAGCTGCAAACATTTGTACTTAAAGTAGAAAACTAGTAGCTGCTTAGCATAGTATCAAAACCATGAGTATTGCAGAACCACAGTATGTAAAACACCAAAATTAATCTGTCAGATTGTTAAACGGAATCAGCATCTTTATCTGTCCCTTGCAATCTTTATAAGTTGCAGCTCTAAAGGACTTTGGTTGGACCACATATGTAGTTTTGCATCCCGTTCTGGTTGCCCCAAATACGGGAGGATGTGGAGGCTTTGGAAAGGATGCAGAGGAGCTTTATCAGAAAGCTGCCGGGATGTATTAGGTACGGGGAGAGGTTGGGTAGATGTAGATTTTTTTTTACTCTGAAGCTTCGGAGGTTGAGGTATAACTAAAAGAAGTATACAAAATTATGAGAGGCATTCTGTAGATATGGTAAACAGTCAGATCCTTTCTCCCAGGGTGGAGATGTTGAACATATCTACAAGGTGAATGGGGGAAGGTTTAATGGAGATGTGTGGGGCAAGTTTTCTACATAGAGAGTAGTGGGGGCTTTAAACGCATTGCCAGGGTTGGTGGTGGTAGCTGATACAATAGTGGCATTTAAGAGGCTTTTAGATGGGCACATGTAAATGCATGGAATAGAGGAATATGGATCTGTACAGGCAGATGAGATCAGTTTAATAGGATGTAGAATAGTGCAGCACAGGAATGGGACCTTCAGCCCACAATGTTTATGCTGAACATGATGCCAAGTTAAAATGATCTCTGCCGGTACATGATCCTTATCACTCTATTCATTGCACTTCCATGTGCCTATCTAAAAGCCTCTTAAACACCACTCTTGCATCTGCCTCCACCACCACCGCTGACAGTGCATTCCAGGCCATCACCACTCTATGTAAAAAAAAAACATGCCCCTCACGTCTCCTTTAAACTTTCCCCCTCTCACCTTATCGGTATGCCCTTTAGCCTTAGACATGTTGATCTTGGGGGAAAAAAAGGTCCTGACTGTCTACCCTATCCATGTTTTCTAGGGCTGCTGCCTGACCCTCTGAGTTACTACAACACTTTGTGTCATTTTTCATGTTAAAGATGCTTACTTTTCTGTGGGCAACAATCTCTGCTCCATTCAGGAACCAGTCCAACTCTCCTGGCAGCATGCAGTCAGCATATAATATAACATCTGGTAATGTATTCCAGAGTCATTACTCTGTGGATGAAGAAAAACTGCTGAACAATTTATCCAACATGTAGATAATTTAAATGCGTGTCCTCTGGTCCTTTCTAATCTATTTACTTGCTGTGGTCTCAAAGTAAACATAACTCTTCAGCTGACAGCAGTTCTCAAACATTGCTGTTTTAATGTATCGATATGAAAACTCATCATGTTCCTGAAATGGCTTCCCTGATATCTAAAACTTCAGTGATCTTCAAAGACTTTGGGGAAAAAACTGCAATCAGATAGTTACAGACTTTCTGCCATTCAACTTCAATGTGCACTGACAGTGTATCAGTGCATTCTACAATCAAATGCTGTGAGAAGAAAATATCCAGCTGAGACTTGGAGCCTGTGAAATCCTCTCTGCAAAAGCAAGCTTTTAAATCTTTTTTTTTAAAGCTTTTTCCAAAGCAATGGCTTTTTCTGCAGTACAGTGGCTCAGCAGGTAGAGCTACTGCCTCAGAGCCAGTAACCTGCGATCAATCCTGACCTGGAGTGCTGTCCGCATGGTGTTTACACGTGCTCCCTGTGATCACGTGGGTTTTCTCCGGGTGCTCTGGTTTCCACCCTCACCCCAAAGATGTGTTTTTTTTTGTAGGTAATTTATCTTCCGTAAATTACTGTTAGTGTGTCTGGAGAGCAGTGGGTGTCTGAAACATGCTGCCAGATGTGGTGGTGGAGGCATATATGATCGTGGCATTTAAAAAGCTTTTGGATAGGTACATGGATATGGAGGGATATGGATCATGTACAGCCAGATGAGATTAGTTAATCTTCACATTATGTTCGTCACAAATATTATGGGCCGAAGAGCCTGTTCCTGCACTGTACTGTTTATGTTCCAATCTCTCAGTTCAACGCCAAGATCCTTCTCCTCTCTGGTTGTCTCTGGCTGGACCTTTCCAAGTGTCTTTTCAATGTTATTACAGGACCTGCCTCGTCTACCTCCTCTGGCAGCTCGTTCCTTATACTCACCACCCCTTAAGTGAAAAAATTGCCCCTCAGTTTCTTATTAAATCTTTCCCTGCTCACCTTAAAACTAGACATTCAACTAGGCTTAAAAAAAAGGGATTCAAAATAACATTAGCAAATTTGCAGATGACACAAAGCTGTGTGGCAGTGTGAACTGTGAGGAGGATGCTATGAGAATACAGGGTGACTTGGACAAGTTGGGGGAGTGGGCAGATGCATGGCAGATGAAGTTTAATGTGGATAAATTTGAGGTTATCCACTTTGGTAGCAAAGACAGGAAGGCTGTTTACTATCTAAATGGCGACAAATTGGGAAAAGGGGAACTACAACGGGGTCTGGGGGTCCTTGTACATCAGTCTATGAAATTATGCATGCAGGCACTGTAGTCAGTGAAGAAAGCGAATGGCATGTTGGCCTTTATAACAAGAGGAATCGAATATAGAAGCAAAGAGATCCTTCTGCAGTTGTACAGAGCCCAAGTGAGACCACACATGGAGTATTGTGTGCAGTTTTGGTCCCCTAATTTGAGGAAGGACATTATTGCTATTGAGGGAGTGCAGCGTAGGTTTACAAGGTTAATAGGATGGCAGGGCTGTCATATGCTGAGAGAATGAAGCAGCTGGGCTTGTACACTCTGTAGTTTAGAAGGATGAGAGGCAATCTCATTGAGGCATATAAGATTGTTAAGGGCTTGGACACGCTAGAGGCAGGAAACATGTTCCCGATGTTGGGGGAGTCCAGAACCAGGGGCCACAGTTTAAAAATAAGGAGTAAGCCATTTAGAACGAAGACGAGGAAACACTTTTTCTCACAGAGTCTGTGGAATTCTCTGCCTCAGAGGGCGATGGAGGCAGGTTCTCTGGATGCTTTCAAGAGAGAGCTAGATAGGGCTCTTAAAAATAGCGGAGTCAGGGGATATGGGGAGAAGGCAGGAACGGGGTACTGATTGGGGATGATCAGCCATGATCACATTGAATGGCGGTGCTGGCTCGAAGGGCCAAATGGCCTACCCCTGCACCTATTGTCTATTGTCTATATCCTCTGGTTCTTAATTCCACTACTCTGGGGTAAAGGACTCTGTGCATTCACCTAAGATAAAATTGAAACAAAATATATTGAAATCACTGATTTCATTTTCCTTTCCAGTGATACTTTGTTTTCAACTATCCAAAAAGTTGAGAATGAAATTGCCAAAGAACTGATTTGCAAAAAATCTGCTGCTCCTTGTTAAAGTCTTAATATAAGTTGCCAGACAACAATATTGTCCACCGGGATAAATCAAAACAACAATTAGAAATTGGTTGCTGCACTGCTGAAATTACTTACAGGCTGAAGCAGTGAAAATCTCACAAAGGGTTGTTCCACATTGATTTTCTTACATGTTCCCTTTGGGGGAAGCTGATTGGAAAGAATGCAATTTGATGGACGAGGAACACCCATCCCACTAAATGCTATCATGACTTAAAAATATATATTCAGGAGATGAAAACCCTAGTTTCCCGAATCTCCACGTAATTTACCCAGGTTTCATTCTGATTAGGAAGGAACTGCAGATGAGGTTTTCTACTGAAGATAGATAGAGAATGTTGGTGTAACTCAGAAGGTCAGGTAGCATCTCTGGAGAAAAGGAATAGGTGATGTTTCGGGTTGGAACCCTTCTTCAGACAGGTTTTGTTGTAATACATCAACACAGAAGACATGGAGGTCAAGAGTAGCTCAGCGTGTCAGCCAGCATCACCAACCATGTTTACTTGAGACGCTGCCTGACCCGCTGGGTTACTCCAACACTTTGTGTCTTTATTATATAAACTAACATCTGCGGTTTCTTGTTTCTAAATCGGCGGCACATTTTCTCTCAGGCTAATAAAACCTGCCAAAAGGAGCACAAAGGAATTCTCAATGCAAATAAGTTTATTTTTGTTACTGCAAGCAAAAGGTGCAAAAGACTGAATGTTACCATTTTAACACTGTAAGTGTCTTTGTGCAAGCATCAATAGAAGACATTGTCCTTTGGTTCCTGATTCCCCTGCTGTGGGTAAAAAGACTACATTCACCCCAATCTATTCCCCTCACGATTTTATACACCTCTATAAGATCACCCTTAAGCCTCCAGCACTCTGAGGAATAAAGTCCTAACCTGCCCAACCTCTCCCGGCAGCTCAGTTCATCTAGTCCTAGCAACATCCTCGTAATTCTTGTGGAAAATGTTTCCTGAGATGCTTTATTTGGCAGTGGCATGATTCCTGCCTCCTGATTGCTAATTCCCTTGTCTCTGTCAGTTTCCCAATCTAACTAACATATACTGCTTAGCAATTGGCTGTCAATTCGAATGGAATCAGCTGGAATTTACAAACAGCGGGTTCATTGATCTGTCTTTTACTTCAATAAAGATACTCATTGATTTGCTGCGCTTGCATTTCCTCTTTAATCTTCAATTTCCCAGAATTTATACGTTCTCTTATCCAATATTTCTTAGCTTTTATAGAAACAGAGATAGACTGAGAGCTTCTTCACACCTTACTTCATATTATTTATTGCCATTTGTGAGTCCCATTTGTGCAGATTTATGTCAAAATACAATTGCATTCACTCACCCAGAGGAAGACAGCTACAATCATATTTGCTTTTAATCTTCGGCATTAACAATGGAGTTTCTAAAACCCAAAATAAAATCACCTTAGGACCTCCATAATCTTAATTTGTTTCTGACAACAGCAATAACATAGCTTAATTTAGTTTAGTTTATTATCATTTGTACCGGGATACAGTGAGAAGGTTTTGCTACTATGCGGTTTTGTTATTATCTAATCGGCAGAAGAATATACATGATAATCAAGCTGCTCACTGTATACAGATACAGGAGAAAGCAATAACGTTGAGTGCAAGATAAAGTCCGATTAAAGATAGTCTGAGGGTCTCCAATGATGGTAAGTCAGGCCCACTCCCTAGTTGTTGATAGGTTGGTTTAGTTACCTGATGACTATCCATGAATCTGGAGGTATGCATTTTTACATTTCTGTATCTCTTGCCTGATGATAGAGGGGAGAAGAAGGAGTGACCAGGGTAAGACTAGTCCTTGATTATGCCGATGGCCTTGCCGAGACAGTGTGAAAATATACCTACAATTTAATGGGATTTTTTCTTTCTTCCCTGCTGTATTCAAAATTCTGTGATCTGCAGTTGCAGAACAATTCAATAAGGAAGAGGAATGAGGGACGTGAGCTGCTATCCAATTGGGAAATGTTTGTCATTCTATGAACAATACGGGATGAGAAGGAAGTTGGCTTGGTTGGTTAGCTTGCAGATGACGGCAACATTGGTAGTATCATGGACAGTAAGAAAGGTTATCTGAGATTACAACATGATATAGATGAACTAGAATGTGGGCCAAGGTATGATGGATGGAATTTAAATTGGACAAGTTCAAAGTATTGCATTTTGGTAAGTTAAACCATGGCAATAATTACATAGTGAGTCCCAGACCCCCGGAGAGTATTCTCGAACAGTGGCCAATGTTTAGAAGTGAATAGTCCCTTGAAAGTCGCAACACAGGTCAGTAGGATGGTGAACAAGCCATTTGATATGCTTGCCTTCATTGGTCATGGTATTGAGTGCAGGAGTTGGGATGTTATGTTACAACTGTACAAGATGTTGATGAGACCAAATTTGGAGTACAGTGTGTACTTCTGGATGCCCAGATACATGTCATTAAGCTGGATGAGTTGGACCGAAGAACATTTTTTCATACTCTATGTACATTTATGACCCTATGAAATAATGCTCCAGTGGTAAAACTCAAATAATCTGCTTTTTACTCACTGGGAGTTTTGATGGTTTAGTATCTGGCTCACCAACTTTGGTTTCCCATGGTCCCATTAAATTCACTCAGGACCCATTTCATATGCTTCCTTCAACTTCACCTGGACCTTGTTCCCACATTTAGTTGTGTTTAATTGATGTGTTTATTATTATCACGTGTACTGAGGTACAAACTGCGTGCTATCCAGTCCAGGTAAAGATTATACATTAATACAATCAAGCCAGCCACAGTGCACAGATAAAGATACAACATTTAGTGCAAGATATAACACTGAAGTACGATAAAGTCCAATTAAAGATAGTTTGAAGGTCGCCAATGAGGTAGATGGCAGGTCAAGACCACACTTGCATGACAACTATTTGAAATAAACTGTTCCTGAATCAGGAGGTGTGCACTTTCAAACTTCTGTGCCTCTTGCCTGATGGGAGAGGGGAAAGAAGAGGGAGTGACTGGATGAGACTGGTCCTTGATTATGCTGGTGGACTTCACAAGGCAATGTGAGGTGGAAATGGTATTTAAACATGTCTCGGCCCTTTCTTTCACCTTCCTTTAAACCGTTCCATGCTCCATTTCCTTTAAACACATCCATTTAAACACAATAGGACCCAATCTATTCCACCCTTTAAACTCATCCATTTCACTGCATCATTTATTAATCAACTACATATTCTCTAAATAAAAGTGAATGAAAAATGTGCGGGAGTAATATTAGTAGTTTAGACTTAATAGATGCAGCACGGAAACAGGCCCTTCGGCCCACCGAGACCCTGTTGACCAGCGATTCACATGCACTAGCACTATCCTACACACTAGGGACAATTTACAACTATTATTAAAGCCAATTAACCTACAAACCTGTACATCTTTGGAGTGTGGGAATCAAACCTAATCAAAGTGTGGGAAGAAACCCGAGCACTCACGTGGTCGCAAGTAGAATGCACAACCTCCATACAGACAGTACCCTTAGTCAGGATCGAACCCTAGCCTCTGACGCTGTAAGGCCATAACTCTTTCATTGCACCACTGTGCCGCCACAGAATATTATTGTATTATTCATTGATCCAGAAAATCTGCCAATAAAGCACCTCTGAGATTGCAAAATTATTTGTGTTTTATTGTGTATCAGTTTTACCACAATGTTGAGAGACAAGAGTATTTAATTGACACTGGAACAATTACATTCTTACTTGCAGCAGCATAACGGGACTGTAAACACAGAACTCATAGATAACATAATAAACATTTAAAAAATCAATGTTTAAAAAAAAATCAAATCTATTGCAAAAAGCCCAAAGTCCTTAGTGCATCCAAGACAGTTAGTGATTTGTTGTATTCAAGAGCCTGATGGTTGTTGGGTAGAAGCTAATCTGGATCCTGGTTGTCATGGTTTTCAGCCTCCTATGCCTCCTTCCTGAGTGAAAGTAGGAGTGAAATGAGAGTGTGGCCAGGGTGGTCTTTGATAATATTTGTTGCCTTGTTGAGGCAGTGCATCCTATAGATCCTTTTGATGGTGGGGAGGTCAGTGCTTGTGATGGACGGCACTGACAGTTATTAAATAAGGTCCATATTGGAACAACACATTTTCAATTTAGATTTATGTAGGACTCACAAGTCTATCAACACAACTGTGTGGATGCACTTCTCAAAGTTGAGCAGGCGTCCGATTGTTAAAAATGTTTCCATCGGATAGGCTGTGGGACCCCAACCGTTTAGTTTAATGAAAACCCTCCACAACACATTCATTGAAACAGCAGGAAATATTTTCTCAAACCATGTAACCATTTAATGTGTTTGGAAAAATCGGTCTCCCCATCTTATCAAAAGAAATAAAATAGCAGCATTCGATTAAGCTACCAAACTGGATAAGTATACCTGACTTACATTTTAAACATATTCAAAAATCTTCCAGTCGTGCTGTTTAAACGGCAGTAAAACATTGCTTTTTTTCCACACATTTGTCTGGCACTGAGTAAGGTAAGGCATCTCCCAGTGTGTGCTCATATTGACTCTTTCCTGTGAATGACTGTCTCCAAGTGTTTACATAACATGACTCCACAGCATTTAACATATTTGAACTTGGATGAGCTTATAGCAATGAATTTGATAACTGGTGTGGTTCTTGCATTTCTTTAAAGGAACAAGGGACAGCACACAAATGGGTGCAATCACTTTGCAGTAATTATGCTATCAAGATCTTCTTTGGTTTATTTTTTCAAAGATGTGCAGGTTTGTCAGTTAATTGGGCTCTATAAGTTGTTCCTAGTGTGTAGGATGGAACTAGTGTACAGCATGGATTCAATAGGCAAAAGAGCCTCTTTCCACGTTGTATCTTTAACCTCGAATAAACAAAGATCCTGGGAATAATAGGATTAATATATGAGGAGCGTTTGAATGCTCTGGCCTGTACTTACTAGAGTTTAGATGGATAATTGAACCCTACTGGATAATGAACGGCCTAGATAGAGTGCATGTGGAGAGGATGTCTCCACTTGTGGGAGAGTCTAGAACCAGAGGGAAGAGCATCAGAATAAAAGAATGTACCTTGAGAATAGAGATGAGGAAGAATTTTAGCCAGAGGGTGGTGAATCTGAAGAATTCATTGCCACAGCCAGCTGTGGAGGTCAAGACATTGGGTATTTTTAAAGCAGAGATATATAGGTTCTTGATTAGTAAAGGGTCACAAGTTACGGGGAGAAGGCAGAATAGAGTTGAGAGAGAAAAATAGATCAGCAATGATTGAATGGCAGAATAAACGATATTGAATGACATAATTCTGCTCCCATGTCTTATAGTTTATGGATAAAATGTATCGCATAAATTTAAGCATTCATCCATCAACATCTATTTAACATATGATAAGATATTTCATTTACTCATTGGATGTTGGCATCATTTACAAGTACAACAGACTATTTTCAACCAAAACATTCCTCAAGAACCACTCATTTCCCATGTTAACATCATGTGACATTCACGCTGTTGAGATTTGAAGGGTAGTACTTTACCCCAGCAATGATAAAGCTCTAACAATAGACATCAGTGTGCTGTGTGACGTGGATGGGAAGATGCAGCTGTGGTATTCCAGTGATGAAAGGTCTGTGTTTCTCAAGAAGGAGGAGGGCTTGGTTTTGAAGATAAAGGTAAAGAATTCTTGGCATGATGTTGCACTGTATTTGAGATTTGCTCAAATTGGCAGTTTTGATCTAGATGGCATTGAGATTCTTGAGTAGTTGATCTATGCTAATCTCTGCACGTTGAAAGCACATCCATCCTATCAACAACTAGGAAGCGAACGTGAGCAACTGTCTACCTCATTGGAGATCCTTGCACTATCTTTAATCGGACTTTACTGAATTTTATCTTGCACAACGTTATTCCATTTATCATGTACATGGTGGGCGACTCAATTGTGCTTACTCTCGGTACCTAGGTACACGTGATAATAAACTAAACTAAACAAAACTATCTTACCATTGAATTGTGTTTTGCAAATGTTAGAAAGGCTACTAGGAGTCAAAAAGCGAGTGTCTCTCTGCAGAGGCTTAACCTTTTGTCTTTCTGTTTAAACCACACTGGTTCTATGGCTGTTCCAATTAAGTCTCTGGTCATTGGTGAAACTAGTGTCCATAGAACCGTATAGCACATGAACAGATCTTCAGCCTGTAATGTCTGTGCTGAAAGTCACAGAGATGAGGAGTCCTCCTCCAAAATCAGTTGAGCCAACAACTCATTCTTGTCAGTGTAGAAGTGGTGGCCATCTTAATGGAACCAGGGAGTGGTGACACTTCCATGTTGTAGTAGATGATGGATGCACTTGTCAATGTGTCAATGGAAGCTCCATCCTTATCTATCAAATCTACGCTTGATGTCAGCTCCACACTGTTTGCTGCTAACAGGGAGTTGAATACTATGTAGTGAGGGGTTGATGCACTACAATCTGGCAAGATAGATGATAATGTTAAGGATTGCCCAGTCCAGAGGGAGAATTGCTGGCTCTATGCAGCACAACCTCTAGTTTCCAATCACGGGCACCAATCTCCTTAGACATGTGTCCCAGCCAGTTGACTCAAACATCTGCCACCCATGGCAGCTTTGTTGTTCGATTGGTCGTCCAGGCCCAAGCTCCACACTGTTGATTGTAGTAGTCCTGAGCACACCCAATAAATTTAGTACACCCAATAAATTTAGTGTAGAGATACAGGGGTGTGGGAGGAAATCGGAGCACTCAAAGGAAACTCACGTGGCCACAGGTTGGATGTGCAAACTCCACATAGACAGCACCCCAGGTCAGGAACAAACACAAATTTGAGGTACAAGCTTCACCAGAAATGGTTTTCGGTGTATTGAGACACCTCCTGATGGCCACAATTTCACCCAGTAACAATGCCCAGTAACAATACCTGGGAAACATAATTTCTATTTTTAATCTGGACATAAAAAATAATGCATAGATGAATCCAATATTGCAGCTTCAATCTCTGGTGAAAATGTCAATGGCATAGCAGCTGTGTTCTCCAGCAAGCAACACTTTCACAAGGCAAGGTAGAAATTGTTAGGTGTCAACCTTGGCTCAGTGGTGTGGTGTTCACACCTCTGAGTCAATATGGTCACAGGCTGAAGCCGTGCTCCTGAGAACTGACGGGATCACATATATTGTCACTGCGTTTGCTGACATTGGTAGTTTGCTGACATTTCACAATTACTGGAATTCTTTAGCACAGTGCAATGTTTCGGTTCATTTTGCAGGTGACGTTCAATGCTTTTGCGTGTAAATGAGGCATATATTGTAAAACAGCCCAAACAATTATATTTTGATTTTTCTCACCAACCACTCCAAATTGAGATTGGCTAATGTTGGCTGCAAGACATCAACGCACAAACTTTCAATGGATGTTTAACACAAAGAGTGCTTACTGTTGAGATCAGTCCTTGTGCAATCCCGACTCGGAATATCAATCCAGTGGGATATTCATTTTGGTTAGGAAACTGAGGAGCAAAACTCCATTAGTAGTTCACTTTATGAACAGCACATTATTGAAGAGCCACCACCTCAAAGTGCCAGAGACCCGAGTCCGATCCTGACCTTGGGTGCTGTCTGTGTGGAGTTTGCACGTTCTCCATGTGACTGCATGGGTTTCCTCCGTTTGCTCCGGTTTCCTCCCACATTCCAAAACTGTGTGGGTTTGTAGGTTACTTGGCCTCTGTAAATTGCCTTGTGTGTGTGGTGAGTGGATGTGAAAGAGAGATAACTAAGAACGAGTATGAATGGGTGATCAATGGCCACCTGGCCTTGGTGGGCAGAAAGGCTTGTTTCTATATACTATCAGTCCATCAATCTATTAATTATTTTGATGTAACATTCTCCTCGACAACAGATAATTTCAAGCTGCTTATCCTTCCCAGGCTTGGAGTAGTCTGTTCCCATGTATACAAGTGATCAAATGCTGGAGTAACTCAATGGTTCACGCAGCATCTCTGGAGAAAACGGATAGGTGACAATTCAGGTTGGGACCCTTCTTCAGACTGAAACGTCCCAATCTGAAACTTCACTGATCCATTTTTTCCAGAGATGTTGCCTGACCCACTGAGTTGCTCCAACACTTAGTATCTATCTTTAGTATAAACCAGCATCTGTGGTTATTTTACATTTTATAGGTAATCAATTCTCTCCTTTTAGGATGTTTAAGTTTGCCTGAACCGTTTTATTTAATAATTTAAATATCACTATTCAAGAAATTGAAATTGATACATTCCCCTCACTTTCATTCCTCTTTGACTTTGTCATCATCAAATGGTGTTCAAGTTTATGCTTCCAGTTTCTCTCTTTTCCATTTAGATCACATTATTTCCTTTCATATGATTGATTGCTTAAGTAGATTTGTTTTGCAGTCTCGAGCCAATATGGAGTTGATATAGGTGTCAGGGGTTTTGGGGAGACGGCAGGAGAATGGGGTTGAGAGGGAAAGATTGATCATCCATGATGGAATGGCAGAGTAGACTTGATGTGCCAAAGAGCCTAATTCTGCTCCTATAACTTATTATATCACAATCTGGTTCTTTTCTCTTTCCAGGCAGCAGATTTGTCTTGCTTTACGGAAGCCAACTCATTGCTCGTGACTGGCTGAATCCGGCCCAGGTATTACTGTACCACCAGCAGAATAGCAGTGGACCGTGGATCATGGAGTTATGTGGATGCCGTCTGATCGACCCTTGTGAACACGAGTGCGACATAGACACAGGTACTCTTATTGACAAGGCCAACCATGCTGATTCTGCCACTTGTATCATGCAATAATAACTTGTGCAATGTATAGAGTTACAATGTAGAACAGAGATCAGTACCGCAGAGCATCAGGCCTTTTGACCACAATATCTGAGCTTACAACTAGGTCCCCTTGCTCCAAGAAAGAGACTATCTATCCTATCTATGCCCCTTATAATTTTAGAAACCTCACACACTCCACTCCAGCCTTTTAAATTCCATGGAGAAATACACCCAGTCTGTATAATAGTAAGATTAAATGAGAACTTACCAGTTTGAAGTTTGATCTGTATTTTATGAGGAGTTACGATGAGGGATTACGTCAAGAAACCGTCCAGCACGCATGCGCGCCATACTTCAAAGCAGCGGTGTGGAATCTCAGGAACAACACAATAATTGAAATAAACATAGTAAAGACAAGGAGAAATAAGTTAACAGTTGATCTCTATAATTGAGGGTGGGAGTGGAGGGCACGTAATCCCTCATCGTAACTCCTCATAAAATACAGATCAAACTTCAAACTGGTAAGTTCTCGTTTAATCTTACTATTTTACTTCGGAGTCACGTGAGTGACTACGTGAAGATTCTAAAGCTCTGTGATTTCAAACCGTGTAACAGTTCATACTTCACTCGCTGCCAAAGTCATCCAAGGGAGGAAGTATGTTATCGTATTCAACCATGAATCTGTTTGTGAAACAATAATGGTATTTGAACAATAACAAAAAGAAAATAATGCTCCCCCGGGCTTAAATTATATGTTTGCAGAGTCTAAAATTCTTTCTGCAAATAAAACAGGTTCTGCTAATGGCTTGTCGTAGAATGTTTGGAATGTTTTCTCCATGGACCACCCCACTGTAGCCAGGATGTGGTCTTATGGCACATCCATCCTTTTAGCTGCCGATGTGGATGCTGCCCTGGTGGAGTGAGATGTATAAACGTCAGTATCCACTCCAGCAGCTCCCAGTACCTGCTTGAGCCATCTGGAGATGGTTTGGCTCGACACCCGACCATTAAGTTTTTTGTAGCTGACCCATAGAGCTTTTTCCCTGGTCTGCTCTGCTTTACCAGCTCCTGAATAATAAATGTGATACGGTCTGGTGCTATAACCATGTTGTCCAGTCTGAGTAAGTGGAGGGACTGGACCCTTTGTGCTGAGACTAGCGCCATCAGCATGACCATTTTCAGGGTTAGCTGTTCCAGGGTGAGATCTGGCTGGTGACCATCCCCTTAGGTATGTCAGGACAACACTGACATCCCAGATCTTGGTGTACCTAGGTCTTGGTGGGTTGGAATTGAAGATCCCTCTCATTAGTTTGATCACCAGCGGTGAGACCCTATGGCCTGGTGTCCTGGTGCCTGTTTTAAGTAGGCTGACAGAGCACTTCTGGCATTATTGATGGCGCTATAACTCAGTCCTTCATTGTGGTGAAGGCCGGCCAGGAACTCCAGTACATTAGTTACGGTGGTTGATGAATATGTTGTCCCTGTTTTCGAGCAGTATGTTTCCCACTTCCTTATGCTCGATAGGTATTGTTTCCTGGTGGACATACGGTGGGACGCTGTCATCGTGTTCATGGTCCTGTTAGATAATCCCAGGCCCAGCAATGGTCTTTTCAGAATCTGCAACCCAGTAGGTTAATTCTGTCATGGCATGGATGACTTATGCCTGACACCGGGTGAATCAATAGGTCTGGACTACTGGGAATGGTCATTGGAGTTTCAATAACCCTGTCAAGGACCAATGGGAACCATGGCTGTGTAGGCCAGTCGGGTATTACCAAAATGCCTGAAGCAGAGTCCAACTGTATTTTGTGTAGTACCCGACTGATGAGGCAGAAGGGGGGAAAGGCATAGAAGAAATAGTTCCCCCAGTCCAGCGCGAATGCATCTATCGCTGCTGCCTCCGGGTCTGGTTCCCAAGCGACATACATTGGTACCTGGTGATTCAGTCGGGATGCAAAGAGATCGATATCTGGTGTGCCATATTGCTTTGTGATTTCAGCAAATACTTTAGGGTTTAACATCCATTCGGTGTTATCATTGAACTTGTGTGACCTGGTGTCTGCCACTGTATTTAGCTTACCTGGTAGGTAAATTGCTGATAGCCAAATATGTCTATCGACACACCATTGCCAGATTATGTTGACCAAATTGTCACATGATATCGATTTTATCCCGCCCATATGGTTAATATAGGCCACCACCGTGGTATTATCAATCTGTAAACGAACATGCAAATGGTGCATATTTGTAGAATATGCTTTTAAACCATAGAACGCACCCAACATTTCCAAATAGTTTATGCCCAGTGTCTGTAGTAGTGATGATTCGAGGTTAGTCCATCTTCCACCTGTGCTGGATATGGTATTGGTTGCTCCACAGCCTTGAGCACTGGCATCTGTTTGTATAGTTAACATTGGGTTATTGATGATGATAGGACTGGAACTATGCCAAATGTTCTCTATCCACCATTGTAACTCTGATATTGCTTCAATGGGTAATTTCATGGTTCGGTCAAAATGACCTGCATGTCGTTTTAACGCTTGCACCTTTGCTCTTTGTAAGTTTTGATAGTGCAAAGGTCCAAATTGTGTAGCTAGAAATGCTGCTACTATTTTGCCAATTACTCTTGCCACTTGTCGGATGGTTGGTAGATTGTTAACCATTAGATTGTTACACGCCTGTGCCAATTCTGCTGATTTCTCTTTTGGCAACGTTATAGACATGTGGACTGAATTAATTGTGAATCCCAGACAGTCCATAGTTGTGGATGGCGTCAACTTAGATTTATCTGGATGTAAGACAAATCCCAAGGTTTCAAACAATTGTTTGGTAGCTAACACAGCTGATTTAGCTAATTCCATGGTTTTGCCTACTATTAAAATATCAGCAAGATATGACATGACAATATGTTTTTGTTTTCTTAATATTGCCAAGGCTGGTTTTAATATCTTGGTAAATAGTCTTGGAGCTGATGTTAACCCATTAGGCAACGCTTTGAACTGCCATGGTTGCCCCATCCAGGTAAATGTTAGGTATCTACGATGATCCTTTTGAATAGGTACTGAATAGTAGGCATATTTTAAATCGATGCTTGCCATAAAGTATCCTTTGGAAATCAGTTGTTTGGCAGTTACAAATGTTTCCATTTTGAAATGTATATACTTAACAAAAGTATTTAATGTAGTTAAGTCAATGATGATGCGACATCCACCATCTTTTTTGTTTTTGGTAAATATATTTGAGACAAATTCCAAAGGTTCATGTTTAGATTTCTCAATGATACCCTTTGTAAGTAACCTCACCAGTTCTGCTTGACCCAGTGGTTTATCTTTTACTGAGAGGGTAAAGGCCCTTTGGGGTGCATGCTGAACTGGTGGCATCTTTTCTTGAATAAATTCAATTTTGTATCCACGAATACTGTTAAGTATATAACTATCATTTGTGATAGTCCTCCATGCTTCCTTGAACAGGTGTAATCTCCCCCCTGTTAGCACAGTTCCCCCACTATCTATGTGCTGGTAAGAACCAGTCCCACCTACCTCCATAGTTATTGGTGTGTTCCTTTCTTCTGTTTCTGACTCTTCGTCTGTCGGGGTGGTGCTGGGTGGGGGTGGCGCATTTTCCATGGGGTCCGCTCTGGGCCCTGTCCTAAAAAAGGCTTCCGGGGATGGTATGCGGACCCCAAGCTTTGACCAGTCCCATGAGGTTGACGTCGACTGGCGGATGCGATGGGGTTGAATGGGTCTGCTCGTTCCGGGGCCTGCCCTCATGAGGCCAAATGCTTTTGATTCCTCCTCTAGGTCTTTGACTTGTTTTGACAAGTCCTTGCCAAATAGCAGGATCTGTGGCACTGAGGCCGGTGTTTTGCACAGTCCTGCAAATTTGGGATTGAGGGCAGGTCTTATTGCTTCCTTGCTGAGGTTATTGATCTCATACTGAGTATTACACAGAGCCAGGGTATCTTGCTGATTGGTAGTCATGTCTACCCCATCCACGTCAGGAGCTTCAGTATGCGCTGCAGTTTCAGTTCTTGGGTTCTGATACCCTGTCCAACGTACCCCCAGATTTGGCTGTTTACGGCGGGTACGTTGAGTGAAACGCAGTTTTCCGGAGGCGAGTAGAGTTCCAACGCCTCATTGACTACCTGTTCTTGCAGAGGTTTAAAGGACAGGAAGTCAATGCTGGCTGCCAGTTTTGGCTGCAATGGCCACCCCGCTCATGGTGTAGCCTCGTAACGGTTTACCACACCCAGCAGCTCTTCCTGTCTGCAATAGTGGAACAAAGCTGGCGGGACTGTTGACCTTGCCACATGCCTACGAACACTGTCAGGCCATGAGAATCATGAAGCGTTTTGAGGCCTCTTTGTTCTTGCATCATTGCATTATTTTGCAAGCAACATCTTCCCAACATCTTCGGCCAGTGATCCCTGTTCTTGACCAGCCCAGCCCTGGTCGCCAATGCTCCCCTCGGCTGAGGGAGAAGCAATGGCCAGTGCGTTGTAGTGCACTGGTGCGGTAGTGCCTGTGCTCCCTTGGTGAGCTTGCCCCAGCTCCCGGAGCAAATCTCGCTGGAGCATTTGCTCCATGAGCCTCTCCATACGGCTCAGGCGGCTGCCTCTGCCGCTCTCGGGCGGCGAGTCTTCCTCTCCGGATTCAACAGAAATTACCAGCTGGTCCGACTTCCTTTTTGCTTTGCCTCCAGTCCGCTGCTGTTGATCAGGCTGTGCTAGCGGTACTGGGCTCGGCTCGGAATCGGTGATTGTGGACCGCAGCGTGTGCGGTCCAGGTGCCGCCGGTCACCCCCCACTGATGGAACGCTCCTGTTCCGTCGGAGTCGAACGGGGAGCGACCTTCTTTCCCTGTTTTGCTTTGTTCATCCTGGGAGTGCACAAAACAGAACAAGGATTTGGAAACCACAATCTCAGAGTAAGTTACTTACCTGAAGTTCCCGTTTTTAAACTTCTAGCGGGAGCGCCTGTACTCCCGTTCGTCGCTGTTGCACTGCATGAACGCTCATGTCGTGCATGCGTGCTGGATGGGTTCTTCACATAGTCACTCATGTGACTCCGAAGTAAAATCTCTCTTTATAACTGTAGCCCTTTGTTCCTGTAATCAAAAAATTGTACACCTTTGCAATTAGACTGCCTATTAATATTTTATTAGATGTTAATTGAGTCTTGGTTAATAGAAAAAGTAGCCTAATCATTGACACTTTCTTTCACTCTGCTGGTCCATAATAAGTGATTTTGTTTAAGGGATATTTTGATAAGGGATATATTTGTACCTTAAACAATTTATGAATTTGTTGCAGATTCAGATTCAGATTCAGATTCAGATTCAATTTTAATTGTCATTGTCAGTGTACAGTACAGAGACAACGAAATGCATTTAGCATCTCCCTTGAAGAGCGACATAGCAAACGATTTGAATAAAAAAAAAAAAATAAGTGTCCGGGGGGGGTGATTGGCAGTCACCGAGGTACGTTGTTTAGTAGAGTGACAGCGGCCGGAAAGAAGCTGTTCCTCGACCTGCTGGTTCGGCAACGGAGAGACCTGTAGCGCCTCCCGGATGGTAGGAGGGTAAACAGTCCATGGTTGGGGTGAGAGCAGTCCTTGGCGATGCTGAGCGCCCTCCGCAGACAGCGCTTGCTTTGGACAGACTCAATGGAGGGGAGCGTGGAACCGGTGATGCGTTGGGCAATTTTCACCACCCTCTGCAATGCCTTCCGGTCGGAGACAGAGCAGTTGCCATACCATACTGTGATGCAGTTGGTAAGGATGCTCTCGATGGTGCAGCGGTAGAAGTTCACCAGGATCTGAGGAGACAGATGGACCTTCTTCAGTCTCCTCAGGAAGAAGAGACGCTGATGAGCCTTCTCGATCAGAGTAGAGGTATTGTGGGTCCAAGAGAGGTCATCGGAGATGTTGACTCCCAGGAACCTGAAGCTAGAAACACGTTCCACCTCCGTCCCGTTAATGTGGATGGGGGTGTGCGTGCCGCCTCTGGACTTCCTGAAGTCTACAATGAGCTCCTTGGTCTTCTTGGAGTTAAGGGCCAGGTTGTTGTCAGCACACCATGCTGCTAAGTGCTGGACCTCCTCCCTGTAGGCCAGCTCATCGTTGTTGCTGATGAGGCCAATCACCGTTGTATCATCTGCATACTTGATGATGGTGTTAGTACCATGTACAGGTGTGCAGTCATAGGTGAAGAGGGAGTAGAGGAAGGGGCTCAGCACACAGCCCTGAGGAACGCCGGTGTTCAGGGTGAGGGTTGAAGAGGTGTGCTTGTCTAACCTCACAGACTGGGGTCTGTTGGTTAGAAAGTCCAGTATCCAGTTGCAGAGGGAGGGGTCGATGCCCAGGTTACCGAGTTTGATGATCAGTTTTGATGGAATAATGGTGTTGAATGCTGAGCTGTAATCGATGAACAGCATTCTTACATAAGTGTCTCTGTTGTCAAGGTGGGAGAGGGCGGAGTGAAGTGCCGTTGAGATGGCATCCTCCGTACTCCTGTTCTTGCGGTAGGCAAACTGATAGGGATCCAGTGTGGGGGGTAGGCAGCTTTTGAGGTGTGCCAGGACCAGCCTCTCAAAGCACTTGGTGATGATGGGGGTAAGTGCAACTGGGCGGAAGTCGTTGAGGCTTGCCACAGTGGAGTGCAACAATCCTTCATAAATACAGATGAGGAAGCTTTGGCATGTATATACTTAATTTGATTAATTCCATATTTCTCAATGAAATTAATGCATAATTGTATATTGCTTCTATTTTGTTTAAGTCTTGAAATATAAAATCGCATTAAAGTGGTTTACCATCTGAATCTGTTGGAAAGAAGCATTGCAAACTTGCTTATCCGCTAAATAATGCAATTCCATGAAAAATTAAGTAGCAGTTTTTCGGCCGCAAGGCTACCTTCAAAGGTTGTCATGTCCAATTGTAACGTTACTTTTCTCATTATTGTAATTATCATTTCATTGACATTCAGAAACGTATAACATTTCATTAGTGTGTAGGAGCAGAATTAGGCCATTAGGCCCCTCAAGTCTACGCTGCCATTATCTATGAAAACAAGTGAATGCCCCATGAATCAGTTGTCCTGAAACTCTCTTAGTACCAATTTTATGATTGCATCAACTGTTGTTTTGTCCAATATTTGATATTTATGTTCTGTTGTAATGCTGAATTGGCTTAGCAACTACATTTTCAAGAAGAGTGAACGTAGAACAGAAAAGCACAGCTCACTCACTGAAACCAATGGTCAAAAAGCTTTGATTGGAAATGGTGTGCATCTTGACATTCCATAGCATGTCAAACTATCCCCAATATTGCTCTGTTTAAGAAGGAAGAAGGGTCTCGACCCGAAACATCACCTATTCCTTCGCTCCATAGATGCTGCCTCACCTGCTGAGTTTCTCCAGCATTTTTGTTTACACCCAATATTACTCTAGTATCATTGCAATGAAGCAAATTTTGTCAGTCAATTAATGGCATGTTACTGGTTAAAACAACAGTTACAAGTGGAAGAAATATATTCCTCCACTGTAGTGGAATGCCTTACCCAATAGATTTTGGATAGCATTCTAACAGATTTGACTTCAATTAATTAGTTGCTTCCTTACAGATTTATTTTGGCACAAACTAAGCCCATCAGTCATATGTCTCTTTGTCTATTGCTTGGATCCACTGCTCCATAGTTTTTCCCTTTGGTTTTACTTTCTAATTTAGATTTTTGGGCCATTCTTTCCTTCTGGTAATAACATAATGATCCCTATAGTAATAACATGTTTGACTTTGACAGGAGTCTGCAGAGCAGGCTGTAAGCAGCTTCTAAATACATTTGGACTCATGCTAAGCTGTGATTTACAATGTCACAGGAAACTTTTTTCTTCCAGCAGAGTTGACAGGGAACAGTGCTGGAGAATGGTGTTGATGACACAGGGCAACAGTCCCAAGTTGCACCCAACTCACACTTGAGCTTGAATGCAGCTTGAATCAAATTTCTTGCATTGAGTTCCAAACCAATAAAATAGCAGGTACAAAGGCAAATGTAAGCCATTTCACCCTTCCAGCCGCAATTATATTTTATTGGCACATGTATGTAGGCACAGTGAGATTCCTTGTTTTTTGCATGCAATCTGGTAAAATCATGCAACAGACCTCACCTAGGCAGTACACAAAGAAATGTCATGTTTCTGTCGTTGACAAAGTTACACAAGGTTCATCAGTCTTCTCACAGCGACATGGCCACAGGCTTCCCACCAGGTCCCCCCTTCATTCTCAGCCAGTTACTGGCATAATGACTGATATCTGTACATATCCCAGACTTTGAAGCATATCAGCACTGACACTGTACTTAATACTGTTTGTGGATGGGACTTAATTTGATTACTTTTCCTTTTATATTTCTCAATGCTTATTTTGCGCACAATATATGACTTTAACTTCTTCATCCATTTTTGTTTGTTTAAATTATTTCAATAATCGTCACACATTAAATGTTAATTGGATCTTTATACTTAGAGGCTCCAATTTAAGCTTTGTGTATCAACGGATGAATGACCTGTTCAAAGACCACTTGTACAGCAGCAACAGCTTATGGCTTGACGTAAGATTGCACAAACTTTTTAAAAAATGCCTGATTTAAACAAAATAAACAAGCTGCTGGAGAAACTCAGTGGGTTGAGTATAATCTGTGGAGATGACATTTCAGGTTGGGATCCATCGGTTTCAGGTTTCAGGTTGGGATCCATCGCGGAAACAACGATGGATCATGATCTACAAATGCAAACCAAATAACCTGTGTGAGATGATGCCACGGAAAATGGGTGTTGATGGTTAGGACTTTGTTAATCATCCCAACTTCCCTCCTTGGATTCAAGATTTCTCTCAATAGCCATTTCTTTAATTGCACCTCACTCCTTTTCCTTGCATTATTTTTGTTTGATTGTGGCTCAGCATTGTATATTCCGACATCTTGAGGTCAGTAGCAGGAGGCAGCTGTGCTGTGAAAGGTATCTTTTATGTTGGATCAATTGAGCTGAACTAACACTAATAGTATTGTTGAAGCCACTTTCTTTAAACAAGAATACATATTTATTTCCAGTAGGCTATAAATGACCTATTAGCGCACCCTTGTTTAAAGAAAGTGATTTCAACAACATTACCTGTACTAGTTCAGCTCACTCTGGGCGGCGCATTTGCTGCCTCATAGAGACAGTCACCCGGGTTTGATCTTGATTACAGATGCTGACTATGTGGAGTTTGCACTCCATTTGGCCTGTCCAACCCCACATTTGACCTATATCCTTCTAAACTTATCCTATCCACGTACCTGGCCAAATGTCTTTTAAATGATGATCACATCACAATGAGCTACCATGAGCATCTTGGCTTGAAAATAACAAAACATTGCTCTGAATAGAAACCAACAGTTAATTGGCCTCAGTAAATTGTAAGGAATGGATGAGAATGTGTGATAACATAGAACTAGTGTGAATGGGAGATCTATGGTCGGCATGGACTCGGTAGGCCAAGGGGCCTGATTCCATGCTGTGTCTCTGAACCAGAAAGTGTGGATCTGAAATATAGCATTCCTCAGCAAATAGATTTGCCAACAGTGGTGTGGAACAAAATAAATATTGGTGCAAAAGGTGGTGTCTGGAAGATCCTTGATGAAGAATTCTTATAGCTGAACCAAATGTGGAGTTAATAGATAAATGCATCCATTGCCAGGAGCTGACTGGTATATAATCGTATTACCATCTGTGTTGAATCCTTTATGGGAGTTAAGAGCATTTGTCTTGTCACATACTACAGGAAGTCTAGTAAACACTGACAAATGAATAGACTAAACCAATAAAAAGTTAAACATGCTACCCTTGTCAAATATAGTGGAGGCACAATTGGTCTGATTCAGTAGGCACCGTATCATTATTAATAGATTGCCGTTGTTGAACTGGAAGTGGTTTGGCGTCAGGAGGTCTGTCCAAGAGAGGCAGTGTGAATCTAATGGGAGTTGAGTGCTGGTAGACTTATTAATAGCACTAATAATAGTGCACGCTTCCGTGAGCAGTTGTAATTTCAGCTGAATCCTTAAAAGTTTCGCTTGTGGAAGAATTCTGTCAAGCGAAGAATAGTCTCACCATGAACTTTCTCAATATTAAATGGACCCATATTGAGATAGGATGGATCCATGTTTGACAGCAATTTGATCACTTTGTTTTACACCCGGTTAGCTGATTATTAATCCATTGGATGTCAACCCAGATTTCTGAACTAGAGCACCTTAGATTCGCCTGGACTGTTTGCAGCACTTTGTAAACCTTTGAATCAGAGGTCTTTTATTTTGGTGTGATATTTAGTAATGTGTGCTTGCAAGGCCAATATTTATTGCCCAAATCTAATTACTCTTGAGAGAGTAGTGGTGAGTGATAGGTGAGTGATAACCAGAGAGTGGTCCTGACCTACCCTCTACCACATTGGAGACCCCTGAACTATCTGTAATTGGACTTCACTGGACTTTATCTTGCACTAAACGTTATTCCATTATCCCGTGTCTGAACACTGAGGACAGTTTGATTATAATCATGTATAGTTATTTCACTGATTGGATACCATGCAACAAAAAAGCTTTTCACTGTACCTCGGTACACATGCAATAATAAACTAAACTAAACTACAATCCTTTGGGAGCGGAACCTCTCCTACAGTGATCTTTGCTGGGATGTTTTGAGATTTAAATCCAGTTTACAAAAAATGCAAAGTGCTGGAACTACTCAGTGGCTGGTCAGGCAGCATCTAAAATATTAAAAACAGATTGAACGACTGTTTATGTATAGATTGGGATCCCTTGAACATATGATATATTATTTGCAAACTTTGCATTGTGACATACAAGCATATGAAAATTAAGGGCTCAAAAGTGTTTCATTAAATCTGCCCCATTCCATAATAGCATAAGTATCATAATTTTGACTCAGTATTTACCACAACCACAAAGCTTTGGATGAAAGATCATTGACTCAGTTTTTCTCTCCATCGATGCTGCCTGACCTTCTGAGTATTTCCAGCTTTTTCTGCTTTTGTTTTAGATTTTCACCATCTGCAGTTTTCTTCACACCGTTATATAGCAGTGGAGTTATATGTCAAAATAATAGCTTGCTCTGGAGAGAGGGATATTGACTGAGGAAGTATTTTTAAACCATTAGATGTATTTAGTAAACACATATGGATTTAGAAATTTGCAGAACATCATTATGCTGCTCTCTCTTTAAAACATCTATTACGCAGTCGATAGTTGGCAGGACATTCATAAACTTTAGCATGGAAATCAATAATTTATCTGTTGTGGTGTAATGAATGGAGAGATGTCTTTGCTTTTTTGTTATCTATTTTAAAGTTTCAATACAGCTGATATGTTTCTCTTTATTAAACTGTATACTTGTAACAGGGAAGCTGCTTCTGTGTACACTGATCTTCCATCCTTTTTTTCTTAATTTCCCTTTATCTTTCTTTGTTCCTCTCCCCTTCCCTCTATATCCCTCCCTCAATCCTTTTGTCGCACATCTTCTATTTTTATTAACTCTGGCCTTTATCCAACCATTTGCCCTTCAAAAATTGCCCTGCCCCCCCCCCCCCCCCCCCCCCCCCCCCCCCCCCCCCCCCCCCCCCCACCCCACGCGCCTGTGGTCGCCAATTACCTGCCACAATTTGCCTTCCCCTCCTCTCTTCCAGCTTTTTTGCTCTGCCTACAATTAGTCTGAAGAAGGGTCCTGACCCAAATGTCACATATCCGTCTCCCCCAGAGATGCTGCCTCACCTGCTGAGTTACTCCAGGACTTTGTGTCTTTATTTGTAACCCGGCATCTGCAGTTGCTTGTGTCTTTCTTAATAAAATCAGGCAAATAGAATTAGTTGAGATAGGCATAAAGGTCGGATGTGATGGGCTGAAGGGTTTCATTGCAGTACAATCTCTGACTCCATGAGAGAGCAATTTCCTGAAGCAATAACATTGTTTATCTCTCACTGGTTGCTACCTGACTTGCTGAGTTAATCCAGCACAGTGTATTGCCGTGTAAACCAGGATCAGTAGTTCCTTGTTTCTCCATCTATCACTTGCCAGGCTTTGTATCAACCCACCTCTCCTTTCCAGCTTTCTCTCCCCCGATATAACAAGAAGAGTCCCTGTGCAGTCCCACCATTGATGCTGCCTGACTTGTTCAGTTCTTCCGGCACTTTGTGTTTTGCTTGAGTGAAGATGCACATCTCAGTTTGGACAGACTACATATTAAAGCTTTTGAAAGTCACAACTATAAATAAACAAATAGAAGCAGTGCTAATTTGCAATGGATAAATGAGGACTCCTATTACTTTGATAGCTGGAATCCCATCTACTAACAACATGTAATTGATAAACAAAATGTGTTTTGATTATGATATGTATATGCTTCTAATTAAAATATTATTTAAAAAAAGAAAGCCACAACTGTGTAACTAGTTTATTGAAGAACCCACAACAACCCAATAAGCGTGTGCTTCCAATTCAGTTTTAAGCAACATTACACGTCTTATGGGAAATCAGAATAAAACGCATTCGTGTTGAAAGAATTAGAGAAACAACTGGAGTTGCTGGTCGCACAGTAACACTGTGGTAGAGCTGCTGCCTCACAGCGCCAGAGACCCGGGTTAGATTCTGACCACAGGTGTTGTAAGTGTACATTCTCCCTGTGACCGCATGAAATTTCTCTGGGTGTTCCAGTTTCCTCCCACATTCCAAAGACATGCAAGTTTGTAGTTTAATTGGCTAGTGTATGGGCGATTGATGATCGGCGTGGACTGAGTGGGCCGAAATGCCTATTTCTTTACTGTATCGCTAAACTAATCACTAAACTAAAATTTAAAGTATTTGTCAGAAACGTAGACACAGGATATAAACTTTAGTGTGTCAACTTTTTAAAGTTTTATTTTCTACTCCTGTGCTGTGTCCACTAATCAGCTATTGGTCATTGGAACCATCAGTCCGGTCTTTCATGGATCATGTCAGGAAGAGGTTCTAACAAGTGTAAATGGACATGAAATAGAAAATGTTCGTGGTTGCAGCTGATTCCTTTGCTAGTTCTTATCAAAAGCCAATTTAACATCATTAAACTCCTTTTCTGCCTCTTCTCCCTCTGCCCACTTTATCTGAGGAAAAAATATTTTTATGGCTTACTTTCATCTGTTTTGCCCTGGTCCAGAAAACATTACTTTTAATGTAGATAATTTGAGGTAGCAGAGTAATTTTCTGTAGAAGCAGTCATCAAATTAAACAAGAAAACATATCTTGCCACACAAAATTGAAACCTTTTCCCTGTAGACTGTATTTCTGTAATTTAATGGCTGCAGCTTATCAATTTGATAAGGTTATCCACTGAACTATATTCAGCAAGCTTCATACCGTGATTCTAAATGGGATGTGTTTTCAATTTTATCTTGATATTGGCTTGTCAAATCGAAGGTGCTAATAATGGGTATATTTACCTGAAGAAAAGAAAAATGACAGTATTTGTTCTGCAATTTCGTAAATTATCATTTATTTTTGGTTGGTTATCACAAAAGGAACAAGCATCAAATGTAAGGTGCACAAAAATGCTGGAGAAACTCAGCGGGTGCAGCAGCATCTATGGAGCGAAGGAAATAGGTAACGTTTCGGGCCAAAACCCTTCTTCAGACTGAGCGTCAAATGTATGTTGGGATAATCAAGGGTTGGCTCCAGAGCTTGCTCATTACATGGAAGAAATTATCCAGGTGCAGGAAACCACCAACATTTTGACTTGTTTAAGGCAAGATACAAACATCCAGTCAAATTTAATGTAGATATCAAAATCTCCAGGCTGGAATAGATTATGTTTTGTTGTGAGCTTAAGAACAGAGAACTAACTAGTTCCTTGTCTCTAGGCATGAAGAAAGAGGGATCACCAAGATACCCTGCAAAATTAGTCAATAGCAAGGACTTAGATCCACAACTAAGTAAAACGGTAAAGCGTTTCAATGTACCCCAGTACTCATGAGAATAAACTAAACCAAACTCAACTCACCAAAGAAGCACCAACATAAGGACATATACCTTATCATCAGCTGAGCCACAATGCTGCATGGAAGACGGAGAAAAAAGGCCCACTGTCCATTTCCCTCCATAGATCTACCAATCTACTGACTACCAATCGGTGGTAGCCAGTGGCATCTTCTTTGCTGCCGCGTGCAGGGGCAGCAGGGCGAAGGCCTCGGATGCCAATAGGATCAGCAAACTCATCAGGAAGGCTGGCTCCATACTGGGGGCGGTGTTGGATTCATGGGAGGTGATCTTGGATGGGAGGATGCTCCTCAAACTGTGGACAACACAGCTCCCTCCCTCCATGACATACTGGCCAACCTGAGGAGTACATTCAGCAACAGACTGGTTCCACCAAGATGCATGACAGAATGCCCCAGGAGATCCTTCTTCCCTGTGGTTATCAAACCGTACAACTTCTCCTCCTTCTGTTGTGGGATAGAGCGAGACTGACTCACCGCCCCCCCCCACCTCCCACCTCCCAATCTTTGCGCATCCCCAATACTTTCCACTTGTCACTTTAATTTTTGCCATAGAGGGAGTACAGAGAAGGTCCGCCAGACTGATTCCTAGGATGGCAGGACTTTCATATGAATAAAGACTGGATAGACTTGGCTTGTACTCGCTAGAATTTAGATGATTGTGGGGGGTTCTTATTGAAACTTACAAAATTCTTAAGGGTTGGACAGGCTAGATGCAGGAAAATTGTTCCCGATGTTGGGGAAGTCCAAAACAAGGGGTAACAGTTTAAGGATAAGGGGGAAATCTTTTAGGACCGAGATGAGAAAAACATTTTTCACACAGAGAGTGGTGAATCTCTGGAATTCTCTGCCACAAAAGGTAGTTGAGGCCAGTTCATTGGCTATATTTAAGAGGGAGTTAGATGGGGCCCCTGTGGCTGTGGAGAGAAGGCAGGTACAGGATACTAAGTTGGATGATCAGCCATGATCATATTGAATGGTGATGCAGGCTCGAAGGGCCGAATGCCTACTCCTACACCTATTTTCTATGTTTCTATGTTTATGTTCCATGTATTTTGTATTTTTATGACTGTTGCCAGATCAATTTCCCTCCTAGGATAAATAATGTTCGATTGTACTGTGTCGTATCGTATGCTACCTGATTCATTGAGTTCCTCGGGTTGTTTTAGTATTTAGACTGAAAGAGTAGAAGCAGGCTCTTCATCCCACCGATTCCCTGCCAACCAGAGATCACCCCATACACTAGCACTATCCAACACACTAAAGCCAATTTACAATTTACAGAGGCCACTTAACCTACAGACTGCACATCTTTGGAGTGTGGGAGGAAACTGAAGCAACTGGAGAAAACCCATGTTGTCACAAAAAGAACGTACAATATACATCACTCATTATCAGGATCGAACCGGGTCTCTGGTGCTGTGAGGCAGCAACTCCATCCGCTGTGTCACTGTGCCGTCCTCTGGTTTTTCTCCTTTTGCGCTCAAGATTCCAGCATCTGCAATCCCTTGTGCCTTCATTTTCCTCAGGCGATGCTCATTGCCAATGATAAAACGTGCCAGCATTTTTCTTTCCCATTCAAAGCATTTCTGTTGCAGAGTTCCCCACCATCAACATCAGTGAGATCACTAATGACTGGGAAACTTAACTGGACTGGTCTTATGAACCGTTTTAGGCAGTCTCACATGATCGAAGATACCTTGCTTCCAACTCTGGTGTTCATGGTTCTGAGGCAGTGGATAAGGTCAAGTTGAGAACCTACATCATCTCCACAGAAATAGTTGGAGGTTGCTGAGTGGTCCTACGTAATTCTGATCCATAGGTATGAGATTCTCAATATTATCCTTAACGTTCCTTCTCTATTTTGGGTAGAGCTTGACCAGAGATTCCTGGGTGTCTGTGAGAATATTGCATTTCATCAAAGGAGGTTTTGAGCATGTCCTTGAGATTTTTTTCTTTGGACTGTCATCTCTTCCGTTGACAGAGCTCAGTATCTGTTTCAGGAATGTGGTGCCAGGCTTACAAACAGTGTGGCCTGTCCATCTTGACCAATTTGAACTATGGCCTCAATTCTATGGATATTGACTAACAAACCTGTGAAGACTATTGGAAATGTGCAATAATCATTGGGCTTTGTGAGTAATGTCCGCATCTGGTGAATGATTAATATCTTGGCCTATTACTTTTAAGCACAATGAATGGGGAATGATGGAAAGAGCTAGCAATTAATTTAATTGGAAATCTCCCTTAAGAATAAAAATCCCAGTGTGGGGAGTTGCTGGGTTAACCTTGCAGGAGTTACTTCGAGCATAATGAGACCAGCATATGGAAAAAGTAGAAGCAAAAGGTATTTAAAAAAAATTGCACCTCTGCAGCACTTATGTGTTTGATGGAACAAACAAAATTTCCAATTGACAGACCTGATGGAAGTATGTAAAATTATGAGCGGCATAGATAGGGTAAAAAGTCAAAACCCTTTTCCGTGGGCGGAAATGCTAAAGACTTCAAGGAGAGGGGTAAAGTTTAAAGGAGACATAAGGAATAATTGATACTAATGGTACAGATGTAGCTGCAGCAAAGCTAAACACTGGAGAGAAAGACTTTGAAGTTATGTTGATAAGGCATGTGGAAACATGCTGGTGATGAGCAGATACTTGAGCTCAGGACTATTGGGCATATCTGCCATTGGCATTCTGGAGTAATCCATGTAATGCAAAATACTGTGCCTTTGCATTCTTTCAAGATGCCATCAGGACATCTTTTACTGCTCCTTATAAACAGCGGTTCCAGTTGTTTAAAAAAAAATACAATGAGCTGGAGAATCTCAGTGGGTCAGGCAGCATTATTGGAGAACATGGATAGGTGACTTTTCCGGTTAGGATCTTTGAATGCCGTGATGCGCTTTCTATGACAGAGCTTCACATTAATATAGATTTCCTTTTTCTACTCAGAATATTCACACTCAATCTCCTGAGTACATGGATAGGTGATGTTTCATGTCAGGACCTTCTTCAGACATTAGTCTGAAGAAGGGAGCTGACCTATTCAGTCGAAAAAAAAGTGATATATATATATTTATTAAACTATCTTTGTGTTAACTGTTTTGGCGGGTTTTTGAGATTTAGATTAGTTTAGTGGAGACAAGTCATAAGATCATACGTAGGCAGCAGAAACTGGAGCCTCAGCGACAGCAGGAATGTCGGTGGCAGTGGGGCCTCGCGATTGACCCGTGATCACTTGTCGATGAGCGTGAGGGGGAGGGGAAGACAATAGGGACCCGGCATTGGGGAACCGCCGTGAAAAACAAAGGGGACCTGGTGTGTGGGAGGGGGGACACACAAGTTTTAATCCTCTGCCCAGGTGATAAGCCTTCCTTCGTTTGTTTGTCTGGTCGTCCATTCCGTTTAAGGCGCTGTCTTTTTTTTTTTCTCACTTTTAATTTAATTAAAATTTCAAGTTTTGATGTTGTGTGTTGCGACTGTTGGCAGACCAATTTTCCTCCAGGGATGAATGAAGTTTTATCGTATCATATCATATCATAAGAAGGGTCTTGAGGTGAATTGTCCCTTATCTTTAAGAGCCCTACCTAGCTCTCTCTTGAAAGTATCCAGAGAACCGGCCTCCACCACCCTCTGAGGCAGAGAATTCCACAGACTCACAACTCTCTGTGTGAAAAAGTGTTTCCTCATCTCCATTCTAAACGACTTATTCTTAAACGGTGGCCCCTAGTTCTGGACTACCCCAACATCGGGAAAATGTTTCCTGTCTCTAGCATATCCAAATCCTTAATAATCTTATGTTTCAATAAGATTCCCTCTCATCCTTCTAAATTTCAGAGTATACAAGCCCAGCCGATCCATTCTCCCTGCATATGACAGCCCCATCATCCCGGAATTAACCTTCTGAACCTACGCTGCACTCCCTCAATAGCAAGAATGTCTTTCCTCAAATTTGGAGACCAAAACTGCACACAATACTCCAGGTGTGGTCTCACTAGGGCCCTGTACAACTACAGAACTCTTTGATCGCATACTCAACTCCTCTTGTTATGAAGGCCAAAATGCCATTCGCTTTATTCACTGCCTGCTGCACCTACATACTTACTTCCATTGACTGATGAACAAGGACCCCCAGACCCCATAAGTTCGCCTTTTCCCAACTTAACACCATTTAGATAATAAATTACCTTCCTGTTTTTGCTACCAAATTGGATGACCTCACATTTATCCACATTAAACTGCATCTGCCATGCATCTGCTCACTCACCCAACCTGTCCAAGTCACCCTGCATTCTCATAGCATCCTCCTCACAGTTCACACTGCCACCCAGCTTTATGTCATCTGCAAATTTGCTAATGTTACTTGTAATCCCTTCTTGGAGTGAACTACATTTTGTAAAAAAGCTTCCAGTATCCTTAAAGATATCTGAAAAGATAGTGTATATTGTACTTGATTTTGGCTTGCTTGTATTTCTGCATGGTATTATCTGATTTGCTTGAAAGCATGCAGAACAAAGCTTTTCACTATACCTTGGTACACATGACGATAATAAATTTAAAACTAAACCTATAAGATTAAGTTATAGGTAATGCTGAACTGGGGGTTTAACATAGATCATATCATAATGCGAGAGGGATTGTTATAGCTATATTAATAATTCCTTGGTTTTCTTTTATTGCAATCCATAAAGATGCGATAATTTAACCTCAAATATGCTTATCAAAAGAAGAATTAAAAGTACTTTTAGCGTTTGCAAGTAAATCCATTCAATTTCTGTATTAATACCAGCGCTTGACACTTTCTTTAAAGAGAAAACGTGCTGTCAATTTATTTAACAGATTTTGAATTGAACCCAGAAAAGCTTTTTTAATTTAAAAGGGAAAGAGGATTTAATTATAATGAACATTTAGAGTGTAAACAGCATTAATGTAATTATTTCGTTTTCCATGTGGGATAAGTGTCTTTCTTGCACTTGTTCTAAAGCAACAGCTGCTCTGCTTCGAAGCTCTACAGACCCTGTAATTGGGTTGGCTGTCATTAGCTTGGTTGCTTAAGTTGTTTTCCGCTCTTTACAAATTAATGGCACATTTTCTGTTCTGAGCTTTGATGGGCAATTGTTGCTGTCTTGAAATGGAACAGCCATCCATCTCCTTTGCACTCAATGTAATGCAAAGGTTCACCTTTAAAAAGTAATGCTGTTTTTTTTTCCCAAAGATCATTTATTTTTCCATTTTAATTTTGCTATTAAAAAGATTGATGAGCATGTTTTATTAAGTGAATGTTGCAAGGAGTAGGCCTCACCATGCTTCTGCTCGGAAAAATAGAGTGCTTTGTTGAAATCGCTAATCACAGTAAATCTTTAGTTCCCTGGATTAGGTGTGCTTTGTTCTCCAACGTGTGCTTGTGTTAAGCAGCAGATAAATAAACAAAGGTCAATAGTGTACACGTGTAAAAACACATACCTCTCTACCTGTCCCACTGAATTACTCTAGCATTTTGTGTCTCTCCTCAAGATTCAGGGACAGTTACTTCCCAGCTGTTATCAGGCAACTGAACCATCATATCACCAACTAGGGAGCATTCTTGAGCTACCCTCTACCTCATTGGAAACACTCGGACCATCTTTAATCAGGCTTTACTGGATCTAATCTTACACTAAACTTTATTCCTTTTATCCTGTACCTACACGCTATTGATAGTTTGATTGTAATCATGTAAAGTCTTACCACTGACTGAATAGCATGTAACAAAAAAAGCTTTTCACACATGATACGAAATTAAGCTAATCGTATAAATTACCAATGTGCAATGTAAGTTTCTAGACTACGTGTAGATAATAATGTTGCAGTGCTGTTGGGGATTGATAGGGGGTGGGGGAATGTGATTTTGGTTTGGTGGACTAATGGGCGTGTCCCACTTAGGCGACTTTATAGGCGACTGCAGGAGACTATGCAGTCGTCACATGGTCGCCACATGTTGCCTGGGAGTCGCCTTCATGGCCATGAGGAGTTCCCACATTCTGGGAACTATTCGGGGCCTCATTAAGGTCACCGCAAATTTTTCAACATGTTGAAAAATTAACGGCGACCAGAATGAGGGCGCCATGGAGAGTAGCGAGAATTCTCGTGCCGTAGGTGGGTTGTCAGGAGGTCGAAGGTTCTCGTAAGTTATAGCCGGTGCAGACCAGTGAATTTCATTGGCTCATTGGGGGGAAAAAAACGTAAGCAGTATTTTTCAGAACCAAGGATAACCAACCGGTAATGTTAAATGTCCGTCGAGCTTCGCAGCCGTGTATCTCTGGCTTCTTAAAAGTTGTCTCCACTCCTTCTCCCTCCTACTCTCCCCCCCCCCTCTCTTTTAAAGGACTTCACCTACACTATGCTTTAGCCGTCTTAATTACAGCGCCAACCTTCCTGTTCATCGTGGTGTGTATCTGTATTACCTTGGCTTTGCACCATGTAAATTTCACTCAGACAGCGCTCCCCACACTTGCCCTGCCCCCCGCCTGCATAAGCGGGCTAGTGAAGGAAGCTGTGTGTGTGTGTGTGTGAGTTCCACTCTGACAGTCGCGGTTCCAGTTGCCGGTTTTTCAGGCGATCGCTTAAGTAGGACAGGCCCATAAGGAGAGGTTAGTGCGAGGTGAATTACAAATAAGGAGCAGGAACATCGTCATAGATTTATGCTTGTGGAGTTTCTTATAAAGCAGTTTTAAATAATAAGAAAATAATCTGTGATGTTTGGTGGATTGGGGGGGGTGGGAGGCCCGTTGCTCCTCCCATGCAGCAGGTGGCGCTGCATAGGACAAAGGGAGATGTCTTGTATATAGTTTAGTTTATTGTGTGTGTGTGTAGATTCTGTGTGCGCAGATTTTGTGTGCGCAGCCATTTGGAGTTGTCTTGTTGCCAGCATTGATGCGAGCTGAGTTTTATTTTGAGAGTATGGCAATTATGACTGACCCGAGGAAGATGGCTCTCTTGTGTTCGTCGATGTCTCCAGAAACATTTGCACTGCTTCAAAATTTACTTACAGAAGAAGTAACTGAAGCCTCATAGGCTGTAATCACACCGGCTTTGCAGCTGCATTTTGTAGAAAGTCAAAATTTCCTCGCAGCTTGCTTTGGTTTCTTCCGCAACAGGGAAGGGCAATCGATTCCTGAATTTCTTGCCGAACTTCGCACCAAGGCAAAGACGTGATTTTAAAACTCAACGCTGCAAAAAATGCCAAGACAATGCGTTGCGGGATAGACTGGTCATGGGCTGCAGGCACGCCTTCATCCAGCAGGCGATTCTCAAGGAATCGGACGCCTCATTAAAGAATGTGCTGCAGTGTGCTAAGATGGCCATGCTGTTGAGTAAAGAACTGCACAAAGTGGCCGGCGAAACAGCGTCAAAGTTCCATCAGGAGGTGCATACAGTTCGTCTGACTCGTCCGCAACGCCAGAAACCAGTTGATCAACCAAGAGCAAATCCGGAGAAGGTGGGACAGTTTCAGAAGAGCCGCTCTCCTGTGGGGGGAGTATCGAAACCCTGTTACCGGTGCGGCTCAACTGCTCATCATCACCGTGAGTGCCCGTATATCAAGTCCGTTTGTTATGCCTGTTACCGAAAAGGTAATCTGCAGACAGTGTATCAATCCTTAGTAAAGCGGAGAAAGGGCAAGAAAGCGCAAAACACAGTCGACCAAATCACGGAGACTATTTCTATTGAAGTGCTCGGTGTGTTCACGATCATCGACAAGCCGAGGATTTTGCTGCCGGTCTCGAACGTCGATCTACAATTCCAGGTGGACACTGGGTGCAGCTGTGTCGCTAGTGGGTCAGGACATCTGGGAGAGGATCGGTTCGCCGAAACTGAAACCGGACAACATCCGCCTTTTCAGATACGGACGACAGCCCATTCCCACGAAAAGGCAAATGCACTGTCGCTGTTTCCTGTAATGTACTGTACTAGTTTCACATGTTGAGTTTCATTTTCTGTAACTCGTTTTCACCTAACCCACAGCTAACAATGGCTTGTTTCCTTTATCATCGTTACTTTTGCATATATCTTTCATTCATTAGTTCGATATTTCTCTATATCATCGTCTATTTCTCTCGTTTCTCTTTCCCCTAACTCGCAGGCTGCCAAAGGGTCTTGACCCGATACATCACCTTTTCCTTTTCTCCTGAGATGCTGTCTGACCTGCTGAGTTACTCCAGAATTTTGTGTCTGTCTTCAACTAACTTCATTGTTTGGAGTAACAAAACAAAAGTGCAATATTAGTTTTGTTTTTTTAAGTTTAGTTTAGAGAAACAGTGCAAAAACAGGCCCTTCGGCCCACCGGGTCCATGTCGACCAGCGATCCCTGCACATTAACACCATCCTACACCCACTAGGGACAATTTTTACATTTACCAAGCCAATTAACCTTCAAACCTGTACGTCTTTGGAGTGTAGGAGAAAACCGAAGATCTCGGGGGAAAACCCACGCAGGTCAATGGGAGAACATACTAGCTCCATACAGACAGAACCCGTAGTTGGGATCGAACCCGAGTCTCCGGCGCTGCATTCGCTGTAAGGCAGCAACTCTACCTCTGTGCCACCGTGACCGCCCTAATCAATTTGGAATGCATTGATTACGTTTTATGCAAAGTCATCAAAAAATGACAATTTGATCTTTTTGTTCACTGAACTGTTTATACAGTGGCACAGTGGTGCAGTGACAGAGTATCTGCCTCATAGCACCTGAGAACCGGGTACAAACTTGAATATGGGCGCTATCTCTAGGGAGTTTGCACGTTCTCCCTTTGATCATGTGGATTTTCTGCTGGTGCTCCGGTTTCCTCCCAAATTCTAAAAACGTCAGTTTGTAGGTTTATTGGCTTCTGTAAATTGACCCTGGTGAGTAGGATAGAACTGGTCTACGGGTGCTTGCTGGTCTGCATGGATATGGTGGGCAGAAGGTCCTGTTTGTATTGTATTCTTGTATTCAAATTTTATTGTCGTTGCCTCACTTTGAGACAACGAAATGAATTTCCCGTACAGCAGTATCGTTAAAAAAAATCACAAGAAAAATAATAAAAATAAATAATAAATAAATAATAAAACATATTAAAAAATAAAATTGAAATTGAATTAAAAATTTAACAAAAGCACAAACACAAAAAGTCCACAACACAACATAACATAAATGGCACCCAGGTGAGGACGGCACCATAGTCCAGCCAGCCTCCCCTCCGTGTCCATCCCGTGGTCTGGGCCTTCCGAGCACCCGCAGTCGCTGCTCCGGGTGGCCCAATGTTCAGGCCCTCACGCCGGGTGGTGGAACGCTGACTAGCCCCGACGGTGAGCATCCTCCTCCTCAGCGGCCCGGACCTTCTGATCAGCCGCCTCCCGCAGCCGGAGTCTGCAGCTCCCGAGCCCGCAGGTCGAGCCGGGCAGAGTCGCAGGACCCCGCGTTGTTAGTCAGCGCTGCCCGCGTTGGGAGCTCCGCAAACCGCAGCTCCTTGATGTTGGTGCAGCAGGTCCAGCACTCCGGGCTCCAGACGGCGATCCCCGGTAAGGCATCGCCAGCCCCGCGATGTTCCAGCGCTGTCCCGCCGCTGCTGGAGCTCCGGTCGATCCCGGCAGGAAAGGCCGCGCCAATCCAGGTAGGTAGGCCGCTGTGGGGGGGGGGGGGGGAGGACGCGACTCGAATAATAGTCGCGTCCTCACCAGGAAGCGGCTGAAGGACGGTATCCCCCGCACCGTGCCCTCTTCCCCCACATAAAAACACAAAAAAACACAAAAAAATACACTTTTAACATAACAAAATAAACAAAAAAACAAAAAGATACCGGGCTGTAGGTGGAGGCTGCTGGCACCAGCGCCACCGGAAGTACAAGTTTCCACATTGTATCACTAAAACAACTAAAACTAATAACTGCAGGCAAAGAATAGAAACATAGAAACATAGAAAGTAGGTGCAGGAGTAGGCCATTCGGCCCTTCGAGCCTGCACCGCCATTTAATATGATCATGGCTGATGAATGATAAAGAACTGCATCTTTGAAGTCTATCCCAAGTTTTTTTTTAATTTTAAACCTAATTAGAAGTCACTTCAAACCAGTTAGAGATTTCAATTTGCAAAGCTTTAAATAAGTGTATTAGTTTGTGCCCTAATTGTCCAAATGTGCTTCTTAGTCAATTAGTCATTAGTGTTACAATTATTATCAACCCACTGATACCCAAACCACAAATCCATGTTACCACTACAATTAAATCTCCAAAGTGACCCAATACTTTGCATTCCAAATGATTTGGAAAAAGAAAATAAACATATCATTATTTATTCAATAACAGAAGTTTAGCTAGCAATCACCCATGCACCAGCAATAACCCATGCACCAGTTTTATCATACACATGAGGGACAATTTACAGAAGCCAATTCACCCAAATAACTGCACGTCTTTTGGAATGTGGGAGAAAAATCAGAGCACCTGGAGGAAATCCACGTGGTCACAGGGAGAACATGCAAACACCTACAGACAACACCCATAGTAAGGATCAAACCCGGGTCTCTGCCGCTCTAAGGCAGCAACTCTACTGATGCAGGTATTTGGCCTCAATTCATAACCAGGTTCCTGTATTTCCACGTGCCATGGAGGATGCGTGCATCACCGCAGTGAAGTTGATCAAATTAAATGAAAGCCACAATCTCTCTTCCAATGTCCTTAGACAGCATGGATAAAAGAGACAGTTACTTATCTGATCTCACAACGTTCCTTCCTTAAGGGCCTGTCCCACTTGGCTGTCATTGACGCGACAGGCCGGTAGTGACTGACACGCGACGGTCGCTCGAGTCATCATGCGTGTGCACATCCGTCTGGAGTGCGTGACGTCATTTGAAGATAGACACAAAATGCAGGAGTAACTCAGTGGGGCCGGCAGTATCTCTGGAGAGAAGGAATGGATGATATTTCGGGTCTTCAGTCTGAAGAAGAGTCTCGACCCGAAACGTCACCCATTGCTTCTCTCCAGAGATGCTGCCGGCCCCACTGAGTTACTCCAGCATTTTGTGTCTATCTCCAACCAACTTGGCCCCGCTCTGGGAATAAGAGTGGGGGAGGATCCGGATCCGCAACGGCTGTGAGCCCCAGGCCGAGCTCGGCGATCGCTTGCCTGCTTCTGCTGCTGTTGGAGATGAGACATTGCGCTGCGCCATGGTGTCCCACTTGACCGTCATTTACGCTACAGGGCGGTGGCGCACGAAGATTTCATGCAGCACGAAATCCTAGCGCGCTGCGTGATACCGCGAGCAACTCCGCACTCCTCCATGCCACTCCATGCACCCTACCCACACGCTACCAGGTCGCGTAAATGGCGTGCAAATGACAGCCAAGTGGGATAGGTCCTTTACACCGTATAAAATTTTGATTTCCTAGTGGATGTCCAACTCTCCAATTATGTTCAGTGTATTCAGAGTAGGCTCTAGTCCAAAATTGGTAGAACTTGTGTTTAAGACTTTACCTCATAATATTTCAAATTTAAGAGGGATTTGAATGGATCCTAGAGTGCTGAAAGATAATACACATGGGCAGATATAGGGTTTCTTTGGTTGGTATTGGTTTATTACAGTTTATTATTTAAATGGAAAGTGGAAAACATTCATATATAATTACAATCAAAAATTACATGTATTTTTGGCGCAACTGTAGAGTTTCTGCCTTACAGGGCCGGAGACCCGGGTTTGATCCTAACTATGGGTGCTGTCTGTATGGAGTTTGTACGTTTTCCCTGTGACCTGCGTGGGTTTTCTCCAGTAGCTCCGGTTTCCTTCCACACTCTGAAGACGTGCAGGTTGTAGGTTAATTGGCTTTGATAAAATTGTAAATTGTCCAGAGTGTGTAGGATAGCGTTAGTGTGTGGGGATTGCTGGTCGGCGCGGACTCAGTGGGCCGAAGTACCTGTTTTTGTGCCATATCTCTAAACTAAACTAAACAGAAGGAAAGGATATGGTGTAACAGCTACAAAAAAGTGCAAATAAACTGAGGGCTGCAACGAGGTAGGTTGGGGGATGGAATACATTGTTAGCTTGTGAGAGGTCTGTCCATTCAAGATGGTTGAAAATGGTTGTCTACTTGTAAAAGAGAATCTTGCAATGATATGGAAACTTTCACATCTCCATCAGGGTATTGAAAAGCACTATAATAAATACAGGATTTACAGAGTGATATGTCATAACTTAGAAAGAGTTACAAGAATTTTGTGTACAGCAAGTTTGCAAAAAAACAGGAATATAGATAATCTGATGCAAATTTCATGGAGCAAAAATTATGGTATGTTACCCATTTAACCATTATGATGAACACATGTTTGTTGCTAATTTACAAAATAAGATTATCACCCACTGGGGAAAGAAAAGCACGCCTAGGTAACTTTTAGAATGATTGCAAATAAGTTGCAAAAAGTGTTGCGTTCAACAAAGAAAGTCTCAACTCTAAAATATAGAACAGTCAATGAAGCTAATGATTTAATCTTTCATACTTTGGCAAAAATTTAAACAGACTCAGCTAAAAATAATCATCTTAAAGCCTACTTAAAAGAAAAGCGCAGCTGCTAAAGCTCCAAATGCCTGCTGATTATATAGGAGAAGACCTTGGAGGGTTTGACTAATATACAATGCATAAGACAAATTATAGCTTTTCTTTCTTATGGTGTGAAATGTAGTTCATCACCTGCGCCTGTGCAATTTGTAGCAATAGTCTTTCATTATTTTATAATTAATCATTTTGCAGAAAAAGTATATCTGAACGGTGATGATGAACATGAGTGTATTTGTATCCATCTAACTATTGAAAATGTATGCCATTTCAATTAATCTTGGTTCTATTGAAAATGTTACCTAACTGAATTAATCACCAAAAGATTAATTGATTAAAAGATTATCCTCCAGCATTACCTGGTAAGACATTCATCTTATAGCCACCCATTTAACAATTAATGCCTGTAAGTCTTATATGGTACTGAAAGCAAATCTTTTGCTGTTGTCCAATGCTGAATATGTATTGATTCTTGAATTAAGTTTGTACAAATGATGAGGTCTTAAGTGTACTGAAAAATCAAATTTTCATGGATCATCTATGCACGTGGAACTAACATTGGAATAATTATTCCCAGTGGCACAACTGTAGATTTGCTGGCTCAGAGCGCCAGAGATCCGGGTTCCATCCAGACCATGGGTGATGTTCCATCCAGACCAAAGACATGTGGGTACCTATGTTAATTAGCCCCTGTAAATTATCCCAAGTGTGTAGGATAGCACTAGTCTACGGGATGTTTGTTGTTGGTCGACATGGACTCAGTGGGCCAAAGGGCCTGTTTCTATGATGTAACTCTAAGCTGAACTGTAGATCCAGTTGGAAAATAACTTATGGCACATGAAACCAAGTGCTGAAGGAATTCAGCAAGTCGGGTAACAATAATGGAGGAAATGGATGGGCAACATTTCGGTTCTGGCCACATCTTCAGAATGATTGTGGAAGCACACATGGTCGTAATAGTGAGTCTGGGTCAGAAAATGGTCAAACAGCAGGAGAGTAGCAGGAACCACAAAAGGGGAGCAGTGTGAGAAGGTCCCAAACAAAAAATGAGGTATCTTGATTCCCACTATAAATACGCTCTTCAAAAGCTTACCCCCCTAGTCTAGTTCAGTAAAAAAAACACTGACTCAAGCACTGGACCAACAAAACTTTAATTTTAAATTGAACAACAAATTCCCCAATACAATACCTAAACCACGGCGGGGTTCGATCCTTGTCTCTGCCTGGCCAAGCCCTTCAGCCTCGTGCAAGTAGACGCAATCCTAAAGGTTACGCAGTCCCAAGCGCTCCTCCAGAAGATTGACATCGATCTAAGATGGGGCTACCTTTTATAGGTCCACAAATCTTGAGGAGCCGAACTAAATAGGGGTGGTTTCTTTACAGTCCAATCAAACATATTAATTAAATACATTATTGACAATTCCCAAAACCAATTACAGAGTCTTCCATGCAATGTTTCTGGCAGAAGCTTCTGGAAGGAAGCTAACTAACTGAATAATGCAACATTTACCCTGGAACTCCAAACAATCTTGCCAGGGCTTAACACTTTGGCCAATCAACAAACAGGAGGGTAACTGTCTTGCAAAATTATTTACAATTCTTTTGCAGCAACCTAATCAAACCCATGCATTCACAATACTTTTGAGGTCCTCTGCAAGAATCTTATTCCTACTGGCAATTGAAGAGATACCCATACATTTCTTATCTGCAATATTGATCTGGGACCTAGACTTCCTGGCACCCGTCAGCAGCTTGTGGCTTCTTCTGCAGAATTAACCATCAGGCCTTGTAAATACATGGATTCTGTACCTTATTTTGGTTCTATTCTGGCTCTCATTTGGCCAGGATTTACACCACCACAGATGCCGCCTGACCTGCTGAGTTCCTCTGGCACATCTGCAGTTCCTTGTGTCGTCATGTTTCATGACAGAGTCTTGCAATAAAATTTGTGCATAAACGTAAGGAAAGGCGGCTCAAGGATTGAGCAGACTTTTTTAGATTCAGGAAAATCTCTGATAATCCAGCACACTTGGGAATTTGCTGGTGCCAGACTGGATAATGATCTGTATGATTGGATGGTATTCCAATTATTTGTTTAATTCACTATTTTTTAGATGTTATCCAGCATTATATTTCCTTGCAAGGTTACAGGGACCATGGGAAATGGAACCCTGATCAGTTTAAAGAGAAAATGGTGATCAGGTTTATGGCAATTAGAAAGGAAGTGTACAAGGATTCTGGTTATTTGATAAGGATCACGGAAAACATCACCTAATAAGCCAGGTGCTGAACTGTCAGGATTTTTCAACAGTCGGATCGTAAATTATTGGAGTTTTAGTATAGTCGTTCTTGAAGTATGAAAATACTGGCAATGTTATAACATTTTGCCTTTTACCAGCCACCCTTGGTGAAGTGGTGGTAGCTTTTTCTTTAATTATTTCAGTTCTATCGCACCTGCCGTAAATACACACACCATTGCAGTTAGGTGGTGATTTCCCGGATTTTGACCAAGCGGTGATATCTGTCCAAATTGAGATGCTGTGTGACAATGAGAGAAACTTTGAAGTATTTTTTTATCAATTACGTGTGCATGGTAGGGGAATGGTGCTTAAGGCAACCTTGGTTAAAATGTTCATGGGTGTCTTTAGATAGTACATTTCTCAGTAACCGTACCTGAGTGGTAGAGAAAGTGTGGGTTTATGCTAGATCAGGGATATCAACAGTGTTTTTTTGAATATGTAGGTACGAACTGCAGATTCTAGTTTATACCAATGATAGCCACAAAAAATGGAAGTTACTCAGCGGGTCAGGCAGCATCTCTGGAAAAAGGAATAGGTGATGTTTTGGGTCGAAATCCTTTTTCAGACTGTGGCCATGCCATTAGAGATAAAGCATAGAATACAGAATAGTGCAGCACAGGAACAATGTTTGTGCTGAACATGATGCCAAGTTAAACTGATCTCATCTCGCTGTACGTGATCCATACCCCTCTATTCCTTGTACATCCATACGCCTATCTAAAGGCATCTTAAACACCACTATTGCATCTGCCTGCACCACCACCTCTGGCAAATGTTCAAATACGTGGAGGGTATTCTGTTACGTTCCACTTCTTCTCCTTTCCTGTGGCGTGCACAGCCTAAAGTTGTTGGACAACTTGATTTGATCTTCCGTTTGTGCTCGTCGAGTTGATTGCATCAGTCAGAACAGGGCGGACCACGTGAAGGTTGCAATCTTCCACCCCTTACATTCCACTGCCTTCCAGATAATGGATGGGATGAGGGGAGTTGAAATGATGGTTACAAAGTATAACCAGCATCCGGTGTGCCTCATTTGTATCACCAGTCCAATGAATATCTGGACAAGGATGCATGGCATGTTATTGTTAGCTCATTTGTTAATGGGAATGTCATTTTGTAGTAGAGGTCATTAACCTCACAATGTTTCACAAGTATTTAGAGAAGCATTCCAATCACCAAATTATATAAGACTATGGACAAAGTGCTGGTATGTGGGATTATTCTAAATAAATACTTAAAGGTCATCATGGACATAATGAACTGAAGGAGACACAAATGCTGGAATCTTGAGAAATAAACAAACTGCTGGATGATGTCACTTGGGTCAGGCAGCATCTGTGGAGGGAAATAGACAGATGATGTTTCAGGTCGTTATCCTTCTTCAGACTTCAGTCTGGAGTCTGGCCAGAATCTAAACAAGGGTTCTAACAGAAAATTTAATTTATGCATTTACTGCCTGTTGCTGCCTGGCCCACTGAGTTCCACCAAGAGTTTATTTGTTAACCTACAGGTATGCTCCCTTTCCAGAGTTGACAGCATTAAAGCAGGTTCCTTCAATGAAAGGAATGACATCTTAAGTATATTGGCATCAGTGAGATGTAGACCTTTTTTTTTACTGTAGTGAGATGCTGATTACATTAGCAGGAGTAAGATATAGATTATTTTGGTCATAATGAGATGTTGATTAAATCAGGCGCAATGAGATTTTGATTATGTTGGGAGAAATTGGGTGTTTTTTATATTGGTTCAAGTGAGGGGTTGAACAAGCCAAGTTTCTTTTCATGTACGAGTACGGGAAGGTATAGGTACAATGGAAATCTTGCTTGCAGCTATACCACAGGCATATAGACTCAGATTAACACACAAAAGCATGAATTATACAAAATATATATAAAAATTCTGCAAGGCAGTAAAAAGAGAAAACACTGCAAAAAATGCTGTAAAAATGTGCAGTAGGATTAGATCGAATGGATAGGTGGGTTGAGGAATGAATAATGGAGTTTAATACAGATCAGGGTGAGATGTTTGATTTTGGGGAGTCTAACCAGGGCAGGACCTACACAGTGAATGGCAGGGCTCTGGAAAATGTAGCAGAGCAGAGGGATCAAGGAGTGCAGTACATGGTTCCTTGAAAGTGGCATCACAAGGAGATAGGGTAGTCAAGCAGACTTTCCGTGCAATGATCTTCATTAGTCACTGTCTCTCTCCGCATTTCGCAGCCCACTCACTCGCCCGGCTCCCCTCCACCACCACCCCCCCCCCCCCCCCCCCCCCTTCTTCTCACCTCCTCCCCTCTTCCTTCCTCTCTCCCCTCCCCTCTCTCTCTACCCATCACAGGGGGCACCCTCCTCTCTGGGGAGGCCCGATCATCTGTCCTCTCCCTCTCCCTCTGCCTCTCCCTCTCCCTCTGCCTCTGCCTCTGCCTCTGCCTCTGCCTCTGCCTCTGCCTCTGCCTCTGCCTCTGCCTCTGCCTCTGCCTCTGCCTCTGCCTCTGCCTCTGCCTCTGCCTCTGCCTCTCCCTCTCCCTCTGCCTCTCCCTCTCCCTCTGCCTCTCTCTCTCTCTCTCCCCTCTCCTCTCCCTCCCTCTCCCTCTTGCTCTCTCCCCTCCCTCTCTCTCTCCCCCCCCCTCCCCCCTCTCCTCCCCCCCCTCCCTCTCCCCTCCCCCTCCCTCCCACCCCCTTCACCCCCCCCCCCCCTCCTCCCCCTCCCCTCCTCCCCTACCCCCTCCGTCACCCCCTTCACTCCACCCCCTCCCCTCTCCCCCCCCCCCCTCCACCTCCTCTCACCCTTCCCTTCCCTCCATTCAGCCCCCCTCTCTCTCCTCCCCCTCTCTCTCCCCTCCCCCCCACCCTCCCCTCACCCTTTCCCCCTTTCCTCCTCCCCTCCCCCCCCTCCCTCTGTCTCTTGCCCTTTCTGTCTCTTCCTCTCTCTTTATCTCTCCCCATTCTCTCTCTGCCCTCACTCTCTACTCCCCTCTCTAGACGCACCTGCAAGTTGGGGGCTATGCATCAGTGGACAGGACAGTTATGGGGCAAAAGGAGCAAATTAATAATAATATAATATCAAGGGGGGTAGTTAGGGTGTGTGTGGGGGTGGTTAGTGTATGTGATGCCACAAGCCGCTCATTCTCTGCCCCCCTCCCTCTCTGCCCCCCTCCCTCTCTGCCCCCCCTCCCTCTCCTCCCTCCTTCCTCTTTACCCCCCCTCCCTCTCTACCCCCTACTTTCTCTCAGCCCCTCTTTCATCTCTGCCCTCCCTACCTCTCGAGGGAGTGGTGAACATTGGGACCTATGGGTGAATGGTGGAGTATTGCGTTCGGGAACCAGCCCTCCTCTGTGACACTGCCCCCCCCCCCCCCCCCCCTTCAATCTCTACCCTTCCCACTCGCTCTCTACCCCCTCCCTCCTCCACCCCCCCCCCCCCCCCCCCCTCTCTATCCGTGCCTGGGCAGTTGCGAGTTATGCGTGAGTGTATAGGGAAGGGGATGGGGTTCAAAGGAGTGAATGAATAATATGAATATAATATCCAGGTGGGGGTTAGTGTGTACAAAATCATGAGACAAAATAGATAGGGTAAGTGCACAGATGACACCCGACGCCGATGATCCAGCTTCGCGGCAGAGGGCCTGAGAACATCGAGTTGGCTGAGGAGGCCACATATAGACCCCGACCTCGGGTGGACTATGAGGGGGAGAACTGGATAATTTTAGTGCCTTCCCTCACAGTGAATTCTGCTGTGGGGGGACGTTTCTTGTTGATTTCTATAGTGTACTGTTCTGTGTCTTTTTTCTTTTTTCTCTTTTTTTTTTTTTATGGATTTATTGACATTTGATCTGTTCAATTAATTTAATCAATCTCTGTAAAGCACTTTGGTTCAAATACTGGTTTTGTTGAAAAGTGCTATATAAATAAAGATTATTATTATTATTATTATTGTGGTTGGCTGAATCACAGGAGATGATGAGTCATCATGCAGGAGAGGTGCGTTAGTGCCGCAACAATAACCCTCATTCAGTGTCAACATTGGAGCTCTGCCTAGCCACATAGTCGTGGGTGTAAAGAGAGTAGAGCGAGCGGCTAACCATGCAGCCTTGAGGTGTAGATTATCAGAGGAGGTGATGTCGACAGAGAAAATTGATGGAAGTGTATTGTTGGGTATTTTGTCGGTGGTCTCATTCATGGGAAGAAATTACCGGGTAGACAGAAGAAAAGATTCAAGGATGTGCTCAAGCTTCCTTGATAAATTCTGCATTTCCACTGTTTAATTTAGTTTAGTTTGGAGACAGAGTGTTGAAATAACACCCAAGCACTATCCTGCGGACTTGGGACAATATACTTTTTACAGCAACTCTATCAGCAAGTTGGTTGGCATGAGCAAGTTGGGCCGTGTCCATGCCATCTGACTATGACTCCTTGATAACGAGAGATAAAGATAACACTTAATTGGAACAATCTGTAGTTTCTACATTGGTGTATTAAAACTGGAGCTGAAGTGAGTCACCCTCTATCTTCAGCAACAATTTTCTGGGTTAATAATAATTTGTCTTCAACTAACAAAATACAGGCTTTGTGTAAACCTTCAGTTTATTTGGTTGTATTCTTCAGGCAGAAAATTATTTGGTTGTATTCTTCAGTTGTGGAAAATATCTGTGGTTTAAAGATATCTAAAATCTAGCCTAATGTCACCAGCATCAGTGCGACATGTACCAACTTTCAAATTAACGGTCTGAACAAACAGAAAGGGAAAGCTGTGCGACAGAATAGTAAACTTCTTCCTGGTTAATAGTCTTCAGTCAACCAATGCCATTCTAAGAAAGGTTAATTGTTGATTGATTTCATTTACTGCTCGTTGTGCACAAAATTGGTTATGGTACTTTACCACCTACAATAACAACTTTAAAAGTAATTCATTTTGAAATGCTTCAGGGCATTCTGAATGGAGGATAAGATGCAGAATAAATCCAAACTGCCTGCCTTTTTTTGCACAATGTTTTTAATGGTTTGCCTCTGTATTTATCCACCTACACTCCAGCAAGATGGGTTACTCTCACGCAAACGTGGGCGGATTCATGGGTGATTATAGGACCCATTTTAGCAACCAGTCCCCGCCATCTTGTTCCGCCATCTTGCTCCGCCATCTTGTTCGGCCATCTTGCTTCCGGCCAAAGATCGGATCTTTGTTTCCGCAGCGGGGAGAGGGAGTGTGGGGCCCGGGGAGAGGGAGTGTGGGGCCCGGGGAGAGGAAGTGTGGGGCCCGGGGAGAGGGAGTGTGGGGCCCAGGGGAGAGGGAGTGTGGGGCCAGGGGAGAGGGAGTGTGGGGCCAGGGAGAGGGAGTGAGTGCCCGGGGCCCATGGAGAGGAGTGTGCGGCCCGGGGAGAGGGAGTCAGAGGCCCGGGGCAGCGGGGAGATGGGGTGTGTGGGGGGGGCGAGGGAGAGGGAGTGTGGGGCCCGGGCAGTGGGGAGAGGGGAGGGTGTGGGGCCCGGGGCAGCGGGGAGAGGGGGTGCACGGCCCGGGGCAGCGGGGAGAGGGGGTGCGTGGCCCGGGGAGAGGGGGAGGGAGTGTGCGGCCCGGGGAGAGGGAGGGAGTGGGAGGCCCGGGAGAGTATGGGGCCCGGGAGAGAGGGAGTGTGGGGCCCGGGGAGAGGGAGTGTGGGGCCCGGGGAGAAGGGGTGAGTGTGGGGCCCGGGGAGAGGGGGAGGGGGAGGGTGTGGGGCCCGGGAGAGAGGGAGTGTGCAGCCCCGGGGCAGTGGGGAGAGGGGTGTGGGGCCCGGGGCAGCAGGAGAGGGGCATAGGAGGGGGGGAGACATTGTAGTGTGGGGGGTAGGTGAGGGGGGGGGGCAGGGGGGGGGGGGGGGGGGGGGGGGGGGGGGATAAGGTCTAGTGTGTGTGAAGTTGCGGGGATGTTTACAATGTTTCTTATTTAATGTCCCTTGTCTAGTCTGAAATAAAGTTCATCATTGAATCAGAAGAAATATAATTGTGTGTGTTATATGATTATATACATTTATATCACATTCATGTATGTGTGTTTATAAACACTTTATTCTTTAACAAGAATTAACAGAATTATGAACTAACAGAATTATGAATCTAACCCTATATCACACACAAAAACTTCCCCCGGAATGTCAATTACCCTGCGAGTCGGGTCGGTTCCGGTTACTGCAAAATCAACTCAAACACTGCTTGTGAGCCATTTAAAAAGAAATGATTTAAGAAACATTAAAAAAGACAATTACCAGAGTCAAATTTTATTCTTAACAAGAAGTATGAACTGACAGAATTATGAATCTAACCCTATAATTACACACACAAACTGTTCCCCCGCAACATTGATTACACTGGGAGTCGGGTCGGGTCAGGTAGGCTCCGGTTTCTAAAATGGGCGGGGAAAAATGCCCAGGATCCCCTCCATAGCGTACTGCACATCAGCCCATTGTATTTCGCAGAAGTAGCCCATCTTGCTCTGCTCTAAGATCTTTGATTCACACTGGGCATTGAAGCTTTGGTTGTCTTTGCACAATCAACCTGTGGATGAAAGGATTAAGTGCTTCTAATTGTCTTGATATTTTATTACGGTTATTACCAATCATCAAATACTATAAGAGAATTCCACTGGGAATAATGGTTTCTCCAGAACCATATTTTATAATGCACTATCTACAGAAACAAGCAAGGAGGTTCACGGCACATCTTGCTGAAGGTTATCAATTAATTTAATTTGGTATTCCAAACATGTACAATTTTTTTTTCAATTAAAAAAAAATTGCTCTCCTACATACCCTTTTGAATTGCATCTTTAAATTATTTTAATATCTTCTTTTGATATGTTTACATGTTTAACTATTTATTGAAGCTGTTTGAGCTCTTTCTGTGTGGTGCTGTGTGCTGAGCCCCCTCCTCTACTCCCTCTTCACCTACGACTGCACACCTGTACATGGTACTAACACCATCATCAAGTATGCAAGGATAAAACGGTGATTGGCCTCATCAGTAACAACGATGAGTCGGCCTATAGGGAGGAGGTCCAGCTCCTAGCAGCAGCATGGTGCGCTGACAACAACCTGGCCCTTAACTCCAAGAAGACCAAGGAGCTCATTGTAGACTTCAGGAAGTCTAGGGGCGGCACGCACACCCCCATCCACATCAATGGGACGGAGGTGGAACGTGTTTCCAGCTTCAGGTTCCTGGGGGTCAACATCTCTGATGACCTCTCTTGGACCCACAATACCTCAACTCTGGTCAAGAAGGCTCACCAGTGACTCTTCTTCCTGAGGAGACTGAAGAAGGTCCATCTGTCTCCTCAGATTCTGGTGAATTTCTACCGCTGCACCATCGAGAGCATCCTTACCAACTGGATCACAGTATGGTATGGCAACTGCTCAGTCTCCGACCGGAAAGCACTGCAGAGGGTGGTGAAAATTGCCCAACGCATCACTGGTTCCTCGCTCCCCTCCATTGAGTCTGTCCAAAGCAAGCGTTGTCTGCGAAGGGCGCTCAGCATCGCCAAGGACTGCTCTCACCCCAACCATGGACTGTTTACCCTCCTACCATCCGGGAGGCGCTACAGGTCTCTCCGTTGCCGGACCAGCAGGTCCAGGAACAGCTTCTTCCCTGCGGCAGTCACACTACTCAACAATGTACCTCGGCGACTGCCAATCACCCCCCCCCCCCGGACACTCCTCCCACAGGAAAAACACTATGACTGTATGCATGTAAATAGATTTATTTATTGAAATCATATTCTATGTCGCTCTTCCAGGGAGATGCTAACTGCATTTCGTTGTCTCTGTACTGTACACTGACAATGACAATTAAAGTTGAATCTGAATGAACTTGTCACATGTGCACCAGAAAAGCTGGCGAATTGAGTACAGGCCTATTTATTTAAATATAACATGCACCTGCAGTAATGGGCCTGTAACTTCACGACTTTTACGGCGACTGTCGGCACCCGTTATAGGTCATTGCAGGTCGCCGAAAATATTTGACATGTTGAAAATCCAGCGGTGACCAGAAAGATGCTACAACTCTTTGGGCGACTGAGGAGACTACTCACGACCATACACCCTGGCGACATGACGTGGAGTGTAGCCTGTATGGTCATGAGTAGTTGCCCAAAGAGTCATATCTTCTTCTGGTAGCCGCTGGATTTTCAACATGTTGACATTTTTCGGCGACCTGCACGACCAATGACCTTGCGGTCTGCAGAACTTTCTCGTTCTTTCTGCGCCGTTTGAAGAACGGGGGGGGGGGGGGGGGGGGGTAGTCGTGGGGAAAGAGGTGGGGGTAAGAGGAGGAAGGGAGCGGGGAGTGTAACTGGCTGCACATTGAAAATCTGCACAGCTGGTCGCGAGCAGCAAAGGCATTGTGACATCAGCAGCTGGCCAGCGGCATTATATTTGAAAAAAACAGTATGTTTGGTGAACAATTTTAGTGAAAATATAGGGAAATAATTGACCAAATTCATGGAGGAGTAGATTTCTAAAATCACAAGGTAAATCGCTACTGAAACATGTAAAAACGTCCCCATTTTGGCTTCTGGTTTTCGAGGAGATACGTTTCAAAGGCAAAATGACATGCACACGTGCGCGCGCGCACACACACACACACACACACACACACAACACACACACGCACACACGCACACACACACACACACACACACACACACACACACACACACACACACACACACACACACACACACACACACACACACAATATTAATGATCAGGAAACGAATATAACAGATCTGTTTTGTAATCACAATAGATCTGGCTGTTACATAATGGCTGGTTCTCACGGTGCGATCTGACGCAAGATGTCACCAGAGTGAAGTGGTCGTGGTCCAGCATGCGTTCCGCACGATATAACAGGGGGTAGATAAAGAGTTCCCACGGTACTCGGCAATTCTGTCATTTGTGCGAGTGACTTGCCGGCTCCCGATCTTTCCCGTTAATCGTAAATGAACATCGTGGACTGTAGTGTAGTTAATCACGTGGCACAAATTATGTCACTTTTTTTCACACACTATATAAATATCCTCCGTTCGTAGAATTGGCTCATTTGCAGACATGCCTATACAAAGTTGGTTCGAGTACAGGCTGGTTGTTATTTTCATTGACGCGCTGTATTAGAGACATGATTCCTATTTCAAACAAAGAGGGTGTAAAAGCTGTCTGCCACTACTTTTACATTGCATCTGCAGGGAACAGACAGACTTATAAGATAAATTAAAGGTAACTGCAAAAACAGCACTTTTACATCTGTAGCATTGTATGTTTTTAAATCATGGATAACATTAAATTGTTCTCCTGTACATAAACTAATATATTGTTATAGATACTCACATGAGCACCCGGGATACTCCGCAGCCTTCGTCTCCAGCAGGTTGCGCTTTCTCTCCCTATTTCTATAATCCTCTCTGGATTTGTCATAGAGAATCTCATTGCACTGGTACCACTCCACCATATGGCCTTACCTTCTGCCATCTTCCCTTTATGTTATCGTCTGCTGAGGCTATTGGGGAGGCAACAGCTACTGGGGAGGCAATCTCAAATCCACCTTGATCACCCTCTCCCTGCTCCAAGGAGCCCACAGGCAGTGGTATCTCTGGCATCTCCTCTTGCCTCTCCACCTGTCTCTCTTGCTGAGTCTCCTCCTCATTTACCTGCATGGCTAAAAACTTTCTGACTTTCTTTGACCCCTTTCTTTGCGCTTTTCTGAGAGGCATCTCTACAAGTCTTACTGTGAAAAAGATTCTCAAACAATGACAATTAGGTGGGACTTCCTCGATGGACACACGGTCCATTGGCGATATTGAGACCACTTTTTTTACTCACCTTATGTCCCCTCTGTCAAGCTTCCGGGTTTACCGTTCGCAGGAGTTCCCACGGTACCCGCAAGAGTCATTACGGATATCGCACAGATATCGCACTGGCATCTACGTTCATACAATGTTGCAACGCTCACCAAAAAGTGCTCAAGTCACTCTTGGAGAAATTCAAAAATGTTTGAATTTTCTCCCGACCGTACAAAGTTACACGACTACCTGCCGTTAGCGCCACGGAGGTCCCCGGTGGTCCACGAATGCTGTACTGTTATCGCAGGAGGTTCCCACGATGTTAAACTCTTGTTAAGTCTTGCTTCAGGTCGCACCGTGAGAAAGCCCTTTAACACAGTGCATGTTAAGGTGTAAGTCTCAAGTGACAGAGCATAATAAGATACTTATTTTGCAAATATAAATTCAAATGTATCTGCTTTACTGGAATAATACTGTGCCTCGCAAAACACCTATAGTACACAGGTTATGTATTTGTAACCATTTAACCATAAGTAGAGTATTTTGATATAAAAACAAAAGCGTCTTAAAACACATGCAGAGTTCAAATCGCTATATTTGATATTGAATCAAATTTCGGTCATGAGGAAATGTTGCTTTATATTATTATTCCTCTGGTTTGTTTCTTTCTTATTGTTTTTAAGTTGTTTTTTGTAGCAGCTGGAATTATGTGTTCCTGTTAATCCTGTGTCAAATCCAGCAGATTCAAGGGAATCAAGTGGCAAAGCTAATCCTCTTACACATACCAACTCAATAGTTATGACTTATTTTAAATTGGCTGGCTCACTGGTGTGCCTTTAGCAATGATGGAGATAGGGCCAAACACCCAGAGGTCCTGAGAACTTGTCAATTATTTTCTAAAGATGGAATTTGATTGTGGGATGTGCTGTCCATGGTGCATTAATGAAACAGTCTTTTGATCTGGAAATCCTCATTTGGAATGCATGAAGTTTCATAATCAAATGGCTTGGATTAATCTTTATGGACATACATTTAAAATGCACTGTAGCAGCTAGAAATTTTAAATTCAGATAACTAATTAATGTAGTTAGAAGAAAATAAATGCTTGTATCTATAATATTGACCATGAGTTAACTGAGAAGCAGTGAAGTCCCATATGTTTGGATATGTCATCAGTGGAAAAAGTTGAAAGCCTGAAGAAGGGTTCTAACCTGAAACATCACTGACTCATTTTCTCCAGAGGAGCTGCCTGAGCTACTAAGTTACACCAGCACTATGTGTCTATCTTTGGTAAAAACCGGCATCTGCAGTTCCTTCCTGCACATAATAGCTATCCTTGCTCAATACTGCATGTAACTCTAGTTCCATTGTTGTATGGCTGATAATGGACCTCTGGAATGCTAACAACTGTCTTTCATTACTATGTTTGAATCCAGGCATGACATCCACTTTGTCAATGTACAAGATGAAAAATCCCAACTAAACTAATCTCACAAAATCCTGCTCCTCGTCATCATACCAACATACAAAATAGATGCAGGAGGAAGGTATAGGGCTATGTGCCAACTCCAACATTCAGTAAAGCCTTGACTTTATATTATCTTGTGGCTCGTCCACTTTCCCACCCAGTCACCTTGCCTGTACCCAAATCCATATATCTACCTCAAACTTGAACATAATCAATGACAGAGTTGGGTTTATTATTGTCACGTGTACAGTGAAAAGCTTTGTTTTGCATGTTATCCAAACTGATCAGACACACTATACATAAAAAAGATCAAGACAAACGATGTACAATAGACAGAGCAAAGGGGAAGATACAGAGTGCAGAATATAGTCCTCACCATTGTACTCCATCAGCTCCATAGACAAAGTACAATGTCCATAATAGGGTAGAGGTGAATCAGACAATACCTAAACTTATGGAAGGACCATTCAGAAGCCTGATAACATGGGGGAAAGAGTTATTCCTGAGTCTGGTTGTGCACACTGTCAAGCTTCTATACCTTCTGCCAGATGGACAAGTCTTTGAATTTGCTGGCTGTTGTTCCAAGGTAAGGTGGTGTAGATGGAAGCAATGGTGGGAAGTCTGGTCCGTGTTTGTTAGGCTGGCCTATGTCTTCAACTCTCTGCTATTTCTTGCAATCTTGGGCAGAGCTGTTCCCAAGCAAAGTTGTGATGTAACCCTGCAGTTTGCATTATATGGTGCATCTGTAGAAGTTGGTAAGATTCATTGAAGTCATGCCAAATTTCTTCTTGCACCCGTTGAGGCACAGTTATGCTGTGGAGGCCAAATTGTTGTGATATTAAAAACAGAGGGAGATGCATTTTTTAAATATCGAACAATTATAGGGTATGGGGAACATGTTGAGTGGCAAGGCATGGTTGAAGGGCTGAATGGCCTACCACTGCTCCTAGTTTGTTATATTGTCAGGTCAATAAATAAACCTTTAACCATTTTATTAATGCTTCTTCAAAATTATTTATCACTAGGATGAGTTAATTGTAAGAACCAGGGAAACTACTGATCAGATATGTTTTTGAAAACCCCAAAACGTTTTGGAGGAACATGGATTTGGGTTATGCTGTCATCAAATAGGCAGATGTTGAACAACGGAGTTCCATGGTGGTCTGAAGGGCCTGCCTTTATGAGCAAAACATAAAGCGATGGATGATCACAGCAGCTCATGCACCATCAGTGGAGGGAATGGACAAATAACATTTCAGTGTCTGACTGAAGAAGTGTCTCAGCCCCAAATACTATTAGTCCATCTCGTCCAATCTGCAGTCTCTTGTATTCCAGGCCTATTTCTATACTGTACCATTGTGCTTCTCCATACCAATTCCATTTACTTTCATCTGTTATGTTGCTTATCCAAATGCTTCTTAAATATCAAGAAAGTACTGCCTCAGGAATTAGTTCCATAATTCAACCATTCTGTGTCAAAATATTCCCCCTTGGATCCCTCTAAATCTCCTATTTCTCACTCTGTACCTGTGCCCTCTTGTAGATGCACCCATTACGGGGCAGAAAAAATGTTTTACGATCTACCCAATTTATCTCCCTCAATTAAAAAAAATACAGTTTAGAGATACAGCGTGGAGCAGGCCCTTCACAACCGAGTCCAGTAAAGTCATTACCCTGTGGTTCTACAGGGGACAATTTACAGAAGCGCACAATCCTCAAACCTGCATATGTGGGAGACAGCACCCATAGTAAATCAGATGGTCAAACCCACATCTATATGACAGCACCCATGTCAGATCAAACCCAATACCACTGTGAGGCAACAATACCACTGGGCCATTATAGTGCCCTTGAGATTTTGTATACCGTATATCGATCATGCCAGTCCTCTGTCAACTCCACTCAAGGAGAGGTGACAAGACATCATTGTATCCCAGTCTATCTGATGAAGGAAGAGCTTAATAGTGATACTCTGAGATTGATTGTTAGCCTTGCATAGGTCCAGACCTTGTAATTGTAAATTATAGAAGCAGTGGAGCCACTGGTGCAGTTAATGGAAAATATAAACATCAGTGTGAAAATGTAATTAGGGTTGCCTATTCCTTGAAATTTAGTCAGCAAATTACAAACAAAGAATGATGAATGGGTAAAGAGCCATTGTTCCATTAAGCCTGCCCTGTATAATTACAATGCCCAATGCATTGCAACTCATCCAGTCCCTATCCTTGTGTAACCGTGGAATTTCTAGTGAAAAGTGCCGAGTTTAACAAGCTTGGCCAATTGGGGAAAAGAATTTGAAAATGTTCTTCTTGACACATTTAAGCAATCAAATAAAGGGCACCAAACTCAATTTAATAGCATGGAGAATGGTTAACCCTTATACAAGGTGATTTGTCCCAGTCCTACACTTTGCTCTAAGCTGGGTCATGTTACCTCATATATGATTGTACAAGTTAATTTTCATAACATGGCATTTTGATCCAAAGGCATGTAGCACAAGGCTATAATTTTTAGTTAGGGTTCAAAATGAAGGCATAAATGAAAAGTGAAATTCATTTGGAGACATTGGGTTCATGAAATATTTAAGATACAACAAAGGGCAATTTACCTATCAACTCACAACCAATATCTTGCAGAACAACCAATTTGGAAATGTTGTCCCACTCTTTGTCATGGAGTATAGGGTCATATAGCACAAGAACAGGTCCTTTGGCCCACACTGACCAATATGTCCCACCTACATTAGGCCCACCAGCCTGCATTTGGCCCATATCCCTCTAAACATATCCTATCCATGAAGCTATCTAAATAAACAAAATACAACATTGAACACTTCTCTCAAAACCAACAACTGCAGATTGACGGACATCTGGCATTAGACAGGAAGGTGCAGGAAGTAAAAGATAATGTTTGGATAATGTTTTTTTTATAAATAGTTTTTAGTTCCGATCTAGAACTCGCAGCCAGAGAGGGTGGTGCAAATAACATCAATCAGAGCTGTCAAGAGAGAGTCAAATGGGTATGAGGGAAAATAACTAAAGAGCATAGTTTAAGGTGAGGGGGAAAGATTAAATAGGAAACTGATGGGTAACTTTTTTACACAAAGGGTGGTGGGTGTAAGGAAACAGTTGCTGGAGGGAGTAGTTGAGGCAAGTACTATTGTAACGTTTAAGAAGCATTCAGATAGGTACATGGATAGGATAGGTTTAGGATAAGATATGGGCCAAATACTGGTAGGTGGGACTAATGCAGGAGGGAATGTTGGTAGGTTTGGGCAAGTTGGACCATTGGGAGTGTTTTTGTGCAGTCTGACTCCAAGATTCCATGACACCATGACGCTAGCAATGGACAAAGAGTAGGGCAATATTTCCAAATGGAATGGGTTGTTCTGCAAGATTTTGGTTGTTATATATATATATATATATACACACACACACACAAAATCACAACCAAGATATTCCATTGCAAATGAAATCTCCATGTTGCTCCATCTACTTGTGTTGATCGATATATCGATATATGAAAGGTCGGCATTGGAAAACAATCTTGGATAGACTTGAATTAATAAAAAAGTACCTTTGCTGATGGAGTACTTTGCCCTGAATATTACATCCACATTCATTTTGACTGACCTTGAATATTTGGCACACAATATTGGGATATGTGACCCATTCTACATCAGCTACAATTCTATTTAAAGCTACCACAATAACATTGAAATGTTTATACATTTTGTAACGGGGTTAATATAGTTCCAGCATTTGTAGTTACATCTCCTCCTGACTTGGAAATATATTTGCATCTTTCTAGGTGCTGATTTGACTGGAAGAGAGCTGAACAACTCAATTGTAAAAAGCTTTTATTGATGAATAACTCATAGGGTTGAGAAATTCTGTGCCTTGAGGTTTCAATATTAAAGAAATGAAAAATGTATGCAATATAAATGTCACATGTCAAGACATTTGTCATCCCCAAACCAAATTATCCTCCCCCAACCATGGTCGTGAAAATAAACTTGTCTCAATTAAAAATACTTCTTCAGCGAAACAAGAAATTTAAGGTGGAACTAGGGAGGGCCAACAGAAGATAACATTTCACTTTATCTGCAACAAAAACAAGAGAAAAGTGACTTATTTAACTGGCTGGTGACTTTCTCCAGGTGTGAAAGGTCAACTTGACTGGTGTTCAGCAGTTGGAGCAGCCAAGCAGTGGTAGGTGGGAACCTTGCCTGCAGAGTCTAGGCAGCAGATCAAGTTCAGTGCTATTTGGCCCACGTTCGCAATAGTTCAATGGTATTTTATTTGTTACTTGTACTAAGGTACAGTGAAATTCATTTTTGTATACAGCTCAGTGCAATTATCACTATACATAAGCACTTGGATAAGCATTTCAGATATAGCGCAAGTGTATAATACAATGAGACAATATACAGAGTCGCCAGATTTGGTGCTATTTTCAAGTCCCATTTGTTATAGGTGTAGTGTTCATAACCGGACCTTGAAGGTCCATTGTCTGAGCAGGGTTGGCCTGGCGAAGGATTGCCATTGGCATTCTCCACCTTTGCTCCACTGCTCTCTGCCACTGCAGGCCGCATCTGGTCCGCACTCTCGGCCTCTCATACTTTGGTTTAATTTAGAAATACAGTGCGGATCAGGCCCTTTTGCCCACCGAGTCCACAACGATCACCCATATGATAACACTGAGGGCAATTTACATAAGCCAATTAACCTACAAACCTGCACGTCTTTGGAATGTGGGAGGAAACCGGAGCACCCAGGGAAATCCACACGGTCACAGGGAGAACATTCAAGCTCCGTCCAGACAGCATCCGTAGTCAGGATCGAGCACGGGTCTTTGGCTCAAGTAAGACAGCAGCTCTACCACTGTGCCACTGTGCCGCCTTTGTACTTATGAGATCCTATGAGAAACCTGTTGATTCAGAGATTCATTTCGAGAGATTAGAATATCCAAGCAAGGATGTATTCCTGAGGCTTTATAAGGTGCTGATCAGTCCACATTTGGAATATTGTGAGCAGTTCTGAGAGACATATCTGAGGAAGGAAGTGCTGGTGTTGGGGAGGGTCCAGAGGCAGTTTACGAGAATTATCCCATGTTCATTGGCTTGACGTATGAAGAGTACTTGATGGCTCTGGGCCTGCACTCACTGGAGTTTAGAAGGTTGAGGAGGAATTTGATTAAAACCTACTGAATAATGAAAGGCCTGGATAGAGTGGATGTGGAGAAGATGTTTCCAGTAGTGGTAGAGTCTGAGACCAGATGGCACAGCTTCAGAATAAAAGTACCTTCAGAATGGAGATGAGAAGGAATTTATTTAGCCTGAGTGTGGTGAATCTGTGGTATTCATTGCCACAGATGTCTGTGGAGGCCAGGCCATTGGGTATTTTTAAAGCGGATACTGATAGGTTCTTAATTCGTAAGGGTGTCAACGGTTATGGAGGGAAGGCAGGGGAATGGGGTTGAGTGGGTAAATAGGCCAGCCACAATTGAATGGCAGAGCTGGCCCGATGGGACGAATGGCTTATTTCTGCTCTTATGTGTAATAGTCTTCTGGTCTATAAGATGGTTTGCAGGATAGATGCTTTGAGCATGGTTATCCCCAGTGGGTAGACCTATTATTTGAAGGAGGTGATTAAGCTGGAGAGAGCTCAGGAAAGTTACCTTGATTGGAGAGCATAAGTTAAAAAGAGAGATGGGATCATCTGTCTCTGGATCAAAGGAAGCTGAGGGGTGAATTTATGGTGTTTTATAAAATCATGAGGTTTAGAGAAGGGGTACATACCTACAATCTTTGTTCTGGAATAGGGGTGAGTAGACTGTTCTGGAATAGGGTTGAGTAGATGACAAAGTTATAAGATGAGAGGTGAACATTTTAAGGAGGATCTGTGGGGCAAGTTTTTACATAGAGGGTAACCAGAGGAAGTGGTTGATGATGGTACAATTACAACAATTAAAAGACATTTGGATGGGTATATGGATAGGAAAAGGGAAATTGGATTTGCTTATCGGTACAGATGAATTGGGCAAATGGGCTTGTTTCTGTGCTTGATGACTACTGCAATGTACTCCTGATATGGTGACTAAAATTAGAGCACATGGTATTGGGGGTAGGGTGTTGACATGGATAGGAAATGGTTGGCAGACTGGAAGCAAAGAGTAGGAGTGAACGGGTCCTTTTCAGAATGGCAGGCAGTGGCGAGTGGAGTGCCGCAAGGCTCGGTGTTGGGGCCGCAACTGTTTACCATATATATTAATGATTTGGAAGAGGGAATTAGGAGCAACTCTAGCAAGTTTGTGGATTACACAAAGCTGGGTGGCAGTGTGAACTGTGAAGAGGATGTTAGGAGGTTGCAGGGTGATCTGGACAGGTTGAGTGAGTGGGCAGATGCGTGGCAGATGCAGTATAATATATATAAATGTGAGGTTATCCACTTTGGTGGCAAAAAAAAGGGGGCAGATTATTATCTCAAAGGGGTTAGGTTAGGTAAGGGGGAGGTGCAGCTAGACCTGGGCATCCTTGTACACCGGTCACTGAGAGTTGGCTTACAGGTGCAGCAGTGAAGAAAGCTAATGGAATGTTGGCCTTCATAACAAGAGGATTCCAGTATAGGAGCAAAGAGGTCCTTCTGCAGTTGTATAGTTAGATGTGGCCCTTGTGGATAAGGGGATCAGAGGGTATGGAGAGAAGGCAGGTACGGGATACTGAGTTGGATGATCAGCCATGATCATATTGAATGGCGGTGCAGGCTCGAAGGGCCGAATGGCCTACTCCTGCACCTAATTTCTATGTATAGGGCTCTGGTGAGACCACATCTGGAGTGTTGTGTGCAGTTTTGGTCTCCTAATTTGAGGAAGGACATCCTTGTGATAGAGGCAGTGCAGCGTAGGTTCACGAGATTGATCCCTGGGATGGCGGGACTGTCATATGAGGAAAGATTGAAAAGACTAGGCTTGTATTCACTGGGGTTTAGAAGGATGAGGGGAGATCTTATAGAAACATATAAAATTATAAAAGGACTGGACAAGCTAGATGCAGGAAAAATGGTCCCAATGTTGGGCGAGTCCAGAACCAGTGGCCACAGTCTTAGAATAAAGGGGAGGTCATTTAAGACTGAGGTGAGAAAAAACATTTTCACCCAGAGAGTTGTGAATTTATGGAATTCTCTGCCACAGAGGCCAAGTCACTGGATGGATTTTGAAGAGAGTTAGATAGAGCTCTATGGGCTAGTGGAGCCAAGGGAGATGGGGAGAAGGCAGGCACGGGTTATTGATAGGGGACGATCAGCCATGATCACAATGAATGGCGGTGCTGGCTTGAAGGGCCAAATGGCCTCCTCCTGCACCTATTTTCTATGTTTCTGTGTTTCTTTGTACTGTTTCAGGATAAAATGTCTCTATTTAAAATGAACATCATGAGGAATTTCCTCTCTGATGACAGTGAGGTCTTGAAATTAATTACCCCAGAGTTCTCTGGATGTCAAGGGTGTATCTTCAAGATCGAGGTGGCCAGAATTAGCATTGGATCAATTATGATTGTTGTTGGAATATACCTTCAACTATTTTCCTTATCTGCGATGAAAATGAAGGCTTGAACAATCTGTGCATGTCTTATATAAGTTCATGGCTCTGAATGATCAGTACAAGAGTACTTGTGTTTCAATGACAAAGACTGACAAAAGGGAAAGTGTGATTTCCTGTGAGGGAAAAGACAAGAGAATGATTGTCTTATAGCAAGAGATGGATTTTGTGAGAGAATATTATGGCTAAATGACAGGTAATACCTGTATATTATATTGAGGAATATAAATGCATTTATCTTTGTAATAGATGATGGATGAGTGAAAGGAAAAATAGAGTACAACTGACTGTGTATATTTGACAGTTTAGTTTTACAGAGATGCTCAGAAAGTGAAGACTATGGAGAAATTGGAGCAATTATTGCACAATGCACCTTTTCATGCTGACAAGCACATTCCATGACAGACAAATTTGCCAAACTCTCAACCCAATCTTAATCCTTCAGATTAAAAATACTGTGCACCTCACAAAAGTCTAAAGAAGGGTTCCAAACCGAAACTTCACCCATCATTTTATTCCAAAGATGCTCCTGACCCACTGAGTTACTCCAACATTTTGGGTTTATCTGAAGTCAATAGAAATACTAGCTTGGAAAGTTATACTTGCTCCGAATACAGCACACCCACAACCATACAAAGAGCAATTTGGGGCAATGAGCCATGGGATAGGATGTTATAGTCTTGTAGGATGTGAACTTTAGATTTTCCAGAAAGATGCCTGCAATGTAAAAATCAACTATAGAACTGGCCTGGAATTTAGTAAGCTAATTGATGATGATGAAAGTTATGAAGATATTAAGGATATTAAAAAGGGTTCTAAGAGTAAACCTAGCAATTATAGACCTGTTAGTTTGACTTCAGTGGTGGGCAAATTAATGGAAAAGATAATTAGAGATAATATATATAAGCATCTGGATAAACAGGGCCTGATTAGGAACAGTCAGCATGGATTTGTGCCTGGAAGGTCATGTTTGACTAATCTTCTTGAATTTTTTGAAGAGGTTACTAGGGAAATTGACGAGGGTAAAGCAGTGGATGTTGTCTATATGGACTTTAGTAAGGCCTTTGACAAGGTTCCTCATGGAAGGTTGGTTAAGAAGGTTCAACTGTTGGGTATAAATGCAGGAATAGCAAGATGGATTCAACAGTGGCTGAATGGGAGAAGCCAGAGGGTAATGGTGGATGGCTGTTTGTCGGGTTGGAGGCAGGTGACTAGTGGGGTGCCTCAGGGATCTGTGTTGGGTCCTTTGTTGTTTGTCATGTACATCAATGATCTGGATGAAGGTGTGGTAAATTGGATTAGTAAGTATGCAGATGATACCAAGATAGGGGGTGTTGTGGATAATGAAGAGGATTTCCAAAGTCTACAGAGTGATTTAGGTCATTTGTTTCTCCTTTCTTTTTCCTTCTTTTCTAGGGTCTTCTTTCTTTCTTTCTTTACTTCCTTCTCTAACTTCTTTTCTAAGGGGCTTTCTTTTCTCAACACTCTCCTGCACCTTCACGACTCTTGCGCACTTTCTTTACTTTCTTTACTTCTATCTTTTTCTTAAAGCTCAAAAAATGAAGCGGTACAAAAAATGTATTAAGATATATGTGTTGTGTAGTATTGTAATTTACCGTACTTCTAATAAAAAAAAACAAAAAAAAACTAGTGTACGGATGATGGATGGTCAAAGGGCCTATTTCCATACTGTATCTCTAAACTAATACTACAATGATAGATTTTTATGAAGGAAAGCTGTGTGAGAAACATGGGGATATGAGGCAGGATTACAAATCAGAAATGATCGCATTAAACCAAATTGGAGGGCCAAAGCAGTAAATAGTCACCTATTGTATCTTTGGTTTTGTGTTCCTTTGAGCCAAGCTTTATAAGTTATTTGTTAGCTAAGTAGATATTACCACAAATTTTGTGTGTCTGGCATTCTGCGCTTTATAATTCAATGAAAAATGATTAACTGTCACTAAAACTGAAAACAACACTTAGTCAAATATTTTTGCTGAATTTTAATGGACGGAGAGAGAGTCATTACATCAGTTCAATATTGGATATTCTGAACACCCAGTACTGGAGCTTTTGCTCACACTTGCGGCAGTTTTTGTCAATGTTATGTGAATTGCCCCTAATGTGTTGAATGCAAAACTGCGATCACATAAAACTAGTGTGCGGGTGATCGATGATTGGCATGAACTTGGTGGGCTGGAGGGCCTTTTATCTCTAAACTAAAACTAAGCTGACATGGGGCTGCTGGCTGTGTGGAATTTGTACATTCTCCACTGTGACCACATGGGCTTCCTCCTAGCACTCCGGTTTCCTCCCACCTCCCAAAAGTGTGCCAATTTGTAGGTTAATTAACCTCTGTAAATTTCCCTTGGTGTATAGGGAGCAGAGGAGAAAATAAGATAACATATAACTAGTGTGAATGGGTGATCGATGGTCAGCATGGAGTTGTGGGGTTTAAGGGAACTGTTTCCATGGTGTATCTTTCAATTCAATTATACCAGTCACTACAGCGGTACTGCTGATGAAGGTGAAAAAAGAACAAGAGACATGGAGACAGAAAGAGTGGAACAAGGAAAACAACCTTACGTGTCTCTCATGAAAGAATCTCAAATGAAAGTGTAATTGGTTTTGCTGGTGCAGCAGATCAGACAAACCCTGACCTCACAGGGGAAGTAATTACAGAGAATGTTCAACATCAGGTCCCAATTTAGGAGAATACCTCCTGATTCTAACAACTCTGCCTGTAGGCTGTTGCTTGACACTGGTCATTTACAATTTTCATCTGATGGAATAGTCCCAGGTATCAGGTGGAGATTACAGAAGTGTTGATCAAGGAACCGTGACCACTGTACTCATGAGGTGACTGATTGAACATTGCGTAAAACTGGCAGGGTCATCCATTTCAGAGAGGGGAAAATTGATAAGGGGATACGGGGAATAGAAAAGTTAGTGGTAGACTAACATCACAGAATTTCTATTTTCAGAGCTGGCTGTGCTGGTGTAAGAAACTAATGTGTATGCCTTATTACGATTGGCATCACCTTCTCTTCCAAACACCTGAGATTGCGGGCAAGTTGGGACTCTATTCATAGAGTCAAGGGCCTGTCTCACTTGGCAATTTTTTTCAACAAATGCCAGCGTCAGTGACTGACGTATCAGGGTAGCCGAAAGATTTTGAACATTTCAAAATCCAGCGGCACCAAAAAAAATGTTGTGACACTTGAGGAAATACCGCACGTCAATACATCATCACGCCACGTCACGCCGCGACTTTTTCGGTGACCTGATACGTCAGTCAATGATGCCAGCAGTCGCCAAAAAAATCGGCAAGTGGGACAGGCCCTTCAAATGTCATACAGCGTTGAAACAGACCCTTCGATCCAATTTGCCCACACCGATCTACACTAGTCCCACTTGGTTGCACCCGCTTGCATTTGGCCCATATCCCTCTAAACCTATCCTATTCATGTACATGTCCAAATGTTTTTTAAACGTTGTGATAGTACCTGCCTCAACTACCTCCTCCGGCAGCTCGTCCCATCCTTCCTTTGTGTAAAAAAGTTGCCTCTTAGGATTCTATTCAATCTTTCTTCCCTCACCTTAAACTGTCCTCATGTCCTTGATTATCCTAGTCTGGGTAAAAGATTGTGCATTTACCCTATCTATTCCTCTCATGATCTGAAGCACCTCTGTATGATCACTCCTCATCCTCCCGTGCTGCAAAGAATAAAGTCTTAGCCTGCTCAACCTCCCCCTATTGCTCAGGCCCTTGAGTTCTGGCAACATCTTCCTAAAGTCCTGGCAACATTCTTATAAACAATCTCTTGCCTGATCAACAAATGTGAACAACTTTCTCCAGCAAAGTGTGGAAATAAGGGTAGAAAGAAACTAGAGGGCATAGCTTTAAAGTGAGAGGGCAAAGTTTAAATGAGATGTGTGGAGCAAGAGGGTGGTGGGTGCCCAGAATGTATTGTTAAGGATGATGAAGAAGGCAGATACAATAATGGTGTTGAAAAGGCATTTCATTAGGTGCACGGAATGGAGGAGACCACATAGATTTGTTTATCTTCGCATCATTTTTGGCACAGACATTGTGAAGGGCCTGTTGCTTTTCTATGTTCTCAAGGAATATTAACAAAGGTATGCATGATTAAGCGGCCCTTCTGATAGCTGGCCCAATTAAATCTCCAACTCAATAGGAGAATGCAGTAGAATGGGTGTGCGATCTGATCCTCAGGGATGCCAAGCCAACATGATCCTTGCTATCTCACTCTGGTGATATTGAACTTGGAGATCTTGGTGCCAAGTTGCCCTCCAAGATGTCCACATGGACAGTTTCAGTGAGTGTATAATTAAATGTTGGCTCGTATGTGCTCAGGGCATGGTCAATGGAACAGTTCCTCAAGTAAGATCCTCCAGGATAAACCTGAAATTAAACCATAATTGCTGATATAGCACAGAAACAGGCCCTTTGACCCAACAAAGAGTCAAAAGTGTTTTATTGTCATATGTCCCGGATGGGACAATGAAATTCTTACTTGTTGCAGCACAACAGAATATGTTAATATGTAACCATAGTACATAATGGGGTAAGAGAAATACAAAGTTCTATAAATAACAAATATAGTGCAATAATAATATTGTCTTTTGCAGTTCAGAGCTCAGAGGTTATTCGTTGTTGTGTTTAATAGCCAGATCGCTGTAGGGAAGAAGCTGTTCCTGAACCTGGACGTTACAGATTTCAGTCTCCTGTAGCTTAACCATATAACAATTACAGCACGGAAACAGGCCATCTCGGCCCTACAAGTCCATGCCGAACAACTTTTTTCCCTTAGTCCCACCTGCCTGCACTCATACCATAACCCTCCATTCCCTTCTCATCCATATGCCTATCCAATTTATTTTTAAATGAAACCAACGAACCTGCCTCCACCACTTCCACTGGAAGCTCATTCTACACCGCTACCACTCTCTGAGCAAAGAGGTTCCCCCTCATGTTACCCCTAAACTTAATTCTGAAGTCATGTCCTCTTGTTTGAATCTTCCCTATTCTCAAAGGGAAAAGCTTGTCCACATCAACTCTGTCTATCCCTCTCATCATTTTAAAGACCTCTATCAAGTCCCCCTTAACCTTCTGCGCTCCAGAGAATAAAGACCTAACTTATTCAACCTTTCTCTGTAACTTAGTTGCTGAAACTCAGGTAACATTCTAGTAAATCTCCTCTGCACTCTCTCTATTTTGTTGACATCCTTCCTATAATTGGGCGACCAAAATTGTACACCATACTCCAGATTTGGTCTCACCAATGCCTTGTACAATTTTAACATTACATCCCAGCTTCTCAAGAGTCAAGAGTCAATTTAATTGTCATTTGGACCCCTTGAGGTCCCAACGAAATGCCGTTTCTGCAGCCATACATTACAAACAAATAGACCCCAGACACAAGATAATTTACATTTTACATAAACATCCATCACATTGCTGTGATGGAAGGCCAAAAAAAACTTAACTCTCCACTGCACTCTCCCCCCCCGATGTCAGAGTCAAAGTCAAAGCCCCCGGCTGGCGATGGCGATTGTCCCGCGGCCATTAAGCCACGCCAGGTGGTGCGAGGTCGCACACCGGGTCTTGATGTTGGAGCCCCCGGCGTGCGCTCGCAGAGTCCCGCGGCCATTCCAAGCCGCGCGGGGCGGTGATGTTAGGCCCCGCTCCAGGAGCTCTTCGACCCCGCAACTCGGGCGGGAGAAGTCGCCGTTGCAGGAGCCCTGAAAAGCGGTCCCCCTCCAGGGACCCGCGGGCTCCTGGTGCCGCCGTCTGCAGACCCGCAGTTGCAGCCTCCGAATCAGCAGCAGCAGCAGCGCTCCACCACCGCTCCTCCCGCTCTGGACTCGGCCAGCCCCGCAACGGTGAGGTGAGCCGGCACCAGAGTCCCCGGCTTCTTCTGTTGGAGGCCGCACCTCATTGCAGCCCCAACGACAACGGAGACCCGACAAGAAAAGGTCGGGTCTCCCGTGCAGGGAGAGATTTAAAAGTTGCCCCCTCCCCCCCACCCCACCCCCACCCTCCCACACACACAGCCCAACATAAAATAACAAAAACTACATATAAACATAGACAAAAAATAATAAAAAACGCGGACGTTTTATTTAAAACTTCTATACTCAATACTCTGATTTATAAAAAGTAGCAGACCAAAAGCTTTCTTTACCACCATCTCCATATGAGATTCCACCTTCAAGGAACTATGCATGGTTATTCCCAGATCCCTCTGTTCAACTGCATTCTTCAATTCCCTACCATTTACCATATACGTCCTATTTTGATTTGTCCTGCCAAGGTGTAGCACCTCACGTTTATCAGCATTAAACTCCATCTGCCATCTTTCAGCCCATTCTTCCAAATGGCCTAAATCACTCTGTAGACTTTAGAAATCCTCTTCATTATCCACAACACCCCCTATCTTGGTGTCATCTGCATACTTACTAATCCAATTTACCACACCTTCATCCAGATCATTGATGTACATGACAAACAACAAAGGACCCAACACAGATCCCTGAGGCACCCCACTAGTCACCTGCCTCCAACCCGAAAAAACAGCCATCCACCATACCCTCTGGCGTCTCCCATTCAGCCACTGTTGAATCCATCTTGCTACCCCTGCATTTATACCCAACAGTTGAACCTTCTTAACCAACCTTCCATGAGGAACCTTGTCAAAGGCCTTACTAAAGTCCATATAGACAACATCCACTGTTTTACCCTCGTCAATTTCCCTAGTAACCTCTTCAAAAAATTCAAAAAGATTAGTCAAACATGACCTTCCAGGCACAAATCCATGTTGACTGTTCCTAATCAGACCCTGTTTATCCAGATGCTTATATATATTATCTCTAAGTATCTTTTCCATTAATTTGCTCACCACTGAAGTCAAACTAACAGGTCTATAATTGCTAGGTTACTCTTAGAACCCTTTTTAAACAATAGAACAACATGCACAGTACGCCAATCCTTGGGGACTATTCCTGTTTTTAATGACATTTGAAATATTTCTGTCATAGCCCCGGCTATTTCTACACTAACTTCCCTCAATGTCCTAGGGAATATCCTGTCAGGACCTGGAGACTTATCCACTTTTATATTTTTCAAAAGTGTCAGTACTTCTTTTACTTTGAAACTCATAGTATCCATAGCTACTCTACTAATTTCCCTTACCTCACATAATTTAATATCCTTCTCCTTGGTGAATACCGAAGAAAATAAATTGTTCAATATCTCCCCCATCTCTTTTGGCTCTGCAGATAGCTGTCCACTCTGTCTCTCCAATGGACCAATTTTATCCCTCGTTATCCTTTTGCTATTATTATAGCTGTAGAAACCCTTTGGATTTACTTTCACCTTACTTGCCAAAGCAACCTCATGTCTTCTTTTAGCTTTTCTAATTTCTTTCTTAAGATACTTTTTACATTCCTTATACTCCTCAAGCACCTCATTTACTTCATGCTGCCTATAATTATTGTAGATCTCCCTCTTTTTCCGAACAAAGGTCCAATTTCCCTTGAAAACCAGGGCTCTTTCCAATTTTTACTGTTTCCTTTCAACCGAACAGGAACATAAAGATTCTGTACTCTTAAAATGTCCCCTTTAAATGTCCTCCATTTCTCTTCTACATCCTTCCCATAAAACAAAATGTCCCAGTTCACTCCTTTTAAATAATTTTGCATCTCATCAAAGTTAGCCTTTCTCCAATCAAAAATCTCAACCCTAGGTCCAGTTCTGACCCTCTCCATAATTATATTGAAACTAATGATATTGTGATCACTGGACCCGAAGTGCTCCCCAACGCATACCTCCGCCACCTATCCCGTCTCATTTCCTAACAGGAGGTCCAGCACTGCCCCTCCTCTTGTAGGTACCTCTATGTATTGCTGCAAAAAACTATCCTGCACACATTTTACAAACTCCAAACCATCCAGCCCATTTACAGAATGTGTTTCCCAGTCTGTGTGTGGAAAGTTGAAATCTCCCACAATTACTACCTTGTGCTTACTACTAATATCTGCTATCTCCTTACATATTTGTTCTTCCAATTCTCGAGACCCATTTGGCGGTCTATAATACACCCCTATAAGTGTTGCTACACCTTTCCCATTTCTCAGTTCCACCCAAATAGCCTCCCTAGATGAGCCCTCCAATCTAGCCTGCCAAAGCACTGCAGTAATATCTTCCCTGACTAGCAATGCAACACCTCCACCTCTTGCCCCTCCAATTCTATCACACCTGAAGCCACGAAATCCTGGAATATTTAGTTTCCAATCACAGCCCTCCTGCAACCATGTTTCACTGATCGCCACAACATCATACTTCCAGGTGTCTATCCAGACTCTAAGCTCATCCACCTTTCTTACAGTGCTCCTAGCATTAAAATATGCACATTTAAGAACCCCCCCCCCCGCCTCTTATTCTCTGTTTATTTCCTTTTTCTTCTTTCTCGTCTTGTGTCCGAGTGCTTCCCTTTTCTGCTTCCTGCCTCCCATTCTGTCTACTAGCTTACTCTATTTGAGTCCCTCGCCCCAACCATTCTAGTTTAAAGTCTCCCCAGTAGCCTTTGCAATCACCTTCTTCCTGATTGGAATGGTGAAATGAGTGTGTGGCCAGGATGGTGTGGATCTTTGATGATTTTGGCTGCCTTTTTGAGGCAGCGACTACGATAGATCCCTTTGACGGCGAGGAGGTCAAAGCTGGTGATGGAATGGTCACAACCTTTTGTTGTCTTTTCCGCTCCTTGACTTTCCAGTTGCCGAACCAGGCCACGATACAACCAGTCAGAATGCTCTCTATCGTGCACCTGTAGAAGTTTAGGAGAATCCTCTTCGACATGCCGAATCTCCGTAATCTTCTCAGGAGGTAGAGTCACTGATGTACCTTATTTATAATTGCATCAGGGTGCTGGGTCCAGGAAGGATCTTTGGAAATATGCACACCCTGGAATTAGAAGTTTTTGACCCTCTCCACCTTTGTGCCATTGATGTGAACAGGATTGTGGGTCCACATCCTTCCCCTACCAAAGTCCACAATCAGTTCCTTGGTTTTGCTGGTGTTGAGAGCCAGGTTGTTGTGCTGGCCCCCATTTGGTCAGTCGGTCGATCTCACTTCTATATTCTGACTCATCCCCATCTGTGATTTCTCATATAACAGTGGTGTCGTTGGCGAACTTGATGATGGAGTTCGCACTATGTCCGGGTATGCAGTCATGAGTAAAACAGGGAGCTGAGCACGCAGCCTTGAGGTACTCCCATACTAATTGTTACTGAGGATGAAGTGTTTCCACCAATTCTGTGCCAGGACTATGCTCTGTGGATGAGGAGGTCGAGAATCCAATTGCAGAGGGATGCACAGAGACCCACTTACGTGAACTTGGCAAACAGCTAGGAAGGGATGATGGTATTTAACGCCGAGCTGTAGTCTATAAACAACAGCCTGACGTAAATGTTTTATTGTCTAAGTGGTCTAATGCGGTGTGGAGAGCCAGTGAAATTGCATCCTCTGTTGACCTGTGTGGCGGCATGCGAACTGTAGTTGGTCGAGGTTCTTGTCGAGGTAGGAGTTGATATGCACCATAACCGACCTCTCAAAGCACTTAATCACAACAGACGTTAGTGCCACTAGTCGTTAGTCATTGAGGCACATCACCTTGCTCTTCTTGGGCACCGGTATTATTGATGCCCTCTTAAAGCAGATGGGAACCTCAGACCTCAGAAATGAGAGGTTGAAAATGTCCGCAAAAACTCGCGCCAGTTGGTCTGCACTGGTCTGAACTGTAAGGAGGATGCTATGAGAAAGCAGGATGACTTGGACAGGTTGGGTGAGTTGACAGATGCATTGCAGATGCTGTTTACTGTGGATAAATGTGGATAAACTTTGGTAGCAAAAATAAGAAGGCAGATTACTATCTAAATGGTGTCAAGTTGGGAAAAGGAGAACTACAATGGGATCTGGGGGATTCTTGTTCATCAATAAATGAAAGTAAGCATACAGGTACAGCAAGCAGTGAAGAAAGCGAATGGCATGTTGGCCTTTATAACAAGAGGAGTTGAGTATAGGAGCAAAGAGGTCCTTCTGCAGTTGTACAGAGCCCTATTGAGACCACACCTGGAGTATTGTGTGCGGTTTTGGTCCCCTAATTTGAGGAAGAAGATTCTTGCTATTGAGGGAGTGCAGCGTAGGTTTACAAGGTTAATCCCCGGGATGGCGGGACTGTCATATGCTGAGAGAATGGAGTGCCTGGACTTGTATACTCTGGAATTTAGAAGGATGAGAGGATATCTTATTGAAACATATAAGATTATTAATGATTTGAACACGCTAGAGACAGGAAACATGTTCCCGACGTTGGGAGAGTCCAGAACTAAGGGCGAATGGGGGCTCAGGAAGGCACATCAGAGTTCTCCCTATCGAACCATGCGTAGAACGCATTGAGTTCATCAGGGAGTGATGCTTCGCTGTCGTTTGAGCTGCCTCCTAATTTTCCCTTGTAGGAGGCGATGGCATTCAAGCCCTGCACAGTTGTCGAACATCTGTCTCATCCTCCAGCTTAGAGCAGAAGTCCCTTTTGGCCTTTTTGATGGCCTGGGCAAGGTTGTATCTGGACTTCTTATAGACCTCTGTGTCACCAGACCTGAATGCATGGGTCTTCAGAAGAATGCGGATCTCATGGTTCATCCAAGGCTTCTGGTTAGCTAACACTCGGAAGGTTTTTGTTGGAACGCAGTCCTCCACACATTTCCTTATGAAGTATGTAACCACTGTAGCGTATTCATTCAGGTCCGTTGTCATAAAGTTGGTCTTAATTTTCTGGTGCATTTAATTGATAAAAATGAAACACACAAGCATTAACATGCATTTTCTGAATGTTGTATTTATTCTGATTGGAAATTGAGAGAGGACTCAGCCGCAGCAAATATTCACCTGTCTTTGAGATGAATAGTTTGCTGCTTTGCAATTGTTCTATTCATATTATAACAGGGCTGACAATGCATTAGGTAATAAGATTAATACAGGGTATTTAGAGGAACAAGTAACTTACACTGGTTTTCGTGCCTTCCTAAATTAGTATTCTAGCCTCATTTTCTCCTTTCATTTCCCCTGGGTACTAATGTGCTTGAGCAAGCACCAGCAACTAAATTCTACTTTAACCAAATGTCCATCCTTCTCATGGAAAGTTAGCAGTTAAGTGAACATATCACATTTAAACCCTATTTAGGTATTACTGAATATTCCCAGTCTGGCCTGTATGTCTGACACAAGACCCATCCCAAATGGTTGACCTTTGCATGATTTCTCAAGTAGTCTGCAGCCACTCAGTTACTACCATGTTCAACCAGAGAGTTGTGAAATCCAGCATAACTGATGTTAGAAGCAGAGGATAGTTACAAAATGGTGGAGTAATATATATGTTAAACATGAAGTCAAATTAAACTGATCTAATCACATGATCCATATCCCTCTATTCCCTGCACTTCCTTGTGCCTATCCAAAAGCATCTTAAAGGGCACTATCATATTTGCCTTCACCATCACCCCTGGCAATGTGTTCTCGGCCCCCACTACTATTTGTTTAAAAAAACTTGCCCTGCACATCTCCATTAAACTTCCATCCCCCCACCTTAAAGCTGTGGTTCGAGATTTCCTTCCAGCGGAAAAAGGTTTTGACTGTCTACCCTATCTATGTCTCTCATAATTTTATACATCTCTATCAGGTCTGCCCTCAACCTCTGATGTCCAAGAGAAAACAATCCAAGTCTACCCAACTTTCTCTGCAGCTGAAAGCCTCTACTCCATGCAGATCCACAATAAATTAAACAACATCAGATGGTGAGGGAAGGAATGGGCAACATTTTCGGCTGAGACCCTGCATCAGGCATCTGATGCTACCTGAGCTGATGGGTTTTGCTACCAATTTCTACTTTGGTTCCACATGATACTGCTGCCATTGTCTTAAATATCTGTCAGGCAATATCTTATGCCATAAACTGACATATCACTTAATGTGGTTCTGTTGGCCCTGTGGTGGTATGATCAAACCCTCAGTTTATTTTAACAAGGAAGTTTCCCATTGAGCTTTGCGTGATTATCACTATTCTTGCATGCTTGTGCATTCTCCACGTGTGTGCATGTAACATATACACAGTGCTACTACTTCCCAGCTGACACATTGAATTGATTGATTGAACGATACAGCATGCATACAGGCCCTTCAGCCCACTGAGTCCATGCGGACGATCGATCACCCATTCACATTAATTCTATGTTATCCCACATTTGTGTCCACTCCCTACACACTAGGTGCAATTTTACAGAGGCCAATTAACATACAAACCTGCACATCTTTGGGTTGTGGGCAGAAATTGAAGCACCCGGAGGAAACCCACGTGACCACAGGGAGAACGTGCAAACTCCACACAGACAGCACCCAATGTCAGGATCGAACCCGGGTCTCTGCCATTGTAAGGCAACCGCACTACCAGCTGCACCAATCTGCTGCATACCTGTGATCCGTTAAACAAACCAGATCAACACAATCAATCAATAGTCAATAGTCAATTTAATTGTTATTTGGACCCCTTGAGGTCCAAACGAAATGCTGTTTCTGCAGCCATACATTACAAACAAATAGACCCCAAACACAACATAATTTACATTTTACATAAACATCCATCACATTGCTGTGATGGAAGGCCAAAAAAAACTTATCTCTCCACTGCACTCTCCCCCACCCGATGTCAGAGTCAAAGTCAAAGCCCCCGGCTGGCCATGGCGATTGTCCCGCGGCCATTAAAGCCACGCCGGGTGATGCGAGGTCGCACACCGGGTCTTGGTGTTAGAGCCCCCGGCGTGCGCTCGCAGAGTCCCGCGGCCATTCCAAGCCGCGCGGGGCGGTGATGTTAGGCCCCGCTCCAGGAGCTCTTCGACCCCGCAACTCGGGCGGGAGAAGTCGCCGTTGCAGGAGCCCTGAAAAGCGGTCCCCCTCCAGGGACCCGCGGGCTCCCGGTGCCGCCGTCCGCCAGACCCGCAGTTGCAGCCTCCGAATCTCCGGAGGTCGGGCCGCAGCAGCAGCAGCAGCAGCAGCAGCAGCGCTCCTCCACCGCTCCACCCGCTCCGGACTCGGCCAGCTCCACGACGGTGACGGTGAGTCGTCGGCACCAGAGTCCCCGGTCTTCTTCTGTTGGAGGCCGCACCTCCTTGCAGCCCCAACGACAACGGAGACCGACAAGAAAAGGTCGGGTCTCCCGTGCAGGGAGAGATTTAAAAGTTGCCCCCTCCCTCCCACCACCCCACACACACACACCCCAACATAAAATAACAAAAACTACATAGAAACATAGACAGAAAATAATAAAAACGCGGACGGGCTGCAGAGGCCGCTGCTGACCAGAGTCGCGCCGCCTACCGGATCAACATTATAAAACATAGCCACCAGTGTAATTAAATCTTTTGGTAGACCTTATTCAGTATGCTGTACAGAAGTGGGTTACAGACTACATTATAAATGGAGAGCCTGAAATGGGTTTTACAGCCCCAATTTACTGGTTACAATGGTAACTGTTAACTACATTAAATAAATCAGCTTTGAACATTTTTACAATCAGAAAATAAAGGTGCGCATATCTATCAATGGAGCCATTAGCTTGAATTGTTGCATAGCAATTAAATTACTGGCACCTTTTCTCATTTATAATAAAACCCAGACATGACAATGCGGGATCTGCTAGGTCACCTAAAGAAATTTGCAGCAGACAGAACTCTTCATTAGAATGTAAAGGGCCTGTACCACTAAGGCGATTTTTCAGCGGACTGCTGGCGATTGTTCAGTTCGTGGCACTCGACTAAAAATCCGGGAACTGGAACGCGATTGTCAGAGTCGCACACGCATCGCAAAGGCGGGGGCCAGGGAAAGCGGGGGAGCGATGTCTGTAATTCACATGGTGCAAAGCCAAGGTGATACAGACACACATCATGATGAACAGGAAGGTTAAGACGGCTAGCACAGTGATGGGTAAATCCTTTAAAAATGGGGAGGGGGAATAAGGATTGGAGAGACTTTTAAGAAGCCAGACAACTTTTAATAAGCTAGAGATACACAGCTGTGAAGTTCGGCGAGCATTTAACATTACCGGTCGGTTATCCTTGGTTCTGAAAACTCGTGCTTACGTTTTTTTTCCTCAATGAGCCAATGAAAATGCCCGGTCAGCAAAGGTGATTTAACTAAAACTACCTACGACTACCTCGACTACCCATAACTACATGGCGACCTCACTACAACTGCACCTACGATGACAGGATTATCAATCTTCCCCATGGTGACCAATTTTTGGTCGCAGAAAATGTTTCAACATGTTGAAAAATTTGCGGCGACCATACTGAGGCCGCATCTAGTTCCCAGACTGCGGGAACTCCTTGCTACCATGAGCCAGCGAACACGTGGCGAACACGTGGCGACCATGTAGCGATCATGAGGCGAGCCCAGAATCTCCTGCACTCACCTAAAACGTCGCCTAAGTGGGACAGGCCCTTAACGTGAATTCAACCAAACAGAAATCAAAGGCATAGACGCTGTAATATGGAACGTGCCACATCACAATTCAAGCCAGTCCTAGCTTTTGTCTCGCAAACTCCAATAATAGAGGAATAATTCAGATAGAAAATTAGGCCTGAAATTCCAATTACAGAATGCACACTTCCAAAGTGCCAAGGGATTGTTTAGTAGTGCAATATAGATAGCTTGGTGCACATTGCATGATGAACGTTTGACCACATTGTCTTGTGCAGGACGTGAATTTGCCTGCATCACACAGAACATGCAGAGTTGATGTCAATCCTCATACACATTTGATGACTCCTCAGTGGTACTGATTCATATATATGCATCACTATTCACCCTGAACCACATTCAGCACATCAGGTCTCAACAGTAGTGACTTATCCTATAACTCCACTCAGTGAAGAGATCATTGGAATGGAACAGTGCAGTACAGTACAGCTTTGGCCCACAATGACGGTGCTGAACAAAATGCTGAATTAAACTACGCCTCTCTGCCTTGACATGATTCACATCCTTTCATTCCTTGCACTTCCATAACCCTAAATAAAAGCCTGGAGGCCCTCACCACTCTCTGTGATGGAAAATAACTTGCCCCGCAAGTTTTTACACAAAGGGTGATGGGTGTATGGAATGAGCTGCCAACGAGGTAGTTGAGGCAGGTACTATTGCAACATTTAAGAAACATAGGTACAGGTTTAGAAGGATATGGGCCAAATGCAGGCGGGTGGGATGAATGTAAATGATACGTTGGTCGGATGGGCAAGTTGGATCGAAGGGCCCGTTTCCACCTTCTATACACCATGACTCTATGACTCTCACGGCTTTGAACATTTTTGCAAAAGGTCAATGACTTGCACCTTGGATAATTTACATGGTTCATTCTGAGGCAGTGTGCTGTTCATTTTCTATTTCATGACAGTCAAAGGATTCTTGAAAGTCAAAGGCTAACTCCTTTACCTTTGTTCCTTGCCCCACACCAATGTTCTGGTGGTCCTGGAGATTGTAAATTCAACCATAGCCACATGGTTGCTATGAACGTTGCATGGAGAGTGATTTTGATGCTGAATTGCTCAGGAGGCCCTTCATGTACTCCCCTGTGAGAGTCACCTGGTTCTTTGCATAGTCTACTGTACACTAGACATCTAAGCATGATGCAGGTATAACCCTTAAAGTATGAGGAGGCAGCAGGCAGTGTTGAAGAAAGCTTCTCACCAGATGGGCTATCAGGTCATAATTTACGCTCCATCACTTTGTGTCCTTTAATGATTTGTAGGAATGGACAGTAACTGCTGACAGTAACTGCTGGATATCCTGATTAACTAAGAAAATGTAGACACAAGGAACTGCAGATGCAGGTTTACAAAAAAACATGAGGGGCTGGAGTAATTTAACAGGTCAGACAACATCTCTGTAGAACATAGATACGCAACGTTTCAGATCAGAACCCTACTTCAGACTCCAATTCCAGCTAAGAAAGTGTGATGTTTGTGAGACTGTTTCCTCATCTCCCTGAATTCAGTTTGACAAAATTCAGTGCCCCATAGATCACTGAATAAATTACCAATTTAAAAAGACACGCTTTTCTGCTTAAATTATTAATTGATTAGAATGAAAAAAGAAACAAATTTAAAGTCCGGTTAAATTGATGGACCCATTATACTCCTACGAAATCCCATGGATCATTTTAGTACATTAAACACGCCTTAAAAATTACAATTTTTGCTGTTGTTGGTGAATATAGCACGTATCAAAGCACCTTGAGGTACGATTAATCTTTTAAATTAATACTTTACTTTACATAAATGTACAATTCCATTTGGGGTTCAGACAAACCAATGACCAGAAAATATATCTGACCTGAGTGAACTCAGAAACACAGCCTGTTATTTGTAGTTGGACCTAGCTGAATATTCACTATTCTTTGATATCTAATTTTGGAGTCTTTGGTAATTACGTTTTGTTTATTATTATCACGTGAAATTATTATACATGATAACAATCAAGCCGTCCATGGTGTACAGGTAAAGGATAAAGGATACTTCAAGGATTACCGGTAAATTGAAACAGATTCCACACCTTGGAGAAAGTGCAGAAGAGGTTTACTACGATGTTGCTTGGATTAGAGGGTATAAACTGAAAGGAATGGATGTACCAACTTGGATTATTTTCTCTGGAGCATCGGAGGCTGAAGGATGACCTGATATATGTTTATAAAATTATGAGAGACATTGAAAGGTTGGACAGTCAGAGGCTTTTTCCCAGGACAGACATATAAAAGACCATGAGAGGAATGGATCAGGTAGACGCACAGAGTCTCTTGCCCTTTGTAGGGGAATCGAGAACCATAGGACCTGGGTTTAGGTGAGGGGTAAATTTTTCACACAAAGGGTGGTGGGTGTATGGAACAAGTGCTGAAGTAGGTATGCCTACTCATTCCATGATCTACATGATGCTCCTGCAGGTACATAATGTTTGCCGACATCCCACACTCCATTATAAGACATGAAAATCAACAAACTACAGATGCTGAAAATCTCGAATAAAAACTGAAAACACTCAGCAGCTCAGCCTGTAACTGTAGCAAGAGCAATAGAGTTAACATTTCAGGTCCAATGCTTTTTATCTGACTTGTCTTCGGCCTAAAATGTTAACTCTGCTTTGCTTTCAGATGTTGCCTGACCAGCAGACAGTTTCCACCATTTTCTGCTTTTATTCCACAAAAAAATTGAAGCTGCTAAACTGGACTGTATCTGTATCCTCATGCATTCCCTCATTCCCACTATTCTTCTTTAATAGTTCTTCCCTGGACTTGCATCCTACTTGATTTCTGCACTAATTTTTAAACAAGGCAGCCAATTAATCATGGTTTATAAGGTCAATTATTTGTTTATTTTATTGTGCTAGTTGCACACATTACCAAGAGAATTGGCCCAGATATTCTTCCTCTGACTAGTAACCCTCACGAGTTGTTAACCCACATATTGCCTGTATTTACCTTGAGTGCTTCCTCCACTGAGAACTCAAGGCCATCCTGAAGCCTCAGCGATAGGATTGTGCTCTTGTTACAGCTAACACGCAAGAATGGCTGGCATGGTGATGCAGCAATAGAGTTGCTGCCTTACAGCTCCAAAGACCAGAGTTCTATCATGACTAAGGACACCGTATACACAGACTTTGTACGTTTTCCCCTTCGTGTCCTCCGGTTAATGCCCACATCCCAAAGACGTGCAGGTTTGTAGGTTAATTGGCCTCTGTAAATTGTCCCCCGTGTGTAGGGTAGAACTAGTGTATGGTGATCATTGGTCAGGGGGATGAAGGCCTGTTTCCAAGCTGTGTTGATGAAAAAAGATCCATAAAAATGTGGTGCAACTATTCAAAAATTGAAAAATATTTAACAATTTAAAAATGTTAAAATCAATTAAAGTATTTAACTAAACTCAACTTTATTTAAGAAAAGTAAATGATTTGTGTTCTGTTACTATATATAGAAACATAGAAACATAGAAAATAGGTGCAGAAGTAGGCCATTCGGCCCTTCGAGCCTGCACCGCCATTCAATATGATCATGGCTGATCATCCAACTCAGTATCCTGTTCCTGCCTTCTCTCCATACCCCCTGATCCCTTTAGCCACAAGGGCCATATCTAACCCTCTTAAATATAGCCAATGAACTGGCCTCAACTACCTTCTGCAGCAGAGATTTCCAGAGATTCACCATTCTCTGTGTGAAAAAGGTCTTCCTCATCTCGGTCCTAAAAGATTTCCCCCCTTATCCTTAAACTATGACCCCTTGTTCTGGACTTCCCCAACATCGGGAACAATCTTCCTGCATCTAGCCTGTCCAACCCCTTAAGAATTTTGTAAGTTTCTATAAGATCCCCCCTCAATCTTCTAAATTCTAGCAAGTACAAACCGAGTCTATCCAGTCTTTCTTCATATGAAAGTCCTGACATCCCAGGAATCAGTCTGGTGAACCTTCTCTGTACTCCCTCTATGGCAAGAATGTCTTTCCTCAGATTAGGAGACCAAAACTGTACGCAAATATGTTTAATTAAAAGTGTGATTAACACTTTTTTTCAGTCATTTGATTAATTGTGCCTAATTTCCTTAATCATTTGACAGCTCCTTTAGAAACATAACATTTATCAAAAGACTGCTTTCCTAGTTTCATCTAAATGTTGATTTCTATAGATCGTTAAGGAATTCTAATTTTGGATGCCCTTCATATCAACCCTGGAATGAGTCTAGCCTCGAAAAGTGAATTATTTTCCAGGACAGTCCCCCAGATTGAGGGGATTTGATACCACTCCAGTTCTGAGTTGGCTGATGATGCCACAATGGAATTTGGAGACTCTTAAAGAGTTAGGGCTGGAAGTGTTTGAAGAGGGAGATGGAGGGTATACAGGGATGTGTTCCAAATCTGCAATCCATCCTGATCTTCCATGTGTTTCTATTGAACCTCATTGTCGACATTAGACTTTTTTCCCTCTGAAACTATTATGCTACAATGTTTAAAACTATATGCTGAAGGAAAGACACAAACTGCTAGAGTAACTAAGCAGGTCAGGTAATATTCCTAGAGAACATGGATAGGTGATGTTTTGGGTGGGGAGCCGTCTTCAGACTTCAGGGTGTGAAGAAGGGTCCCTACCTGAAACGTCACCTATCCATGTTCTCCAGGGGTGCTGCCTAATCCGTTGAGTTATTCCAGCATTTTATATTTTTCCTTGGTAAACCAGCATGTACAGTTCCTTTATTCTACAACTATATTCTGCACACTGGTAATGTTTCTCTTTGAAGTAGTGTATGGCCTGATCATACTCATGTACATCGTGAACTGATTTCATTGGATAGTGCACAAACAAAACATCTTCACTATAGCCAGGTACACATTACCATAAGAAGACAATGCCAAGATGTCTCAGTGCTCAGTTGCAGGTTGGAGATTCCTATGAGTTGGTGAGGATATTATATATTTTTTCAAGGAGCCCTTGGGACATTTGCCGCCCACCTACAAATCTATCAATCCAAGCAAGCTGGGCATTAGATTAGGCAGTATATCATGAACTTCAGGGACTTCCAACTGACAGTAGGTTCTGAGCTATAGAACTTGAATCCTTTAAAGGCTTGATTATATGGCCCAGGATCCTTTTAATGTTGGACACCAAATCAGCAGGGAGAAAGAGATCAAAATGTATAAATCCCTCAACTGACCATGATCATGTCATGAATGAAATTGAACTATTTGCAGATGGTCAGGTTAATTTGTATTTGAATTCACCATAGCCTGTCATGAATTATATTGGACAATTTGCAAATGAGCAAGTTAATTCTTATTTGAATCCTGTAATTAATTTGAGTCCTGTAATAAATTAAAATGAACAGTTTCCAAATAGAGTCATGGAGTCTTACAGCATGGAAACAGGCCCTTGGGCCCAACTTGCCATACCAGCTAACATGTCCCATCTCCACTAGTCCCACGTACCTTCATTTGGCCCATGTCCCTCTAAACCTGGCTTATCCATGTACCTGTCCAAATGTTTCTTAAACACTGTGATAGTAAATGGTCAAGTTAATTCTTATCTAACACAAGGGCACAATGTGCAGGAGTAACTCAGCAGGTCAGGCAGCATTTGTGTATGCTTCCTGAATTTCCAGCGATGTTGTCACCCCTGCTAAATTACTCCAGCACTGTGTGCCCTTTTGTGTATTAACCAGCATCTGACGTCTGTTTTCCTAATTTTTATTTGAATTGACTCATCCAAAATTGACTCATGAGATGGGTCAGTCAGGATTTGATACTTGCAATTCCCCTGTGTTATCATATTACTAAATCAAATTACTAAAACCGATGGAAAAAAATAAAAGAGAATGATCAATGAATAAGACCACAAGAATATTAGAGTACACAGCTCATTCAACATTTGGAAAATAACAGGGATCTTTTACCTTAGTGAACTATTTCACTTTCCAAGGCTATATCTCCTGTTTTTCTCCTCATATTTACAAGTTGTGTGGTAGAACAAGCTCTCTCTGGATCTAAAAGCAAGTTGCTGGAGGAACTCCGTGTAGGCAAAAGAATGGTCGAGCATCTCTTTGCCTGCATAAATGTTGCTTGATCTGCTGTCTTCTTCCAGCAGTTTTTTTTGCTCCAAATTCCAATGTCTCCCAAATTAGTTTGGATGATGTCATCCTGAAGGTAGCAATGTGAGTTCATTATGACTCCTGTGTGTCAATAAAACCATTAGAATGTTGCCTGTCTGTGACTTTGTTAATGTTCTACTGTCTTTTATATAGGAATTGGGAATCTCAAGTCAATTAAAGCTCTTTTCTTTTCCCTGTGCATTAATAAACTCTTTGCTACAGTATAAAACAATTAGACTTGGTCATTATAAACATATTGAAACAATTAGACCATCAATATTATATTTACTGAAGTAACAGATCACTGCATGATGCCTAATATTGAAGTAGTGACTGATACCCAAGTGAATCTTTATGTAAGTGCATGACTAACACGTAACAGAATTCAAACGGCCTTAAGCTTATGTTTAGTATTATCATGTGGGTAATCTCTGTGGATTGTCACCTTTTCGTGGTGGAGAAGCTTGTGTGGTCCTGAGATCCTGAGAGCGATGCCGTCTGGAACTATGCTCCTGGTAGGGCCACCCATGGTGGTAAGATCGAGGGGGAGGACTCTGACAAAGAGCAATCCAACCAATTCCTCAACGGTGGAACAGGCGGAGGATGATGGCTGAGCTTAGTGGAGCATCACAACAGCTGGGAAGGCGGATGAAGGCTGCAGCAGAAAAGGGTCTCTGGTCGTCTTGGACTCCATGCCACTGGATCCTGACCCAGATCTGCCAAGGACCATGTGGTGGCTGTCTGTGCATCAGTCTCCCCACATTAAACAAAGTCACGCACTGGCGTCCTCCAACCCTGGAAACACCCATGGTCAGCCATGACCAAAGGGGGCCTAAGAAGAAGAGGTGCTGTAGCGGCGCCTACTGGCGCACGCAGGTAACGAACCCGGCGTTGGGAAGCCGCGGTCACGTGACTCGGGAGGGGCTGCTTGTTTTCCTGCGTTTTTGCTTTCGCGCGCCAGTTCAGCACTGACCACCGATGTGGCCAGACATGTTGAGAGAACCTATTTACTGAAAAGTGAATTTTCGAATAAAAGTTTGTTTAAAACTTCAGTTGTCGTTCTAAAGTCCGCCAAAGTACAATGAAAAGGTTTTGTTTACATGCTGTTCAAATAAGATAATTCTGTACATGAATACAATCAAGCCAAATGCAAGTAGGCAGTATAGTGGTGCAGATGATAGAGGTGCTTCTCACAACACCAGACACCCGGGTTCGGTCCTGACCTTGAGAACTGTGCATGCAGAGTTTACACGTTCTCCCTGTGCATGCACGGATTTCCTCTGGAAAATGTTTTAAATGTTTTTTATCACTTCCTTTTTAAACGGCACAGGCCTTGTACTTTTTAAACGGCACATACTGCAGATGCTGATTAAACCGAAGACAGACACAAAAGGCTGGAGTAAATCAACGGATCAGGCTGCATCTCTGATGAGGAATACGTGATAATAGGAGGAAATAGGTGATATTTCGGGTCGACTTTTTCAATAGTTGCCATGAGGGGAGAAGCGCCGGCACCAAGAGCGAGCGAAAGCGTGGACAGACGGACGAAAGCAACGTTCATAGAGCGGCATTGGTAGACATTTCGGGTCAAGACCCTTCTTCCGACTGATAGTAAAGGGAAAGGGAAACGGGAGATATCGGCATATCTTCCATTCACTTGTCCTTAGTACTGTCCTCTTGCTCCTCTTTCCCCTTAGTCAGTCAGAAGAGGGGTCTCGACCCGAAATGTCACCTACAAAGATCTTTGGTCACCTATTCCGACCTATGATCGTTGCTTTTGTCTGTTCTGTCCGTGCGTTCGCTCGCTCTTAGTGCCGGCGTTTCTCCCCTCAGACTCCGCCAAACAAACACACACACAGCATGTCCGGCAGATCGCTGCGGGCCGAGAGAGAGTAGAAAGGTAGAGGGGGAAGAAAGGGGTAGATGGGGAGGGGGGTGTGAGGAGGAATGGAGAAGGGGGAGGTGCCCTCACACTCCCGGGCAGCTCTCCCGTCCCTCTAGTCGCCGTGCTTCACGCACACAGCCCCGGCTCCCGCCCTCCCCCCTCTCTCCAGGAAGACGCGGTGAACAATACACGGAGGGCCGGGCCGGGGGTTGCAGCAACGTTTACAAACCTCGGACTCAGCTCACGCCCGGACCCAAGCATCCGTTCCCGCCGCTGGACTTCTCCCTCCCTTCCCTTCCCTCCCTTCCCTTCCCTTCCCTCCCTTCCCTTCTTCTCTCCCTTCTCTCCTTCTCCCCTCAGACTCCGCCAAACAAACACACACACACACACACAGCATGTCCGGCAGATCCTTCCTCTCTCTTTTCCCTTCTCTCCCCTCCCTTTGCCGAAACCCTTCCTCAGACTGATAGGGGGGACTGATAGGGCAGTCTGAGGAAGGGTTTCGGCCCGAGCGTTACCTATTCCCTTCACTCCATAGCTGCTGCTGCACCCGCGGAGTTTCTCCAGCATTTTTGTGAATCCCTAGACCTAGTTCAGTGACCACGGAACCTCTCCGGGCGACCCTCGGTGGACACTCACTGTACTAGGTCTAGGGATTCCTACTCTCCCGGGCAATATACCCTCCCTTTTTTCCAGGACCGAAAATGTCCGATTTTCGGAGCTTTTCGGTTTCCGGAATTTCGGATAAAAGGTTGTGCACCTGTAGAAAGAAGTGGGATTATATACATAGACATGATGGTCAGCAGAGATGTGGTGGCTGAAGAGTCTGTTTCTATGATGTACAACTTAATGACAAAATTGTGACCATAGAATCAGCTGGATAGTGTCCAATCCTATCCTGACTTAGCAAGAGGAGGCACAAGAAACCATAGATGCTAGTTTACCAGAAACGACACAAAGTGTTGGAATAATGAGCAGGTCAGACAGCATCTCTGGAAAACATTTATAGGAGATGTTTTGGGTCGAGATACTTTCTTCAGAGTGGTTGTGGTGCGGGGGAGAAAGCTGCAAGGGTGGTGAAGACAGGACAAAGTCTGGCAAGTGATAGGTGGAGAAAGGTGAAAAAGAGAGGTGTTGATCAGCAGTTAGTTGGACAAATGGCAGAGATGAAAAGATAAAAATAGTAGGAGATACACTTAGATGAATGAGTTATGAAGCTACAAGAAGGAATATAGGTGGATTGGGACGTTGGAAGGGGCAGAGGCGGAATGGGTGTGAATCCCAATGGATCAGAGGGAGGAGAGGAGGAAAAAGTCGGGACTTGGAAAAATAATGAGAAGAACAAGATTTTTTCAGTTACCAGTTTGGCGGATGCAAAGACGACAACCAAGCTTTGCGAACTTATTTATTCAGGCAATAGCTCCTTGGCTTACAGGTCTCCGCAAACACGTCTGACCACAACGGTGGTCAGCAACACAACTGTGGCGCGAAAGCGAAACAGCGCGAAAACAGCAGCCCCACCCGAGTCACGTGACCTCGGCTTCCGAGGTTCGATACCTGCATGCGCCAGCAGGCGCCGGTATATGCCCCCCCCCCCAGAATCCATGGCATGGAAAGGCATGGGTAACCGGACGGTTCGACCGGAAGGCGTAGTCCGAGGTCGCTGGGCGAGCGTAACATTCAGGCCCAGCAAAACAGAACCGGAGGGGCGAGACAAACGCGAACGAGGGGCGGGAGTAACAGAGGGGAACAGACTAAAGGTCATAGCCTCAGATTGAAAGGATATTCTTTTAGGAAGGAGATGAGGAGAAATGTCTTTAGTCTGTGGAATTATATGCCACAGAAGTGGATATTTCTAAGGCAGAGATTGATACATTTTTGAATAGTGCAGGTGTAAGACGTTAAGCCAGGATAATGGTGATAGGAGGGAGAGATAGATCAGCCATGATTGAATGGCAAAGTAAACATGATGGGCCGAATTGCCAAATTCTACTGCTATGTCTTATGACCTTATGACCTTAGGAATAGGAGGCAAACAGGTATTAGAGAAGGATTGAAAAGGTGTGAAATATGAAGCCAGAAGGAATTATATAGGTTGAAGGGGACGTGGGGTAGTGGGGAAAGGAAAGGGGACAGAAATTGGTGCACACTTGGATGGGGCACAGGGAAGAGAGGAGAGGAGGGGAGAGAAAAGTAAAACCCCTGTCTCACGGTGCGAGTCCACCCATGAGTGATCCCGAGTTAAAAACAAATCAAACTCGTGGTAATCACGTAGAATTAACGTAGCGGGAACGTCGGAACTCGTGGATGTAACTTAGCGACTCGTAACGCTAACGGCAGGTACTCGGGAAACTTGTTAACTCGTGAAAATCGTTCAACATGTTGAAAGATTTCCAAGAGTTAAATTTACCCTTGAAGGAAAAATCTGAAACTTTTAAACTCGTTGTAATACCTTAGTAGCCCGTGAGTTTGCCGTAGTGACTCGTGAGTAATTGGGTTTGGCCCGAGTGCCAGAAGTGAAATGTTGAAGATTAGTCAGATCTTAATGGAAAATTTTACAGTGATCTAACAATTCACCGTTAAAAAGCAAAAAGCACTCACCGGAGATCTGAGAATCAGTGGTGAAAAGAATGAACCATGGAGTGTGGGGAAAGCCGCATTGCGAGAGTTAATTAGTTCCCTTCAGAACTTTAACTTTTCACATTGAAACGGTGCCATGAATCCATGTTAGGTTAATGCACTTTTTATGGAGAAGCAGATATATGGGACAGGTGTTCCGTCTCAGGATTTATATCCGACAAATTAACATCAGTTATTGAAGGCTGATGCATTTATACAAGGGATTTTCTTAGGCATCACTTTCTACCCAGTCTGTCCGCGTTAGAGATCAATTGGTCAAAACAATGTTGTAAATGGGAATTTTATAAATGTTATAAATTATAAATGGGAAGGAACTGCAGATGCAGGTTTAATCCGAAGAAGGGTCTCGACCCGAAACGTCACCTATTCCTTCTCTCCAGAGATGCCGTCTGGCCCGCTGAGTTACTCTCGCTTCTTGATAAATGAATCGTTGGAAGCTCCTTCGTGGCGTGTTGCTATTCAGAGTTTTAAATGTGTTAGTACTAACCCATGCACTAGGCTTGCCAAAAATAGGAGGCGTTCAGTGGGGAAGTTCACAAAATAAGTTCACAAGTTCAAGAAGGAACTGCAGATGCTGGAAAATCGAACGTAGACAAAACTGGAGAAACTCAGCGGGTGCGGCAGCATCTATGGAGCAAAGGAAATAGGCAACTTTTCGGGCCGAAACGTTGCCTATTTCCTTCGCTCCATAGATGCGACCACACCCGCAGATAAGTTCACAAGCTGCGTTGGTAATTAAGACCAGGGTTATTTTTGTGTGTTATGTAAAATACATTAATTTCAGGTTCTTTACATCACAAGTATTCTCCTAAAAAGTTACCCACAACTTTACATTGTAAATGGGTTGGTTTCAATCCAACAAAAACACATAACATAATGACATTTCTTAGAAACACAGCGAGAGAGTGTGAGATGTAGATGGGATATGACTCCAATTTTTAACTAACCCCTGTGTTCGTGTATTAAAATTTTTCCAATAAATTATGGTATCTACACCGGATGATAGTCTACCGCACTATATAGGAAATCATTCTCATATTTACAATTAAGGGCCAATTGTATTCGGGTTTTTAATAAAAACTCAGTTTACCCGAGTTTAAATTGAAACTTGGGCCAGGCGCTGGGAAACTCAGGCTGGGTCTTTTTATGGTGAAACAAAAAAACTGCATGATATCATTTCTACCATGTGATGATTTTTCCACACGTTGGTAGTTGTTGTTGGCTCAAGAGTAACTCGGGAGAGGAACTTGGTAACTCGGGAGTGGAACTTGGTACATCGTAGAAATGAGAAGTACCGGCAAACTTAGACATACACGTGGGAACTTGTTTAAATTCGTGAACATAAACTTGGAATCTCGTAGACAACCATGATTTTGATTTTTTCTTTCACTCGGGATCACTCGTGGGTGGGCTTGCACCGTGAGACAGGGCCATAACGGTGGGGGGAGGTGTGTTAATAAATTGGAGAATTCAATGATCAAGGATACGATGAAGTTTAAGGATTTTGAGGGTTCTCATTCACATCCCTTGAACTTACATCTGTAATTCCCATTATAAAGTGAAATAATCCATGTTATTGTAAACTGTACAAGTATTTTGCTGATGTTCCAATCTGCCCTTAATTTAACCAGCAGGCAAAACTTAGGTGTTCAAACTGACCGTTCAATTAAAATTCACTGTTTAATCAATAAGTGAGGATGATTGCTTGCTTAGTGGAATCCTTACTAACCAGCCTTTATGTATATTTCTGTATGTTGACCAATTATCACCATCCCCGTGTTAATTACAGTTTGAATAGTTCATTTGCAGCATCAAATTGCAACATGTACTATAAATGGGATCAATTTTCTTGAAAACGACACAAAATGCAAAGTAACTCAGCATGTCAGACAATGCCTCTGGAGAACCTGGATAGGTGACGTTTTGGGTTGGGACCCTTATTCGGACTCTACTGATTTTTTTGTTAAACTAGTGATGCTCGACAACCAACGAATACTTTTACAAGTGTTGGTGTAATGTAGACTAGAATACAACTAATGTACACACAAGGTTCCTCTGGAGTCTTTAAACGCCTTTCTCACCAGGGACTAACTGTACAGAATGTTTTTCCTTCTATTATTTATTATGTAAAATAATATGTGTGTTATGATTGTGTTTATAATTTGTTTGGTTGTTTTGTTGTTCCGCGAGCATTGCCACTTTCATTTCACTGCGCATCTCGTATGTGTATGTGACAAATAAACTTGACTTGACTTGACTTGACTTGAGTCAATATGCTTATGTTGTAAATTAGTTGTATTCTACTCTACATTACATTAACACTTGTAAAAGTCTTTGTTAGTTGGGGGGCATTAACAATTCAACAAAAATATCAGGTAAGAGTCTGAAGAAGGATCTTTTGGAAATAGTGGATGAGGGATAGATATTAGTCATCCAAACCAAAATCCTGATATCACCACTAAAACAATCCTGAATTGCATAACATTCAGCAGTTAATGGGCCTGTCCCACGTGGCAATTTTTTTCGGAGACTGCCTGCGTCATATCAGTGTCACCAAAAGATTTTGAACATTTCAAAATCCAGCGGCAACAAAACAAATGTTGCGCCACTTGAAAAAAATCGTCATACGTCATCACGCCCTGTCACCCCCACATCATGCCGCATTACACCGATACATTTTCGGGTGACCTGATATGTCAGTCAATGATAGCAGCAGTCGCCAAAAAAATCGCAAAGTGGGACAGGCCCTGAAGTGTTGTCATAAATGCACAATGTACATGAGGAACTTTACACTGAGGCGCTTTCCAGGTATTAGAAAGGTAATATTAATTAAGTTGGAGCTGTTTAGCTATAAATATATTGCATCATAATATTATCTAATTAAATTATGATAACAGGAATTACTCTTTTTGGAAATAATGCCATGGGATCTTATACATCCTTTGAGAAATCAAACATCTTCTCAGCTCCAAGTCTTTTTTGAATGATGGTTATCTCTCCGTACTGCCCAGAAGAATTGGCCTAGATTTTTGTGCTGACATTTCTGGAGTGAAATTGTAATGACATTGATTCCCAAAGCTATTAACGTGAAGAAAAAATATTCTAAGCATTACTGAAATATACAATAAATAAGGACTACTAACTACTGATATATTCCTGAATTAGGGGTGGCATAGTGCCGCAGAGCTATAGCATTACAGACCCGGGTTTGATCCTAATCTCGTGAGCTGTCTGTACGAAGTTTGTACATTCTCCCTGTGAACGCGTGGGTTGTTTCAAGGTGCCCTGGTTACCTCCCACATTCCAAATTCAAGCAGGTTTGTAGGTTAATTGGCTTTTGTAAATTGTCCCCAGTGTGTAGGATAGAACTATTGTATGGATGATTGTAGGTTGCCGTGGACATGATGGACTGAAGGGCCGGTTTCCATTCTTTATCTCTAAACTAAACCAAAATGAGTAAAAACTTGTGCCTTTTGTAGTTAGTTGTAATGAAATCCTGCAGTGCACATTATAAGGTATGGTGTTATTAACTCTACTTTGAGACTCTTTCAAGCCATTAAATAGTAATATTAATTAAAATGAGCGCAACCAGATTGGTGGTAAATAAATTCTATCAAAATATTTCATTATAGAGACCATCAAAGTAAGAACATGCCTCAAACTGTTTTCTGAAAAACTCATTATAGAGTGATTAATTTAATTCACATAATTGTTTCATTATTTGAAAGCAAGAGGAAACTATTGTATTTTCTTTGTTCTTTAGATCTGTTAAAAAATATATAGTTTCATTTGACGGCTTTGTAAGTGGGCTCCCAGCTTTACTGGGGGACAGTTAAAGATGCCAACTATCTCAAAGAATTAGTGGCCCAGTTTAACTGTAGACTGAACATCCAAGGAATGTAAACCAGTTCTCTGTAATTTACATAATGTGCAAGCACAATTACTTCACCCCCTCCGCATGCTGATTTAAATTACAATTGCACATCAGAGAATCAAAGAATAATACATTGCAGAATAAGGCCATTCGGCTTATTGTGTATGTGACAGCTCTTTGAAGGAACATCCAATTAGTGCCACTACTCTGCTTTCTCTCCATAGACATGGATTTTGTTTTGCTTTTTAAGTGTACATCCATTATGAAAGTCCTACTGAATCTGGTTCTTCCCGGTAATGCATTGTACATCATGACAGCAATCAGACTAAATAAATGTTTCTTGATATTTTCCTTGCTTTTCTTCCAATTACCTTAAATCCTCATTGTCTGGTTATGTCTTGGGGTCAGTTTTGCCTTTCTCATCTTATCAAAACAATTGTACTTTTTGGCTTAAAAATTCACCTTATATTGGTGGTGAAAGTCAAATTAAGAGTGAGCACATCCATAGTAGGTTTAACATGGAAGACCATTATTTGTTTTCCCTGTATTACTAAGCTGTGAAATTGAATTGGAGACTTGAGGTCCGACTAGAACCTGGGCCGCACATGGACAGAGATGCCGGCCTGAAATAAACACGGGTGGGGCAGGACAAGTAGGGGCGCTGTTTTTTTAAAGTGAAAAATGTCAATAACTTCTCCCTATTCTACCACCCTCCTCCTCCTCCCCCCCCCCCCCCCCCCCCCCCCCCCCCCCCCCCCCCCCCCACAATGAAAACTGGAGACAGGTGCCCACTGGTGGCAATCACCCCCATCATCACCCACAAAGAAAATTCTGTAATTTACGGAGGCAATCAATCATCCCGACGTGAGGGGAAGGGGAGGGGGGGGGGGGGGGGGGGGGGTGGCGATCATCTCCCCCCCCCATCACACACCCCCCCCCGCAAAACTCCAGAATATTTTTTGTAAACAAAACCTATGCCCTATTCCACCCACCCACAATGAAACAGGAAACAGGGAGCTTCCCCCATCCCACCCCCCCACAAGGAAAACCACATTTTGTAGTAAATAAAATCTCTCCTCTATTCCACCCCCCACAATGAAAAACCTCCTCCCAAGAAATCTTGTTTGTTTTAATTACTAGCGATCTCAGATTTGCGGCTAAATGAGATTTCATTGTGATGTACCCATTCCCTCAATGTAACCCATTCCCCTAACGCATTGTTGCACCTCACACCCATAGCCCCCAACTGCGCAGGCGCGGCTCATACACTCCCTCCCCCTCGTCTTCATCCTCCCTGTTCTCTCCCCTCCTCTCCTTCCTTCTTCACCTCTCCCTCCCTCGCCTTTTCCCTACCCTCAGTCACTCTCTCCCCCACCTCTCCCATTTCGCACTCCCCTATTAAACACAGTTTAAATAATATTTCCTCTTCTCCCCTCCCCCACTCCAGACCTCTCCTCACAACAATGTAAGAGCTGATCCCAACACTGTTGATTGGCAGCTGAGATCCCATTGTGATGTTACTGTTGAATATGGCAGCTTATGTAAATTAGATCCCATTGTTATTGGAGGACTGTTTGATCCCATTGTGATGTTTTAGCTACAAACTGCCAGAATCTCCCATGAACTGTCACAGCATCTATCAAATTATTGTTCTCAAAGTGGGATTTTAAAAACTTTTAAATGTCAATAACTTGTGAAATATAGCATCAATCTCAACAAATCTTTACACGGACCGCGACATGACAATGGTGAGTAAGGCGGTGCAAAAATGCTAGCACTATCGTGTATTGTTTTGGTGTAATTTCAGGATGATGGATGGATGGATGGATGGATGGATGGATGGATGGATGGATACAAAGAAACAAGATGAGAGTTTTAGTAATATATACTAGACCAAATGAGCCCCGTTGGATCCCTTTCCCACAACGCATTAATCCACCACCCACCCATTCCCCCAATGCAAGCAGTTTCTACGACTCACCGTTTCCCCAACATAAACCAGTTTCCCCAACGCAATATTCCACCACTGACCACAATATTCCCCCAACTGCCCCCACTCCCCATCCCATCCCCTAGGAAAATTCTTGAAATGAAACCTCTCCCCCATTCCACCCCCCCCCACAATGAAACATGGAGCTCTACCGTATCCCACCCCCCCCCCCCCACAAGGAAAATTGCAATGTTTTTGAGTAAATGAAACCTCTCCCCTATTCCACCCCCCACAATGAAAAACCTTTTCCCAAGAAATCTAAATGAGATTCCATTGTGATATACTCATTCCCCAATGCACCCCGTTCCCCCAACACAATATTCCACCACTCACCCATAGCCCCCAACTGCGTATTCACGGCTCATCCACTCTCTCCCCTATTCTTCACCCTTCCTCTTCTCTCCCGTCCTCCTCCCCTCCTCAACACCCTCCCTCACGTCTCCCTCCCTCTCTTTTTCCCTACCCTCAGTCACTCTCTCCCTCACCTCTCCCCTTTCGCACTCCCCCACTAAACACAATGTTTAAATAACATTTATTCTTATCCCCGTCCCCACTCCCTACCTCTCCTTACAACAATGCACCGGCTGGAGCTTATTCCAACACTGTTGATTGGCAGCTAAGATCCCATTCTGATGTCATTGTCGGGTGGCGGGATGTTCACGGCTGCGTATGTAAATGAGATCCCATTGTGACATCATAGCTGGAAACTGCCAGAATCTCTGATCAACTGTCGCAGCATCTGTCAAGTAATTCTCCTCAAAGTGGATTTTTAAAGTTGTAAATGTCAATAACTTTTGAAATATAACATCAATCTGAACGAAACTTTATACAAATGACCACGGGACAAAGGTAAGGTAGTGCAAACATATTAGTGCTACCATGTACCAGATAGGTAGATCAACACACACACACACACACACACACACACACACACACACACACACACACACACACACACACACACACACACACACACACACACACACACACACACACACACACACACACACACACACACATATCGCAATCTAAAACAACAATAGTGCAAAGCCAAAAACAATGCCTCCAAGTCTCTGTGGTTCAGAACTTATTTGGAGGTTGTGGTATTTAATGTAGTGCAGGGATGAAGCTGTTCCTGAACCAGGCATTAGTTTCCAGGCTCCAACATCAACGGCACCATTGTCTCCCCATCTCCCCAGGCCCGCAACCTTGGTGTGATCTTTGATACCACCCTCTCCCTTGAGCCTCACATCTGCCATGTCATTAAAACCTCCTTCTTTCACCTCCGCAACATCGCCAAAATCAGACCCTCTCTCACATCTCCCGCTGCTGAAAGACTCATCCATGCCGTCATCTCCTCCCGACTGGACTACTGCAACTCACTTCTCCTTGGCATCAGCTCCACCTACATCAACCGACTCCAACTGGTCCAGAACGCAGCCGCCCGACTAATCACCCACACCAAATCCTGGCATCACATCACTCCAGTCCTCAAACAACTTCACTGGCTTCCCATCTCCCACCGGATCACCTACAAAATCCTGGTCCTCACCTACAAAGCCCTCCACCATCTGCGCCCCCCCCCGCCCCACAATGAAAACCGGAGACAGGTGCCCCCTGGTGGCAATCACCCCCATCATCACCCACAAAGAAAATTCTGTAATTTACGGAGGCAATCAATCATCCCGACGTGAGGGGAGGGGAAGGGGGGAGGGGAAGGGGGGGAGGGGGAGGGGGGGGGGGGTGGCGATCATCTCCCCCCCCATCACACCCCCCCCGCAAAACTCCGGAATATTTTTTGTAAACAAAACCTATGCCCTATTCCACCCACCCACAATGAAACAGGAAACAGGGAGCTTCCCCCATCCCACCCCCCCCACAAGGAAAACCACATTTTTTTAGTAAATAAAATCTCTCCTCTATTCCACCCCCCACAATGAAAAACCTCCTCCCAAGAAATCTTGTTTTTTTTAAATTACTAGCGATCTCAGATTTGCGGCTAAATGAGATTTCATTGTGATGTACCCATTCCCTCAATGTAACCCATTCCCCTAACGCATTGTTCCACCTCACACCCATAGCCCCCAACTGCGCAGGCGCAGCTCATACACTCCCTCCCCCTCGTCTTCATCCTCCCTGTTCTCTCCCCTCCTCTCCTTCCTCCTTCACCTCTCCCTCCCTCGCCTTTTCCCTACCCTCAGTCACTCTCTCCCCCACCTCTCCCATTTCGCACTCCCCTATTAAACACAGTTTAAATAATATTTCCTCTTCTCCCCTCCCCCACTCCAGACCTCTCCTCACAACAATGTAAGAGCTGATCCCACCACTGTTGATTGGCAGCTGAGATCCCATTGTGATGTTACTGTTGAATACGGCAGCTTATGTAAATTAGATCCCATTGTTATTGGAGGACTGTTTGATCCCATTGTGATGTTTTAGCTACAAACTGCCAGAATCTCCCATCAACTGTCACAGCATCTATCAAATTATTGTTCTCAAAGTGGGATTTTAAAAACTTTTAAATGTCAATAACTTGTGAAATATAGCATCAATCTCAACAAATCTTTACACGGACCGCGACATGACAATGGTGAGTAAGGCGGTGCAAAAATGCTAGCACTATCGTGTATTGTTTTGGTGTAATTTCAGGATGATGGATGGATGGATGGATGGATGGATGGATGGATGGATGGATAGATACAAAGAAACAAGATGAGAGTTTTAGTAATATATACTAGTCCAAATGGGACCCGTTGGGTCCCTTTCCCACAACGCATTAATCCACCACCCACCCATTCCCCTAATGCAAGCAGTTTCTACGACTCACCGTTTCCCCAACATAAACCAGTTTCCCCAACGCAATATTCCACCACTGACCACAATATTCCCCCAACTGCCCCACTCCCCATCCCACCCCCTAGGAAAATTCTTTGAAATGAAACCTCTCCCCCATTCCACCCCCCCCCCCACACTCCCACAATGAAACATGGAGCTCTACCGTATCCCACCCCCCCCCCCCCCCCCACAAGGAAAATTGCAATGTTTTTGAGTAAATGAAACCTCTCCCCCTATTCCACCCCCCACAATGAAAAACCTTTTCCCAAGAAATCTAAATGAGATTCCATTGTGATATACTCATTCCCCAATGCACCCCGTTCCCCCAACGCAATATTCCACCACTCACCCATAGCCCCCAACTGCGTAGGCACGGCTCATCCACTCTCTCCCCTATTCTTCACCCTTCCTCTTCTCTCCCGTCCTCCTCCCCTCCTCAACACCCTCCCTCACGTCTCCCTCCCTCTCTTTTTCCCTACCCTCAGTCACTCTCTCCCTCACCTCTCCCCTTTCGCACTCCCCCACTAAACACAATGTTTAAATAACATTTATTCTTCTCCCCGTCCCCACTCCCTACCTCTCCTTACAACAATGCACCGGCTGGAGCTTATTCCAACACTGTTGATTGGCAGCTAAGATCCCATTCTGATGTCATTGTCGGGTGGCGGGATGTTCACGGCTGCGTATGTAAATGAGATCCCATTGTGACATCATAGCTGGAAACTGCCAGAATCTCTGATCGACTGTTGCAGCATCTGTCAAGTAATTCTCCTCAAAGTGGATTTTTTAAGTTGTAAATGTCAATAACTTTTGAAATATAACATCAATCTGAACGAAACTTTATACAAATGACCACGGGACAAAGGTAAGTTAGTGCAAACATATTAGTGCTACCATGTACCGGAGATAGATAGATAGATAGACAGAACACACACACACACACACACACACACACACACACACACACACACACACACACACACACACACACACACACACACACACACACACACACACACACACACACACACACACACACACACACACACACACACACACACACACACACACACACAATCTAAAACACAACAATAGTGCAAAACAACAATAGCAAAGCCAAAAACAATGCCTCCAAGTCTCTGTGGTTCAGAACTTATTTGGAGGTTGTGGTATTTAATGTAGTGCAGGGATGAAGCTGTTCCTGAACCAGGCATTAGTTTCCAGGCTCCAACATCAACGGCACCACTGTCTCCCCATCTCCCCAGGCCCGCAACCTTGGTGTGATCTTTGATACCACCCTCTCCCTTGAGCCTCACATCTGCCATGTCATTAAAACCTCCTTCTTTCACCTCCGCAACATCGCCAAAATCAGACCCTCTCTCACACCTCCCGCTGCTGAAAGACTCATCCATGCCTTCATCTCCTCCCGACTGGACTATTGCAACTCACTTCTCCTTGGCATCAGCTCCACCTACATCAACCGACTCCAACTGCTCCAGAACGCAGCAGCCCGACTCATCACCCACACCAAATCCTGGCATCACATCACTCCAGTCCTCAAACAACTTCACTGGCTTCCCATCTCCCTCCGGATCACCTACAAAATCCTGGTCCTCACCTACAAAGCCCTCCACCATCTGCCCCCCCCCCCCATATCTCACTGACCTCCTCTCCCCCTACCAACCCTCACGGTCCCTCAGATCCACATCAGCCGGTCTCCTCTCCATCCACAAATCCAACCTCCGCAGTTTTGGTAACAGAGCCTTCTCCAGGGCAGCTCCCAGGCTCTAGAACTCCCTACCCTAACTGATCCGCAATTCCGTGTCCCTCACCATCTTCCAGTCCCACCTCAAGACCCATCTCTTCACCTCTGCCTATCCTTAGCCCCACGTCCCCCTCCCTTTTCATCTGTGCTTGAATCGCCTCATATTGTGTTTTGAATTGAATTCTGTCTTTAATTTGTGTACTAGTCATGTCTCTACTATTTATTTCATTCCGCTTATATGTTTTTTCTCTACTTGCTAAATTTTTGTAAGGTGTCCTTGAGATTCTTGAAAGGCGCCCATAAATAAAATGTATTATTATTATTATTATTATTATTAACAGCTTCTTGCTGATGGCAGGATGAAATGAGAGCGTGGCCAGGTTGGAGAGGGTCTCTGGTGATGCTGGCTGCCCTTTTAAGTCACTGTCAAAGGGTGTTGGCTTATGCCCCCCCCCCCCCCCCCCCCCCCCCTGCTGCATCAGTTCCAATCTGCCTGTGTGGAAGAATCCCTCATTATGATAATCATGGTGGGATTTTCGATACACGGTACCCACTTGCCATGTGACCAGTGAGCCCTGGAGAAAAACCTTCATTACAACATTTCTTTTGCATCATTTAATAAGTAGAACATTGTCATGATGTGCTGACAACACCAGCTTAGTAAACCTGCAGATAAATAAATAATTTATTTTTGCAGTTATATCGATGACAATTTTTTAGACTAATGATGTGAATCCTTTGGAGACTGCATCTAAAGTTTTTGTTTTATTCAGACTTATTCACAATTTTGCCAAACTCATTGTAGATCAAATGAACGGGCGCGGAAAGACACAAAATACTGGAGTAACTAAGCGTGTTAAGCAGTATCCCTGAAGAACAAACAGGTTAGGTGATGTTTCGTGTCAGGATCCTTCTTCAGACTTGAAGAAGGGTCCAGAACTGAAACGTCACCTGTTTATGTTCTTCAGGGATGCTAACTGATCTGTTGAGGTACTCTAGCATTTTGTGTCTTTCCTTGGTAAATTGGCTTCTGCAGTTCTTTGTTACTACGTATGATTCATGTTCCACAGGGATGTTGCCCGACCTGCTGAGTTACTCCAGCATTTTCTGTCTTTCCTTGGAGAACCAGCATCTGCAGTTCCTTGTTTCTACAAACAATCAGGCAATTCAGATACTCATCTCGCTATTTGAACAACGCAGGCTCAAAACCTCATAATTATCCTGATTTGGGAGATATAGGCAGCTGATGGTTTTGCACACTCTTAATATTACCTGCATGTCTAGTTACTTCTTTCCTTGCTGAGAACAAATAATTTATCTCTCTAGCTGGGGAAAGGACTACAATGTAAAGTGACTCAAAAGATTATTTGATTTACTGCTGTTCACTAAAAGGCATAGCAAAAAAAGTAATAAATCAATCAACCAACAGAAAATTCAAAGCTGTCATGTATCTGGGTCACACAGGTTTTGAATCACCATCGGTTATCTTTTCAACAACATTAATACAGTAATATTCACAGAACTACCAGGAGATTAAGAACAGCATTTATCATTTTGCCTCCATGACCTGGGTTCTCAATCTGAATTTTTTATCTCTCTCTGTTATAAGGGCGCATATAATATAAACAAGGTGAAGGATTGCAGTCTAAAACCAGGCTTTGGCTGATCATTACATCGCTGGCTGCATGTTAAATTGGAGCTGCTTGTTGCTTCATATAATTGCTGCATCCAGCCACACTGCCCAGACTGTGTGTGTCAGCAGGGACAATGTGTGTGTCTCAAATGCCTGGTGCTCTGTTGAAGCCGTCTTCCACTCCTTAAAGGCCACATGCCTTTGTAATCACAAGGACTGGAGTGATTCGCTAAAGACTGCCAATAGTTGGAAGCATTGAACGCACATTAAGTTTAACAGCAGTATCTTGGTGAAAGAGGTGGCAGTGCCGGGAACGCGTATGAATGTATGAAGCATGTTAATTTACCCATTGTTGGTAGTTTGCTGAATACACCATCTGCCCATTGTTGAACAAATAGCTGAATACATTCATCCTTAGAATCCTTAGAACACTACAGCCCAGGAACGGGCCCTTCGGCCCACAATGTTTGTGCTGAACATGATGCTGTTAAACTGATCTAATTTGCCTGTACATGAGCCATATCCCTCTATTTCCTGCACTTCCAGGTGCCCATCTAAGAGTCTCAAACATCACTATTGTATCTGCCTCCACCACCACCTCTTGCAATGTATTCCAGATATCATCAACTCTCTATGTGTAAAAAATTTTGCTCCACACATCTCCTTTAAACTTCCTGCCTCTCGCCTTTTAGCTATGCACTCTAGTGTTGTACATTTCTCTTCTGGGATAAAATTCCAACTGTCTACCCATCTAGGTATCTCATATTATTTGCACATTGTAAATGATGCACATCGTAGGGCAGTTCGTGGACTATATCAGTTCCACATCGTAAGTAGTTAAATTAATACATAATTTGTACGTTATAAGTAGTTAGTGGAATGCACCATTTTCACATGTTCTCCCTATGTGTCTCATTTCTCTATAACTCTGCATTGTCTGGGTCAGAAGAACACATGTACAGGCAAACACAAGCTGATGATGGGGACACAAGATCACCAAAATAACATAATCTTCATGATCACAACACTAAGTGCTGGAGTAACTCAATGGTAAAGTAGCAATGTTGGAGGGAAAGGACAGGTGATGTTTCTGTTTGGGACCCTCCTTCAGACTGATTGTAGTGGGGAAGAGAAAGCGAGAGAACAGGTGGGAGCAGGATAAACCCTGCCAACTGATTGGTGGATGCAGGTAAGGGGGGATTTGATTGTGAAATGCGTGGACAAAGCTAGAGATGAAAAGGAGACAAAAGGTTGTCAGAGAAGAAGAGAACAGGAGTAAAAATGCAAAGCCAGAAGGCAGGATACAGATAGAAGGAGGGGAAGGGGTAAGGAAAAAAAGGGAAGGGATAGTGGGAGAAATGTTTGCGAACTGTGATGGGGATGGGGGGATCACAGGAAAGAGTGGGTGAACAGGAGGTATTACTTAATATTGGACAATTTTTTGTTCAAACTGTTGGGTTGTAAGCTACCAGTATTATTCCAACATCTGCATTTCCTGGTGCCTCTGTGGTCTTCATGCCCATTGGCAAGTGTAAGTAAGCGTGTCATGTGGTGAATCAGGAAGCCTATGACCTGGATTAGTTTGTCTACTGTAAACAGTGCAGAAATTGGATCAAAAGCAGCAGCAACAGTGCGGGAGGAAAATGGAGACATAGCAACAGTGCGGGAGGAAACCGGAGCACCTGGAGGAAACACGCATGGTCATTGGGGGAAAGGGCGAACTCCATACAGACAGCACCTGAGGTCACATCGAACCCGGGCCTCTGGGGCTGTGAGGCAGTTGCCCCAACAGCTGCCACAGTTTGTCAAATATGTTTTTCAACAGCGAATAAAGCATTGGAAATTTTACCTGGTGCCACTGTGGAGCACAAGAAAGTTATTCTCAAAATATTAAATGCCATGGAAAGCAGATTTTTGATTAATGAACAGCGAATAAAAATCACATTTTAAATCTCAAAATTACTACCTGGTTTGCAAATTTGAAACTGGAGCATAAAAGGCAATCAAAGAACATCGACCCGGGCCTCTGGGGCTGTGAGGCAGTTGCCCCAACAGCTGCCACAGTTTGTCAAATATGTTTTTCAACAGCGAATAAAGCATTGGAAATTTTACCTGGTGCCACTGTGGAGCACAAGAAAGTTATTCTCAAAATATTAAATGCCATGGAAAGCAGATGTTTTGATTAATGAAATAATATAAAAATCACAGGGTTATTTAAATCTAAAACTACCAAAGAGGGCTGCAAATTTGAAACTATGAATCATAAATCAATAAGACTGACAGTATGGTGCCTCTATGCTGCTTTGTTGGCATCTTAAACTATGCACTGTGTGAAAAAATATTTGTGCTTTGATCAATGAGTAGAGTTGGCCAAGTTACTAAACACAGGAAGCTAACATTTGAGCTTGAGTACATAATTGTGACATCTGTGGAAAAGGCCAATGCCAATACCAAATAATTTTGTCCAATATAGTGTATACATAAATGCAATGGCAGTTTAATGTTGTTGAGCAACAGGGATCATTAGTGTTGCAAAGGAAATTCCTATGCTCATGAGAGATGGTTAGCTATTTCACTTGTTAAAATGTGTGTTTAAAGTCAAGATAGTGACTCAAAACAACATCTGTGGTATGATTTCTTCACAATGAGGATATGTTTACAGTTAAAAAACATAGAAAGGAAGTCCATTGAAGGAGTGGGTGCAAGAGAATTGGGTTCGTACAACATTTGCAGATTTCCAAAAGAAAGCAAATTCAATGCTAGCATTTTTATCAAGAGGACTGGACTATGAAAACAGAGATGTAATGCTGAAACTCTACAAGGCTCTGGTCAGGCTGCATTTGGAGTACTGTGAGTCAATTTGGGCCTATGAGGAAGAATGTGCTGGCTCTGGAGAGGGTCCAGAGGAGATTTACAAGAACGATTCCAAGAATTAGTGGGTTAGCATATGATGAGCACTTGGCAGCACTGGGCCTCTACTTGCTGGAGTTTAGAAGTTTCAGGGAGAACCTCATTGAAACTTACAGAAAAATGAAAGGCATAGATAGGGTGGATGTTGAAAAGATGTTTCCACTGGTGAGAGAATCTAGGACCAGAGGTCTTAGCCTCAGAATCAAAGAGTGCCCTTTTAGAAAGGAGGTGAGGAGGAACTTCTTTGGTCAGAAGGTCAGATTCAGATTCAGATTCAATTTTAATTGTCATTGTCAGTGTACAGTACAGAGACAACGAAATGCATTTAGCATCTCCCTTGAAGAGCGACATAGCAAACGATTTGAATTTAAAAAAAAACTAAGTGTCCGGGGGGGGGGGGTGGTGATTGGCAGTCACCGAGGTACGTTGTTGAGTAACTGATGTAATGGTGCCAGTGCTGTTACAAGGCTGGGCAACCAGTGGTGCTTGATTAAATACATTTAGATATGTATCCCTATCCATAATTTAGTGATCAGCTGCCAAGATCATGTCTATTCACTGACTTAATCTGTTAATCTGTTAATCTGTGGAACTCATTGCCAAAATAGTTAATCTGTGGAACTCATTGCCACAGAGGGCTGTGCGGGACGTCAGTGGATATTTTTAAGGAAGTGATAGACAAATTCTTGATTAGAACGGGTGTCAAGGGTTACAGGGAGAAAGCAGGAAAATGGGATTAGGAGATAGAGATCAGCCATGAATGAATTGGCCAAATGGCCTAATTCTACTCCTATAGCTTGTGGGATAGCAGAATTACTTCTAAAATAGCAGTTGGACTCCAAGACCTCGGTAAATAGTTAAATAGTCAGTGAATAGACATGATCTTGGCAGCTGATCACTAAATTATGGATAGGGATACATATCTAAATGTATTTAATCAAGCACCACTGGTTGCCCAGCCTTGTAACAGCACTGGCACCATTACATCAGTTACCAAAGAAAAGACAAGAATGGAACTAGGGTAAAGAACAGCAAATTGATGTAGAACTTATGACAGCAGTCTGGGAAGCAGGTTTTGTGTCAGTTTACAAGATATACATTGATGCTTGCTCATGAAGCATTGAATTATGGAGCTGCAGCAGTCAGCAGTCGTGTAATGGATGATGGTCAAGAAAGCACATTGTGCTTGGATCAGATACACTGACAAAGAGTATGCTTCAATTGAGAAAGACACGTTAGAAATTGTTTATAGATCAACAAGATTTTGACAATTCCTATCTGGCAGATGATACACTATGGTCACAGACAAGATACATTCTTGGTTCTTATCCAGAAATATTAATTATTTCAATATAATAACCAAATTGAATATATGTTCAAAATAAAATGCTGATGCGGATGCACTGTCAAGGTGACTGTTGAGTATTCAGACATAGGAAGAAATAAACAAAATTATTATCAGCCATATGCAAAATTATTGTCTTCACATTGAAAAATGTAAGACATGATTTTCCAGGTTCAATAACAAAGATATTGTAAGTATACAGAAAAAAGAATAGGCTGAGGTAGATAGATGTCCAAATGAAGACACGAGACAAGACCATAACTAGCAATATGAGTGTTGTCAACAAAACAAGGTTATGTTAAAAGGGTATATAGAATTGTGGTACCTTAAGGTAGGGTTGTATCAGATTCACCACTACCCCATTGTGGACATTGGACTTTATCTATGGAACTGAGAAGAGGATGCTGGGAGGTTGCAGAGTGACCCAGAGAGTTGTGAATGTATGGAATTCTCTGCCACAGAAGGCTGTAGAGGCCAATTCACTGGATGAATTTAAAATAGAGTTAGATAGAGCTCTAGGGGCTAGCAGAATCAAGGGATATGGGGAGAAGGCAGGCGAGGGTTACTGATTGTGGATGACCAGCCATGATCACAATGAATGGTGGTGCTGGCTCGATGGATGAAATGGCTTCCTTATGCACCTATTTTCTATGTTTCTATGAACCGGTGCACGACAATGCTGAGAACCGTATTCTGCTCTCCATATCTACCTTGTATACTTGAGTTTGGCTTGATTGTATTTATGTAAAATATTATTTGATTGATCGGATAGCATGCAAAATAAACCTTTTTACTGTACCCCTGGTACACGTGACAATAATAAACCTAAACCTAAAGCTAAATGTGACGTGTTGAGACGACAACATTTTGAAGAGCTTCACTGATGAACATGGAAAGGCAAAATTGCAGGTCAGTCAATAAGGATCTTG